>NC_135575.1:51922500-52547500 GCF_965152235.1 Eretmochelys imbricata | reverse complement strand
CACGGTCTCAACTATTAACTGGTGTTTCACACATACCTGTGTTCCTTGATCTGCATTGGCTGCCAGTTGATTTGAGAGAAGATTAAAATACAGCTGTTGATTCAGAAAGTTCAGTGTGGTTTTGGTTTGGGCTAGTGTGAGACTCTCTTTCTTGTTATACCAGCCTCATTTCAGTCAGCCAAGGTTTTTGAGCAGTTAGCACTCTGCTTTAAACCTGAGTGCGTGTGACACCAGACGCTTTCAGGGGAGGGTCCTTAACTAAATCACTTCCTCATTTGGCACAAGAGTGCCAGATCTGATGAGTTCAGAGCATGCTGTAAAGCACAACTGCTTTCATAGACTTGTCTAGTTAGGCAAGGATGGAGGCTTAGAAAAGAGAACAAGAGTAAGTCATTTTAGTGGGTGAGAGGGTCCTCTTTTTGTCACTCTAACCCACTGCATTTTTCCATTGTATATAAAATTGTTTCATAGTTAGACCATTGAAGTACACCACAATTTTGAGAATACAATCAAAATGCAATGAGAGAGGCAGGAAGAGAATGATTACATTTGTATCTCATTAAATTAGGATGTTCATTCCATTGTGCCACTTAAACATAGTTCTCTAGTAATTCAGGAAATTTTCTTCATCTTCTGTTTTCCTCGTCCATCCTAATTTCAGACTTCTAGCATCACTCTTGTTGTTCAGACTCATGGTTTCACACTGAAGAATAATTAAATAGTTTCAACAATTCTAGTTTCTTTTTTCATAATTTCTCAGATGATTTTTTTCCAAATCAGTATGATATTAATCTCTATACATCATTCCCCCCTCTCAGTGTAATCTCTAAATCTAGAAATAGTGATGTAAGAGAAGAATTGTTTATTATTTAAAGGTCAGAAGTGCAATGATCTCCTCTATTTGCTTGCTAAACACCGGCACTGCATCCTGGAAGCACTCACGGCATACTAATGATCTACTTAGTGCCATGTGGGTGGTAACAGTAAAAGGTATTTCCTTATCTCACGATTCATATGATGTGCAATTAAATATCTGCATATTAATTGTATAGCATCATTGAGATGGCTATGTGTATTAGGCAGCACTGAGCTTACTGCTCCTCATCTCCACTTCACACTGCACAGCATGGTAAAGCACCGTCTCCTACTATGCCAGTACTATAAGCTGTTGTTTCCTGAACAGTCTTGATGGTGAGGCTAAGAATATTCTTGCATTAATATTTTGGAAGCTGCTACTTTGTTTAGGGCTTCCTGGCAGTGTTCCAGTAAAAACAATGGCTATTAAGTGCAAAACTCAATGTTTAAACCACATAAAGTTTATAACCAAAAAAAACCCACACATGCAGGAAATCCAAAATTCAATCCCCAGCTTTTTGCACTGTGAGAAATAAGTAAAATATGGAATGTCCGTCTTAATTTCAGTCTGTCTGGTTTACACAATTTTTTTGCCATACATTAATGATATGTACATTTGTATACTTATCCTTCTGTTTTTAATTTAAAACAAATAAAGTAAACACATTAAATGGAGAGTTATACAGTTCAGCTCTGCTTACTCCAGGGGCTGTAATGACTCCTGAAACCATTTTTTTATCTTTAGTGGTAGTATTCACTTTGTCCATATTTAAGCTTTCTAGATACACCTGCACTTTCTAAACTTGTGTGTGTTTGTGTGTACGTATACATCACTCATACACTCCTGCATGAATTTAGCACTTGTGAAAATCGCTAGCTGAGAGTTTTGGTGGGTGAGGTTATCATGGAGCAGGCACCAAATTGATAGATGTACTTCTCAATGGCTCACAGATCTTATCTGGAAGGCTCACCTCTAGGGGTGACATAGTTTGTTTGTCTTGTGACTTGAACCCTTGTCCCATCTGCAAAGGTTTCCAGTTGTGGTAGTAATTTCTTTTTGTGACAATTGTCCATAAGGACTTGGATTATTATTTATTTGTATTATTTTGACACCTAGCAGCCCAAGTCATGGATCGGGACCCCATTATGCTAGGTGCTGTACAAACAAAGAACAAAAGAATGGTCCCTGCCCCAAGTGATTTACAATCTAAGAATAAGGCAAGAGACAACAGATGGATGCAGACAGATGGGAAAGGACTAGTAACAATAAGACAATATTGGTCAGCATGAGTAGGCAGTGGTCTCTGCATACTAGCCGCTTTACAGCTAAATTTTATATAGGTATCCTGGAAAAGGAGAGTTTTGAGGAGGGATTTGAAGCTGGATAATGAGGCAGCTGTGTAGATATTTACAGGGAGTGCCTCCTTAGCTGGTAGGGCAGCATAGGAGAAAGCACAAAAGTGCTTGTTTGAAAATTTAACAGGTGGGCAGTGGAAGCTGGCATCATTGGCTGATTAGAGGTGAGCATTGACCACTCACTAGCAAATAAAATGATAGATAGGATGGGGACTGTCTGTGCAGGACCTTGAAAGTGAATACAAGCACCTTGTTTCTGATGTGATAGAGAATGGGAGGCAGAAGAGGGATTATCAGTGATGGATAAACAGTTTAACATGTACTCCCGATGCAATGCTGTGGTCAAAAGGGCTAGTGCTGTCCTTGCATGCATAATCAAGGGAGTCTTGGGTAGAAGCAGAGAGCTTATTTTATCTTTATTTGCACTAGTGCAACAGCTGTTGGAATCCTGTGTCCAGTTCTAGTGTCAACAATTCAAGAAGGATGTTGAATGATTGGAGAGAGTTCAGAGAAGAGCCATGAGAATGTCTATAGGATAGAAAACATGTCTCTGAGTGATAAACTCAGAGTGCTCAATCTATTTAGTTTAACAAAGGAGGTTAAGGGGTGACTTGATTAGCGCCCACAGGTAACCACATGGGGGACAAATATTTGATGATCAGCTCTTCAATCTAGCAGAGAAAGGCATAACATGATCCAATGGCTGGAAGTCAAAGCTAGGTAAATTCAAACTGGAAATAAGATGTGAGTTTTGACAGAGGGTAAATAACCATTGGAACAATTTACCATGGGTCCCAGTAGATTCTCCATCACTGACAATTTTAAAATCAAGATTGGTTGACTACAGTGGTCCCGTTTCGACTTGGAGTCCATGATTCACAGAGCACAGTGACATGATCAAAGTGATCTTTGCAGCAGCATGCTGTCTGGCTATAAGCAGGGCAAGATTGAATTTGTTGTGGCCAGAAAGGATAATATTGCAGTATTCAAGATGAGATGAGAGAGTTTTAGTAGTGTGGTTGGATAGGAATACATAACATTTAAAATATGCCAGAAGGAATTAGCAAAATTTAGAAACAGCCCAGATGTGAAGACCTAGAGAAAGGTCTGAGTTGAAGATGACACCCAGATTATGGGCCAGAGTGACAGACAGGATGGTGGTACTGTTCACAATGATTAAAACAAAAAAGATAGCAGGGAAGTCTTGGGGGCAAGAGAGGGGAGATTAGGATCTTTGGTTTAGCCACACTTAGCTTGAGCTGGTGGCTAGACATCCATGAAATGTTAGAGAGACATCAGTTAATTTCACATGTCACTGAACAGCATCAGCTGATAACATCTTTTTTTATATGCATTTTAAAACTAAAATGGGTAAACTTCAGTTACAAAGAGGCTAGAGGAAAAGCATCATAAAACCTGACTTCAGCCAAAGCCATTAGATTTAAAGATGGCAGGATTATAGCATACCTATGATTACCTACCTCATCAAAGATAATTTATGGTTTTGAATTTTCAAAAAGGCTCTGAGTACTTTGCAGCATCCAACTCCAACTCAACACAAATTAAATTATCCCTCCGTTAACCAATTCAATGTAATCCTAAACAGAATGCTTGAGTGAATAAATAGGCCTTGCAAAGGAGCTATGAAAGTTTGAAAAAGCGAACAGATAAAATACCCAATAAATCAATGCAGGAGTAAATTCCACTGCCCTGAACACTTCACTTAGAACACTTAACCCTGGGCCTTTTTGTTTTTTAAGTGGAGGTTAGCACAGGTGCCTCAGATAACACCACATGGGGAAAAGAAAAGTACAGCATCAGGGGTACCCGGGTCCCAAATCATTGATATAAAACCCCATACCATAACCGGAAACACACTATCAAAAATATATATGAAAAGATGTAATGGCTGCTAAATGTATGTAAAAAAGTATGCTTTATTATAAAATCCTATATGTGTTTGCAAAATGTCTTGGGTCGTTTAAAAGAAGAAGGAAAAATTCAAGAGTTGTCAATGGGTGTGGTTAAATATAAGTAAGGTTGAACAGCCTTTTGTTACTTCACTTCTAGCACTAGCAGCTATTTTCACACAGAACAATTCGCTCAGAGTTAAACACGATAGTTGCTAAAGTATGAAATGTAGTTTTCCTGCTGGGTAGAAAACTGGGCGAAGTTTCCTGCTGGTCTGCCAAGCCTGAGGTGGTCATCAGTAATCCCGCAGGCTTCCTCTGCTCTTCTGGTGATAAAGACTGAGAGAGTTTTGTCTGGATGCTGATTGTTTTGCTGTTTCATTTGTTGATTTAAGGGAGGGGATGTTTGATCTCTCTATTTTCAAAATTAATTTCTATTTTCTGCAGTTCTTGATGGGGATGAGACTCCACCCTAAGTACTCTCTGTGGTCCCAAAAGCTTTGCAGCATTGTTAAGCACTGCAGGGACCTTTGCCTAATATAGGAACACTTCAAAATCTGCCAGAGAATTGGTGTTCAGGAGGAATATATTTTGAAACACAGCTGTAAATTCTGTTACAAAAGTTAGTGTGCTTGTGTTTTTAGCGCCTTGTCGTTGTTTTCTATCTTTAATTTTATCAGTATTTAATGTTGCCAGTAAATATATTTGATGGACTAATGAGACTACAGGTAACTACTATTCCGTGTTTAGATTAATGTGATGAAAAGGCTAAAAATTCCTTTCCTGAACTGTTCTATTGTTCAAACTACGGTACTGTGTACTTTTCTGTCATCTGTTATAAATGTTGACAGCTTAACATGCTTAACAGAATTAAGATATTGCCAAAAGATAAATGTTGTTATTTTGCTTGTTATAGCAATTTGGAAGTACTCATGGTTACAAGTGCTTCTCACCACATGTAAACTTTCAATGTATGAAAAAACATGAGATCAAATTCTCTTCTGGCTTAAATAGATGAGGATCTATTGACTTCAATGGAAGTTTGCTCATTTACACCAGAAGAAAATTTGGCCAGTGAAGTTTCAAGTTCATTAAAAACTAGTGTTTTTGAAATGACACTTACGTACACACATCCTGGACGTATAAATACTTTAAAACCACAGTTGAAGGTCAGATTTGACTTAAACAATGTAAATTAACATAATTTAAATATTATTCAAGTACATAAAAGGTTGTCACAATGAGGAGGGAGAAAAATTGTTCTTCTTAACCTCTGAGGATAGGACAAGAGGCAATGGG
Source organism: Eretmochelys imbricata (assembly GCF_965152235.1). Classification (NCBI taxonomy): domain Eukaryota; kingdom Metazoa; phylum Chordata; order Testudines; family Cheloniidae; genus Eretmochelys; species Eretmochelys imbricata. The sequence continues at coordinate 52,542,080 of NC_135575.1, read as the reverse complement.
CTGAAATTGCAACAAGGGTGGTTTAGGTTGGACATTAGGAAAAACTTCCTAACTGTCAGAGTGATTAAGCACTGGAATAAATTGCCTAGGGAGGTTGTGGAATCTCCATCACTGGGAATTTTTAAAGGTAGTTTGGACAAACACCTGTAAAGGATGGTCCAGATAATACTTAGTCCTGCCTTGGATGCAGGGGACTGGACTAGATGACCTCTCAAGGTCCCTTCCAGTTCTATGATTCTATAATTAATGTTTAACAGGCATATGTTTACTGAACCTTAAGTAAATTAGTAGACAGCATAGTTGAAATATATTATATGAACTCATATTTAAAATTATTGGTCTTAACTTGAACTTGGAAAACTGTGAGAAATTATCTGTGAATATTTGGATAACTTCTGAGCAGAGCTGTGGTCCAACCATGTTCTCAACCCTTTTAGTTCCTATTTTGGAACTTTCATCCAAGTTTGGTTTATGTGCATGCTTCCAGGAAGCAATTTCTTGCTCATTTCTGAGATTCAGCTGATTCACAAACAAAGGCACCTTAGAAAATATGTGAGACAGATACAAGGATCAATTAAATATAAAATATGAAATACTATGTAGAAAAGTGTAGTTATGTATTTGTTACTAAAGTGCCCATGACCTCTAGTTATAGATCAGGACGCTGTTGCACTAATTGCTGTATATTGTGGCCCTGATTCTAATTTCACTCCAGTTTCTCACTGGTGCGAGATCAGAATCAACCTTTGTATATGAAAACTACTGTGGCTCAAGTGGTCAAATAACTATACTAAATATTTGTTTTCAGTTCCATATTGTTTGGGATCAAGCTAAGTTTTTGTTTGTTTGTTTGTTTGTTTGTTTGTTTGTTTGTTTGTTTGACCTCAGCCACCTCACTAGAATATCTCAGTACAATCAGACATTTAATTTTAAATGCAATTTTATGTAAGTTGAGAGATCTCTGATGCAAGGAATCCAAGCACTAGATGATTTCAAGCCACAGTTAATCAAATACACACTTATTTACCTATAATATCAAGAATTAAGCATTAATTAGACAGCAGAAGTAGATGGAAGAATTTTTTAAAAAAACATTGCTTTCTCTTCTCTAGATAATTGTGCTGAAGTTTCTTGATTTCATTAGTGTGATGAGTTTTTGGTTACCCCCCCATCTCAATTATATTTAGGTTTCACTAAAAAGATCACTTATCTATAGTTACTTTGTTTCAGGTTCAAATTGCTAATCATTTTTACTTTCCAGCAGTTTCTTGTTACTTGTATAAAATAAAAGGCCTAGTTCTGCATTCTTTCAATGAGATTCTAACATAAGTAGGGTTGCAGATCTATTAACTTGCTATATATCATTCATATCCCAGTGCAGAGATCCTGGAGCAAGCATTATACCAGGTTAAAGTTATTTCACTTAGCCCCATTATAAAAAGTGCCACACAAATATTTTCAATCACAAGAATGAAATGAAGAAATTGGAAGAAAAGTGTATAAGTGAAAGTACTCATCTCAAGTCTATTAATTAGAATGATTGTCTTTTTCTTCACTGCTTGAACACCCTTCACCAAGCTTGTGTTCATAAAAACCCAGTTTGACATCCTGAAAATGATATTTTCCATGTTCATAAATATCATACATAGCTGGATATGTATAAAACTTTCCCCAGTTTCCTTTTCCTGTTACAAAATAGATGTGTTCAATTAAGCGAAAGGTTTACCCCACCCTCCAAAGCAACATTTTTTTTTCCTTTTTATCTGCTACCACTGACCCCTCTCATGATCTTCCCTGTCACTTTGGTCATGTCTTGATGAGCCAAATGAGGTTGTGTGTCTGTTAAAATAGTTCTATCAAATTAGTTGAATATGATTGAAAATCCCTGTTAAGACACAGATCTCGTAGCATGCTAACAGTACAGCCAAAGCTCAGCAAATCTTCTGCTTCTGTGTATGGGGGGAAGGAGGGGAGAGTTATGCCTGCAAGAATGTAGGGTGCCTGTTTAAATCAGGCAAATAGTACATTTTTTGTACAGCATATCTTTTACTTTGGCTCTTAAAGCAGGGCATTTAGCAGGGCCTTACAAACTCAGGGGCTGATCCAGTAAGTTTTGCCCATTGACTTCTAAGTGCGTTGTTCATGCTTGAGAGTTGTAGGATCAGACTCTTCACGTCAAATCCAAGCTCTACAGAAGTTGGTGGCAAAACTCTCATGGACTTCAGTAGAGCTTGGATACTGAACTTGGAGCCGTGGGTAGGAGAATGGACATAAGGAGGAAGGGTAGTGTACATACCAGTCTAATAGATCATACTGGTGGTAGAATGTCTGTGCCTAATCAGGTAAAGAATGTGAGCGAGGCCAAAGAGCAAAAATTAAAATGTTTGTACATTTTATGTACATGTAATGTTTAAACATGTAATGTTTAAACTAATGTGAGGAGCCTAGGTAACAAAATGGAGGAACTAGAGCTACTGGTGCAGGAAGTGAAACCAGATATTATAGGAATAACAGAAACATGGTGGAATAGTAGTCATGACTGGACTACAGGTATTGAAGGGTATGTGCTGTTTAGGAAAGACAGAAATAAAGGCAAAGGTGGTGGAGTAGCATTGTATATCAATGATGAGGTAGACTGTAAAGAAATAAGAAGTGATGGAATGGGGAAGACAGAGTCTATCTGGGCAAAAATCACATTGGGAAAGAAAGCTACTAGAGCCTCCCCTGGGATAGTGCTTGGGCTGTGCTATAGACCGCCAGGATCTGATCTGGATATGGATAGAGACCTCTTTAATGTTTTTAATGAAGTAAATACTAATGGGATTGTGTGATCATGGGAAACTTTAACTTCCCAGGTATAGACTGGAGGACAAGTGCTAGTAATAATAATAGGGGTCAGATTTTTCTGGATGTGATAGCTGATGGATTCCTTCACCAAGTAGTTGCTGAACCAACAAGAGGGGATGCTAAGGTGACCAGATGCTAAATACAAAATATCGGGACCGCCACAGGGGGAACGCCTTTTCAATTGTTATGCTCACCCGGCACATTCAGTGGCGGGAAATAAATCTTGCCGACGAAGAAAGAAGTACCTGCTGCCGAAATGCTGCTGAAGCCCATCAGCAACTGGAGTACTCGCCGCCAAAGTGTCGCCGAAGACCCGGACATGCCGGGTGAGTGTAACAATTGAAAAAGCGCTCCCCCTGCCATCACTGCCACCGAAGGAAGAAGAAAAAAAAAGACGCGCCTGAAACAAAATATCTGGACAAATGGTGTCCCGAACATACTTCGGTCGGGACGCAGGACAAACTGCTCAATATCGGGACAGTCCCGATTTTATTGGGATGTCTGGTCACCCCGGGGGATGCCATTTTAGATTTGGTTTTGGTGAGTAGTGAGGACCTCATAGAAGAAATAGTTGTAGGGGACAACCTTGATTCGAGCGATCATGAGGTAATTCAGTTCAGACTAAATGGAAGGATAAACAAAAATAGATCTGTGACTAGGGTTTTTGATTTCAAAAGAGTTAACTTTAAAAAAATTAAGGAAACTAGTTAGGGAAGTGTATTGGATTGAAGAACTTGTGGATCTAAAGGCAGAGGAGACCTGGAATTACTTCAAGTCAAAGTTGCAGAAACTATCAGAAGCCTGCATCACAAGAAAGGGGGAAAAGTTCACAGGCAGGAGTTGTAGACCAAGCTGGATGAGTACGCATCTTAGAGAGGTGATTAAAAAAAAGCAGAAAGCCTACAAGGAGTAGAAGACGGGAGGGGTCAGCAAGGAAAGCTACCTTATTGAGGTCAGAACATGTCAGGATAAAGTGAGAAAGGCCAAAAGCCATGTAGAATTGGACCTTGCAAAGGGAATTAAAAGCAATAGTAAAAGATTCTATAGCCATCTAAATAAGGAGAAAACAAAGAAAGAAGTGGGAACGCTAAACCCTGAGGATGTAGTGGAGGTTAAGGATAATCTAGGCATGGCCCAATATCTAAACAAATACTTTGTCTCAGTCTTTAATGAGGCTAATGAGGAGCTTAAGGATAATGGTAGGACAACAAATGGGAAGGAGGATATGGAGGTAGATATTACCACATCCGAGGTAGAAGCCAAACTTGAACATCTTAATGGGACTAAATCAGGGGGCCCAGATAATCTTCATCCAGGAATATTAAAGGAACTGGCACATGAAATTGCAAGCCCAATAGCAAAAATTTTAATGAATCTGTAAACTCAGGGGTTGTACCGTATGACTGGAGAATTGCTAACATAGTGACTATTTTTAAGAATGGTAAAAATAGTGATCTGGGTAACTACAGGCCTGTTAGTTTGACATCTGTAGTATGCAAGGTCCTGGAAAAAATGTTGAAGGAGAAAGTAGCTAAGGACATTGAGGTCAATGGTAACTGGGACAAAATACAACATGGTTTTACGAAAGGTAGACCGTGTCAAACCAACTTGATCTTCTTCTTTGAGAAGGTAACAGATTTTTTTTAGACAAAGGAAATGCAGTGAATCTAATTTACCTCAATTTCAGTAAGACATCTGATACAGGTCCATATGAGGAATTGTTAGCTAAATTGGAAAAGAGGGGGATCAATATGAAAATTGAAAGGTGGATAAGGAACTGGTTAAAGGGGAGATTAAATTGGGTCACACTGAATGGTGAACTGTCAGGCTGGAAGGAGGTTATTAATGGAGTTCCTCTTGGATCAGTTTTGGGACCAATCTTATTTAATCTTTTTATTACTGACCTTGGCACAAAAAGCGGGAATGTGCTCATAAAATTTGCGGATGACACAAAGCTGGAAGGTATTGCCAATACAGAGAAGGACGGGGATATCATACAGGAAGATCTGGATGACCTTGTAAACTGGATTAATAGTAATAGGATGAAATTTAATAGTGAAAAATGCAAGGTCATGCATTTAGGGATTAATAACAAGAATTTTTGTTATAAACTGGGGACGCATCACTTGGAAGTAACAGAGGAGAAGAAGGACCTCGGAGTATTGGTTGATCACAGGATGACTATGAGCCGCCAATGTGATATGGCTGTTGGCTAATGAAAAAGGCTAATGTGGTCTTGGGATGCATCAGGCGAGGTATTTCCAGTAGAGATAAGGAGATGTTGTTACTGTTATACAAGCACTGGTGAGACCTCACCTGGAATACTGTGTGCAGTTCTGGTCTCCCATGTTTAAGAAAGATGAATTCAAACTGGAACAGGTACAGAGAAGGGCTATTAGGATGATCCGAGGAATGGAAAATCTGTCTTCTGAAAGGAGATTCAAGGAGCTTGGCTTGTTTAGCCTAACTAAAAGAAGGCTGAGAGGAGATATGATTGCTCTCTATAAATATATCAGAGGGATAAATACCAGAGAGGAAGAGGAATTATTTAAGCTCAGTACCAATGTGGACACAAGAACAAATGGATATAAACTGGCCATCAGGAAGTTTAGACTTGAACTTAGATGAAGGTTTCTAACCATCAGAGGAGTGAAGTTCTGTAACAGCCACCCAAGGCAAGCAGTGGGGGCAAAAGACATATCTTGCTTCAAGACTAAGCTTGATAAGTTTATGGAAGGGATGATATGATGGGATGAACTAATTTTGGCAATTAACTGATCTTCAATTATTCGTGGTAGATATGTCCAATAGCCTGTGATGGGATGTTAGATGGGGTGGGATCTGAGTTACTACAGAGAATTCTTTCCTGGGTGTTTGGCTGGTGAGTCTTGCCCACATGCTCAGGGTTTAGCTGATCGCCATATTTGGGGTCGGGAAGGAATTTTCCTCCAGGGCAGATTGGCAGAGGCCCTGGGTTTTTTTCACCTTCCTCTGCAGCGTGGGGCACGGGTTACTTGCTGGAGGATTCTCTGCACCTTGAAGTCTTTAAACCATGATTTGAGGTCTTCAATAGCTCAAACCTAGGTTAGAGATCTGTTACAGGAGTGGGTGACTGAGATTCTATGGCCTACGTTGTGCAGCAGGTCAGACTAGATGATCATAATGGTCTCTTCTGACCGTAAAGTCTATGATTCTATGATTCATCAATGATATGTAAGTGTTTAACACTAGTAATTACTAATTTCTATGCAAATTTGTTTAAAGTTAACAAGGATTTAAAAATCTCATGTAATATAGTAAAGAATTATTTTAATTTATATGTTTAATATAAATGGAATTAAAAAAAACTTGACATTAACAGTAGTTTACACAAACCGACTTGCTGAGAGCCTTGATTTACAATGCTGTGTAAATCACATGTTCTTTTCTGAAAACATTCCTTCTGTATGAAAAATCAATATTAAATCTGGATGGATACTGTTGGACAGGCTCACCATTGAGCTCCCATGACTTTCACAGATGAGTTTTCAGCAAGGTCTTCATCAGCAAGCAAAAATGCCACTCACCTTCATCAACAGGTGTGGGAAATTGATGGGACCAACAGTGAAAGGGGGATAGTCCCAGTAGCAAGGGAGAAAGACAATTGCCAAAGGACAACAGGTAGCTCCTTCCCATGGGAATCTCTGGCACCCATTGCCTAGTTGGGAGAGAGGGGTGCTGATTGGCCAGAATTCCCCAGCTCCTGAGATTTAGCCCACTGCAGGGGCCAAGTGGAGTCTTTTTTTCAGCTTCATTCCAGCAGCCCATCCTACCCACCCAAACTAGGAATGGGAACCTGGCCTGACAGAGTCTGTGGATCCAGCTGATCACCTGTTTAGGGTGTTGGGAAGAAATTAGGCCAATTGGCAGAGGACCAGGGAGGTATTTTTTTCCCACTCTCAAGTGAAACAGTGGGTTACATAGGAATATGCTTAGTACCTAACTGAGCTAACAAGGTGGTGTTTATTCATCTCAACTTGCAGATGTTTTCCAGTGTGGTTAAAAGAATAAAATGAATGGTTCCTAGAGGCAAAAGTCCTGGTGATGGGCCTTGTGCTTATATGATAGGGTCAGACCTTGTCGCCTTTGCAGGCCAAGAAAGACCATGTGGTCCTTGTGAGCTGAGGTTCCCAGCATGCTGCACCCTCTGTCCCCCTCATGGGGGGAAGTGTCTGAGGATTCAGAGAGAGGTGAGTCCTAGGGTGTAGACTCAGAAGAGACACTCTCTGTTACAAGTTGTATGGTAAGTTTCCCTTAAGCCCTGCGCTAGAACCAATTCCACCTGGTATAGGAGATGATACATGCAAATGATGGAAGGGTAGACCCCCCCCCCCCAGTATTTAAAGTTTAATAAAAGTTACGGCCTGCCACTTAATTCCGTGCATATGTCTGTTCTCATTTTGCTGCTGTATCCCCATCAATTGTAAATAAAACTGTACCTTCAGATAAACTTCAGTTTATATATGACATGATGCATTTTCTCATAAGAACTTTCAGGAATTATCTGAACTGAACTTTTGAATGTTTGTCCATTACTCCAGGAGACATTGCATAACAAAATGAATGCAGCTTTTATTTAGTACCTCATTATTTGGTTTCTATTTTTAGCATTCCAATGCCAAGCAAAACATATTGGTGGCTCTCTGAAGTGCTTCCCACAGGCAGAATCTTTGTAAAAATGATTAGTATATCTCATCAAGCCTCAATCTAGTTTTAGTAAGCATGTGGAAGGGATAGGATCTTAGGTTTGGCTACTGCACCTCTCTTTGACAAGGTCTCTCCAAGGCTTCACTTTGTGCTAGGTGATCTACAAACACATAAGACAAAATCCCTGCATTAAAGAGCTTTACAATTCCATATAACTGGCCTGTCAGTCTATTTCCTTCTGGCTAGGACTAGAGGACAAGGAGCCTTAAAGGGATGAAGCAATAACAAAGCTACTTGAACCTCTTATCCTCTGGAGGAAATAATCTTACCGTCTAGTATTGAGGACTGTAATATTGTGCTACTGTACTCCCCACACCTTCTGGGCACGGTGTTCTGTCCCATCTAGTGGCACCGAGACCACTTAAAGAGAGTTAAATGATTTTACTCTACAACCTTAGCTAGGAGCCAGTTGGCTTTTATCTCATGCTATAGAGGCTCTTGAACTAAGCTCCAGAGGTTCCACATTCAATCCCACACACTGACAATTGGGGTCTGTCGGCATTACACTACCATATGATAGCATGTAGTGCAACTGAACTATTACTGTGTAACAGATTGGTTCAGATGAGCTGATATGATATGATCAGATGATCATAGCTAAAAAGGGTAAATCAGATTACTCGAGTAGTAGTAAGTAGGTCAGTTATAATGCCTACTGGTCATGCAATGGCTCAACAGTCTTTTTCTGTCTGTCTGTTCTGGACGGAGTGGCCTGCTGGGTCATATATTGTGGCCCTCAGTCCCTCCTGTGTTCCCTCTTCTTGCATCAGGGCTCTGTCACAACAGAAGGTGGAGGGGGCAAGGTAGGGGAACTCAGACTCTCCCACTCTGTTGGGTCCCAACCCAGGACCCTAAAGGGGTGTTGCAGTGTCCAGACCACCCACTGTTTTATCCCAAGTTCCACTTCCTCTCCTCTCCAAGGCTCTTGCTACAGGGCTGCAACTTCTCCCTTTGGGGCATGATCAGTCTTAGTAGTTTAGTCTGCCCTCGGGGTAACGTCCTGCTCTTCAGGGCCTTTCATGGGTTCTCACCTCCAAAAGGGGATGAGGGGAGGGTCTGGATCACTGCTTCTGGAATGGTTTTACCAGTGCCATAATCATGGTACCAGCAGCTCTGGATTTTAACCTCACTTCCTAGTGAAGCTTGTAACTCCTTTCCCTTGGGCTGTCAGTGCCCTTTTAAACTGTCGCTCCACATAGCACATGCCCTGCTAGCCCAGAATTGCTCCATGTGTTGCTCTGGTTTAGTGTGAGGTCTATCAACCCCATCACTCTCTGTAAGCCTAACATCAATCCCAAGGGAAATAATGAAATGGCTGATATGGTCTCAATCAATAAAGAATTAAAGGTTGGTAATATAAGTAATGCCAATCAACATGGGCTTATAGAAAATAGATCTTCTCAAACTAGATGTGTTTTTTTTATTACATTAAAAGTTTGGTTGATAAAGGTAATAGTGGTGATGTAATATATTCAGACATTTCACTTGGTTCAGCACAGCAGTTTGATTAAAAAACTAGAATGATTCAAAATTTACCTGGCCACACTAAATAGATTGCTAACAGATAGATCTTAAATGTAACAGTAAATAGGGAATCACCATTGAATGTGTGTTTCTAGTAGGGTCCCACAAGGATAAATTCTTGGCCCTCTGCTATTTAATATTTTTATCAAATGGCACAGAAAGTGGAGTGGTGGTAAACAATGAAGAGGTCAAGTCACTGGCATAGAGCAATCTGTACCACTTGCTAAACTAGGCTCAAGGAAACATAAGGATTTCATATGGCTGAATGTAAAGTTATACATCTATGAATGAAGAATACAGTTCATGCTAACAGGAGGGTGGACTCTATCATGGGAAATAGAGATTCTGAAAAAGATTTAGGGGTCATGGTGGATAATCAGATGAACATGAGCTCCCAGTGCAATACTGTGGCCAAAAGGGCTGATACAATTCTTGACTGTATAGACAGGGGAATCTTGTGTAAGAATAGAGAGGTTATAGTCTCTAATTGGCATTGGTGTGACTGGTACTGGAATACTGGTCTCCAGTTCTGGTGTCTGAAATTCAAGAAGGATGTCAAAAAATTTGGAGAGGATTCCAAAAAGAATCCTGATAATGATGAAAACATACCTTATAGTGGTAGATTCCAGGAGCTTAATGTGTTCAGTTTTGCAGTGAGAAAATTAACGGGTGACTTGAGCAGTCCTTAAGTACCTACATGGGAAACAGAAATTTGAGAAGCGAGTACTTCAATCTAGAAGAGAAAGGTATAACAAAATCCAGTGGCTGAAAGTTGAAAGTAGGCAAATTCAGACTAAAAGTAAGGTGAACCTTTTTTAACGGGGATGGTAATTTGACCATTGGAACAACTTAACAAGGAGAGTGGTGGATTATCCATCAGTAGAAACTTTTAATCAAGATTGAATGTTTTTTTCCCTGAATGATGATGATGTTCAACTATAGCTACTGGACTCAAATCAGGAATTAATTCCAGGAAGTTCTATGGCCTGTAATAAGCAGGCAATCATTTTACACCATCAAAATGGTCCCTTCTGTGGCCTTAGAATCCGTGAATCTGTATTATTACATCTTTTTGGTGAGATGAGATTTGCGGCAATAATTTTGTTTCTTTGGTTTTTCTTCAGCACAATTCTTAAAACACAGCATAAAATAGTAGTTTGTCTGATGCCAAACACTCTGAAATCAGTTAAGATTTACGATTTCCATTCTGAATAATGTCTATTATAAAGGAAGGAAAACATGACTGTAAGGCAAGCATACATTTTCCGTCATAGCGCAGCAGTTAGTCTTCAGTGACTGATGTTGTTTGTAGTTTGGGAAAGTAATAATAGAGAAACAGAAAGTAAGAAATGCATTTTTAGCAAAAATTCTTTGTTCATCCCATTTTGTTATTTCTCCAATAAAATGAGTGCTTATTACTGCCAATAATGAAGATAAAAAAGCAATGAGACCACTTCTCATAGCTTAATAAAACTATAAAAATTGATAAACAACATGTAATGAAATAGTCATGATGAAATTTGTCTGCTAGAATGAAGTACTTTGTGGTGAAGCCTGTGGTACATACCATGCAGACAAACTTTCTTAATGATAAATAATAGAGGTACTGATACTATAAGTAAACACTGAAGCAAATTAAAATGCCCCTAGAAATGAAAAATTATTCCCAAAGTCACTTTTCTAAAGTACAGAATACAACTGTCAGGTGTACATGGAAGTTCCTAAATGTACCAACACAGGGCCAGATTGGGTACTTTGAATTTGTATGTGTTGGGGGTAATGCAGAATTGTATGACCTCTGGGGCACTATCAGAATGGGAGATATTCTGCCACACTTACAAGACTTCCTCTGGCTCTTGAACATGCAGGGAAAGGCGGATGTACCTCACCCCTGTGAAGCCTGCACAGGGCATCCCTGGCCAGCCATGTGGGCTGCTGCAGAGTGGGTAGGACGATAACTTCACCCACTCCCATCCTGCCTCTGTTTGCTTTCTTGTGCTACAAAAAATTCCTTGCATGCTCTTAACACGTGCATCAAAGACCAGCAAAAAATCATAGTTATACTTTGCATAAGTATGGCCAGTGTAGGTCTCCCCTTTGCACTCCATCAACAATCCAACAGAAGTCAGGCAAAGGCCTTCAGAATTAAACTACTATTTTCCCCATAGGTATATTTTACAAATATTAAAAAACAAAAGAATTTTAAACTCAAGTGCCAAATCTGGCAGAGAAACGATCCTTTGTGGTTACTGGACCATGGAGGTTCTGTGAGTTGTAGCGGCTAATCCATATTCTTCAAGGGGAAAATCATTTTCAGTCCCATTAAACATATTATGTACCACAACTAGTCCCTTATTACCATATTGGCACATCTCAGTTATCTTGCATTACATATGGCAGACAGATTCTTGAGATGTCAGGACATTCCACAAAGCATGTACAGAGTACCACAAATATGCTAGTACCGAGGTGAAATTTTCTTCACGTGACAACAGCAGGATGATTTGGATGACAGGGAGCTAAAGAAGCTAAGGCCCAAAAAACTGCATTTCCAAGTTCAGCCATCCATTCATCTCTGCTTCTTTAATAGGTTTCAGAGTAGTCTGTAGCCCACGAAAGCTTATGCTCTAATAAATTTGTTAGTCTCTAAGTTGCCACAAGTACTCCTGTTCTTTTTGCTTCTTTAATAGTTATGCTATATGTTGTGGCAATATACATATTATGTATAAATGCATGGAACATTTTATGAAATGTAGTGTGAAACATATGGTAATGTCTCTTTGCATATGGGCTCTATTTTCTAACTCCTTTTCCTGTCTCTCAGTAGGTAACCCTGCCAAATCTTGTGAGAGAACTTTTGGATAAACATTCAAATAATTACATCTACAATATGATCAGAACTCGCCTACAGAAAACCAGGATATGAAAGCATGCAAATATACACAGTTTGTATACACAGTTTGTATATAAAGTATCTTATCCACTTCCAACAGTGGATATTTCATTATTGGTATATCTGCAATGATATATATCCTTAATAAAATAGAATGTAAAACCGTTCTAAACAGGCTGTAAATATAAACAAAACAAAGATCAGTGTAAGGTTAAAGAAAAAAATAGAGCAAAGACTTAGTGTCATGTATGGATAGGAAATGAAATTAAGAATACAGGCATTGTTCATAGTAAAGATTTTATTGTAATGAAGTTTTTTGTAAATTAGCAACATTTGCAAATTGCTCTAGATTTATATGAAATCTGCACTTTTTGGAAATAATCCAAGAAAAGACAGCCCACAGTTCTGTTAATTACAAAGTACAATTTTGCTATGTCTCTAGCTATCAATAATATCTGCTAATTGCTTCTAACTGTACCATTTAACTTCTCATGATGATCTGAGTGATTTCAAAATATAGGTGAGGCGAAGAATCTGGATGTATAGGTTGTAGAGAACGTATTTCTGGAGGAGGACTTGAGTAATATCTCATATTTTATCTGGATCTACTGAGTAGATAAACAAATGTCTCCTGTGATCTGCAGCGTCATATTTCCCTTCCCAGGTCCTCTTTATTTTCTGCAAACAAAATTTTACTTGACACAAAATGCCTATGATGTAAACCTCTCTGAAAATTATACATGGGGCGATATTACACATGGGAGGCATATGATATTAATTTTTAAAAAGCATCTGTTTATCTTACATGAACAATTTTCCGTATTCCCTTTAACACATGAAAGTGAGTTAGTACTGAAACCCATTGTGTGCTGTATTACAAAGTGAGTATTGAACACTTGAGACTCTCAGTAGTTCAGATTTATTTCTATTTTGTACTTATGTTTGATCATAACTTTTTGGTCTGTTGGGAAGAAAAATATTACTTTGGTATATGGGGTTGTGATGGGGTGTGCTCCCCACAGTAGCCCAGCAAGAGGTGCATTTGGTCAGGTGGGCCTAATCAGCTAATTATGCTAAAAGCAGGGGAGATTTAGGCTGGAGGCAGTTAATTAGAAACAGGCTCACCTGTGCAGGAACAGGCAGGGCCTGTATAAAGCCAGGTAGCTGGCTATAGAGAGGAAAGCTTGCTGATGTTGGGAAAGGCTGTGGGGAAGTAGGTTGTAGCCACTTCCTGAGTGGAGGGAGTTGGAGGCTTGCAAAGCCAGGGAGTGGGGAAGCTAGAGAGGTGGGAAGAAGCTCTGGGAAACCAGCAGCAAGGGGTGGGACAGTCCAGAGACCTTGGCTACTTGTGATAGGGTCTTTGGGCTGGAGCCCAGTGTAGAGGGTGGGGCTGGGTTCCGCAACCAGCCACTGGGGAATGGCAAAAGGCATTACAGATAACTGCCATCTTTCAGGTTTTGAAAGACTCTGAATTTGCCTGAGGGGAGAACTTTAATAAGCTGCTCAGAAGGCTAAGCCACAGAGAGGAAGCTGCAGACCAGCAGAGTGAGATGAGATGAGAGAGACCATGTTGGAGGGAGAGCGTAAGCTGGTGGAGCTAACCCTGAGGATGGCCAGCAGGAGGTGCCACTGTGGTAAGTGGACCCTGTGATGGGATCTAGAGGTTTCATGCTTTGAGTTCCATACGATTGATCTGAAACAAAACCTGGACCTAGATACCCTCGGCACTTTCAGCAAACTTGGAATCTGAACCTAGATCAAGGTCTTTTTGTTTAGGAACAGTTCTAATTCTAGAACAAGTCTGTCCCTGCAGAACCTGACAGCAAGATATCTCTAATCTAAATGAAATACAAATAAATCAGTAAATTTAATTGTAATGTAGAAAAAAAGTTTGTACTATTGATATAGCATGTTGTCTGCTTTATTTGAAATGTAGCAACTCTGGTACCAATGGTCCTTAACTGAAATATTAAGAAGCAAATAGGGCTTTGCTTAGAGTAGCATTCTCAGAGTCCCTTTGAAGAGGTCTAAAGAAGTTCAGGTTATTTTCTCAACTGAATGTACAGACTAAGGGATTTATGTCTTTTCTTCTACCAAGTGATCTTATTTAGCTTTTCAATTGCTTAACTGTGACAGTCACAGATGAATTCCAAACTTAGCTGCAGTGCTCACATAAAGAATTCTATGTATTAATTAGGTGTACTAGGCCTAATTTGTCTGAGTACATCAGGTAGATTCCTTTGATGTGCCTTTACTGTAGAGGCAGCCAAATTCTCAGGAACATCTATGCATGGAAGTACATGAGAACAGAAAGTGGCTTGTTGTTTGGTGAAGACTAAGACTGTCAGCATTAGACATTTCTCTGCCAACTAGTCAAGTACACTGAACAACCACAAAGTGGGCATCTCTATGTGTATCTGGCCAATGATCTCACTTCTGACCTGCAGCCATAGATATCTGTGTATTTAACATTTGCTTTCACCACACTAAAATTGTATAAAATTCAATGTACCATGAAGCAAAACAAGTAAAGTTACCTGTTGTGAGGGGTCAAACGAGCATTTGTTAGCTGCTGTGCAGTGAAAGAAAATTACAGATGCTAGCGGTGTATGTCTTTACAGAGATAAGCGGCATCTATAGATGCCCTCTCATAAGATTTTTGTATTGCTTGTCTTGTAGAAGTGATGGATGAAGGCACATAGTTTAACATGTACTAGTGTCTTCCCAGGCTTTGTTTTTTCACACATAACTATAAATCAGATACTCTCTGTGGGCTACCAGACCAAATTGAAGAGAGAGATACATTTCTGTAATATACTTTTATTGATATTCAACCACACAAGCCATTTCCCAGATGGACATAGAAATAGAATTAAGTGCACTGATTTTTCTGAGCAGTACAGTGGCCCAGGGGACTATATTTGACTGTAGCACATAATCAGTATAGCTATAGCAGAAACTCTGATTTTCTAGAATGTCCATCTAGAATAGCATTGCCATTCTAAGGAGAGATTAGAATGAAAGGAACTCCTTAGCCTAAGGTGGCAGCAAAGATTAACATGTCTTTTATTCCATTAGTTCACTTCAGGGTAATGCATTTTATATTCCTAGGTTTACTTTGCTATTGAAGCCTTTCTGAATGAAATGCAATATAAATGCTAAGAAACCATGGTCTTTGAATATGGTGGATGATATCACATATTTTAGAAGAAAAAAATGTAATTAATTGCACCCCATAAGATAACATGGCATTATATTGCATACAAATAGAATTATTGGAATATATGCCATTCTTTTATTCCAATGGGCAGATCCCTTCTCCAGTCCAGCATTTTTGTTTTAAGTTGCAGGGACATAACTTTTGACTTCACAGCATCAAATTATTATATGTAAAGGCATAGGTGAATGGTCAATTGATATGATAAAGTGCTGATGTCTGGAGTAACATTCTAGGGAAAGATGAAGACGAGTGTGTTGGTCTCACTCTTCCAGTTTTAGTAAGTGAAATAGGCATTGTATTCAAGAGTCTCTGAAGAGTAGTGCTGTAGGAAAAGGTTTCCAGCCATATCTGATATCCGTCTTAGTTTGCCATAAGTAGCAACAGGTTTAAGTACGTATCCTATAGAATTATAGGAGAAAGCAAAACAAGCAACTTCAAAACAAACATGTGGAACTAACATTAATACAATAAAATGGTAACTAGCTCTCATATGGCGCTTTTCACTGGTGTGATAAACTCCAACAAAAATCATGTATTGACTGACTGACTGGTGCAATCCATTCAACTTTTCTTATTTGCCTGAAAAGGTTTGGCAAACTTTGGGACAATAATAAAATAGTATTAGTAATGTTGTATAAAAAACATGGGTGAGAGGGAATGATTAAATGAGTATTTAGCCTGAATGAGTCACCTGCTTACCTTGGAGCTCTCATGGGTTTACTTGTAAGAATCATAATAGGCTTTAGCTTAGAGGTGCACACGTTATAAAGGCATGAATAGTTATTTGGATAGTTTTAGTGTACTCTTGAATTGACGTTGAAGATGCTTGTAGGAATTCTGTAGTCTAATGAACATTTTTCCTACCATTTTTTGTTTTTAAATTAAAACATCTTGCACCACAATTTCAAACATCTTGTTGAGTTATACCATGAGAATTTGGTGCACCAAGTGTGTTATAACACACTGTAAATGAACAAGAATCTGGAAATAGATAAACATCAGTAGTTTTCATGTGCACATTAACAGGTTGCAATGTTTACAGTATTTTTTGTTCTTTGGTTAGAGAATCTAAACATTTGTTTGTGATTAACAAATGGGATGCGTATCAGAAAGGAAATTCCTGTTATATTAGTTTTATCCAAAAATATGGAAGCCCACTTCTGTTTGGGAATAGTGATACAAAAGACTGGCAGCTAAAGCTATGATCCCTATTTTAGCCAACAATCAAACAGATTTTTCTCCCATAGTTAAAGGTAACTATTAAAATAAGTTGAGTTACAATATTGACTTTATAGTGTTCCTTCAAGAACTTTGCATCAATTTTTTCTGTGTTTAATTTCATTCATTCAGTTATTCACAAATGCCTGAAAACGTTAGCCATATCCCAAACCCAAAACTCTTCTTCCCTGCCCCCAAAAAACTTAGTTTTAAGCCCTGATCCTGTAAATATATATGCTACATTGAAATTCTTGAGTGACTGGATAGCAGAAATTTGTACTGGAGATTCAGATAGTCATGGCAATCCCAATCATCACTTAGACACTTGGTGGAGTTGATGCATCCCTTCAAACCTATAAGCCTGAGTACTAGCCCATCTAAGACCTAAGTACACACGAGGGAGGCTAGTGCTTCCTGCTACTCATGCTGCCATGGCTTCACTTTTATATTTTAGTGCATTAACAACGACATGTCTACTCAAGGTGGAAACTACACTCCATCTCCAGGGAGGATGTACCCTAAGTCTTTAGTTACCCCAGAAATCTTTCCTACCCTATTTAAGCATAGAACTTGTCCTAAAGTGAACAACATCCTTGTTTTCCTCAGTGCAAGGGAGGCCAAACAGCTGTGACTGCGTTCAGTTTTCTCCTTCTAGTGGATTCCACAAGGTTGGAGAGGCAAGGATCCCCAGTTTTCTACAATCCGACCCCCTAATGCTTCTGACTTTTGGCTAGGTGACAGAGTGGTAATAGTGCTGGTATTTGGAGGTATCTGGTGCCTCTCTTCTTGGTATTCTTTTGATGATGATATTGGTATTACTTGTAATACAATAGACGTTCCAACTGAAGTCAGGTCCTCCATTATGCTAGACGCTGTACATACATATAATATATGACAGTACCTGTGCCAAAGAGCTTACAATATAAATAAGCAAAGGTTAGAGATACAGGGACAAAGTGAGAGGTGAAGTGACTTGCCAAAGTCCACATAGCTGCTCAGTAGCAGAGCTAGGACTTCAGGTAGGGCCCACCTCTCTTACATGCCAGGCTTGTGCCTGATCTGCTGGACCACATTGGGCATCTTTTCAAAGACAGACATAGGCTGAGATGTGAAGCTGGTAGACTTTGACTAGCTAGGCTGCTTTCCTCCTGCACAGAGCTGGAAGAGATGCATACCCTTCTCCTGCAGTGGAGTCCAATGACTCTTGTGGTCCTTTCTAACCCTATAATTTCTATTTTTTTCCTTCTCCTTAAAGTGTACTTATCAGGGTACTTAGGTACTTTCTGCATGGGACCAGCCAGACTACAGTCTTTACTGGGCTTGTGGCTGGTTTTCATGGCTTTCCTCTAGATTCCTTGCCTAGTAACTATTCGCTATCTTCTTCAGCCTCACCAAATTCTTTCGAACCCATAGACACCATTTTGGGCTGTCCTTTGTCATTTTTTTGGTTCAGGCTCCTCCAGATAATCTCTTTTCTCTGATCTTCAGAAACATCAGTCATTTGCTCTGGTTTTAGTTCAAGGCATCTGAACTGTAGCTTTAGCCCCATTAAAATTGCTACCGTACTTTTAAGGTTACATATAGATATAAACTAAGGGCTTGTTCCTATTCAGTGCTGTTCCTGATCCAGGTAAGCAGTTAGCATTTACTTCTCATGGGTAGTTGCATTGACTCAGCACCTTGGATCACCAAACCTTAATTTAGAATAGCTGTAAGGGAAATATAATCAGATGGACACATTATGTTCATAATTTTTAGCTTTCTAGTTCTTTTAAAATAAATATATAAATAGACATAAATATCTGCTGACTATGGAATCTTACCATAAATAACCTATAGTGTGTTAAGGAATAAGATACTTTTGAAATTACTAGAACAAGCCCTTTTTTTAGATATGGCTTTACAATAAATTTCTAAAACCTCTCAAAATGTACCTCCATTCTCAGTTCCATATCTCAAACACCTTACCTTAGTTGTCTCAAACTTTTCAAAAACCTGCCTCCCCGAAAAAGTCCTCTGACTACAAACTCCATGTTAACTTCCAAATATAAAGGATTTTTTAGGAACTATTCTTGTGTGTGTGGGCGGAGGAAAAGATAAGGGCCTTACAGTAGAAAACTGGTTAGAGCCAAAGGTCCGTGTCATGTAAGATGCTGAAAAACCTGAAAGTCGGGAATGCCTTCAATCCACTGATATTGGGGTAAAAGGTTCTCAGCAACTTGCAGTACTGTGTGTTTTAACTACTGAATGACATTCAGGTGTCTATAATATTGACTGGAGGAGGTTCCCCAATGAAAAAAAGAAATCACAGTATCTGTTAGACTACAATCAGGACTGCCATGGGCTCTGAGAAACTCTTCCCCTTCTTCCGCTGAAAACTGTATACCTCAATATTTTTGAGTCCATAGGAACACAGATTTTAAAATATGCATGTTTATTATTTTACCTATGAAAATAAAATTAATGATTAGATTTGTTCCAGTTTAAAACAACATGCACCATCTGTTTTCTCATCAGTTAATAAGATAAACAATATCACTATATGGGGGAAAAATGAATTTAAAACAAGTACTTTGTATTCTAAATTCTCAAATGTTTCTGAATTATCTCTGTATATAAAATCAGTTTCTTTTGACATTTTCTTCAGTATCTCAACTTAATTCCAGTATGAAGACTGTTTACTTGATAGTGTGTTCATTAAAGGTTTATTAACAAATCACAGACCAGGCATTCATTCTGACAGCTCATTGCTCAGGTTGGTCAGTGTATATTTTTATATGCCAAGTTCTACTTAAACAAATATTATGCAAATACTATTGCTGTTGCTACAGTCTTAGAAGCAAGAATTATTCTTTGTCATTACTTTCTTTTGTACAATTACATTGGATAAAATCTTTCCCTTTTCACCCAAGATAGTGGTAGTTTGGAACTTCATTACCAGTGGCTTCATTGAAGATAGCTAGACATTAAATTGTTGGAAGAAAGACCTTTGAATTATTCTGGCATGAATTTACATTGCTGTTTTCAGTCTTGATTAATGCTTTAATATTTTTTTCTGTAGATAAAATGTCTCTTAGCATCTTATTCTGTAAAATTAATTATAATTGCTATTAAAATATTTTCACTACTTTTGCAAATTATCTGAATTCAATGAAGCTTAATGGAGCACTCCCAGCCTCCAGAAATTTAATTTGTGATAATCTGCCCAAGACTCTAGAAGCATGAAATATACTGTAAACAGGAATTACCTGTTTTACAGTACATCATTACCATTATTAGAACCTGGGCCTTAGAGAGATGTTTTCAGAATTGCATAGGGATTCAGCCACATAACTCCCATTGAATTCAATAAAAAGAAAAGGAGTACTTGTGACACCTTAGAGACTAACAAATTTATTTGAGCATAAGCTTTCGTGAGCTACAGCTCACTTCATTGGATGCATTCAGTGGAAAATACAGTGGGAACATTTATATACACAGAGAACATGAAACAATGGGTGTTACCATACACACTGTAAGGAGAGTGATCACTTAAGATAAGCTTCTACCAGCAGGCGAGTGGGGGGGTAGGGGCACCTTTTGTAGTGATAATCAAGGTGGGTCATTTCCAGCAGTTGACAAGAACGTCTGAGGAACAGCAGCAGGAGGGGAATAAACATGGGGAAATAGTTTTACTTTGTGTAATGACCCATCCCCTCCCAGTCTTTATTCAAGCGAGAGTGAGAGTGATGGGTCATCCTTCAGGATAGGTTGTAGATCCTTGATGATGCATCAGAGAGATTTTAGTTGGGGGATGAAGGTGATGGCTAGTGGCGTTCTGTTATTTCCTTTGCTGGGCTTGTCCTGTAGTAGGTAACTTCTGGGCACTCTGGCTCTGTCAATCTGACTGTCAATCTGTTGAATTCAATGTGACTCAGCTTTAAACTTGTATGTACTCTAAAAATTTACTCCATAATGTTAGTAACCTAGTCTTGTTTAATTTCATGGATTTTTTTTAGCAAACCAAATGTACTATTTGAAAAGGGCTTAAAACAAACCCAATATTCCCAGCTAATCAGTATTGATCTTCTTGTCACATTCATGTTTTGGGTGTTTTTTTATTTTCAGGAACAATTGTGGTTTCAGGGTGCTTACAGATATGTGGATGTGAACTAAGTCTCATATTTTCCAAACAGGGAGGTGTTGGATTAACCAGTGGGTCTAACAACACACAAAACAGACAATGTCACACCAAAAAACTAGGAATTTGGAAAGTACATGCTACACTTCAGTTCAAAACTTCATACAGTTTTCATCAAATTAAATTCATTAAATTAATTCATCAAATTAAAGGAACATTAATAGGTGCACCTTAAGACAGTGGACAAAACTTTCAAAAACCATTTTCAGAAGTGACTTATGCAAGTAGTATCTTAAGTCCCACTGGCTTTCAATGAGATTTAGGTTCCTAAGGCACTTTGGAAAATTTAATACTAGAGATTAATAGAGATGTTCTCGTCATTACATTTTAGAGCTACCTGAATATGAAATACTGGACTGTTGACTTGTGTATAGCAGTGGTTGTCAACCAGGTACATGTACCCCTAGGGGCAGGCAAAGGCCATACGACTCATCTAGATATTTGCTTAGTTTTACAACTGACTACAGAAAAAGCACTGGCAAAGTTAGTAAAAACTAAAAATGAATACAATGACTTTTTATACTGCTCTATATACTATACACTGAAATGTAAGCACAATATTTATATTCCAGTTATTTTATAATTTCTGTGATAAAATGAGAATGTAAGCAATTTATCAGTAACAGTGTGCTTTGACACCTTTTTGGATTTTTGTCTGATTCTCTAAGGAGGTAGTTTTTAAGTGAGGTAGAACTTGGGGGTATGCAAGACAAACCAGACTCCCAAAAGGGGGTACAGTAGTCTAGAAAGGTTGAGAGCCACTGACATACTAAAAAGTAATAGAATTACTACACATAGATCTTCTGACATTTTTCAGTGAAAATATCTTCCATGATATCCAAACCAAAAAAACAAATGGAATCAGTCCCTTGGAACTTATAGAGTTTAGCAATTGGAGAGGGATATAGATGGAGAAAGACTGTCTGTGGAGGTGTGGTAGTCTCAAGCATTTTCAGGGCCATTTTAGGAATTTGTAGTTTAAATTAGGATTCCAAAGAGCACAAATATTTTAAAAATAGCTTTTTACCTGGTGATTGCATCACAGAAATTCTACATCTAAGGGAAGCCAGCATTAGAGAAAATAACAGATCAAAGTTAACCAAATAAAACAAGGAAGACTATTCAAAAACCAAACTTAAAATGGTAAACAAGATCCTCCAAGAAATGCTTTAATTAAAGAGGCAGAGGCACATGGAAAATTCTACAAAATGTTGAAATGATGCTTGTCAATAAATCAGCAATGCTAGAAAAGGACTGACTTCAACAGGATTCAACTGAAATTACTGTGAATCAACAAGGACTGAAAGAAAAGCTCGAGCGAAGCAGAATCAATTCAAGATTTACCTGGGGAGAAATTTTCAGTGGGAAAAAATGCAGATGTATATTTCACACATTTGTCAGATATGCAGGATTTTTCATTTTTATTAAACTGCTATACAAAATGACTCTTGAAATTTCCTTCATTTTTTAATAAAATTTTCAATATTTTTTTAAAAGAATCCTATGCTTAAAATAAAAACATCATTTTGGGTTGAAAGTAACTTTGACCCAAAATTAATTGGTATTCAGAGACTTCATTTGTGAACAATTCCCCATTCCCCCCCCCCCCCCCCAATAAAATAAAATAAGTGGTTTGGTTTGACAGCATATATATATATATATTTTGCAATTGACAGCAAACTGAAAAATCCATTATTCACACAGCTGTTTCGGTTTATTAATTTACTGCACCTAGAGGGGTAGTATGTGTCTCATAATGCAGATAAGAAGCCAAGGCGCATGCCCTAAGGAGACTATGGTTTCATATTGTAAAATAAATGAAAACCCACCCACTTTTTAATGGTTTGCAAGCCACATACATGTAATGAGACCCTGACCCAAAGAGAGACCAAGTTCATTCTGCTTGTATATTAACCCTTTCTCACACCCCATGTCTGTCTTGTTTATTTAGACTGTACTCTTTAGGGTGGACCATCTCTTACTTTACAGTCTAGATCATGTAAATGGATTAAGGCTTAAGGAGGCACAAGAGTTCAACTGAATGGAACTATTTGTAGGGTCTAGTCTGTGTTTGTACAGTGCTTAGCACATTTGGGCCCTGACTCTGGTTGGAGTCTCTAGGTACTACTGTGATATAAATAAGTAAAAGCTGCAGAGCATGAGCAGGAGACAACGAGAATGGGATGGAGAAGAAATGGGAAAACTCAGGAGCTCTCTACTCAGATAAATGTGCATGTCACCATTGAATTAGGGTGACCAGACAGCAAATGTGAAAAATCGGGACAGAGGGTGGGAGGGTAATATATAAGAAAAAGACCAAAAACTCAGGACTGTCCCTATAAATCGGGACATCTGGTCACCCTAACATTGAATAGACTTTTGGTTTTGCAGCCTGAATATAATGTAAGAGAAATTGTTTTAGGCACCACAGTGGATCTTCAGGAGCAATATGGGTGAGGAGTGGCTTTGCAGTCCAACTCAGGAAGGAATTTCCATGCCTAGGGGAACATGGGAAATGGAGCCTATAGTTGGCTTGGTGGCAATTGGGCTATAATTTACATCCCCTACAGCATTAAGAAGAAAATTCCTGTCATGGCAAGAGAATTACAAATATTCTTTTAGAATATAGAATCCAGCACCAGGTTTCCAGCTACAAGGACCTGATTCAAATTCTTACACAGATGACTTGTTTAATTGACCAATTCAGAGACCAGTCAACTTTGAAGAAAAATCATCTTGGGAAGCTTATTATGCCCAGTTTGAAATAATAAGCCAAATGAACCATATGTCTGAATGTTCAGAAAGTACTATTTCTTGCTGTCAATATACAGGGACCTTCACCTATTTTGCTTAACAATTTATCAGAAAAAGACATGAGTTATCAACCATTAGCAGTAGCTACATTAACCAATCATTTTGGAGCTGGACAGCAAACAGAATTTGCAGGGCTGAAGAATTACACTAGATGAAGTGAAACATTTCTGCTCAAACTGATTTAAGATGCACTAATTTTTAATGACTATTAAGCACAACCATATGCCTCTAAGGAACTCTAAGATATCTTATCTCAAACTGATTTATAAAATCTTTATTTATGATGAACCAAACATTTTATTATCAATCATTCCCAAAACACTACAAGAAGCTTTGGAATATGCTTTGATACGGGTGTTCTACCTACCAAATGACCAGAGAAGAAAACATTTCATAATGTGAGATGGCTGAGAGAAATGAGAATGAAAGTCAAGAAAAACAGTAACGATGACAAAACAGTGAGTATAACAGCAAGGAATACTTCACTGCAGAAGCTAGTTGCAAACAAACCATTTTCACTCAAAATAGAAAATATTTTTGTGATGAATAAGAGTATGCTGAGGCTATGGCCTAGTAACTTTGCATTGCTTAGTGGCTTCCTTTTATGACATGGATATTAAGACTTTTTACCTGTAATTTGTATTTAACAGTTAATAGCAAAAGCAATCAAGATTTTTTTTTTCCACTTAAAAGTCTGTTGTGACTTCCACTGTGCAACTCTGACTAGGCTATTCAGAGTCCAGTTCTGATGCCGTTTCCTGAGCTTACACTTTGGTCTGAATTGGCCCTATAAGAATAGGCTATATTATGAAAATATATACATGTAATCTTATTTAAAAAAAAAAAAAACCTCTACAATATATAAGCCAATATTGTGGACCAAATCCTTAGCTGATATAAATGTAGCTCCTTTAAAATCAATGGAGTGGTGCAATTTACACCACCTGAGTATTTGGTCTTTTAATTTAAAAATGAAGATTTTTACCATACCTCTCTATGTAAATGTTTTGGAGGAAGATAACTTTAAATGTTTCATGTTTGATTGGAAAAAGGCATTAATACCAGGTGACAATTTAGAAAATATGCACATTTTAATACTAAGTGGTAGCAAAATAGCTTTCATTTAAATTGCTTCTAGACCTTTTTTTGAGCTTTAAAGCTACAAATATTTTGTTAAAATGGGTGGTGGTCTGAATGACTTGTCAGTTAATTTTTTAAATGACTAATTGTACCTGAGATTGCATTTTTTTTTTTTTTAAACTCTGGGATTTTTTTTCTTCTGGTAGATAAAGATGTTGTCTCTGTTTCCATCAATCAGCCATAGGTAATTATAGAAGTTACCATATAAGTATAAGACCTTTCTGAAGCATAGAACAGAATCAATTCAATTTAGAATGAGGTCCTGATGTAACTTACAGATCCTCCTGTTCCCAGTTATTGGTGGTAGGAGAAAGTGAATTTTAAAATGATAGCTTCCTATCCAAATGTTCTGTTCAGGAAAGAGTAAAAGGGTAACAATTTTTTATTATTTCACACCAGGACACCTAAAATCCTAAATGAAAGTGGCCTAATTTTCCAAATACTCAGCACTTGCCACTTCCAAAGAAGTCAGCAGTAGGAGTTGAGCATATGTTAAAGGCAGGGTGTGGATCATAGAATCATAGAATATCAGGGTTGGAAGGGACCCCTGATGGTCATCTAGTCCAACCCCCTGCTTGAAGCAGGACCAATTCCCAGTTAAATCATCCCAGCCAGGGCTTTGTCAAGCCTGACCTTAAAAACTTCCAAGGAAGGAGATTCCACCACCTCCCTAGGCAACGCATTCCAGTGTTTCACCACCCTCTTAGTGAAAAAGTTTTTCCTAATATCCAATCTAAACCTCCCCCACTAATTTTAAAGGATTTTAAAGCCTAAATCTTAACTTATTATTTTAACCTATTGAAATTAAGAGAAGTAATGGAGGGGGATTGCAGATCACTCATTAAAATCCTGCTAGCAAAATGAAGGGAAGATTAAGATGATTTTCCTGCCTCAGGATGAACTCTAGTAACTAATCACCATTAATTATGCAGAAATATCTTACCACTAAGACTCTTAAGCGCCTCTTAAAAAATCCATGTGTCTGCCTTTGGAATAGACTAGACCATGCCTATTTCTTATAAATTCAAATTTCACGAGTTGAACACTGTACTGTATTATCAATATGTTCAGTTGTTGGGTTTTTTCAGGACCACATATAAAGCTTTTCAGCGAAATGCACCTTAATGTAAGTGTGCTGACAAGTGACAGTTCTCTTTCCTTGGTTATGAGAAAAGTTGCTTAAATGGAAGAAAATAAATGATTAAATCCCTCATCCTCTGTAGGGGCAAGGTTGCAGAAGATTGGCGAGGAGCTAAGTGGTGGACTGAGTATGTGACTGGATGTAAGCGGAGGATGCAGGCAGTTTCAATGAACTTTGTCCAACAGACCCTGCCAAAAGATATTGTAGCATAGCTCAGCATATTTTTTGCCTGTAAACAAGTCAGTTTATGTAATGAGCATAAATCATACATATAATAATGTAACCAGCTGTTGATCGCATGTAACCCTGAGATAAGTGTGGCGAATATAGCGCCGTAGAGGACTACCCCTCCCCCCCCGCAAGCGGAGTCCTGCCTGGTCAGCTGTCCCGAACGGCCAGAGTCCCCTGCAGCCCCTCTGCGCATCCTAAGGGCTCCCTGCGCAGATTGGAGCTTAAGTTCTTCTTTCCTTCCTTCCTTCAGTAAAGCATAGTTTACTATTCTTAGGCCTGAGTGTCCTCCTTTTGCTGGTATCTTCTCCCCCACTCCCCCCCAGCCCTTGCGGGCACACCCTCCTTCCAGAGGAGACATTCATCCCCTGTGACAACCTCCATGGAGCCTGTAGAGATTATTTTAGGCCACCAGAGAGAAGAGCTTGGAGGAGGCACCATGAAGTCAGTATCTGTATCCACATGACTAGAATTCTAGCTGCAGCATCTGAGTTTTAGTTTCAAAAGTATGGAGTCCTCTCATGTCATTACCCCATATGATGTACATGAAATATGGTGGCAATGGCCCGTCAAGGGAAACCTAGAGCAAGGAAGTGTGCATGTAATTAACATGCAAACAAGGAACACTTAGAAACAGAACCAACAGGCAAGCACAGAGGAACTCAGACAAACAGGAATGCTGGAGTTTCCACACTTAAAACAAAAACAAAAACCTAATACAAGAATGGGAGTGGTGGAATTCAGTCTCTATAGAGAGCTGACCATCTTCCTCTTAGTGTATGTACAATATGCCGCAGGTGGCATGTGATCAGGATTAATTTCTGAATTTGATCTGCTGGTTGGATCACTAGCTTCCCTGGCTTGGATCGGGTACTGATGGGTAGTATGACACAAATGCTGATCCATACCCCCCAGAGCTGACTGTGAGAGATAAAGATCAGAAAATGAAGATAAAGCTTTGTTGCTATCTTCTGGGGAAAAAAATGACTGATTGAGAGAGACGCGGCCACGTATAACTCCCAAAACACTGGGACAGTTAAAGATGTTTGAATGCTCTGACCCCAAGCAGACTATAGAGAGAGGATCACTTTTCAACCCAAACCAAGAAACAGAAGAGAAAAAAGATACTTATGTTACAGAACAGAACTCTGGCATCTTCATGTAACTTTGGAAACATTAAGCATTTCCTAATTAAATGGTGGTTTGTGGGATACATGATGTCAGCTTGCAGAAGAGATTGAGAATGTGGAAACAAGTTTAATTTAAAGACCGAGCCCAGTAGCTCAACAATTCAACCAATTTGCCTAAATGCTTGAAGATTGTGGCCTAAGTTTCTAATAGGAGAGAGAAACCATCCCTATATACACTTTATGGGTTTTATTAAAAGGGCTAATCAAGCAAACATTAAAATTCAACAGTCATATTGTTAAGACTAACTATTGTAAATGGTCACAACACTGTCTTAAAAATTATAATAGTAGTTAAATCAAATTAATAATGAAAATTGAGTCAATACATTAATAGATCAATAATTATATGGAATTAAATCTCCCATTACTCAGGTAATCAAATTAATACAGTCAATAATCAAATGATCTTAATGCAACAGTCAATTAATTCTTACACTGTGACCTTAAGGAGGCAGTTGTCCATTTAGTTCTAAACCCAAATTACAGGATCTTCTCTCTTCTCCCCCCTCTTTCCAAGCAAGGAAATCAACTGAACTGGTTGAACATTCTGGAATCAAAACTAAATTTGGTTTCATCTCTCAATCCTCAAAGTAAATTTAGATCAACTTGCAGTTCCCATATGATTAGTGGCTATCCTCTCTGCTTCCTTCCCCCACCCTTAATACATGCCTTCTGATATAACTGTAGTCAACAGCTCTCAATTCCTCTTCTAGAGTACAACTACATTTTGCTGACACTCTTTTCTAAACCAAGGAGGTGTTAGAAGTTTTTAAAAGGAAGACTTGTTTGATGTTGAGGTTTAGGGAATTATTGCTGGTGCCTTACCAGATATGAATGCACATGCTAACACACACACTAACATTCATATGTCAAAAGAATTGCAGGGGGGAGAGGAGGAGTATGGTGTGAGTTTATCTCCATCCTTTTGAAATAAAAGGAAAATATGTAGAGTAAAAAAGTTCAAACTTCATCTTCAAACTCCTGTGTCATCAGTCAGATCTGTGTTTTAGGGAACTATCACTACTCAGACTGGCATAGCCTGAGGTTGTCTTTGTCTCTGCTTTCCATGAGACCTCAGAAAGCAGGGGTAGCTGTGGTTCTTGGTGTTGTGGTGACGCATGGAGAACATGCCATCTTCTGTATTTACCCTAACCGTTAAGGTTGGAATTCCAGATGCTCCACTTTATGGCAACTCCTTCGAGGTCTTCTGGGTAAATTGGGAACATCACCCATTGTGAACTCCAACAACATGCTCCAATGCTTGTCAAGGTGGGCATTGACCGTCTGTCACTTTGGAAATTCCCCCTTTAAGCAGCAGTTCTTTTACAATATCCATCATTATAACCACAAGCACTTTCAGTTTCACAAATAAAAAAGAGTGGGATAAACAGTTCTGAGGAAGCTCTTCCAGGCTTAGACTTTGCTATTTGTTCCCCTTTGGGTAAGAATTGGAAGATACGAGACAAGGCTTTCTAGTGGATGCCTGGCACTGACACATGTAAGAGTATAACTAATGGCCCAGCAGTCACTGGCATTCATCCACGCTCCTACATCTTCAAACAACCTGGTAAAATTTCTTTAAATAAATGTACATGCCTCATGGCAACCTTCGTCTCACCTATTCAGCTAGCAAGGAACTGGGGAACTAAATATTGTGGCTTCAACTGGGTGAAGAGTCATGTCTGTCTTGTAGAGAACACCATGATGAGCACACTGCCTGTTAAAACAAAGGAACCTGAGTCCACTACACACAGGGGAGCAGGTATGGGTCACAGGAGGCAATGGCAAAATTCCAAACTGCAATGAAACACAGGTCATATGAGGTAGCTAAAGACTCAAGCCAGTGGTAGAGACAAAACTGTGGAGTAGCAATGGAGCACACCTGGACTTACAGGGTTAAGGCTAGTGCCAGGAGGCAATAGAAAGCTTATGGCTGAAGCTCTGGCCTGATCTAGGAGGCTCCGAAGAAATTAGGTTTATGAGCACTACAAAGGACCAACAGGATGCTACCCAACAGAATGAAGGAAGAAAAGGGTTGAAACAAGTCCCTCATCAACTGTGATAACACAAACAAGAAGCATTTAGTTGGGGATTGGTCCTGCTTTGAGCAGGGCATTGGACTAGATGACATCCTGAGGTCCCTTCCAATCCTGATATTCTATGATTCTATAAGTGCCTGAAATCCCTGTCCCTTAAGGGGAAAGTGTAGCAAAAACTCTCCTCGGAACTCTGAAGCACTTTCTCCCATCTTCTGGGTTTTTCTGAGGGAATGGAGAATATAGTGTTGCATTTTCAAAGCAACTAATTTTTTTTAACCATAGTAGACATGTTAGATTATCAATAATAATGGCACTATGAGATGTAATTCTGAACATTTGGGTTTCTTTTACACTACAACTGCTAATAAAGAATCAAGCAAAACCAGTTCATGAATACTTAATAACTGAGCAAACATTTGCATCATATAAATATTTTCTGTCTCCTCTTAAATATTCAGTGGCTGTATTGCCATCTGGCAAGGGTTTCAGTTGACTAAAGCTGAAGTAATAATTTAATAAAGTAGAAGATGCTACCAATGGTTTAAAATCAATTAAAATGCTCAAAGCAGACTCTATGCATGTTAAAATGTCATGTTGTGCTGCTTCTAGACAGTCAGACACCAAAGAAGTATTATGAGCCAAAAGTGCATGAGCAAAAGTTTGCAGCAATCAAGGGTGTTGCTTGCTTCAGGCTTCATAACAGTAGCAAATAATCTCACTCTTTAAAATGTTAAATATGCTGTGCCGCATTATAGCGGACATTCGTTTTACTACAAAATAAGGGGAGGATCACTATTTGATTTGTCTCTCTCTCTTTCTCACTAAATTACAGTGGAAAGGTGAATATTGAACTTAACCAGGAGAAGTTTGTTACTTGACTTTGCAGAGAACCTCCAGTGATGTTAGATCTTCATTAGAAAGATCACTTGATCATTACCTGTTAGGTTCACTCCCTCTGGGGCACCTGGCATTGGCCACTGTCAGTAGACAGGATACTGGGCTGGATGGACCTTTGGTCTAACCCAGTATGGTCACCCTTATGTTCTTATGATGTGACTCTGTGGGGCAAAATCTCATTTTATTTGCAAGCTGTATAAAAAGCTCTCTCTTAGCTCTGAAGCAGTGCTGTACTATAGCCTTTCAAGAAGCAATCTGAACAGTTTTATTGTACTTCACAGATTTTTTAAAAAGTACAGTACATTCTAATGCCACCTGTCAAAGGAAGTGAAAGAGTTTACACACAATTTTCTAAGTCTTTTTTTCCTTCAGAATTTGTCCTATCAGGAGTAACTGTAGTATGATGAAAAACCCACAGAGCAATGTTTTAAAGCAGTGGTGGGCAACCTGCAACCCGCAGGCCACATGTGGCCCATCAGGGTAAACTGATTGCAGGCTGCGAGACATTTTGATAACATTGGCCGTCCACAGGCACAGCCCTCTGCAGCTCCCAGTGGCCACAGTTCGCCATTTCTGGCCAATGGGAGTTGTGGGAAGTGGTGGCCAGCACGTCCCTGCGGCCTGTCACTTTCCAAAGCTTCCAATGGCTAGGAACGGTGAACCGTGGCCACTAGGAGCTGCGGGGGGGCCATGCCTCTGGATGGTCAACATCGGCAACATGTCTTGCAGCCCACAATCAGATTACTCTGATGGGCCGTATGTGAGCCGATATTGTTCCATTATCAATTGCATTTAAATAGTCCTGAACAATATTCGAGATGTGCGTTGTGTGAATAAGTATTTTCTTATGTTTGTTTTAAATTTGCTGCCTATTAACTTCATTAGATGATCCTTGGCTCTTGTGTTATGTGAAGAGGTAAAGAGCACTTCCTTATTCACTTTTTCTACACCATTCATAATTTATTAGACCTCTATCTTATCCCTCCCCTATCATCTCTTTTCTAAGATGAACAGCCTAGTCTTTTTAATCTCTTCTCATTTGGAAGTTGTTCCACACCCCTGATCCTTTTTGTTGCCTTTCTATGTATCTTTTCCAGTTTATATATATATATATATATATATATATATATATTTAAGATGGGGCGACCAGAGCTGCATGCAGTATTCAAGGTGTGAGTATAACATGAATTTATAGAGTGACATTAAACTATTTTGTATGTATCATTGGGATTATGTTTTCTGATGTGTATTATTTTGCATTTATCAACACTGAATTTCACTGGCCATTTTGTTTCCCACTCACCCAGTTTTGTAAGATCGTTTTTTAATTCTTAGTTATGTCAAAAGATGACTTCAATCTTGAACAATTTTGTAACCTCTGCAAACTTTTCCACCTCATTGTTTTACCCTTTTTTCCAGATCATTTATGAATATGTTGAACAGCTTTGGTCCTTGTACAGAGCCATGGTGAACCCTACCATTTAGCTATCTCCACTTTGAATACATGTATTCCTGTCTTTTAATGAGTAATTTATCCATGAGAGGACTCTTATCCCATGACTGCTTATGTGGGGTCTTGTCTCAGACTTTGAGAAAGTCCAAGTACACTATAGCCACTGATATCCATTATATCCACTGATCACCCTGTGACATTCTTTACCTTGCGGGAGTGCCCTTTAACCCCCATATTCTTCATTTATATATAATTGTGATCTTGCATATAAAGCATGCCATGTAAGGTATTCAGGGAAAGGTTGTGATCTGGTGAAAGTCTCCATTCTATCTAAATTATGTATATCATTGGTGCATATGAAATTGTGTTTTATGGTTGTCAGTAAAGCATGCTGTAAGTAGGGGGAATTGGCCGGATATTAGCTCCCCAGAAATAACAGCAAGGAAAGCAACCAGCACCCGAGTGGGTGTCAAACAATCATCAACAGCCATTGTCCAGCAGGGGAGTTCCAATTCAATGACTCACCTGCATAAGGCCACAGCAGGGGAATTGCTCCACCTTTTCTGGGCACTCAGCAATGCCCACTAGACATGCCTGGACTTGTGTTCTCTGAGCACATGAACTAAGGGTATAAAACAGAACACAGGGGCCCACTGCTTCTCCTTGCTTCTGCCCCCACCTATGCTGTAAATAATAAGAACACTCAGAAACCTGAAGACTCCAACAAAGGACCAGGTTTTAGGGACAAACCTGTGTATTAAGGACTGCAATATCCAGTAGGGTGAGAAACTGCTTAATCTAGATGTTGCTCAGTCTAATAGGGTTGAGATTTTAGACTGCATGCTTATAGTTTCTTTTCTTTTGGAAACTACATCTGACTGTTTGTCTATTACTTATAATCACTTAAAATCTATCTTTTGTAGTTACTGTTTATCTTTACCGGTGAGTTTGCCTGAAATATATGGCAAATGTGCTCAGGTTTGCAAAGGCTGGCGTATGTCCACTTTTCATTGATGAAGTGGTGAACCAATTAATAAATTGGTATATTCCTGAGGTACAAGGCTGAGAGCTCTAGGCGGTTGGCTGTTGCCTTTCTCTGTGTGATTCATGAGTGGCTCTGGCAACATTCATGTAATCTAGCTTCACATGCAGTTGTGCTGAGTGATCACAGCACCTGGAGGGGCATGCTGCTTGTCACTAGCAAAGCATTGTGAGACAGCCCAGGCTGGAGAGTTAAGGAGGGTAAAGCAGTCCCAGAGTCTCAGGCTGCACCCCAGGGATTGTGTCACATACCCTTATCTACATGTTTGTTGACACCCTCAAAGAACTCTAATGGATTGCTGAGGTATGATTTCCCTTTAAAAGAGCCGTGTTGAATCTTTCCCAACATATTGTGTTCATTTGTGTCTAATAATTCTGTGTTTTGGGGGGTTTTTTACTATAGCTTTGACCAGTTTGTCTGGTACTGGCGTTAGGCTTACTGGCCTGTAATTGACAGGTTTCACAGTAACAGCCGTGTTAGTCTGTATTCGCAAAAAGAAAAGGAGTACTTGTGGCACCTTAGAGACTAACCAATTTATTTGAGCATGAGCTTTCGTGAGCTACAGCTCACTTCATCGGATGCATACCGTGGAAACTGCAGAAGACATTATATACACACAGAGACCATGAAACAATACCTCCTCCCACCCCACTGTCCTGCTGGTAATAGCTTATCTAAAGTGATCATCAAGTTGGGCCATTTCCAGCACAAATCCAGGTTTTCTCACCCTCCGCCCCCCCCCCACACAAACTCACTCTCCTGCTGGTAATAGCCCATCCAAAGTGACCAATTGACTATCAAAGTTAGTAATTCTGCAATTTCATATTGGAGTTCCTTCAAAACTCTTGGGTGAATACCATTTGGTCCTGGTGAATTACTATTTACATTTATCAGTTGCTTCCAAAATCTCCAATATGGGCATCTCAGTCTGGGACAGTTCATCAGGTTTGTCCCCTAAAAATAATGGCTCAGGTTTGGGAATCTCCCTGCATCCTCCCAGTGAAGACCAACGCAAAGCATTCATTTAGCTTCTCCACAATGGCCTCGTCTTCCTTGAGTGCTCTTTTAGTACCTCAATCATTCAGTTGCTTATCTGATTGTTTGTTTGGTAGGCTTCCTGCTTCTGATGTAATTTTCTTAAAAATGTGCTTTAGTTTCTTTTGCTACTTTCTCTTTAACTTCGTTTTTAGCCTGCCTAATTCATCTTTTTTGACTTGAAAGGAACAAACTCTGTCAAGTCCATTTTCCTCAGTTATGTCTACACTTAAATCACTACAGTGGCATAGTTACAGCTGCACTGCTGAAGCACTTCGGTGTAGACATTACCTTCATGACAGCAGGGGTTCTTTCATCAGCATAGGTAATCCATTACTGAAAGGCAGTAGCTAGGTCAATGGAAGAATTCTTTCGTCAACCCAGCACTGTCTACATTGAGGGTTTGGTCTGTCAAGGGTATGGAAAAATATCCACATCGCTGGTGAGATGTAGCTATGCTGATGATAGTTCCTAGTGTAGATTCATCCTAAGTAGCATTAAACTTCCAATTTTTAAAAGAAGTCTGTCTGTCTCTAACTGCCTTTTTTACTCTGTTTAGCCCCCCCTCCCCCCCCTTTAAATTGGGATGTATATATAAAGCTTGAACCTCTGGTGGTTTTAAAATGATTCCATGCAGCTGCTATTATAGTGTTTTTTTAAGAAGTTTCTACGGTTTGCCATTGACTGTTCAGTGAAGGAGCAAAGCTAGACAAGGGAAGGGTGGGTCCTTCTGTTTGCATAGGCTGTCACAGAGAAATATTTCTCACTAATGACTTCTTTTAACTTAAGACCATCAGGACATAAACTTCAATATAATTATATTTTTTCTTAAATATTTCCTGTACACACATCACACCGTGATTATGAGAAATAAGTTGCAAAGTTTTGGGAGAGACCTTTACATGTTATAGAGTATTTGCCCATAAAGGGTAAGCAATGCATTTGATGTAGTGAGTTTGTTACCTCTGGTGCAAAAGAACAGAGAACCCTTTGCCAAGAGGCCTATGTGCTGAATGCCATGTAGTATGAAGTCACAGACACAAAAATCCATGCTTTAAGCAGAAACTAGACAACTCTCTGACCAAGAAGGTCCCTGTGTAGCAATTTGGAATCTCCCCACTGCAACACATCCTAGTCCTCTTTGGTAATTGTGGAGGCCTAGGAACTCTATAACAACTCCATCATAACTAGAAGTGATGCAGTAAAATCTAGCAAAGGGAAATCAGGGCTATAGACCACAAGCATTTTTCATAGGTCTATTACTGTAGACTACAGATGGTTGCTGTCAAGGTTCCTCCCCCACTCTGAACTCTAGGGTACAGATGTGGGGACCTGCATGAAAAACCTCCTAAGCTTATCTTTACCAGCTTAGGTCAAAACTTCCCCAAGGTACAAAGTATTCCACCCGTTGTCCTTGGAATGGCCACTACCACCACCAAACTAATACTGGTTACTGGGGAAGAGCTGTTTGGACGCGTCTTTCCCCCCAAAATACTTCCCAAAACCCTGCACCCCACTTCCTGGACAAGGTTTGGTAAAAAGCCTCACCAATTTGCCTAGGTGACTACAGACCCAGACCCTTGGATCTTAAGAACAATGAACAATCCTCCCAACACTTGCACCCCCCGTTTCCTGGGAAATGTTGGATAAAAAGCCTCACCAATTTGCATAGGTGACCACAGACCCAAACCCTTGGATCTGAGAACAATGAAAAAACATTCAGTTTTTTACAAGAAGACTTTTAATAGAAAAT
Organism: Eretmochelys imbricata; assembly: GCF_965152235.1. Taxonomy (NCBI): domain Eukaryota; kingdom Metazoa; phylum Chordata; order Testudines; family Cheloniidae; genus Eretmochelys; species Eretmochelys imbricata. The sequence goes on along the minus strand of NC_135575.1, from coordinate 52,506,720 downwards.
AGAAGTAAATAGAAATGAAGAAATCCCCCCTGTAAAATCAGGATGGTAGATATCTTACAGGGTAATTAGATTAGAAAACATAGAGAACCCCTCTAGGCAAAACCTTAAGTTACAAAAAAGATACACAGACAGAAATAGTTATTCTATTCAGCACAATTCTTTTCTCAGCCATTTAAAGAAATCATAATCTAACACATACCTAGCTAGATTACTTACTAAAAGTTCTAAGACTCCATTCCTGGTCTATCCCTGGCCAAGACCAGCATACAGACAGACACAGACCCTTTGTTTCTCTCCCTCCTCCCAGCTTTTGAAAGTATCTTGTCTCCTCATTGGTCATTTTGGTCAGGTGCCAGCGAGGTTACCTTTAGCTTCTTAACCCTTTAGAGGTGAGAGGAGCTTTCCCCTGGCTAGGAGGGATTTCAAAGGGGTTTACCCTTCCCTTTATATTTATGACAGTTGCATAATACATAAATAAAGGTAGTCAGATTGGCTTGTCATTTGTCGGGTTATCTTCTTCCTGCATTTGGACAATTGCCAGGTATTTGTGGCACTGTTCATGAATCTAGGAGGTTTGATTAATATTAGTAGGATTGGTATTCATATTTGTATGGGACAGGAATTATGTATTATTATTTTGTTTTAATGTTTTTCATCAGTCAGTGAGTAGAAACAATGCTATGTGATGCAGGTGAACAACCATACACTAAAAATAGGCAATACTCAAACCAAAGCATTCATGATCAATCTATAGGCTGGAGTTTGTTTGCAAAAAACCTGTTTGGCAACTACTAACAAAGAACATGTTTGCAAAATGCATGATCCACAAATAGAAAAAAAAATCGTATTGCATAATTCAGTCAGCTCTGCTGTAGATGGCAAAGTGAGTTGCCAAATACCCCTCCTTTACCTTCTCAGTTGGGAAACAAAAGACTTTTACTGGACTGGAAGAGGTGAAGATACACCAGGGTCCTTGGCCGGCAGCAGTTATGGGACTCTCCACTGTCTTCCCTGTGACTTCGGAGCTGGGCAGGGCAAGCAAGAGCCCCTTCTCTTCCGTGGTGGTTGGCCGCTTTGAGATGTTGAGGGAGACCTTTGATGCACTCCCACCCTAAGGAAGCAGAAAAGGCCTGTCCTGGGGTAGGCAGCCTTTTCAGCACTCTTACCAGTTCTTGCCTCTTTTCCCTTTAAACAGTTGTTTAGTAAGGTAGTTACACTGGGTTTCCAGGTATGCTCTGGATTTCATATATCACATGCTGGGTAATAACCATGAAAGGACTCCAAGCTTGTAAAACTAAAACAGCTCTTTTATAAAGAGACTTCTCAGTGAATAACAAACACACTCTACTTACAGTACTGTAGGGTGGGAACATGCTGCTTTATTCAACAAACCCAGTGGAGGAAAATAACTACTAAGTCAACAGGATGTAAGAGAACATGGCTCCAACCCATCGTCTTCTGAGTAACACAGTTAATCTCTTGAGGACCTGTCTACTATAGGCTCTTTATTAAGATAACTATATACAGAGATGCTGCAACTGCTTCTAGCCTTCTAACCATGTGCATACAGACTTACTTACTTGGTGCTTCCTCCAGTTGCCTCTCTCACACTACCTGTGGTCTTCCATCCAAATCTCATGTGTGTTACTACACTCTGTATAATACCAGTTGTCTTTTGAGGCAAGGAACAAATTTACCATCACAGCCAAACTGGCTGGTGCAACATGGATATGTAACCTGTCTCTCAGAAGTCTGGAGGCCTGGTAGTGGGCATACTAAGCTGTTGGTAGTTTCCATTTTATTTCAGCTTTGTCATGGATCTGTTAGTTTCCTGTGCAAGTGTGACCATGGAACCAATAGGAAATGAACCATAAACTGCAGGTGATATGGTAGGGGTGCTTTGCATAACAATATATGTCCCTCGCCTGGATGCTGAATCCTCTTGCTTAGTAAAGCTAGCTAGAATTTTAGCAGCAGTTTTGAATCCTTACTTTGGCTGTTTAGGTAGGAGCTAAGGGTATCTGCCTCCCCCTCTTGCACACACAGATCCACACTTGGGTGGAATCTGATCTAAATGAGCAAGGCTGGGACCCATATTTAGTTGTTGGTTTCAGGGTGCTTGTGGGGATGTCCCAAATTATGATTTGAACAATGAAGTTTTGGTAGTGTTTTGTATCTTGCTGAGTGACATGGCTGAGTTAGTGAAACTGGTGGAAGCTAAATGGACTTAGTCATATAGAACTCTAATGAACAGAAAAACACTGAAACATTTGGGGTTTGATTCTCATCAGCTGTAAATCAGTAATCCCCAACTGTGGTCAATAGAGTTAAATTGGTATAAAAGTAGTGTAAGGGAAAGGAGAATCCATTCCAAACATACAGAATAGTTCTGGAAAAGATAACTGATGAGTGGGCCTTTTCCCACTCTGACTCAGTGACTGGGAGACAGTTTTGTTGTGTTCAGGGACTTGGCAAGTCACAGCAATGCTAATTTCAGTAAAGAGATCTTGGTTTGCTGTCACATTGCTACTAATTGCAAAAACACTAAATTTGTATGTACATAAGCAATTTTAAAATAAAAGACCAGGAAGAGCAGGAAATGCCAATTGCAGTGTTCAATCATAGTCGTCTTTATTTTTGCAGTCAGCAAAATATTGCCATAATTTATAATAAAGAAGACTTTTTGTTCTGAAGCTGAAAATATTAACAGTATGCAAATTGGGTGAAAATGTATCAACACAGCAGTTAACACAGGTGTATAGTATATTTCAAAGTTAGCTTCATAATACTTTACCCAAAACATCTTTGCAAGCCTCAGATATCTGTAGCATGAACTTGTGCTTGGCGATTTATCAAAACTAAGATGCTGTCTTTTTTTATTGGTTCTTAGTTGCATCTTTATTATCCCAAATGAAGCCTTATGGACTTACTATTGTTAACATATTTTCTAATCCATGCATGATGTTGTTTTTGTAAAAAAATAGACAAAGCTTTTTAAAGAACTGTCATAAGAGACTATAAAGCTAAACCCACGACTTAGCAAAACCAGGAATGACCACATGCTAGATAGGGATATTGCCCTAAAGGTTTGTGGTTCAGACGCTTTTCCAAAGCTTAGCCAAGTTATGTGAACTTTTCAAATCTGCTAATTTTCATGAAAACTATTTTAGTGACATTTCCAGCATTCTGTTTCCAATCCTAGTTGAAAATGCCACAAGAACAGTTTTTCTTCCATTATATCAATACTACTTGATCAAATTTTGGACAGAAAGCAGAAATTTTCAAGGGATGGGGCTGGAGGAAGGGCATATGTCTGAAATTTTACATAACTTAAAAAAGACAGGGCTCAAGTTAAGCTTGAAGGAGTGAGAGAGTTTGGGGGGAGAGGGGGTCATGCCATTATTTTTCCCAACTGTTCACCCACTCACCCCTCATCCCTAAAAAGCACCAGTTTAGTCTATTGTTTTGTAGAAGATTCTGTAAATGTGTGATAAACAAAGGACTTTTCACTAGACCACTGTGTTTAAACAACTGTAGAGTGTAACTTACTGTAAAATAAAATCAAAATGCCAAAATGGAAGACTGGGATCCAGAATCAGCCAATGTTAAAATCTGGCATTCTGAAATATTATTAGGTGCGTTTTGTGGACTGGATCCTAATTTGGATTTGACTGCCTGAACCAAAATATCAAATATCTCAGCTCACAGTTGGTTTTAAGTGAAGAAGCACAACTTGTTTCAATATGGAATGTACATCAGTCACTACCGCTACATCCCAAAATCCCAGTCCCTTACTCCACCTTAGCTTTGCTCCCTTCTTTGCTGTGTAATGGAAATATGTTCTGGGATGTTGTCACTGGTCCTTTATGTCATCATTCTTTCAGAGACCCTGTTGCCCACTGATTGGCTTTCTTTGGTTAACCCCTGGTCAGGACAGTTCATGGATCCCTGATCTCAAATTAGGCCTAGTGGTCTGCTTCAGTCCCTTTGGGATGTTTCTGGAGGCAGCCTGCTGCAGAGGTGTTACCCAGATCTTTGAGCCCCCTTTCCTTCTTTGAGTTCTCTTGTTTTTTATAGCAGGCCTTGTTTCCCCTATCGGTAGCAACTGTGAGTACCTGCCTCCATGATTGAGAGTTGCATGCGGGTGTGGTCAGGCTGCTTGCCTGTAGGCCAGAGAGGCTCCACTCCCCCTTCTGCATCTGGTCAGTATGACTCAGATGCTAGCCTCACTTGTAATAAGTTGTAAAAAGATCTGTTTTATGATATTCTGCTCTACTTGATAGCTCTTGTCCAGCTCTGTTGCTTATGTGCTCCTGTAACAATGCTGGTTCTGATGGGACCCAACTGAGAGTGCCAATTCAGTACAAATTGCTTAAAGCAGAGCAGTTACAGCCGAAGGCTGGGGCTTTTCCACCTCTAAGGCAAACCAAACGCAACCAGCCAGACAGATAGGACTTTGGTTTTACCCCACTGGCTAATCACAAGTCGTACAAGCAATTCCCTTAGATACTCTAGTTTCTCAGTATCACCACCAGTGCCACTCATTATGGGGATGAATGGTTATGAAAACCAATACCCCTGTAAAAGAAAAAAAAAGGTTCAAATCAAGTCTCTGGAGTACATCCACAGCTGGGATGGGTCTTTCAGTCCTTGGTTCAAAGCTTCAGTGTAGCAAAGATCCTCCAGAGCTATGAAGCAGGATTGAAGACAAGATGGAGGAGCTGCAGCAGCTTTTTATATTCTCTTGCCACGTGGTCTGTCTTTCTTTGTTCCAAAGACAAGCTGTCCATCACATGGCCTGGAAAAACCTCAGAGTTCTGTCCATAGGCATGTCCCTGCATGCCTTGCTGGGTCACAAGGTGTGTCTGCCTTCTCTCAATGGGTCAGTTGTATAGCTGATGGTCCTTAATGGGCCATCAAGCAGGCTAGGCAGAGCTGACACCAACTTGTCAGGGGTGTCACCAGAAGCATAGCATAAGTTTTTGAAATACAGACAGCATAGAGCCAATATTCATAACTTCGACTTCAAAATGATACACATATACAGATAGCATAATTATAACCAGCCAATCATAACCTTCCCATAGACACCTCACACAACAATCTTTGTACAATATTTGGTGCCACTACAGGACCTTGGTCGGCAACAATGATCTATACGGTTCCAGTTCAAGTCAGTAACGTCACAGCTCTATCCAGTCTTTATTGCTGCAATATTGAGAAAGACTTTAGTAGGAGTTTATATATAACTAATTCAGGAAAGGGGAGATTAGTAATTTAAAAAAAAAACAAGTAATCTTTTCTTTGTCAGTGTTCAGAACCACTTCTGCTGTTCTTGACTGCTTTGGTTTCTCTTTCTGCCTCCACTTGCTGTCACGTCTGAAGGGATTTGTGGAGGGAACATGTAAAGTGATTTTCTCAGTTTGCCAGGCTGCAGGCTGCTTAGACATGCTGAGGTGTGCTTTGGATCTCTGACAGCACTTGCAAAGCTGGGGGAACTAGTGATTCCCTTGAGGAAACATTAGTACATAACCCTTAAATAAGAACACATTCTGACCTTTTTTATTCTTGCTCTGGATTTTCTTCCCTTCCTCCCTTGTTCCTTCACATAAGGAATGCCAGAATGTAGAGGATTCAAAATGATGCTTTTCCTGGTAAGAAAAAAATGATACAACTTTTATTCCTAGTTATTGCTTTCTTAAAATAGTCAGCTATTGCAAGGTTTGTCCACAGAGCCAGTTGGGTCAAGTATTTGACATAAGTATGTGCAGGTAATTGTTATCTACTATACTGTATCCATGTTCCTTTGACATGAGTTTTCACAGTGTAGCAGTGCATAGCCATCCCTCCCCATCAGTCTCTCTGAGGGAGGCCACACCGTCTCACTCTTGGGCCCCTGGCAAAACAAGGGTTACTGCGGGATTACAATATGAGGTCCTGAAGCTCTAAGTGGGGCCAGGCAGCAAGTAGTCCAGGGCTCTGGCCTTGGGCAGGACAGAGCAACAAGCAGTATAAGAAGCTCAGGTCCTCAGGCAGGGCAGAGAAACATACAGTCTAAAGGCTCAGGCCCACAGACAAGGTGGAGTACGAAACAGTCTGATGTCCTGGCTCTGGTGGAGGGCAGACTGAAACAAGCTGCCTGGACCTAGGTGGGGAGGCTGCCACACCAGGGATGGGGTTGGCAGCAGGGATGAGGGGGACCTGGGCCCACCCAAATGCACTGGGTCCCACTCCATGGCCCTGACGAGTGGATGGTTCTACCACTGGGTCAGCCAGGATCCAGCTGAAACACACTGACTTAGATTCAGACAGCAACATTAACCGACGATAGTCTGGTGTCACTGGGCTACTTCCTCCACTCTCCTTGCTGTACTACCTATGTCTCGAGGTTGTCCTCCGTCTTCTCAGGGTACATTGCCAGTGGCAATCCCAGCAGTTCCTTGGTATCTGGGTTGGCTGGCAGCTCTACAAGCGGAGTGGGCTGGTCAGTTACTGAGGTGGCCCTGGAAAATACCCCTTCCTTGAAATATGACTATCTATCTAAAATTCCTGCATCAAGAAAAAATTGCAGTCATCAGCCTCTGGGACTGCCTCAGAATTCATGAGGGAATCAACCAGATGTTGTGTTAGAATCCACATGGCTTAGCCTGTTATGACTACATGGAATGAAAGGGGTAAGGGGGAAATGGGCATAACACAGCACAGGAGTGCCAGTATACTACCTATGTGACAATGAAAGAGCCTATACACTGGCCCCACATAGGCTGGAGTGAAAGGCCATAATAGAATTTTAAGGATGTAGGCAGGAGATGGGTCATAGGATACTTATTGACTCAGATCCAGTGACCCCCCCCCAACACCACATGCAATTTTCAAGGAGGAGCTGTAGCACAAACTCAAATACCAAACTGATTTAGAGGTATAGATGAGCCAAGATGAGAATAATAATCTCATATTTATATAGCTCCTCACATCCCAAAGTCTTCACAAACTTTAAAAAATCAGTAATTAGTCCCCACTGAAATGAAATAAAACATAATGAACTAACAATGGTCTTCCTGCACAACAATACAGAACCACTTAGGACAGGAAGTGAAGAATACATTTTTGAATAAACTGGAATTTGACCATGGCACTTTGTCTGATGTCTGCTTCTATTATGAAAGTGCCTTGTGATGTTATAATGACCACCACTGGTCAGGACATCAGTTTCATGTGTGATCCAAAAGACGACACACCGAACTACACCATGTCCCTAATATTGCATTGGAACATTGGTTTCATGCTGATTCAGAGGGACTAGTGCTACCTACTGAATCACCAACACCACTTCTTTCAGCAGCTGGGATGCTCAGTCTAACAATGACAAGCCCTGGTGGCCTTTTTCAGTTTGTGAAATCTGTTAAGATTACAGGTACTAAATGGAATGGCTTTAGGCACGATAAACAAGATATGTATGTGTCAAGGTTCCTTCCCCACTCTGAACTCTAGGGTACAGATGTGGGGACCTCCATGAAAACCTCCTAAGCTTACTTTTACCAGCTTAGGTTAAAACTTCCCCAAGGTACAAACTATTTTAACCTTTGCCCTTGGATTTCCACTGCCACCACCAAACATTTATCTGGGTTTATTTTTATTAGGAAAGCATTGTTTGGAAATGTCTTTCCTCCCAAAATCCTCCCAACACTTGCACCCCACTTTCTAGGGAAGGTTTGTTAAAAATCCTCACCAGTTTGCGTAGGTGACCACAGACCCTAAACCTTGGATCTTAAGAACAATGAAAAAGCATTCAGTTTCTGAAAAGAAGGATTTTAATAGAAGTAAAAAGTAAAAAAGAATCACCTCTGTAAAATCAGGATGGTAAATACCTTACAGAGTAATTAGATTCAAAACATAGAGAATCCCTCTAGGCAAAACCTTAAGTTAAAAAAAGACACACAGACAGGAATATTCATTCTATTCAGCACAGCTTAATTTCTCAGCCAGTTAAAGAAATCAAAATCTAATGCATATCTAGCTGGATTACTTACTAAGTTCTAAGGCTCCATTCCTGTTCTGTCCCCGGCAAAAGCATCACACAGACAGACACAGACCCTTTGTTTTTCTCCCTCCTCCCAGCTTTTGAAAGTATCTTTCTCCTCATTGGTCATTTTGGTCAGGTGCCAGCGAGGTTATCCGAGCTTCTTAACCCTTTACAGGTGAAAGGATTTTTCCTCTGGTCAGGAGGGATTTTAAAGATGTTTACCCTTCCCTTTATATTTATGACAGTATGTAAATAAAAAGGCAAAAAAAAAAAGCCTTTAAAACATGACTGATCTTTAGAAATCCAAATTGCATGAACGCAAATTACATTCTAAAACTTTTCAGGGAATCTTTTGAGATTCCTTCATTTCATATTTACCCCCAAGAAGAAAGTTAAGATAAATGATTGACTTTCTGCTGCAGTGGGAGACAAGGAGCAGATGCATTGTAGAAATATGGGGAGGGGAGGGGGCTTGAAAGGCATGACAGAAACTATAATAAAAGTATTAAAATCAGAAGATGGGTTGAACCTTATCCCAGGCAAGTAAAGTAAGCTTTTTAAATTCTCTGTTCACATTCATATTTTTCCATCAAATATTTGTAGATTTCTAAATGTTACATTATATTTTTTTTTATCCAATTAAACTGCTAAGCATGCAGGGTTGTCACTTTGAATATGCAGACCTTCAAATATTATCCCCTTTTTACCCCATGGAATAATGAGGTTCCTTGCTGTTAAGGTTCCAAGACTTTTACACTAGCTTCTAAAAGAAGCTACTGAAATGAATATAACTCTTTCCACTTTGTTGTGTTCAAAGCCCTGCTATCAGTACTGTGTTAAAAATGCAAAATGAATTTTTAACAGAGCATTGACACTTGCATTGTTAATGTGCCTTCAGGCGTGTAATTAGTGCAGGAGTTTAATCTTTTATATTCCATAGTTTGATCAGAATGCATAAACTCAGAGTAGCTATAAAGTATTGACCAGCATCTTTGATAAAAGGAAGTTCTAAGTACCACTTCAAGGTACTTTCATAAACTTGAATGCACATCATTAGTTCTGCATACATATATTATGGAGGATCTTCAGTTTATTGTTATATTTGGTATATTAACCTGTACCAAAGAGGTCCTTTTCTCTCTCTCTCTCTGCCCCAGTCTCCACTTGTTTAAAACTTATCTTTTATTATTCAGTATTCATGGAAAAACTTGAAAATGGTCATCTGTAACTGCCTGATGGATGGATGAACAAATGATTTATTTTGTGGCTGCTTCACTACTACCAAATTTTGATCCACCATTAACAAAAACATGTCTGAAGGTGGTGGGCCAGTAAATTGAACTTCCACAGTAGTTTCTATTAACTTCTTTTAACAAAGAAGGGCAAAATCATGCCATATTGAAGTCAAAGTTTTTCAGTTGACTTCAGTGGAGCCAGGACATGCATTTTGTGTTAGGAAACTAAATTTAGATTTAACTCTGTTAAGTCAAGAAATTAAGTTTAAAGCTTAAACTTTAACTCTGCACCCTTGTTCGTATCTCTGATAGGACCATTCACTAAATGGTATTAGATCATGGGAGAATCAGTAGTATTTGGGTTTTCAGTTCCTAGGACCTTTTACTAAAAATTGGGGAGGGGATTATAAACTATTTTTGAGTGTCATAAAAGATTTTTTTTTTCAATTTAAATCTAGGGGTTGAAAATCTAATGAAAAATATATATTCTTCTGATTAAATAGAATCTTGTGCAACACAAACCACAAAACCACTTATAGACATTTAGCCTTCACATATGAAAAAGCAGATATGGGGCCAACAAGAACATTATAATAAACACATCAGAACAAAACAAAATCAGCACCAAAGTTATAAACGTTAGAGCTCGGTAAAATGTTTAAAAAGTTGAATTGCTATTTGACAAAAACAAATTTTGAGTCTCTAATTGTGTTTGCTTTCCATGAATATTTTAGGGTTGTTTTTTTTTAACCTTTAGTAGAATATCTCTATTAAGGGAGAAAAAATTGTTGATGTAAGACAGATGTGTCTGTATGGTGGTCTGAAGAATCCGATTCTATCCCTGTGTCTTTCACAGCGTTCCTATGTAATGCTAGTCAAGACATTAAACCAGACTTTTCACTGGTGGTCACTAAGTTTGTGTTCTTCATTTTCTGGGTGTCTCTCTTGAGACTCAGGTCTGATGTAAAGGCTTAGCACTTACAACTGCAGCTCAAGTCAGTGGGAGCTGTGCTTTGAAAATAAGGTACATTGAAAAATTAAGTCCTAGTGATCTCAAATTGGGCACACACAATTGAGATTAAGATCAGATCTATCCACTAATGTGTCTCAATTCCACATCTATAAAATAGGGATAATATCTCCCTCATTTTGAAGGGGAGTTGTGAAAACAAATTCATCATTTTTTTCTGAAGCACTCAGATATTATAGAGATGAGTGCCATAGAAAAGCCCACATGGAAATCATGAATTCTTCAGAGCAGAGTTTGAAAAATGCTATTGAATATTGAATAGCTGATCATTAAGCAATTACTGTACATTCTGTCTGTTGAATAAGGCAGGGGTCTTTTGGGAAAAAATAGTATGTGATCATGTAATTATCAACTATCATAATGCATACCTACAAGCAGGATGAACAAGCACAAGCAACCTTAATTCTGACTTTTCCCCTAACTTTAGAGTACTTGACTTTGCAACCTTAATGTTCTTAACATAGATTTTGTGGACAGTTTCTTAGATTTTTAAGAAAGAGCACTGGAAAAAAAATCCATCAGGTGGTATTATATTCATACCTACATGGGTAATCGGCAGGGTTGGAACCTTTAGATCTACCAGTCAGACATTTTTTTCCTTGAGCTAACAGAGTAAAATACAGCAGTAGCAAGTTGTAATCCTCCATGTGGACTAGCAAATCCTAGTCTAATCCCTCCAGACTTCTCACCCCAGTTTCCCCTCCACTCCCTGTCTCCTTGCCTAGCCATATCTGGCTCCTTGTCTGTTGTCTCCTTGCACAGCCACTCCCTATCCAGGCTCCCTGTCCTCTCTCTCTCTCTCTCCCTGCCCCTCCTCCCCCCCATCACACATTCCCCATATCTACTGGCTCCTAGTTCCAGTCTTCCTCCCAAGGCTCCTCATTTGATTTCAGTCTCCTCCACAGCTACTTGCTTCCCTCGCCCATTTCCCTCCCTGGCAAGGTGAAAAGCTGTAGCAGGTCTGTTCTGAGCATGTACAAACTCCAATTTTCAAAGGCTTGTAACTTGGCCAAGTTTGATTTTCAGGGGGACAGCAAAAGGGCACAACACACTGTTCGCCCCTCTGCCAAATGTTAAGTACCAGCTCCAAAGCGTGGGTGCATTAGAGCTTCTCAAAGAAAAAGCCAAAATAATTATTTTAACATGAGCAAAACAATATTAATTTAAGAAACAGCTGAATAGTGGATGAAATTTTCAAAAAAATGTTCAGTGTGAGGCAGACACCCAACATGGAAAATTTCAGCCCAGACATTTAAAGTTTGGCAAAATTGTAAATAATTGAAAACAAGGCCTTATAATAGGAAGTGTCAGGCAACCTTTGTAGTAGGATTAGATATTAATTGGTAAATATCGGTAAACATCTATTTCACCCTACACCAAAAACCAACAAAAATATATTACCATCCATAGCAGTCAATTTACAGCTAGACAAAATAGGAAAAAAATTTGGGAACTGCTTGGGAACTCATTGGAGTCAAAATCTAGTGGTTTAGACTTTTGATTTAAGCTTGTTATAAATGGATTAGCAAACAAATAGTGAAAAAAGAGTATGATTTTTGTTGATTTAAGGATACTTACATAGTATATTTTGGTATGTAATGTTAACAAGTTGCGTTTTAATGGTTTATAAAGCTTTAACTTTTTGAATCTTCATATCTACTGATGTTAAACATTAATTTTGCACAATTGTGAAAATTTAAATAGATAATCTAAACACCTCTTTAAACATTGATACCCACTGAAATTATATAGCTATAGATAGACCATAAATAGATTTGAAATACTTTTTCTCATAAATGTACATTTACTAATGGACTGAACTAAAACTTTTGACCAAGTCATAAAGCATAATTCAGGTGAAAAACAGAGTCAAAGTGACAGTGAATAATAGGCTCAGAACAATAGTCCATCAGTTTATTTAAAATTGAAAATGAGTAGTATGATTTTGCACCCCATAAGGCTTTACGGAAATATGCATATGAATGTATATATGACATAACTGGAATATGTTTTATGCTACATATCTCTGTAAAGGTTATGATCTACTGAATCTATTCATCCTATTTGTATGCATGTATCATTTTTATATTCAAAATTATGAATATTGGCTGTGTACTGGTTTGATTTTAAGTAGCCTTAGTAAGGCATTTGGGCAGCTGCTTTAGAAAGGAATTTGCAAGTTAAGTGCCCAATCAAGAAACACGTAGGAAGGCTCCAATCCACATAAGAAGTCTACCTGAGGACGTTGAAGGTAGCATGTGAACCATGGCTGCTACCTGTAAGTTCTGAGTCATGCATGGACATGTGACTTTCCCATGTGACTCCAAAACTCCATCTTGTAGCTGGGATTCTACACAGGGGGAGGGAAGTGTGTCCACCCACAAGAGAAAGTCTATTTAAACCCCTGGGAGACCCCTCCATTTTGTCTTCAGCTCGCTCAAGAGATAGCCTCTCCATCCCCAAAGTTATACCTGAAAGAAACTGGAACAAAGGATAGTAACCACGGGGGTGTGAGTGATTGCTGGACCCAGACTAGAAGGAGGCTAGTCTGTAAAAGAGGCTTACTGGAATATCTCTGAGGGTGAGATTTTATCTGTATTCAGCTTCTTACTGTATTAGGTTTAGACTTCTGTGTTTTATTTTATTTTGCTTGGCAATTCATTTTGTTCTGTCTGTTACTACTTGGAACCACTTAAATCCTACTTTCAGTATTTAATAAAATCACTTTTTACTTATTATTTAATCCAGAGTATGTATTAATACCTCGGGGGGAGGGACAGCTGTGCATATCTCTCTATCAGTGTTATAGAGGGTGAACAATTTATGAGTTTACCCTGTATAAAGCTTATACGTAAAACATATTTATTTGGGGTTTGGACCCCACTGGGAGTTGGGCATCTGAGTGTTAAAGACAGGAACACTTCTTAAGCTATTTTCAGTTAACCCTGCAGTTTGTGGGACATGGTTCAGACCTGGGTCTGTGTCTGTAGCTGGCAAGCATGTCTGGCACAACCAGGCAGGGCACTGAACCCCCAAACTGGCAGGGAAAATGGACTCAGGGGTAGTCTCAGTACACCAGGTGGCAGTCCTAAAGAGGGTTTCTGTGATCCAACCTGTCACAAGTAGATCTCTCAATCTATTTGTCTGTCGTCACTTGGCTTTACACCCATTATCACTTACTAGTATTGTTTGTATTGTGATTTTTTAAAGTAATTATTTAAATGCATAAAAAGTAAGTCTTTAAAACTGGCATCTAATTTCACTGAACCCATTATTTTCCTTGTACATGAGAGGAGGTTAATGCTATGAAAATCCCAGATGTCATTAAACTGGCTTTTCCCAAATTAAGGGCTTTTTTGTGTGTAAAAATTTCTCAACAGTACACTTTTGTAAATACAACTCTTCCTCTCACCTTCCCCCCATACCCTAAGCTATACAATCTACATGAGCCTAGGTATTATACAACAGTTATAATTATAGATTTGAGATAATATATTTTTTTAAAAAAATAATTCTGTGGAGTACCTTATCAGAAGCTATACAGGACACAATCAGAGAACTCAGCACACACACACACACACACAAAGTTTCAAACTGCAGATTTCATTTTTTCTGCAGGTCCCGGAAGACTATACAACATGGAAAGTTATTCACAGTGTAAAAGGAAGAATTTAAGCAATAGTATCACTATTGCAGTTTGTCTGTGACCGTACATTATATTCTATTTTACATGAATTTTCTGATCTATTTAAAATTGTTGCATCACTTCAGTAATAGTGTCTGGAATTTAAGAATAAAAAATCAGCTGCTAAATAACCTATATTTTTATTGGCAGTATGAAATACCTTGGTATTTACATTTTTGCCTTTTCCAAATTAATTACAGTAAGTTAAATGAGTATTTGTGAAAGTCATAATAGAATAAATTCCATTAAATAACAAAAACACAATTCCAGTTCCAAAGAGAAGCATGTAAAAGTCTGGAAATACTGCAATTATCACTGCCCATGCAACCAGTGTTTCCCAACCAGTGTGAAATCAGGCATGAACAGGTATGCTGTGGAATTTTGGAAAAGTCACTTGTGGAGGAGGGGGGGAAATCTCATTTATTTTAATTAGTGTTAGAACCAAATTGTATTTTGTGCTGTTCTCTTTGGGTGTATGTGTGTGAGACAAACATTCCTTTCAATGAGAAATTTTAAGTTTTGTTTTAGCATTTTTTTCACAGAGATGGAGGGTGCTGCCCAAATATTTTATGGAAATAAATGTGCCTCTCACAGGAAAAGGTTGGGAAACACTGCATGCAGTCATAACTTTGCCCCTTGTACATATGCATTGTGACACAGTCTTTATTATTAATTAATATCTCTATAAAATCCTCTTTTATACACAGGACCTTTGCCTCATTGGACAGTGCTCAGGGAATGAGGTCCCTCTGTTAAATATCCATTTTTATCCTCACTGATTAAAGCATTGTTCCCGGCCTCACTCTACTGTGTAATCCAGTAGATCTTCCAGCTTCTGCAGTGACTGAGGCAGGAGTCCTCCTCTTTCAACACAAACCACAGTATCTTAATGGAATAAGAGTGGGCCCATTCTGCACCAGCCTTCATTCAGTATATGACCTCACAGAGCATATTCTAATGCACCTACACAATAAATGCATAAGTGCAGTGCCAGTGGAACCTTGACAGACATACAAAAATAAACCTGTCTAGTATAAGAAAAAAAATAGTATTTGAAGGAAATGAGACATTTTAAAAATCTTAACTAGACCTTTTCAAAATTACTTACATGGCTTTGTGGCCTCTGAGTAAAAAGTTCAATGTGCATGAGGTAAATTTTTCAAAAGTTACTAAGTGACTTATTTGAAAAGGTGACTTAAGAGACTGTGACTTAAGTATTTAGGAGTCTGTCTCATTGAAAGTCAAAGACGATTTAGGCACACATTCCTAAATCTGCCAGGTGGTGTAATGCTGTGTGAAGAATCAATTAAGCACCAAGACACTTTTTTTTTATACGAGACTTAGGCATTTTTTGAAAATTTTAGTCTTGGTTAAAGTTTTGAAATTTTAACAAAATAAATAGTAAAAAAGTCAATGAAACTTCCCCCTCTGTTTTTTCAAATTGCTATAAATAAGCTTGGAAGGACAAGATTTGTGTATATAAAATTGATAATAATTGATTTCACTATACACCCAGAAACTAACAAAATATTTCCATCAATGTTGATTGAAATTGTTGATTGAAAGCAAAGTAAGAAAAATGTTGCTTGAGAACTTATTTGGGTTTGATTTAAGGATAGTTACTTTGTCTACATCACATGTCCAAATATACTATACTTTTAAGCACACAGCCCTTTACCAGATTATTACACCCTTCCCCAATTTGAGTAGCTCTGGAAGTTTGGTGTACCATTTGATTGTGCTGGGAGCTAGTAGTGTGGTAAGAGGCTGCCAGAAGAAGGGGTTGGTGGGTGGATGTCATATCTTGCAGGGGAGGAAAACTTAAGGTTGAGTGCAAGAATTATAGTGTGGGGGTAGTTGTGGTAATGCTAAAGTGGGTGGAGAAATAGAAGGTATATGAGATAGATTGACAAACGTTTCCCAAATTTACCAAAGCTAAGTTTGTACTGAAAATCTGCCCAATTTTCCTCTAACAAATTTTTACTGAGGAATATGGTAGTAGTTACAAACTGGCCATTCACTTATGCACTTCTTTTGCCTATCATGGTTTCCCCCATGAGCACAGGAAAACTGATTTCCTTTACTTAATACAGTGAACATTCATAAACAATCCCCAAAAATCTTAAATGAAAATCCACAGACCATTGCAGCAGAAATTATAAAAACATACAAGGGACAATATAGCTCAGGTCCAACTAATTTGGAATTTGGGTTTTTCCCCCTACAATTAACTGATTTTTTTTTGAACTGGTGTTACATAAACTTTTATAGAATCACTTCATTTGGGCAGATGAAAGTTAACAAATTCTACACGCTGAAGCAATATCAAAACTTGTTTTTTTTTTAAGTCTGCTGGTTAGTATTAGTTTATTGTAACACAACATTAGGTCACATTGGATATTCACAGAAGATCAAAGCAAAATGAACATAGAGAAATTATTCTAGGTGCCCAATAACAACAATTTACATAGAATATACTTTTGGCTGTTCATTGTATATTATTCACTGAACAAGTTATGCAGCAAATGCTGCTCTTGTACATGGGCTCAATTACTCAATAAATAGTCTCTTGCAGTATTTGAGCAGATCTATAGTTGATTAAATGTGAATTAATTGAATACATAATTCAAAAGATAACAGTAACTTTTGCTGAATAATGTATTTGAGTAATTTCTTTTTCACTTCTTGCCACCTCAGCTTCAGACAATGTACTGTCCTGTGCATCTATTAATAGTTTGTCTTTTGGTTGGCAAAAGCTAATAGAGGTGGTAATATACGGTGAAACCCTGGCTCTCTTGAAGTCAATGGAGTTTTACCATTGGCACCACTAGGGCGAGTATTTCATCCATAGTGTTTAAATTAACTTAAAATATGACACAAACTGATTGTCTACAGAAGTTTGTCTAAACTCTAAAGAAGTACTGAATATGTTTTAATTCCCAAGAGGTGCAACAGTATGCCATAACATTCAGAAATAGGACTTTCCATATATGATTGATGTAGGGATGGAATAATTATCCAACATGAATACTAATATGTGGCTTAAAGGGGCACAGTTATTAGAAGTGGTTTGATGAACTGATATCTGTCTATAAAATACAGGAAATATGAAAATCAAAAATACGAAGAAAATGGTGATTTTGACACATTTGAGTAAGTAAATAAATAAATGAAGAAAAAAACCACTGTGAATGTTGTATTGTTTCTCTGCTTCATAAGAAGTCAGAGTCAGAGGTGACATACAATAAGCAGGTTTCCAGAAGCCTGTTTGCTGAGCATTCCCTGGATGCTGGAGTTGAAGTGACAATGATAAAAGACCCATGCCTGCTGATTACATTAAACAAGACAGGACAACATAGCACAAGATGTATTAAAGTTGAAGTTAAATTTAAATCCAGGTATAAAGACTGCAGGCAGGATGAATAAAGCAAAAGAGTGTAAGACTAAAAAGCATATATTTGTATGAGATAAGGGATATGCCTGTATAGGGTACAGTGGTGTACAAACAGCTTTTAGCTATGAAGTTGGTAATAACCACTTCTATCTGAGATTTGTCTGTTTATACATACAAGGATCATATTGTCTCTCTTTGAGAGACAAGGTGGGGGGAGGGAATATCTTTTATTGGACTAACTGCTGTTGGTGAGAGAGAAGCTTTTGAGCTTACACTGTAAGTCAAAAGCTTGTCTCGCTCACGAACAGAAGTTGGTCCAATAAAGGATATTCCCTCCCCAAACTTGTCTGTCTAATATGACACCGACAGGGCTTCAACAATAGTACATATTCTCTCTTGTTCAGTTATTTAACCACGACCCCAAGTCCCTTGCAAAGGCAGTGATTTCCAAAATATGATCCCCACCCCGTGACCTTCATTATTTGTTCCCAGCTGTATCATCATCTTGCATTTGACTGTATTAAAATAGGTTTTTCAAACAACGCCCGTCTACCAAGTAATCCAGATCGCTCTGTAGAACTGACTTGTCTTTATCATTATTTATCTCTCCACCAATCTTTGTGTCATCTACAAACTGTATCAGCAAACATTTTATATTTCTTTAGACCGTTGATAAATATAATAACAATGGGCCATCCGCTGAGGGAAGCCCACTGTTCCCCCATCCCCACCAAAAAATCCACTGGATGATGTAGTAGGATGATTCCCCATTTTGAATTACTTTTTGAGGCATATCAAATAGTCAATTTTTAATCAAGATTCATATGTTAGATTGATTTTTGGAGTGCTAGTTTTTAATATGAATGTGGTGCAATATTACTCTTACAGAGAATAAATAACGCTGATGTGACTCAGACCTTGTCTAAACAGCAGATGTGGACCAGTTTAACTAAACTTGTTTAAAACTTCATTTTGTCAATTAACAGAAACTCCATTGCGTGGACATTTTTAACAAGAGGTTTGCACATAATTAACTAAATTAGTTTCTAAACTGGTTTAGTGATAGTGATAAAACTTTTGTGTATTGACAAGGCTTTGGACTGAATTAGTCCTCTTTGGTGCTGGTGTCCTGTACTTTACTTTGTACAGTATATTAACATGGTTAATTTACAGGGAGTATAGTGGAACAGTGGTCTTTTCCAAATAGCCTAATGCATATGTACTGGCTGACTGTTAGCTTCTAGGCAGAATTTAAGATGTTGGCCATGACCTATAGTGCCATAAATGACCTGAAACCTGCCTGCCTGAGAGACCTCATCTTTCTGCATGACATACAGCTTCTATTGAAGTCAGTGGAGGTGATCTTGCTGCATCCCACTAATTATAAGAGAGGGGACTTCAGGCAGAGTGTTCTCTGGTATGGATCCAGAAGCCTGAAATTTGCTGTCCAATTTGGACTGAAAATAACTTGAACTTGATGACCTTCTGGGCATGTTGCAAAAGCTAGTTATTTGATGGTATTGGGGGAAGATTAAGAATATGTTCCTGGATGGTGGTATGTGAAAAAAGCTTCTCTGTTGCTTTAATTTATTGGATAGCTGAGTTAATGATACCTCTATGACTATCAAGATCGAGATGTGACTGTAAAGTTTAATCAATTATTCGGATGCCTATAGATTTGGTATGGTTGGTTTTAGTTTTTTAATTGTAAATGGGGGATTTAATTTGCATTTATTTATGTTGGTTTCTTTTAGCAGCATTTTCAACTGAATACAGCCATTCACCCACCTGAATTAAGGAAACATTCAGAGCACATGGAGTGGTGCAGACTACTCCCTGCATAAAAATGCAATAGAATAAGAAGTTTTCCAGAAAGCTTAGAACAATGTGATTATTAAGACATTCCATTATTTGAATAGATAACAGAATAAGATCAGGTGCACCTGCACCAACCACATGACAGTGCAATAGCCATATTCCTCCACTTTGCTGCTATGCTCTGCAGTTTGCAATAGTTGTTGCAAAAGGGTTTTGGGGTTTTGTTTGTTTGTTTGTTTGTTTGTTTGTTTGTTTGTTTGTTTGTTTGTTTGTTTGTTTGTTTGTTTGTTTGTTTGTTATCTGTGTCCAGTTAGAAGAAACATCCAAAAGCTGCCAGGCCACATGCATAATAAAATCTCAAACAGAAGCTTTTTTTCCTCAGCATTTCAGTTTTTAGATAAAAATGTGAGTCTCACAAAATAGCTTTCTAAACTTACTGTAAGTGAGATGAGGTTACATGTTCATAATTTATTTTTTCAGTCTCTTGAGATCCTGAGATTACATCCGGATGACTAAATTTAGAAGTTATGGAAATGTTGATGTGCATGCATGTGAATCAATAAAATGTGATTATAATCAGTACACCAAGGGATCAGAAAAGGCTGTGTTAGTTGTTTTTTCCTGCTAAAGCTCTTCCATTTCCTTGGTCTCTGATCCTGCAAACAATTATACGTATGCTTAATTTTACACATTATCATAGATGATAATGGACTTCATCATATGCATAAAGCAAGCTACAGGAAGCAAGCTTAAAAAAGAGAACTGGTCACAGGATGGTGTGCTAACCAGGAGGAAAGTATCTGTGCCTTGGAAATGTTGCCCTGGATTTGAGGGGTCTGTTTACCCCATATGTGATTAAGTTAATTATGTGCTTTCAGCCATCATGAATTTATGAAATAGAAAACCACGTAATTTGGAGATAGTCTCTCAGAAGCAAGGTCATATCTAGCTGGCAGTTTCTGTTAATCAGAATGGGAGGAGGGGACAAACAAGTAAACAACTTCGACTGAAAACCTTGGTGATTAGAAAACCTTGAGTATAAATGCCTCTGATATCAAAAGTTTATTGAAAGTTAGAAAAGTGATGATGCAGTAGGGATCATTATGACCTATGTGTATTGTAGGTGTTAGTTATTAAAGACTAGCTAATAGAGTGTACTTTGGAGCAGTCCTCTGCAGCCATCTTGAAAGACGTTTTTCCTGACACTCTTTCTCCTCAGTGGGTGAGCAACTAGCCACTGCAAACCTGTTGTTAATTACTCAATACTATTCCAGATGTTAGGTAAATACCTGTCATGTTCTAAACCTATTGCTTATGTTTGTATGTGCTTTTCTCTTTTTAAAGTTTTAGAGCATGCTTATTTGCATAAATCTTGTCAAAGTGCTGTGTTCCTGTTGATTTATTCTTTACACTGCCTGGAGTGAAATAGTTATGTTGCCCCTGTTGAGGGTTCCGAAAACTCTGGGTAAAGAAGGAGCTGACTCTTGTTACAGAGTAGTTGAGAGGGAAACAGCTGACAAGCCTCCGCGGCCCACAAAGACTTACCAAAAGTAAGACTTTTGGATGGGGAAAAGGGCTTTGAAGTTGCCTGAGTGTGACACCTAATAAATGTCCTACTTATCATAGCCCCTTTCACTGTCGTATCTGAGCACCTCACACAGTGTTTCATTAACAGATCCCTACAGCAGTCCTGTGAGATAGGGAAATGCTATTATCCCCATTTTAATAGATGGGGAACAGAGGCATGGAGATGCTAAGTAACTTGCCCAATGTCACACAGGAAATTGAGTAAGTGTTGACTTGTTTTGGCTACCAAATAAACATGAAAAGGGCTGATATTTCAATTTGTCATTTTTATTAATGCAGGTTTCTGTACAATTACGTAAAATAATTATAATAGCAAAAATTATTATTATACTGCTGAGGTTCTGCTATGTAAAATGACAGAATATAGTTTAATCTAGGCAAACATTTATTTTTAACGGGAACTTTTATAATGGAGCAAAATTTGACAAGTAATATTTACACACTAGGTATTTGATTTGTGAATCATTTTTCTGAATTCAGTTTTCTATTTCAGGTGTGTGTGCTTTGACAAAAGACTATTCTCTCTAAGCGAATCATCCTCTTCTGCAGTATCTTACAGTGAAGTAATTTTCCAGTGCTCTGTGACATCATGAGGCATTTCTATGGAAACAAACATTGCCACAAATGCATTAGTGTGACTTCACTAATAGATCAAAGAGGAGGAGAAGGATGAAGAGTTGATGATTCATTTGTCTTTAATAATTAGAAAATGTGCACATTCAAAATTTGCCATCATAACTGGCACTAATTGGAACCCTGAGCAAACAATGCAAGGTCTAGGTTACAAGAGAGACTGAATTATCTCTTGAGGTTGTGTGGTTGGGACCATGTACACTACATCTGACCCAGATGAGAAAGATGAGTGTGAGGGAGGTTGATGTCCCTGCAAATGGTCAGATTGCCAATTGTGGAGAGAAGTTTCCTTCAGCTGTGACTAATTTGAAATAAAATATTAAGGATAAGTGAAAGTTTCTTCTGAGAGCCTTTTTTTTTTTTTTTTTACTGGGCCTTGATGAAATCTTTGGCTACTAAGTCCTGCAGGTGGATGACTTGGTGCTGGTAGGAATGTTTCATTTTCTTGATTGCTTGACACCATTTGTAGCCAACTACAACTCTCTCCGTATGCCTTGATCACACATGGTTGCAGCAAAGAGAGTGGAGGCATAGTGTAGGATACAGGGAAGTTTGTGTTGTTGTTGCCTAGGCTAGATATTTTCTGAGCCTAAAAAGAAGATTTCAGTCTCTAGGATGGTAGACTTGGCACCTCTCATCAGCATTATTTTAATATAAAAAGAGAACAGTTAATGTGGTGTGACAGGGTCAGACCAGATGGCTATAGGAGAGTAATAGAAGGCAGATATATAAGCCCCAGGCTAAGTAGGTCCCTTTTCTCTGGGTAAGGTAACAGGGAAGGTTCCAGAACAATCAGGAACCTTCTGGAGACAATTAAGACAGGCTGATTAGAACACCTGCAGCCAATCAAGAAGCTGCTAGAATCAATTAAGGCAGGCTAATCAGGGCACCTGGGTTTTAAAAAGGAGCTCACTTCAGTTTGTGGTGTACATGTGAGGAGCTGGGAGCAAGAGGCACTAGGAGCTGAGAGTGAGAACACGGATTGTTGGAGGCCTGAGGAGTACAAGCATTATCAGACACCAGGAGGGGAAGATCCTATGGTGAGGATAAAGAAGGTGTTGGGAGAAGGCCATGGGGAAGTAGCCCAGGGAGTTGTAGCTGTCGCACAGCTGTTCCAGGAGGCACTCTAGACAGCTGCATTCCACAGGGTCCTGGGCTGGAACCCGGAGTAGAGGGCGGGCCCGGGTTCCCCCCAAATCTTCCCAACTTCTGGTCAGACACAGGAGGAGTCGACCTGGACTGTGGGTTCAGAAAAACGGCCAAGCTGAGGGCTGCTGTGAAGCTCCAAGGCGAGCAAATCCTCCAATAAGCGCAAGACCCACCAAGGTAGAACAGGAACTTTGTCACAGTGGTAAAGCAAAATCTATTTATTAATCATTCTTTTAAAGTTTAGATTTGATTTACTAAACTGGTCTACTCTTCCTACATGTCCCACAGATTAATTATTAGTATACGTTTCTTTGTGGGAACCTGCTTCAAACCACATGCTTGAACAATATATTTATACAGTATAGCTGGCTTGGAACTTATTCAATTCTTCCTGTGAAAGTTACTTTTTGTCAGAAAACAGAAAAATTGTATCACCTCCTGTTTTCTTCCCCCTTTTGCTTCTGTAATTTACTTAGAACAATGAAGTTAGATTTAAGAGTATACTCCCCCCAAAAAGAAAAGAAGTGCCTGCTACATGCCCCCAGGCATGTATTGCTACATAAAATAACTCTCTCCATGTTAACAGAAACTCTTCTTCTTTGCCTGCACAAATGTAAATTTCTGTGCATACAAAGAAGTGACTGTGGAAATGGAATAAGCACACTTCTGAGGCAGCTGTGAAATTTAACTCAAATAAAACCACCTGCTCACCCTAGCAGGAAAGTGATGAATTCTTGAGTTAGACTTGTGCAAACGCTTACTACATCTCTACCTCTTGTTAGAGCTGGTTGGAAAAACTGCAGTGGAACCATTTCCTGTGGGAAATACAATTCCATCAAAATGCTTTGTGAAATCATGCCAATTTACCAAAATTTTAGTTACGAAAAACTGGGGGAGGATACAAATTCTGTCAATGTTCAAATGTCTCACTTTGACATTTTCAGAATTAAGAATTTGTTTTGAAATGACTTTATTTTTTTTAGCTTTGTAATTGTACATAACATTTTAAAGTGTTTTGACTAATCCAAAATATTTTGGGGGGAGGTATGTGTGTGATATATTTCAAAATGTTCAGGTTTCTTACCAAATTCAGAACAAAGCAAGATTCCAAAATCTTTCATGAAATGTAATTTCTGTCCTCTTCTCAACTCTACCTCTTACCTTTTGAGATAGTTTATGTAGTTAGCATTTCACAGAAGTAGGGTAACAGATTGTAGTTAAATCACCCCAGGTACATATACATACAATTTAATACTCATTCTGATCACTTAATAACATATGGTCAAAGCACCAAACAGGAAAAACAATAAGATAATAAAACAACTTATAATAAATTCTAAATATATATTTTTCTCCACCTCACCTTTTCCTAGAGCTGCTGGAAGCGGTGGCCAGTACGTCCCTCAGCCCGCGCTGCTTCCAGCAGCTCCCATTGGCCTGGAGCAGCGATAGGTGAACCTGCGGATGCGGCAGGTAAACAAACCGGCCTGGCCCGCCACGGGCTTTCCCTGAACAAGTGGCGGAACAAGTTTGAGAACCACTGCCGTAAGTGATCCCAATGAAACAGTGGCCAATATGCTTGGTGTAGTTAATATTTCACTGTTGGGTCTTTAGGGAGATAATACTGACCCACATTAGTTAATGGCTGTACAGTACTTTGAATGTACAAAGTACTAAAAAAAGTGATATATTCAATTAAGGTGCTAGGAACGCTCAATACACAAACTTTCAGCAAATCCAATAGCCATCCAGCAAAGTAATGGAAGACCAGACTTCTCTTAGAAAGATCAGGATTATAAAAAAACAATCACATACTCACTTTTTAAAAGAAATAAATATATTTCTCTCTTTATACATAATATATCTTTAAGATTCTTTGCAAGTCTCCTTTACTGTGAGACAGCTGATTTGAAAAATTGTGCAGTGAAATAACAAGGGGTTTGAGTTTCCAATAAGTTCCATACTGAAAGGGATATAAACTAGTAAAACCAAGTTCAAATCAAGAAACGAATTTTAAGAGTAAAAAACTTTTGTTCCCCCTCTGCAGAGTATAGCCCTGATCCAAGTTCCATTGAAGTCCATGGAAAGTTTCCCAGTGAAAGTCAGTGGGCGCTGGATTAGAACCTGTTGGAGCAAGTTAGTATTCTATTGCCAGTGGATCAAGTTTATTGTGAAGGAACTGAAATTTTATTTCAGGTTTCTATTAATTATAGAGGGATTTATTGTGCAATACATACTCCTGTGCATATACAGTAAAACCTGCCTTAGTGACTACCTCTAAAGAGAGTCCACTTGCCAGGAGCAGAGGCCATGGAATATCTTTCCTATGTAATTTAACTGAAGAGCAATTAACCTGTGCCCAGTGACCACATTTTCTTACTCTCATTCATAACCCGTGAGAAATTTATCTTCCTTACTTCTGTGCTGCTGCTGGGAGTAGTGCTACCATCAGAGCTGGGTGGCCAGCCAGCAGCCACCGCTCTCCAGCCACCCAGCTCTGAAGGCACAGAAGTAAGGAAGACAATATGGTGACCCTTACTTGCGACTTCCTTTTGGACCCCCAGTTAGAGAAATGCTGTGTACTTTTGTGTACAGTACTATACTACTGCATTAACAAACAATACTGTATTGTACACTGAAGGTAATGCTCATTTAAAAGGCAATTAAAATTAAACATAGGAACCCTTTCTGTACATCCTAAAAGTGCCCAATTTTACAGCAAACTTTTGAAGAGAGACTCCCTCTTACAAGAAACCACTTTTGCTAACTCCCATGAGTGACCGCTCTTGGCAGCTTTTATTGTAACATTTCCACTGAAGGCAATGAGTTTGCTTACCTGAGTGGTACCCAGTGACAGAATTAAAACCAGAATATTAATTTTGCTGCTTTCCAAATTAAAGGCATAATCAAAGACTATCAACTGGACAAAATGATCAAAGGATACCCAAGAGAAAGAAGTAATAAGTGAGATGTTATAACTTATCTTGGAACACATGAACTTGATATAACTTTTGGTTCATAAATGCAGTTAATATAGTAATCATAGATGTAATAATAAAATAACAGATACAGATGTTTGAATGCAGGTGATGACTGGCTACCAAGTCTCAAACTTTTGCACGTTATGCTCTCTTACTATTAAACAATTTAAACACAAGAAATAATGGGCCAAATTCATTGCTTGAGTGATTCTGTTTGGCTGCAGTAGAATTCTACCAGGAATAAATTTGTCCCGATGTCTTAAATAACATAGCAAGATAATAGCACAGTGCATAATGAAAGCTAGAATAGGAGGCCATTAATTGGCATAGATAACATTCAAAGGAAGGGTTCCTGGCACGGCAGCTCAGCCAAGAGCCAAAGAATATCAGCGTTGAATGCTGTAGAGCCAAGTAATTGTCAGCTCAATTAATGTCTGGAACAGCAGCAATGTAGCACAATTAGCAGTTCTTTGACTTTTAGAAATTAAGTGGATGTAATAATAATAATAAAAAAAACAGTACCCAGACAAAAATAATAGACCATGGAAGTAAAATGTATTTAAACAGTCTCTTTACATAGCCCCCAAATCTAACAGCCCTTAAATGAAAGGAAGCTGAGGAATTGTCTGCAGATGCTACATTATTCTTTCTGTTTGTGTACTTGTCAGAATTCCCTCTTCAAATGCTCACTGAGTTTGAAGAGCATGATAAGGTCATGCTACACAACACTAAATTCTATTGAAAACTGATCTGCTGTGGAGGAGGAGATATCAGCTACAGCATAAACAGTGGAGCTGATAACGTCCCAACTGAAAACACAGCAGACTAGAGTCAATTCTTAATAGAGAGGGGCGGAAATCAAAACTCCAGATCTGTTTTGGGTTCAGAGCTTGATTTTGAAACCACTAGTTCAGATCCAAGGTTTTTGTTACTTCTCAGTATAAAAAATATGAAGATTGGAATCTCATTTGTTGTTTTATCCAGGCCCCTTCCTATTTCTTTACATCTAATCTCCTTC
The DNA here is from genome assembly GCF_965152235.1 of Eretmochelys imbricata. Taxonomy (NCBI): domain Eukaryota; kingdom Metazoa; phylum Chordata; order Testudines; family Cheloniidae; genus Eretmochelys; species Eretmochelys imbricata. Next base: position 52,480,167 of record NC_135575.1, on the reverse strand, counting down.
CTTCTGCATGAAGCAAAGTATAAGTGAGGTCTGAGCAATATTCTGTGCTGCCCCCTCTAGCTTTGTACATACTTCACCGAAAATAGTGACTCATAGCGCTTATGCAAAGAAGCTCCCGTTACCATAAAGAAAAGCCTAGAAAAGTTAATCTCTGCTCAGCTGTTTCTGTGGAACAAGAAACCAGAAACTCACAAAACTTGTTAAAATAGAGGTCACCAAAAGTAACTTAAATCCACTGAATAATTTAAGTAGAAAGGTGTATCTGTAACATTATTCAATAGTTTAACCAATCTCAAAATAATTTGACTACTGTAGTTATAAGGAAGTCTTTATACAAAAAAAGTTTCAGACTTTGAGATTCTGATTGTCTGCTTCTTTTGCTTTAAATTCTTCCTACTACCTTGCATCATATTTGACTTATAAGGTGTTGAGATGTGAGGTTGCACATGACAAGCAAGTAGACAAACTGTTTTTATTTTTTATTACTGGATACTCCACCACTTCTAAGGATTACTAGACAAAGTGCCAGAAGAGAGAGTTGACTATCCACATTACATTCAGGTAGTTTGGCACATCATCAGTAATAAGCCAAAGATAAATTCTAAATAAACTAGGTATTCAGCAGATAAACAACATTGCACACCTCAGCTGCTGGTAACGCTGCAAGGCATTCTGTGTGTGGTTTGTTTAGTTTTGCTATGTTAGAAAAATGTTTTCCATGTACCACAGTGACAATCATATCTAAATGATTCTGTGTAAGAGCCTTAATTAGCACTATGTGGAACTTTTTCACATCTTTGTTTGAATTTTCTACACATATTTTTACTCTGCCCTGTTTTGCACCTGCTGAAATGTCAAGCTGTATTTGCTCATTATTCAGTAAAAACACAGATAATTTTTTATGTGAAAACCATATTTGCTTGGAAAATGAAGCCTATTTCCCTGGAAATCAGACCATTTTTCCTTTAAATTTGCCACATTAAATGGGACTACCCACACTGTATTAAGTATATGCATAAGTCTTTGCAGGAGCATGGCTAATTTTCAGAGATACTCTTTGAGAAGTTTGGTTGGGTTTTTGTATTGTAATTTAGACCAACATCGATGATATAATATTCCGACTAAGAGAAAGGGATTTTGTGAGGCATTGTGAAAAGTGAGGAAAATACAGTCTCTCTTCCAGGCAAAGTGAGTACTTCATATATGTGCTATAATATATAGAAATAGATCAACATATGAAACTGAAATGACCCATCACCTGGAATGTTACTTCTGTTACAGAGACCACAAGTGAAAACAGGACCTTACTGTGCTAGGTGCTGTACACAGATACCTGAACTGAAAGTTTAGATGCTTCCCAAGTGTATCCAGGGTTGACTCACCACACCACCACCTGCTCTTAGTATGAGGAAGTCTGATCTATGCCTGCTGTACATTAGCTCCCTGAAACCACCAGCCACTGGCAACACAAGCATTATTTTCCCCTACTCTTCAGGACTGACAGGCATGCAGTAGACACACACCAACACCCAAATCCCTCAAGCATCCCTCTGGAGTACCCAGCTCTGTTCCACTGAATTCTTGAGGAGCTGTCAGATCCTCTTCTCTCAAATTAATAGTACACCCCAGCTTATTAGATCACCAGTATGCTAAACACACACCACTTAATTTTAGATAGTGAAAAAAAGAATGTTCATTGTTAAAGAACAGAGAATCAAATGATAAATAAGTATATTAGAAACAGATAATTACATATAAAGATCATAACATGCTTTCTAGAGCCTAAACTTCACTAACAAGGCATTCCCCCACTTCCTACATGATAGCTTCACCAAATCCTTTTCCCACCATTTTCAAGCTGGTTTGCTTAAGTCACTTCTCATAAGATCAAGCCACTAGTGGCTTATCCTCACAGATTGAAGGAATAACTGGGGATTCATCTGCACCCAGGTATAGTTTCAAAAGGACAACCTCTGTTGGTTTGTTTGTTCTTTTTCCTGAAGCCTCCGCAATGTATTGATTTAGCATTTTGCTCATGCCGTATTTCGATTTCCATTGTGAACCATACAATATTTAATTTGTACATGACCAAACAGCATGAGATAAGTCTCGTTCTTCTCCCCTGCCTGATAGGGCTTGCTTTAACTCACAGACTTATAAACAATAATTTTCAGTACATATACATAACTCTCAACATATTTTTTTCTGTAAGTACCTCTCACAATTATTACAATGGTCAATGCAACAAGGTTTTCATTAGAGACCTTACATGACACTTTTTGGCAGACTAGTATCTAAATGCCAGGCCCAGGGGATCTCTGTAACCCTTATGTATCCCTGTGCACGTGGCCAGTTAGCATCAAGAAGTCATTTGATCATGATGTCCCTGCCCTAAAGAGCTCACAATCTAAAGATATAAGACAGACGAGGGGCAGGAGGTGAAGTGTCCTAGGTTACACAGCAGATATAGGGCACAGCTGAGAATAGAACCCAGCTGCCCATTAGAACATGCTGCCTCCCAAGAAAAAGAAGTTTGTTCACAGAGAGCACAGATGTGCACAAAAGTATGCATGAGCTCCTTTGTGAAGGTGATTAATTTTGAATGTGTCACTCTGTACTTTCCCTGTATCTGGACATCATTATTTTTCCTGAGCATGCTCTGTTTTGCCATAAATGTAGGTTATGCTCCATATCCATAATGCATGAAATATATATTTGACTTGGTGCTGAGAAAGGTTCTTTCGAAAGCCATAAGTCAAAGTTTCGTAGAATCAGTATGGAGTAACTTTCAGCTCTGTGTAAGAATTACAGCCAGTAAAAGAAAGGAAGTAAACGGGCTTTGCCTGCACAGAACCCTATGCATCAGTATGCATCCGATGAAGTGAGCTGTAGCTTATGAAAGCTTATGCTCAAATAAATTGGTTAGTCTCTAAGGTGCCACAAGTACTCCTTTTCTTTTTGGTAATACAGACTAACACGGCTGTTACTCTGAAACAGAACCCTATGTGATTACATGTGAATGACTTGCATATATTTGCATTAATTTAAAAAGCAAGTAAAGGGAGAACTAGAGAAAATAACATAAATAGCTATTGTATATGATTTCCCAAGAAATATTGTAGAAAAATTAATATAGCTTTAATATTTAACTATAAATATCACAGAAATTAGGACTTCTGCTTAGGAATCCAATATGCTAATGAATTTACAGGTAAATGGGACATGATAAACCAATATTTATTTTTTTAGTACAAGAGCTTAAGTCTGTAAAATTATTTGCATTTGTAAGCACTGAAATAGTATATTAGAAGGAAAGGCGCTAATCTGATGTTTATTTAAGTTGCATTTTAGCATCATTTTTTCTTGCATGTAAGGTAGTATTTTGCTAGTTGGTAGGAGTCCTGCTCCTAGTGAGTAAACTGTCAGAAAATCATTATACTAGCAGCTGGAAATTCACTTGAACTGGAATTTGTCCAGAGAAAAGAGCACATTAAATAATGACACGGTCCTTTCTTTTCAAGTGGAAAATAATGGGGTGGTCCAGATAACACTCTTGCTTAAACTATGTATTAAGGAGTTGGATCTGTATCTTCCTTTTCAAATACATAAAATGAATGGGCATATAAAAGGGTGATAGAGGGTGTACTTGTCAATTTTTGTTCTCTTCCACACACAGAAAGGAAAGTAGATAATAATAATAAAAAAAGTTTGTTATTTCAGGGAAGAATAAAAAAAAGTATAAATCTTAAATTTTCACAAATTGAAAATCGGAAAAGAAATTGGGATTTTCAGTTGAAACATTCTGGTTCAGTAATTTCAAAATGTTTCATTTTGGTTTTGGCCTGTATTATGTTACTTTTTTAATGCAAATTAACTTAAAATGCAAAATGAACTCAAAATAAAAATTTTGGTTTAAAATTTTGAAATGGGACAGTCTGGTAACTTTTCAGGAAAAAAAACTCAAACTGGAAATTCTCAAATCCATCCTTTCCTGCAAAAAGCTATGGTTCAATGAATCAGCATTTTCCAACGGGTGGGGGGGGGGATGACACCTTTTTTAAAAAAATTCCCAACCATCTCTAGTATTAAAACCCTTTGAAAACAATGAATAGATTGTTTTATACTGTAGTATGGTTAAGTGAATTATTGGTAGTGAGTAGCTAGATCACCTGCTATGGAATAACTACTGAGAGCCATATCATCGTTGCCATTTTAAGATGGTGCCCAGAAATAGATGGTGCAAGGTGTGGTATTGGGGACTGTGTCTTTAAGTGCTGAGCTTTCCAGGCTGAGTCTGGATAGAGCCTTGTAAAGCTCTTGTTATTCAAAGCCAGGTGGACCTGCACACAGAATATGGGAGATAGATGCGCCTCAGTTCTCCACAAAGGGCTATATTTTTGGAGTGTAATGTACTCACCCTATATACACCCATATCATATATAATTGGAAAGCTTATTTTATGCACGTTAAGATGAGGTATGATGTGTAGCTGTCTAATGGTGCTGTAAGCCTGTAAGGAAGGTTAAACAATGGTTCCCAAAATTAGAAAGTCTCATTTTTTTGCACAGTTCCAGAAATACTACACAATGGCTATGATGAAGCTGTTAATTTTAACTTAAGCAGTAAAAACTGTAATGTGGTATTTATTGGTCAAAGCTACCAAACAACAATGTATCAATAGATATATTCTGGTTATGCATGGCAAGAATTTTTTTCATAAATGAATACGCTGTTTAGCATGTGGCAAAAAATAGTGAATATCAACATTTGGAACATACTAACATGAAATGCTTTCACATCACATATTCTTAATTGTCAAAGTATATCAAGAGTGATGATGATTTTCTATATTTTTTAAATAAAATGTGCTAACCGGATCAGTTTCACACTAACAGTGCATCAGTAACAGTAGTTTCCATTCCCATAGTGGGTGAGTATAAATCCTAATGTAATGCTTCTCCATTGGTAATTTTTTCTACATACAATGTAGCACCTATTCTGCCTGGCAGAGGATTTTAATTTATAATTGCCTATGCAATACTAACCTTTGAAATATTCTAGAAACTCGCTGGTAATTCAGTGACACTTATGCACAGGTCAGTCTTTGCATATTTTCATCTTTAACACTGTTATTCCTATTATGAATATGCAAAAGTTATGAAAGAAAGAAGTGGCCTAACAAAAATAGTGAAGGTGAAGTCCACAAACAGGAGCTTGCCGCTGCACTGAAGAAGGATGAAGAGCATGTTACAGCTTTTACCAACCATGTCTGCTGCTCACCGAAGATCTCTTGTGTGTGTTGAGTGATCACTAATGCAATACAAGGAGCCTTCATTGCTCTACATGTTCCATTTAAGGGCCGGCCACTACAGTCTCTGTACTCATGGGAGGCTTCTCTGTTTGTACCTCTTGTGGGGCAAAGACATCCCAAAAGGTAGAGGAGGAAGATGTGTGTGAGAGAGTGTTAATAACATGCCTGCCAGAAGCATAATCCCACCTACTACTTCCCAGGGGTGCTTCTGCTCCACATAACTCTGTATGCAAGCCAATGCCTGTTGGGAACTATTTGAACCTGGTATACTGGAAAATATTCCCTGGTACTTTACAATAGACTACTCAGTCACTCTAATGAAAAGGATAACTATGGAATGCTGCTGTAATGCTAGAACTCTACCTATTCCATGGGAAATAATTTATGTCCATGTCTGTAGTGTAAAATATATTTTGGAGAAAAGTCCTAGCAGGCATGGTAAGGGACAAATCACTTTTTGGATGATTAGATTTGGAGGTACACTCCATTTCCTCACTCTGCAAAAATCATATGAACAATGAATTAATCATCCACTATTACTAATTATGCCTGTTTTTGAGTTGAACGTTATATATTTTTGTGCTCTTAAAATTAAAAATGTCTAATTGGGCACCTCTTATGCTTCCTAAATGAGAGAAGAAGTCAATGGGCAAGGAGAGTCAATAATTTACTCGTATCCATGTCTTGTTTAGAGCCTGATTAAAGAAATATGTCCTATTTAGGAAAGCATTTAAGCAAGCGCAAACTTCCCACTAAACAACAATGGCCATATGAATCACTGTGAAACCAGCTTGGCACTGATCTTCATGAAAATATTTGTAAATCAGGACCTTTACTGTACAAGCTGCTTTCCTGGTTAGTAACACAACAATCCTCAATACTAGAGGTCCTAGGGCATGAAAAATAACTCTGCGGTTACACAATGTCGGGCTTTCATTGCCCTCATAAATAAAGAGTTTGAGAAACACATTGCAAAGATTTTTCAAGCAGCAGCTTCTGACGCCAAAGGAAGCTTACTTTGATGCTCAGTTGCAAATAGCAGCCTGTTCAGCAAGAGAACAAAATAGTTGTTCACAAAGCAAACAGAGCTCCTTTCTTTTTCTCTTTTTTAATACATTAGTTTTTAAAGGTCAAATCTGGTCTCAGCTAACCAGCGTACTCTTATCAAAATAGATTTTCTAAGTCATAGTGAATGCCTTTAGACTAACTGTTGAACTTATGATAAAAATGTCACTTGTCACCAACAATCAACTGCGCTGCATAAAGAGACAGGAGAAGGAGCTTCTGCATCCTGGCATACATTGCAAATAATAGATTTCAGTATGAGCTTGACAATACCACACATTTTCCCTTGGAAAGCTCACTGTTTCACATTGAACCAAATGTAAATAGGTGATCAAGCCATTGTCTTTAAAATGCTCTGGGATGTCTCTTCATGGATAAAAAAATTGCAATTATATAAATGCAATTACTTATTAAAGGCTCCCATTTCTTTAAATAATTACTCAGCAAATGTAATCAGCATTTTCCCCATATCAGACAAATAGATTTCTTTTATAGTGCACAAAAAATACATCTTCAGAGTTCAACAGTTTTGCAACACAAATCAGCATAACATTTAAGCACTGTAATAGTATACAAGGGCAGGCACTAATTTTTAGGTTATACTATACCCCCAGAAATGTAAGCACTTTCTAAATATTGATCAAGTACTGAAGTGTCTAGAGGAATTTGGTCCAACCTCATAATGAGAAACTGAACTCAGTAATGGAAATATCTAAAAATAGGTAGAAAGTCTGGACACATTTCCCAAATGTTCTGTTGCATACAATTTTTGCTGTTATAAAGGAGAACTCAGAGACAAGAAAATTAATACTTGGGCGCTGGACAAGCTAATGTATGTCACATGCCAAAAATAAAATAGACTAATGAGAGACACATTTAATTCTTTGTATCCCAAAATGTCTCATATATTTGTGCATAGAATTCTTCTGTCTCTTTATCTTAGAGTTGATCATTAATATCCATATCCATATGTCTAAATTATATCGAGGAGTGGGCAAACTGGGAAATTTTTGAACCTCTAATAAGTCAGTTCAGACCTGGTTTTGATGTTTTGTTCATGTATTAAATTTTCTTTTTCTACTCAAACTAGTTCATCCAACCCTTATTTGTTCTACAGTAAGGCCAGAACCAGAGCCTTAAATCGGAATCCTTCTGCATTTCAGGTTCTGGGAATTAGACTGAGGCACACACCCACCCTATTTGATTTTGGGGTCGCATCCAAAGTTGAAGTCTGTTTCCCAATTTTTGTTTAGATGCAACACATTCATGTAAAAATGTGGCCTAAAATGGTTGAAATATCATCAGAACAACTGATCTTGTGAGATTTTTACCATTTTTGGTCACAAACTTCAATAAGAAGATTTTGATACCACTGATTTGAACACAAACCCTAACTAACTTGTCTTAAAAAACCTAAACCCCAGGCAAATCAGGTTAATATACTGCTTTTTCAGCCTATGTCTAGATCAGGGGTTCTCACACTGGTGGTTGTGACCTCTCAGGGGGTCGAGAGGTTATTACACAGGGGGTCACAAGCTGTCAGCCTCCATTCCAAATCCCGCTTCACCTTCAGCATTTATAATAGTGTTAAATATAAAAAGAAGTGTTTTTAATGTACGAGGGGGGTTGCACTCAGAGGCTTGCTGTGTGAAAGGGGTCAACAGTACAAACATTTGAGAACCACTGGTCTAGATCATGAACCAATAGGTTCAGTCTTTCAGGCAAAATTTTCATTGATTACATTGGAGTTTTCTCCAAGGACCATGTGGGCTTGATCCTGCAATGTATTTATTTTTTAAAAGGCCACCATTGTTCACTGAGGAGCTGTGGTCAGATACAGGTAGTTCAGAAAACATATGAACTCTTCTAAGAGGTTTTCAGTGACTTTAATGTGCAGTAGCCAAAAGGGGGTGGGGGGGCCAGACACTGATGAGTTCCACCAGTGACATTGGCAGAAGATGCTATATAAACACTGCTCCATTCTTTTTTAAAAAGTAGGCTTCCAATATTCTCTTTCCTTCCTTCTCACTTTCAGAATTCTAAGAAAAAAACACCACTAGTTGAAATGCTATCATACAGCATAGTACTGTAGACCTAATTAATTCAGCCTCTATTCTTTTTTGGGGATTCATATTGTGAGGCCAGCACTATTACCATATGCTGCAGTATTATGGGAAGCTGCAGAATGTTTTCAATTGGTACTTCAAATATTTTCAAATATATAGGACTTAATTATAAAATACTAATTTACTCTTTTCTGTGTCTCAGATTTACCCAGTTTGACACTCTTAACCCTGCATCTCAATTATCTCATGCACCACCTGCTCCTCTATATATTCCATTCTTTTCATGTTTATCCCCATTATTTGTTACCTTATTAAAAAGTGAGTGCTAATACAGCTATTGTTATTAGCTTCACTGATTTTGTTCCCTCCAGTTGGACCCATTGTTCCCTTTTATACCATCAATTGTTTATATTTCTAGAGAAAATGTCTTTATATTTGAAATGCTGCTTTTATACACATTTAAATACAACGCTGATTTTAATTAACTATTTTGTAGCTGTAGCAAAATGTTTAGTGGCATTCACATTTCCCATCCAGAGAGAAAATATACCCCTGTGAGAACACAGGAATTCTGAAATATAGCTTCTTGCTGCATTTTCCTGTGAGGTTTTCAGAATTTCTAATATTAACAACTCTTTCTAAAGTGAAGTGATTAGATATGATATTTAGTCTAACCATTTATAGAGCTATGCATATGTTTTTCTGGTAATAGTTTTAATATTCATTTGTGATTGTTTATTGCAGTGGTTCCCAAACTTGTTCTGCTGCTTATGCAGGGAAAGCCCCTGGTGGGCCAGGCCGGGCCGGTTTGTTTACCTGCCACATCCGCAGGTTCGGCGATCGTGGCTCCCAGTGACCGCAGTTCGCTGCTCCAGGCCAATGGGAGCTACTGGAAGCAGCAGCCAGTATGTCCCTCGACCTGCGCCGCATCCAGCAGCGAACTGCGGCCAGTGGGAGCCGCGATCGGCAGAACCTGCGGACATGGCAGGTAAACAAACTGGCCCGGTCCCTCTAGGGGCTTTCCCTGCACAAGCAGCAGAACAAGTTTGGGAACCACTGGTTTATGGTAACATCGTAAACTGTTTTTTTTTTTTATTATTTAAATAAGTTTTGGTTCCTAATACAATCACTTATAACTGTTAAAATTGTAGCTGATTTGATTCTTAATATTTTCTTTAAACAGCAACAGAACTAGCAAGGGTATACACTGCAGTTCAAAATAAAATGTCTAGGGGGGTTAATTATTGGTAAGTGTCCTTGTGATGGAGCAGTTGCCCCTCACTGGCAGAAAAGGTATTAAAATCAGCCCTTGGAAGGCTGCGCCAGAGGCAGCCAATTAGAAAGGGGCTGAGAGGAGCAGCCAATTCAACAGGCCCATATAAGAAGTGCTGCAGGCAAAGCAGAGTTCAGTAACTGCCTGGAACTCTAGGGGAGAAGACCGGGCTCCTATAGGGGAAAGACGCTCCAGCACCTGGGACAATTAAGTGCTGCAAGTAGGGACTGGGGAGCTGGAGAGAGCTCCTGGCTGGCTGCCAGGGCCTGCAGGCTAAGGCCCTGAGGTAAGGGCAGAAGGGGGTGCTGGAGCTGTATGGGAAACAGTCCTGGGACAATGGACTGCAGTTGCCGCTGAAGGAAGTGGCTGAGTGGAGATTGCAGGAAGAGGAGAACACAGAGCGTTGCACAGTCAGAGGGCAGTGTCATGAAGAGGATGCCATGGTCCTGGGAGTGACATGGGTCCAGGTGCAGAGGTGACAATGGATGAGACACCACCAGCAGAGGGTGCAGAGCTAATCCCCAAAACAGCCTGTGGGAATTTGGTCACCCCTGAGGGAAGGGGATTGAGTGAGAGACTCAGAGACTGTTTGCCAGCTGCCCCTGATAGGAGGGGAATTTGAAAGACTATTTGAGGGACAGTGTGCGTGGAGAGACAATGGAGCTGCAATATGTGGAAGTATGTTTTGCTGAGGGCTTATATACCCTCCCAGACTGGACTCTAAAGTTGGTGCCCCTGTGTCCAGGGGCAAATAAGTAGCAAGTTTAGCTTCAGGTCCTGCTGCTGTAGGTACTCAGGACCCAACAGAGACAGTAGGAAGCACAGGAGTGTGGCACAGCTGGAGGGCAGCATCATGAAGAGGATGCCGTGGTCCTGGGAGTGACATGGGTGCAGAAGCAGAGGTGACGGTGGGTGAGACACCTCCAGAAGAGAGTGCAGAGCTAATTCCCAAGACAGCCAGTAGGAGGCACTGCAGTGGGGAGTCGCACCCTAATCCATCCAGTCCTATTAAATTAGCTTGCACTTGAAACTGGCCGCTAACTAATTTTCTTTACACTACCTGTTAGCATTTGCCTCAATGCAAGATAGCCTTAAGATTAAAGAATTGGACTGAGAATCAAGAAAAATGAGTTATATCCCCAAATCTGTGATAGGTTTCCTGCTTACCCTTGGATAGAATACTTAATCTCTTTGTTCCTCAATTCTCCACCTGGGAGGAGAAGTAATATTTTGTGTGTGTGTGTGTGTATTAAGAGTCTGATCCTACACTGAGAACCATGTAAAACAGTTCCCTGCACCTGGGCAGAGCACTGACTTCTGTAATGTAAAGCCTCCTCTCAAATTCGATAGTAAGATCTGTAACTTGTATCATTAAGTTCTGCAACCTTGTTGCAGACTTTGTAACTTCAGTTACTGTTAGCATAGCCTTTTAAGTTTTGTAACCTTTGCAAGCTCTGTAACCTTTTCAAGTTACCACTTGTATGAACTGCCAAGCTTTGTAATATCCCATCACACAATTGGAGAGAGTGTAAATGAGGGAGTGTATGGGGGACTGGGCAGAGAGGAACTGCAAGGAGCAAAGAGCCCGGAGACAGGTGTGTCCAATGTAATCTGCCGAGAAGGCAATGACGGGGCGCTGTAAAGATGGTATGCATGAAAGGAACAGGGTCTGGGAATGCTTCTCAGTGATGGACACCGAAGGAAAAACTCAGTGTACATGACAGGAGATACCCAGTTCCAATAAAAAGAAGCAGCCATGCACACGAGCTGCTGCTGCTCCTTCACCTGCTCACCAGCCCGGATCCGTGACCACAGGCAGACACACCAGATCTACCATGCTTTGGCTTCTCGGCTTCCCATGCTGTCTCCGGTAACTCTCCGCCTGTGTAAGTGTGTGGGTGCAGGAGGGTATGAATGTGGTTAATGTGTGTCTGTATGAATAAGTTCCATCTCTTTTCTGTCTGACCCAACAATGGCATCGTAATAAAATTAATACAAGTGTGACCCTGGGTTGGTTTTTAGAGGAACAGAAGCAACAAATTCAGCAGACAACAATTCAGGGTTGGGCACGAGACTGTGAGGTCTTCAGGGACTTTTTCCAACTATGTCCATACATAGTGCGACAGATTCAGACCAGAAGAATATAAGGGAGTGCTGGAAGGCAGGTATATCAGCCTTCAGAATGAGCTGGCCTTTGTTCCCTGGATAGCCAAACAAAGGCTACTCCAGGCCAATTAAGACACCTGATGCCAATTAACCAGTTAAGGCTGTTAGGCTAATGGAGACAGCTGGAACCAATCAAGGTCCCACTTACACTGTTTAAAAGCTCTCCTTCCAGTGCCCTGCAGGAAGCTGAGGTGAAAGGAGCTGGAGGAGAGGAAGTGTTGCTGAATCCTGAGGTAAGGGTGAAGCTCGGAAAAGGGGGAAGTGGCCCAGGAAATTGAAGTGGTGTCAGCGATGAAGGGAAAGCCACCAACAGCTGCTACCATTAAGGTCCCTGGGCTAGAACCCAGAGTAGAAGGTGGGTCCAGGTTCTTCCCCACCACCCGACCCCATGCTCTACAGAGATCCCCTGGAAAAGGGAAGCAGGACTCAGTCCATGTAGGAGGCCAAACTGCGCCTACTGAGCGCTATGGTGCAACAGAAGTGTGGGACCCACCAATACAGGCTCAGGACTTTGTCACAACAGTATAATGGGGCCTCTTAATTGGAGCCTCTAGGATCTGCCATGAAGCATATAACAACATGACTTTTCTTTTTTTTTTTTTTTTAATGTTAACTTAATAGCAAGCTTTAAGCAATGAGTTTTCATAATCGGAACACCCAAAACTAAGGTCCTGATTATGTTCCCATTAACATGAGTGTGAATTGTCACTTACTTAGATGAGAGAAGTATCCGTTTCAAAGTTCTGACACAAATCTTTGCTACCTTTTAAAATTATTTTGCTAGTTAACATATTCAAATGTGTATCAAGGAATAATAGTTTAAATTCAAACAAAAAACAGCCCTAAGCATTTAAAAGTATGGAAATGAACAGTTAAAATCCAATGAAGATTGATAATACATACAATCTTTCACATATACTTATTTCAAATAGCACATTACACCTGTTTGTAATCAGTGTTAATAAACGTTCATTTCTTTTATTATGAGGGCAGTTTTTACTAAGGACTGGTTTTCAGCACTGAAATGGCAGGATGCTGAAGTTGAAGTTTGAAATAAGAATGGATGGAACATTGAACACAGCTCTAAAATTAGGTGGCATTTGTCTCCTTGCTCAGCATATCATTTGTCTTCTGTGTGTTACCATGGTGAAGATTATGGACAAAAACGTCATAGGCCTTTTTTAAAAAGGAAAATACAGATATTTCTGGTCCTGAAACCTTTATCATCAATTAGTGATGAGATCTGGCAAGAGTAGTGTAGACTGTATTTATACTGATCATGGCCTTCATTTACAAGGAACCAGAGCTATGTGAATTGATGGGGGGGGGGGGGCATGGACAGTGCCTTCTATGGGCTTGCAAAAGAATAAATAAAGGGAAATTTTACCCATTTATTTCACTATCCAAAATACCCACCTTAAAGGGAGCATGCTGTAAAGATACAATACCTCATCAGCATACACGTTGGTTTGTGAACCCTGATGGTGACCAGTATTAGCCAAATTTTATTATGGTTCAATGGTAAAGTAATCATGAGTCAAGGATGTCTGGGGCTCAAAGATTTGCTAACTAGCTTAAAAAGTGGCTCTGAGTAGAATTGCTTGTTTGGAGAATGGGCTGCCTCTATATGGAGTCCAAGAAATGAAAGAATCAAACTGTTAGAGGGAGGGATGCAAAACAAAGGTTTCCTGTTCATTTCCGCCCACCACAGAAATGGGGACACCTGTGTCAGGGGGGCTAGAGCATACGACTGGGAGTCAGGAGACCTGGATTTTACTTCTGACTTTAATTTTCCTGTTTGCCCTTTTCCAATTCATGTGGTTAACCTTTCTCTGTCAATCTGCTCATCAGCATTGTGGAGATAATGCCTATGTAGTACACAGGTGGGTTGAATTTTAATTATCATTTCTGGTAAGGCAGGACATAAGTGTTAACAGTAAATATTATTTGTTAACACAATAATTCTTCAGTCTTGTTTTCTTAAATAAAGTGATGTTATAGTGTCACCATTCTGCCCCACACCCATCTAATGATATAACTAAAAAAGTGTTGTGTTTTTTGTGGGGTTTTTGGATAACCATTTAAGATTTGCTTATCAACAGTCACTTGAATTTATATAAACATGGGAAAAGTGGCATGATTGCATCGTCATTCCTTTTTTTACCAGCTGCTTCTAAATGGTTTAGTAGCTGAATCAAATTTTAGTTTTAATTAGTCTGATTTTATATTGTTTATGCTAATATGTTTGCACCTGTAAAGAGGCATTACTATGAGTTTGCAAAATTACTAGTCTTAATGCCAACATGATTAATACCTAGGCATGTTTGAGGACATTTTGAGTCTTCGCTACTTTTTTCTTAAACTTGTGCATGTATTACAAAATCGCTGACTGGACAGCTGTCTGAGTTATCTAGGAGAGAATAGCATCATAGATTTCATTTTCATGTGCTGATTTTTTTCACTTTCTCATTTCCTCTGGTTTTTGTTTCCTTTCCTCTCATATTCAAATTGCTTGTATCCATTTTCATCAGATTGTATTTAAATGGCTCCCAACTTTATATTCAACATCTCATAGTTTTCTAGGACAACAAAAAACTCAAATTACGAAATGAAATTATGTTTAGCAGGGACAGAACGTTGGCTGAAAAGTTTTTTTCCTTTTTTTTAAACTGGTTATTGATTAAATTGTAATCAGTGTAATAGCACTGGTTGCATGTTCTCTCAGACATTTACCTTTAGTTGGTAATTACAAATATGTATGATCATTGTTTGCACTTGAGCACTCTTCTTGTGTTCTCAAAACATTAACAATATTTGGAAAAATAATTCTAATAAGGGTACTCTATACAAGATAATTTCACTGCTTTGTTTGGCTTGTGAGCATTTGTAAAATAAAGGACTAATTTTTTCCACTGGAATAATGTGAAAAGCTCATATTCCATAAGAAGATAACACAACAAAGCCCATACTGGATCAGAACAAAGGCCCATCTAGCCCATTATCTTCCAACAGTTGCCAATGAAAGATGCTTTAAGGAAATTAACAGAATTGGGCAATAATCGAGTGATCAATCCAGTCCTAGCTTCTGGCAGTCAAAGATTTAGGGTGACCCAGGGCATCTTGGCTAAAACCATCTTGGCTAAAAACCATTGCTGGACCTATCTTCCATGAACTTCTCTATCTCTTTATTGAATTCAGTTATACTTTTGACCTTCGCAACCTCCTCTGGCAATGAGTTCCATGGGTTGTGTGGTTTGTGTGAAGAAGTACTTCCTTGTGTTTGTTTTAAACCTGCTGTCTATTAATTCCATTGTGTGACCCCTGGTTCTTGTGTTATGTGAAGGGGTAAATAACACTTCTCTATTCACTTTCTTCATATCATTAGTTATTTTGTAGACCTCATTTTCCCACTCCCCTTAGTCCTCTCTTTTGTATGCTGAACAGTCCCAGTATTTTGAATTTCTCCTTATATGAAAGCTGTTCAGTACCCTTAGTTTTTGTTGCCCTTCTCTGTAACTTTTCTCATTCTAATATCTTTTTTGAGATGGGGTAACAAGAACTCTATGCAGTATTCATGGTGCGGGCTTACTTCCCAATGTTTATTTCCCCTACCCCCCACTGTTCCTCAGACGTTCTTGTCAACTGCTGGAAATGGCCCATCTTGATTATCACTACAAAAGGTTTCCTCCCTCCCTCCCCCCCCCCGCTCTCCTGCTGGTAATAGCTCACCTTACCTGATCACTCTCGTTACAGTGTGTATGGTAACACCCATTGTTTCATGTTCTCTATGTATATAAATCTCCCCACTGTATTTTCCACTGAATGCATCCGAATGTAGCTCATGAAAGCTTATGCTCAAATAAATTTGTTAGTCTCTAAGGTGCCACAAGTACTCCTTTTCTTTCATCGATACAGTGGCATTATTATATTTTCTGTCTTACTAGCTACCCCTTTCAATTCTGTTATCTTTTTTGACTGCTGCTGCACACTGAGCACATGTTTTCAGAGAACTATCTTGATGACTCCAAGGTCTCTTTCTGGAGTGATAACAGCTAATTTAGACCCCATGATTTTTGTATGTATAGTTGGGGATTGTTTTCCAATGTGCATCAGTTTGCATTATCAACACTGAATTTCATCTGCTATTTTGTTGCCCAGTCACCCAGTTTAGTGAGGCGTTTTAGTTAACGGCAAATGTTACAATCTTGAGTAATTTAGAATCCTCTACCAAGTGTTCTCCCCTGTTGTTTGCCCCTTTCTCCAGATCAGTTATGAATATCTTGAACAGCACATGTCCAGTACAAATGCTTGGAGGATCCTGCTTTTTACATTTTCTATTGTGAAAACTGACCATTTATTCTTATCTTTTTGTTTCCTAGCTTTTAACTTGTTACCTTTGTTTTATCCCATGGCTGCTTACTTTGCTTAAGAATCTTTGTGTGGAACTTTTGTCACAAGCTTTCTGACATTCCAGGTACACAATATCCACTGGATCATCCTTGTCCACATGGTTGTTGACACACTCAAAAACTGATGGATTGGTGAGGTATGATTTTCCTTGACAAAGCAGCATTGATTCTTCCCCAACATATCATTCCTCTATTTGGCTAACTCTATTCTTTACTACAGTTTCAACCACTTTGCCTGGTACTGAAGTTAGGCTTATTGGCCTGTAATTGCCAGGATTGTCTCCGGAGCCTTTTTAAAAAAAATAAGTTTCATTAGTTATCCTCTAATTATCTGGTATAGAAGCTGATTTAAGTGATAGGTTATATACCTCAATTAGTAGTTCTTTGATTTCATATTTGAGTTCCTCCAGAACTTTTGGGTGAATACCATCTGGTACTGGTGACCTTGCATCCTTTTCAGTGAAGGTTGATGCCAAGAATTCATGTAACTTGTCCGCGGTGGGCTTGTCTTTCTTGAGTACTTGTTTAGCATCTCAATCCTCTAGTGGTCCCATTGATTGTTTTGGCAGGCTTGTTGCTTCTAATGCTGTTAAAAATGCTGTTAGTTTTTGTATTTTGCTAGTTGCTCTTTAAATTCTTTTTTTGGCCTGCCTAATTATACTTGACATTCCAGAATTTATGCTCCTTTCTGCTTTCATCACTAGTGTTTGACTTTCAATTTTTAAAGGATGCCTTTTTGCCTCTAACTACAGCTTTTACACTATTTAGCCATGGAACATTTTTTTTTGGACATTTTACTGTCTTCTTTTTAAAATTTGGGCCGTACATCTAGTTTGATCTTCTATTATGGTGGTTTTAAATTTTCATGCAGCTTGTAGGCATTTCACTCTTCTGACAGTTCTTTTAATTTCCTTTAACTAGCTTCCTCACATTTATGTAGTTCCCTTTTTTTGAAGTTAAATGCTACTAGTTTCTTTGATATGTGGTATGATAAATTTAATTGCTTTGTCTCTATTATCAAGCGTTTCTCCTATATTTCACTTCTGGGAGCGGATCCTGTGTTCCACTGAGGACTAGATCAAGAATTGCCTGTCCTTCTCTGGGTTCTAGAACTAGCTGCTTCAAGAAGCAGTCATTAATGGGGTCTAGAAATTTTATCTCTGCATCCCATCCTGAGCTGACATGTACCCAGTCAATGTGGAAACATTTGAAATCCCCCATTATTATTGTTTTTTTTGGGGGGGGGTTGTTTGTTTGTAGCCTCTAATCTTCCTGAGCATTTCACAATTACCGTTGCCATCCTGGTCAGGCAGTATATTCAAGTCTATCACCTAATCCAATTAAATTTCCCATATACTTTTGAAAGGGAAGATATACAGACAATCCATTTCAAAATAAAAACAAATGTTCTAAAAGGACAAGCATCTTACTTCCTCTAAAAACACAGCCCGGATATCGACAATCTTACTTGCTACAAAGTTAACTACACTGTAAGCACAAACCTTACAAATGGAGAAGCATTACGTGAGGATTTCATGTACATTTATACCCACCCACTATGCCGTACAAACTATGGGCACATGATCTACTACTGATGCACAACATTTATTGTGTGATAGATCTGGTCTGCAATGTTCAATCTGAAATATAGAAAATCATTGTAGGGTTTCAGAGTAACAGCCGTGTTAGTCTGTATTCGCAAAAAGAAAAGGAGTACTTGTGGCACCTTAGAGACTAACCAATTTATTTGAACATGAGCTTTCGTGAGCTACAGCTCACTTCATCGGATGCATACCGTGGAAACTGCAGCAGACATTATATATACACACAGAGATCATGAAACAATACCTCCTCCCACCCCACTGTCCTGCTGGTAATAGCTTATCTAAAGTGATCATCAAGTTGGGCCATTTCCAGCACAAATCCAGGTTCTCTCACCCCCTCACCCCCCTCCAAAAACCACCTGGATTTGTGCTGGAAATGGTCCACCTTGATTATCATGCACATTGTAGGGAGAGTGGTCACTTTGGATAGGCTATTACCAGCAGGAGAGTGAGTTTGTGTGTGTGGTTTTTGGAGGGGGGTGAGGGGGTGAGAGAACCTGGATTTGTGCAGGAAATGGCCCACCTTGATGATCATACACATTGTGAAGAGAGTTGTCACTTTGGATGGGCTATTACCAGCAGGAGAGTGAGTTTGTGTGGGGAGGGGGGCAGAGGGTGAGAGAACCTGGATTTGTGCTGGAAATGGCCCAACTTGATGATCACTTTAGATCAGCTATTACCAGCAGGACAGTGGGGTGGGAGGAGGTATTGTTTCATGATCTCTGTGTGTATATAATGTCTGCTGCAGTTTCCACGGTATGCATCCGATGAAGTGAGCTGTAGCTCACGAAAGCTCATGCTCAAATAAATTGGTTAGTCTCTAAGGTGCCACAAGTACTCCTTTTCTTTTTGAAAATCATTGTAATCATTCTTGAGACGCTTTGAAAATTAAGAATATGTGATGTGAAAACATTTAATGGCAGTATGTTCCAAAATGTTAATGTTCACCATTTTTGCCATACGCTAAACAGCATAATCATTTCTGGAAAAAAATACTTGCCAATGCTAAACTTAAAAAAAAAAAAAAAAGCAGTTCCAGAAATAGTACATGACTGTGACTACAGTTTTACTGTTTACGATAATTTCAACACCTGGCATTTATTGGTCGAAGCTACAAAATGAAAATGTACTAAAAGATTTTTTTTTTATTAAAGATACTTTCTCATTTTGGGTACCATGACTTCACCTCGCTACAGGCTTATGGCACCACTTGATAGCTCCACGTCATATCTCATCTAAATATACATAAAATCTTTTCAAGGGTGTGTCTGTGATCGGTACCTCCAACTTTGAAAATACAGCCCTTTTTGGAGAATTGCTACAGGCCTACCACTATTGCCATGATGTCCGAAGAGTGGCCACAGTATATATGACGTACCTAGATTTCTGCGCATACTCGTGAGTGTGTGTAAATCAACTTCTATAGTGTTCTTTGTAGCAAGTAAGATTGCTGATATCTAGGCTGTGCTTTGAGAGAAAGATGATCATCCTTTTTAGAATATTTCTGGTTTTATTTTGAAACCAAGTTGCATTGTCTGTACAGCTTTCCCTTTTAAAAGTACAGGGGCTATCTTTTGTGACTACATACAAGAGGAGTTTAACTTGGTAGGTCAGAAGTACTTTAAATTTTGTACATCATACTTTGTAATGCTGTGCCTCTGCATTCTTTATGACAGGTGAATGTATGAAGCAACAGACAGTAGGGTTGGCAAGTGGCCTGGTTTTTATTATGAGACATTACGTATTAAAATAACAGGTTCTAAGTGTTTTGACAATATGTAATTTAAACCATGTCAATATTACCTCTGTCATCTCACAGTTATCACTGTATTGCATTGTGAAAACAAAGATTTCCCAGCTGCTATGACTAATTAGGCAAACACAGTAGCTGTTGATAACATCAAGCTCTTTTAACTGACAATTGCTTTTCTGCTTATCCCAGTTTGTTCATTCCTTTGACCTAACGGCTAATCTCCCAAGTAAGAAACAGCAAGGAAGATTCTACTAACAAATCAATCTTATTAATGCTATCTAGTATTCTCCCAACTGCATGGACAATACCAACAACTCTGTTTAATATTGGCACTGAACACCTGAAAATTCTATAAAAACACAGAAAATGTGTTTTTGTATAGAAACTGAAAAGATGAAGATTTAAAAACAAATAGCAACAAAAACTTTTCACAGGTATAGTTTTCACTGACCAACAGCTCTGAAGGCAGGAGTCTTCTTGTTATCCACACAACAAATACTGTGCAGGGGAGCGTAGTGCAAACTTTCACATACTGCACTACTAATGTGCCTCAACCCATACATAAAGAGTAACAGGGTAGCTTGACTACTGAGAGTGCCAACTAAGCTGCAAATTAATACCAAATATGGTATCTATTTGTGTTATGGACCAAGCTCTCCAATTCTCTTTATTCAGTGGCTTATGTGCATAAGTATGTTCAGCTATCTTTTAAGCTGCAGAGTTGCCATCAAAATAATTATTTTTCGTTCTCAGTTTTTTTTAATTTTACCTCTCACTGATATTTCCCATACACTGTAGCTCGCTTTGAACTGTTGCTGTCTGAAAACAGACTGGAATCTGTGCAAGGAAGAGGGGGAGAAAGGTAAGACCTCCTCATCTTATTTTTTACAGTGCTCTATTACTGTTTCATTATTGCAGGGTTCTTACTGAAATATTCTAAGCATTCTATGTTGTGTAACAGGGGATAGAACCTTTGTTAGGGATGAGATTACCCCTCTCTTGCTCATTAGAGGTAAGAACTACACTTTCCTGAATGGATCTGAAGGTAGTAGAGTTGGGACAACTGTGGGGAATAAATTCTTTATTTTTCGACCCCTGGCCCAGTAAGATGGATGTGTTATGGGAAATGAGTGAGTCTAGCAACAGCAGTGAGATGAGATAAGAAAGGGTCTGGAGCTGAGAAGATAATTCTGAGTTCAGATACCCTTTTGTAATTTAACTTAAATGAGCTACCCTGATCCTGCAGTTGTGTTCATATGTGTGAATCACCGCAAGTGAACCATGGGCAGTAGGGCACTATGTGGATTTTAGGTTTTTCTGTGTGGAACGAGTTGCAGGAACGGCCTCAGACCTTTGCTTTTGGACTTGGCTAAAGCAAACCTGCCCTAATAACCTGTATTTTGATGAGGGAAGCCCTGTAGTATTTATAACATTGTACCTTAGTGGGAGATGACATTATTTAAGTTTTTACCTTTCTGCTTCACAATAAGACACAAAATAAAGGTGTTTAAACTCCACACTGCTGTGCAGAATCCTTCCCTTTTCTAAGTTGCCTGTGGTGTGTAAAATAAAAATACAAAACTAAAGAAATAATGGGGAGTTTAAAAATAAACTACATGAAATCCCTGCATAGTATATTTACACTGAGAGATGTATTTCAATTATTTGTATAACTTTTTTTTTAGAATGACATAAATAAAGCAGAGGAAAGTGAATATAAAATCATACCTGTGTTTCCACAATACTGAATCAATAGAATATTTTCCACTGAAAAGAGTTAGCTAGGAATAACTTATAACATATGCTGCCTTGCTGTTCCTTGGGTATTGTGTTGGTTATAGTCCTTGGGGTATAGTATTACATCAGTTTTCTTTCTTAATTTTTCATGGACTAGTGGTTGTGTACATTGTCACTATATTATGGGATATGATCCTTTTCAATGGCGACTTTTGAAATCAACATCGCATTTAATATTAAAAATACATATATTTAAGTGGTTCATTTTTAAAGTGAGGAAAGTACCTTATTTGAAAATTCAATGAAAGGAACCCAGATATGCTGATAGTGGTTTGTTTGTCATCTTTAAGTTTTAATAGAATGTTTAATTTCTCTAATGTGACTATATCCCAAACTCAGTTGTACCTAGTACTAAAATGTGTGGTTCCCTCTCCCCCCAAATTCCCAGCCCCCAAGAGCCTGGCTGCTAATAATAAATATGTTCTGGAGAAGCCACATCATTCACTGGGAGATTTAAAAACACTAGGAATTGGTCCTTACAAAGGTTCCATCCAATTATTGGCTTGATTTTGTTCCTTAGTGCTGTCCCACTAACCTTGTGCCCCTGGGAAATCCCATCAAATCTGAATACAGTTCCCTGTGTTCCCAAATCTTCTCAAGCATTGATCACTGTTTCATTTAATATATATTTTAAACTTTGCTGGCATAAGATGCCACTGACACAATATCTGAAAATGTAGGTTTTATACGAGTGGTGCGCATGCAGGTATAATAGGAGTATATCTTTAGTCTTACCTCAATGGCTATTTTGAACTAGGGGCTTTATTGTGTTTTAAATTAGAAGAATTACGGGCAGTTATCTCAGTTAAGACTTCTTATAAGGTTGTTCTAGCCAAGTCCTTAATTACAGTGAAATTTGAAGACTACAGATTGTCAGACTTGTACCAATTGCTCTAGTGCTTAATTTTTTCAGATAGAGTAGTCTTAGTTTGGGGGATTATATTGCTTTGTTGTAAACCTTGAACTTCCAGGCCAAAAGTCGGCCCTTTTTACTTAGTCAGCTATATCTAAAGCAGAACTATTAAGTACTTTTTCCAGTTTGGTATTTGACTTCCCTCTTGTATTTTAATTGTTGAAACATTTTCTTTGAACAATGTTGTTTTGGTAACTCTTCTAACCTATTTCCTATTGTGCATTCTTTCATTTATTTATTGGAACGTTGTGCTAAATAACTGACTTTTTCTCTGCATCCCACATTAGGCTCCTTCCCTGCATTCCACATTAGGCTCCTTTTAATGTCCTCTTGTTATACCAATAAAATAAAAACCAGCAGGACTTATTAAAGGGGAAAAGGCAAAATACCACATTTATTATGAATACAGAAATAATCATAGTAAGCAGTTATAGCTATAATATTCCATTCAATCTCCTATTTATTCACACATTCATTCGTACAAACACACACACACACAGGTTCTGTAAGGTTGTTATCATAGTTACCAGCCTTAGAGTTGCTCATGCCAAACCACTGGCCAGGTAGCCTGGACATGAGGCGGGAACAGGGCCTTGTCAGATGCACATCTGATGCTCCTGGAAGTTGGTTTGCAGAATCGGACCTCAAAGTTCTCACTTTCTATAGTCCATTTTTATAGGAATTTCTTCCTATGCCAGTCTATGGGAATTGCTTCATCATGCTGTTGCTGAATCAATCAGCAATTGTCACATTCCTGATGGCTCTGTGCTGCCAGATGTTATCTTGTTCTTTGGTTCTCCCATCCTTGAGGCTGTTGGGTGGATTCCAGTCTGCCCTTCGGGGGTCCTCTGGTTATTTCCACTTAACGCCTTCTTCAGCAGATGGACACTGGATTCTTAGGCTGGCATCTCCCTGATCATTCAGTTATTATCCACACCAAGCATCCATCCACATACATCCTCTATCTCTATTTTAATCACAATTGTTAACAAAGTGAGATGAATACAACAAAAGGGTGGGGAGTCTCTGGGTGCTGTTTCTATTGTTACAGAGTATTGCTTTGAGTCTCTCTCTGTGTGAGTAGTTGATACAAAGAATTGCTTTGAGAGCAGACTCAGTACATTCTAAGACCAACACAATTAGCAGCTTGTAAGTTTCACACATAGAGGGAGAGAAACAGTACCAAAAACCAAGAGACCTCTTAATTAGTAATACCCTGGAATTTAAACTATGGGGAATCAAACTCATTTGTGGTTTTAATACAGAACTTCTTTAATATGATCCTACACTCTTTATCATAAAGGCCAAAGTTAAGAAATGGTATCCTTCAGTATAGCATTTTTTTCTTTGGGGCTCCTGCAGAAGCTGTAATTTAATTTGATTTGATTTAATTTTTCATGACTTAATGAGCCCAACACTAAGTTTCTTTGGCAGAGCAACACTAGGTTGTTTAACATTTGAGTGATGTTTCCAATGGTGCTGGTTTCAGTTAATTGCAAGAGAGAATGTCTAGTGAAATTCACAGCAATGAGTCTATTTTTCTCTACAAAGGAGAAATTATTCTGATTTACCGCTCTTTCTTTAATGCTATGTAAACAAATGAGTTTATCTAAAATTATTTATGTGCCTATAGAAATTTTACTAGTAGACCTATTACGTTTTGGTTCCAAGGTACAATTAAAGTCAACACCTAAAAATTATGTGATGGGTTGAGGAGGCAAACCCAACTCAGAGAGAGAGAGAGAGAGGAGGGTGTAGTGCCTGCCAGTGAAAGAACTGTTCAGCCTATTAGCTTTGAGCTCTTCACAACTGGAAAGGGGACAGATCCCTCTAGAGAGCACAGGGGCGTGTCTTAGATGAGTGCTGCAGTTGCCACAGCTCCCAGACTGCACCCCTGGGGTGACAACCCGTCACAACATACTCCTTCTCTTGAAGTTATGCAATTCCTGCTCCCCCAGGTTAGGAATATATGTGGATCAAATAGTAAAAACATTCCCCTTTAAAAGGAAAATTAAAAGTAGACATTTGTGTCCTTTTGCCTTTGTCAAGGTTCCTTCCCCACTCTGAACTCTAGGGTACAGATGTGGGGACCTGCATGAAAACCTCCTAAGCTTACTTTTATCAGCTTAGGTTAAAACTTCCCCAAGGTACAAACTATTTTACCCTTTGCCGTTGGATTTCCACTGCCACCACCACGCTTTTATCTGGGTTTGTTTTTATTAGGAAAGCATTGTTTGGAAACGTCTTTCCCCCAAAAAACCTCCCAACCCATGCACCCCACTTTCTGGGGAAGGTTTGGTAAAAATCCTCACCAAGTTGCATAGGTGACCACAGACCCAAACCCTTGGATCTTAAGAACAATGAAAAAACATTCAGTTTCTGAAAAGAAGGATTTTAATAGAAGTAAAAGTTAAAAAAGAATCACCTCTGTAAAATCAGGATGATAAATACCTTACAGGGTAATTGGATTCAAATAATAGAGAATCCCTCTAGGCAAAACCTTAAGTTACAAAAAGACACACAAACAGGAATATTCATTCTATTCAGCACAGCTTAATTTCTCAGCCATTTAAAGAAATCATAATCTAACGCATACCTAGCTAGATTACTTACTAAATTCTAAGGCTCCATTCCTGTTCTGTCCCCGGCAAAAGCATCACACAGACAGACACGGAACCTCTGTTTTTCTCCCTCCTCCCAGCTTTTGAAAGTGTCTTGTCTCCCCATTGGTCGTTTTGGTCAGGTGCCAGGAAGGTTATCCTAGCTTCTTAACCCTTTACAGATGAAAGGATTTTTCCTTTGGCCAGGAGGGATTTTAAAGGTGTTTACCCTTCCCTTTATATTTGACAGCCTTTATATATGTTTTCTGTCAGAATCCCAC
This sequence comes from Eretmochelys imbricata, assembly GCF_965152235.1. Classification (NCBI taxonomy): domain Eukaryota; kingdom Metazoa; phylum Chordata; order Testudines; family Cheloniidae; genus Eretmochelys; species Eretmochelys imbricata. The sequence goes on along the minus strand of NC_135575.1, from coordinate 52,454,929 downwards.
ATACAGAGAAAATATACCATCTTTTTTTTTTCCATACTGATGCTCAAGCAAATATGTATACTGAAATAAACAGGGCCCACAGAACCCTCTTCTTTGTCTATTACTAGTCTAGTTGCTGTGATCAGACTTTCCCTCTCCAGAATGATATTCTGTATTATGAAACCAAGATTACGTCTTTCCAAGTTCATGGACTGATGTCTCTCTTTCACCGAGCTAAAATAAATCATTGTGAGTGACTGAACTGCAATGCCACCTTCTGAAATAGTTTTAAAAGCTTACATCCTTTGTGGGTAATTTTCTAAATCTTGATGGTGGGTTATAGGGCCCAATCAAGGTGGATTCTTCAACTTTCCTCTCAGAAATGGGAATTCAAGCCTTCTATTGTAACTTGTATTGTAACTCTATGGTAACTTAACTACTTCCTCCCCCATCAGTAACCATAGTAGGTTATTATAGTCTACGTTCTCCCTCTAAATCCAAACATGGAAGTAATCTGAAAATCCAAAGGGAATACACCTGCACCAGCCATTCTGTAGTATTTCAATTCAGTAGTAAAACCAAACCAAAACTCAGTCTGGATGCAAAATAAAGATAAATCATTCAACCAAATTGTTAAGAAAAAGTAAATTCCTATCTTATAAGCACCCCGAGATGATCTAGCATGGTTGTAGTATCCCCAAAAGGCCAATCATTTTTAATGAACAAGTAGTGGTTGTTTTTTGTTTATAACAGCCTTAATTTAGTCAATCTAGGCTCCCATAAAGATAGCCCTGATTAAGAAGAAAAATAAAGTACTCAACAGCCAGGAGGGATTGACAGAAGGATACCAGTTAGTAGTAGTCTGCTCCTACCATTGAAGCATCTCCAAATGCTTTTAAAACCAAGAAACAACATTGTATTTCATAAATAGAACTGAGACATTACAGACCTCATCCAGCTCTCATTGTAGTCAAGGGAAGACTTTCTGTAGGTCCCAAGTGATTTACCCAAGACCACAGAAAATCTGATTTGAAGCTGGGAACTTCGAGGTGTTCTGACTCATAATCCCATCTTTTAACTAAGACACAACATTTACCCATAACATTAGGGTTAGAGAGTGCAGAAGTGGACTCCTTCCAGACTTTTATAAAGAATGACAAAACACAAGAGATGTAGTTTAACTAGGCTGCAACTTTATTAACTTGGAATTAATCCGTGATAACTTGTAGTATACAGGTCACTTCCTCACTTATGTCCACCTATTTGGGGTGGGCTGCTATCAGTCACCACCCTCTAAATTTGGTCCAAACATATATCCGGGACCCCTCCATTCTCCTCATAAGAATTTTAAAGAGTTGAGGAAAAGGAATTGTCTCCTTGCTGTACGAGACATTAGGAGTTCTGACCCCTTTCTTGAGCTTCTTTAGGGGATGCCATCTCAAAAGTCCACTTCCAGCTTTGATTTATCAGGGAACCTGATGCCTACATAGCAAGTACCTGCACTAGGTAGCTGGGTCTAAACTTATTAATAGTTAGCTTTCCTATATAATAAAGTAGTCTTTCCCCCAAAAGTTCAGTCAGCTGCAGACCTGGCTGGCTTTACAAGAATCAAAATCCAAACTTTCATGAAATTCTCCTACTCACCTGACAGGCACTCTGAACCTATTCACTGAGGAAACCTGTTAAGGAGAAGGATGAGGATGGTTTTCCCTAGTGGTCTGAGCAGGCATTAGGAACCAAAAGCTAGGGTAAGAACTGGAGTTAGTAGTCAGAAGCTGGAGCCAAGTATCAAACCAGAGGGCAGGAACTGCAGTGAGCATGGTAACAGGCAAGGAGAGGTTCAAGGCAGGGGCAGGACAGAGGCAAGGCTGGATGCAAGGCAGGAGCAGCAAGAACAAGCTAAGAGAGGAACAGTCACAGTGTTGGGCATGAGTATTGAGCAGACAGAGAGCTGCTACAGCTGCAGGCTTAACAGCCAGCCTGCTGGCATCTCCAGACAATCAGGTGGCATGGCCAATCAGGCACCCTGTTGCAGGCCAGCTGTGCTGATGAGTCTGCCTGAGGACTAGCTCTGCTGCAGGCCCTGACTCCTGACTGTCCTTTTCCCTACGCTCAGTTATCCTGAAACAGATATTTTTCCCCTTTATTCATAGCCAGGGAGATGTCCTGCCTGCTGTAATGGTCCTTTTCACCTCCAAGTGGTTTTGACTGTTTGCAGTATCTTTGATGGTTTTCCATTGACTGTTCTGGGATGTGGCAAGGATAGATAATAGAAACTTGTATTGCCTTGCTAGCTGACTATGGAGGGGTGCCAGCTCACTCTTGCTTCACTGAGACACATTAACTCCTGGTGACAATAATTTCTATTTCAAGTCCATACAGCACACTTTCAATATAAATACATTATTCCTTAAATATTACCTGCACATACATCTTGCAATGATTATGAATCTTGACAAGTTACTAGCTTTCTGTACATGTTACTCTTCATGGATAAATATCCTGAAAATGTGTTTGGTACAGTGAGTTTGTCAGATCTGAGATGAGTGTTTGCAAAGAACAGGGGACCCTTTTGCCCTCCTGATCTACACTACTGAACAAGTACCTGCACAATGGACAGCTGAGAAGTTGCAACAAATTGAATCTTATCTCCTGACTTACTGCCCCCTTCTTCCCCAGCTCTTGGAGTTGCTGTAGGAAAGCCCAAAAAATCCAACTAACCCTGACCAATCTGGTGGTGAGGGAAAAATTCCTTCTCAGTTCAAAAAAAGATGACTACTGCCATGCCCACAGCAGCCCAAAAAACTTGGTCTGTTCCTCTTTGATCCCCTGAGTGGACTGGTAGGGTGGGAACTGGTGATCCAACAGTGAGAGAAGGGTCTGTTAGGCAGCACTAGGCATATGCAACCCTTTATTCATAAGCTCTGCAAGGGGTCAATGGCTAGCTTGAGCCCCTGAAACCAGCCCTCAGCTCAGGTGACTCCCTCCCCAATCTGCCCTCCAACTTAAAGGAGGGGGGAACCCTTAAAAGACCCATGACCCTTTTCTTCCCCACTTGACCAGAGACACCCTCCTCTCCCAGATTTGCTGTTGCAGGGGTGTTGCATTTTCAACATCTGCATTGCTGGCTACTCCCTTCATAACTGTAGAAGGAAAACATCAGAGCATAGTGGAAAATATTTTCAAAATCTTGATGATGCAATATTAAATGTTCTATACTCTATCTATCTGACATACCTTCAGTGAGCCAGCACAGATCTCTGGAGAGATTAGGTTTATTTTCTTCCCAGTTTCAAAACAAGAGCTCCTCAAAGAAAGGCATTTGGTCCTGGTACATCAGAACTAATGTCATGAGGAAGGTAGTATTTCTACTGATTTTATCTGTCCTTCACATCTTGTCAAGGTATATAATGGGGGAAAAAAGAGAAGGGCAAGCTGATGGGTGCTTATCTCAGCATATATCGTGAATGGAAGCAAAGGATACTGAACAGAGAGAGAGAGAGAGAGAGCTATACAACAGTATAATCAGTCTCTAGGGTGTATAAGTTAGTGCATGTCATCATAGATCACATCAGCAGGAAGACAGTTGCAGGTGGCTGTCAAATAGACAGTATTTAGAAAGTAACTCATTAGATAGTCTATCTGAGAAAACTGATAGAAAATGTGGGGAATGTAATTAGCTGCTCACCACTGATTGTAAGGGACCTTTATTTTATTTTACAATATGCAAAATGGAGATGATACAGATTTTCCAGTTTAAGAAATTCTGTAGTAATCCAGGTAAAGAACTGAAAACAAAACTGGTCTGAAACAGGCTTAGATTATGTCTCACAATTTGATCTTTCAAATTTGACAGTGAAAGGAAGGTATGGTTTTAACAAAGTGCAGATTATTAATAATTAAGCTTTTAGGCAAGGACAGACAACTGCAGATTTCTACAAAGCTATGAAGCTTACTGAATATGCTGCATTTTACATTACCTCTCATTGTAAAGAAATCCTAAAATGTGTGTTAAGCCTAACTATAAATATATAAGACAGCACAACTGAAATGCAGCCAATTCTGGATACTGTGGCAACACTATTTATTTGAAGATATCAGTTCAATATACTATTTTGTGAGAAGTTCTCTGTACCTTTAATTTCTACATGGAGTAGACAGTATTTCATTTTTGCAAGTCTCTGTTGAAGAACCCATGCCCCGCAAACTGTACTCAGAAAGCTGAAAAACTGAAGTGACTCTTCTCAAAATTGAAACTGAGGATCCCAAGATCCTCACAAAAACATACCTAAGGGCCATTTGTTAAGCGGAGGAGTGATCTGTGGTATATTTAGTAAACTGAGGCATCCTGTCCTTTTCAGAGCAGTGAACCTGTGAATACAGTGAACCTGTGAATACAGTGATCTCTTTGATGTCCAAGCACTGGTCTTGTAACACCTGTTGGTGTTACAAGACCAGTGCTTGGGCATCAAAGAGATCACTGTGGTGCTTCTTGGGAGTACTCAGGGTTGTGAGGCAACAAGCTCCCACCTGCCCTTAGTATGAGGAAGCCTCGTCTCCACCTGTCAAGGGTCAGCTTCCTGACACCTCTGGCCAAAGGCAACAGAAGCACTCCCCTCTTAGCCTATGCAGGCTTTTCTGTCCCTCTTGCAGGTTAGTGATAGGCACATTCCAACACCTGAGCCCTCAAAGCATCCCGCTGGAATGTCCAGTCCTGGTCCACTGTATTCACAGGTTCACTGCTCTGAAAAGGACAGGATGCCTCAGTTTACTAAATATGCCACAGATCACTCCTCCGCTTAACAAATGGCACTTAGGTATGTTTTTGTGAAAGTCAAAATGATAGCAAGTAGAAATATTGGAAACAAAGGGTTACAGATACAATAAAAATATATGTATTTGGAACCTAGATTTACTTAACTTGTTAGTGTCATGTTTTTTAGGGCCATGCTCACCCAAAACCCTTCCAGCATATTACAGCCAGACTTAGCTGTGATCTTCTGTTCATGAGACAAGCCATGCTGTCAGGTTTCAGAGTAACAGCCGTGTTAGTCTGTATTCGCAAAAAGAAAAGGAGTACTTGTGGCACCTTAGAGACTAACCAATTTATTTGAGCATAAGCTTTCGTGAGCTACAGCTCACTTCATCCGATGAAGAAAAAAGCTTATGCTCAAATAAATTGGTTAGTCTCTAAGGTGCCACAAGTACTCTTTTTCTTTTTGCCATGCTGTCAGTTAGCCTCCTCAGTGGAAAAGATTCAGGGTGTCTCCCTGTACCCACAGTTATATCCCTGCTAATAATTGTCATTACTTGTAAACAGGGCACCCCCTGGTGGTTGTTTGCTGCCCTCCTCCCACCCCCGTAGGCTTTTTTCTTGTCAATTTCACAATCTCTTGATTAACATTCAGTTCAGATTGTAAGTAGCTCTACATTGTGAAGCAGACAGTATAGATATGATTATCCAGAGAGGGATAAGCATCTCTTCCATCCTACCTGACAGGAGCATATTTATCACCTTCTAATGACCTCCCTTAACTCACATACCTTTAGAACATCATTTTCAGTATAGATATATACTTCCTGAAACATTATCCATATTTCATAATGATTATGATGGCCAATGGTCTGTTAGCTCTTGGTAGAGATCTCACATGCCACCTTTAGGTATACTGAATATGCATATATCTGATCCCTGTAAAACTCCGTACAACCCGTTTGTCTTCTGCCAACTGTCACCAAGAGGTTCCTGTATCACAATCACGAATAGGCAATTTCCTGGCTAGGTTGTTAAGAATTAAAAACAGAAACCGTTGCTTTAAATTTCATAAGGTCAGATATGAAAGGTGATGGTGAATGGTTATGAAGTCATAACACAACCGTATGTTACATACTTCAGATGATATTCACATGTATTAGGATCAGAACACAATCCATACAAAAATTTTATAAATGAATGGGTATTCTATTCCCTATCACTGAAACTTTTTCAATCCAGGAAGTAGTCTTAGGAAAATGCACATGGTGGTTCTCATTAGTTTTGATATCAACTGCCTGAAAGTAGGTTTCAGAGTAGCAGCCGTGTTAGTCTGTTTCGCAAAAAGAAAAGGAGGACTTGTGGCGCCTTAGAGACTAACCAATTTATTTGAGCATAAGCTTTCATGAGCTACAGCTCACTTCATCGGATGTAAGTAATTAGAGTTACAAAAGTTGCTACAAGTTTCCTATGCCTAAAGCATTGATAATAGCTGTAATACCACTATTGATGTAACACCAATATTTTAATGGTGACTGCAGAACTGTTTCAATAAACCCGGGCTCGATTGTTGCTTTGCTTGTGCACCTGCACACTTATGTCCCTGTGCTGCAGGGTACTGCACAGGTGCTGCGTGCTCATTACTCCCCTGTGAGAACAGATAGAGAAGGATAGGGAATGGCTGGAGCACTGGCTCACTCCCCGTTTTCCCCCCCAGTGAGCTTGGCATTACTTCTGAGCTGGCACTAGGGAGGTTGTTGTAATTTGCTGCTGGTATAGGCGATCAGGATGTGTAATCCCGTCTCCATGCTGTTCCTGGAGTGGTGAGTTTATACACTGTCCCATACACAGAGCTTGTGGCAAACCATGTATCTATCCTTGTATCTGTTAGTGAAAGAGAAATGCAACATCCCTTGGGATATGCATTTCTGCATGCTTGGTAGAGATTTGCAGGTGTTATAGTCTCTCACTATATTTTCTTTAAACCATTTAATCTGACCATTGAATAGACTATCATCCAATGTCTAATCCTTCATGGAGGTTGGAAGGTCTAAAGAAAACACCATTCACTGGTAACTGTAGAATAATCATCTGTGTATCAGTGGTAGGGTGAGGGAGAGGTCATAAATGCTTTGCCTCTAGCTCTTATATGATCTAATGAGATCACCACCTTGGATTTCTTCTCACTAGTAAGAATTCACAGGGCTCTGAAAACCCTCTCAAACCCATGGCAGGAATGGTTAATAAAACACACAGTTATAAATTACTTTGGTCTTAGCCTTTCTCCTAAAGCTAAATGATGATATTGCAGTGCCAGCTAGTGAGAGTTCAGGCCCCCCAAGCCACTGCAGTAGTCTGTCTAAAGAGGCTGTTTCTCTTCCTCATGCAGTATATGGATATGGAGTGGGGAGAAGAAATAGGTGTATTGTGGATTAGTAATTGGTCCCTCTAAATTCTATCACTCTTCTTTATTTGATTTACAGTAATTTCAAAACACAAACCATATGGGCATCTTCTCAAATACAATTTGGAACAAGGTAAGATGGAAATTATTTCCCTCCTATTTAACAGTATCATACTAGTGTTCTTTGTTTCTAAGTCCAGATCCACACAAGCCTACCTTTCCTGGTCATCCTTCTGTTAGAATATTGATGATGATCATAAGGGCAAGATTTACTTTGGGAAAGCTTTATAAATGAGCAAGCATGAAAAGGCTCAAAGATAAGGTTCTGATGCTCTTTCTAGAGTTCAGATGCTCATCTAAGGCTCTGAACTGTTGTATTCTAGCCAGATCCTTTATACAGTATTCACCAGATGGAAAGAGGCAACGTCTGAACTGAACAACGATACATATTCAGTTCTGTGATTTCTTGCAGACAGACTTCATTTCACTCCAAAGGTAGCTACATTTCAATACTAAGTAGAGTGAATTTGTGTAAATTTGTAAATTGCTTTGTGAACTTCTGAAATGAAATGCAGTAAAGTAGATAAAAGGTACACTTTTTTTTTTATTTGTAGAAATTCAGTAAGGATGGTAAACTCCCTTTTTTGGGTGCTACAGAACAAAATTGATTTTATCAGAGGAGTGAGTGACAGTCTGGATGCGATTTCTGCTGCTAAATATGTCCCTAGAGCATTTCATGCCATGGTTATTTTCCAGCAGATCACACACATCTATCAGGTGACACAGTGTACATTATATTGGATAAAGAATATAGGATAAAATAGGGTTTCTTCAGGTATGTTGGCAACAAGAAGAAAGCCAAGGAAAGTGTGGGCCCCTTACTGAATGAGGGAGGCAACCTAGTGACAGAGGATGTGGAAAAAGCTAATGTACTCAATGCTTTTTTTGCCTCTGTCTTCACTAACAAGGTCAGCTCCCAGACTGCTGCGCTGGGCATCACAACATGGGGAGTAGGTGGCCAGCCCTCTGTGGAGAAAGAGGTGGTTAGGGACTATTTAGAAAAGCTGGACGTGCACAAGTCCATGGGGCCGGATGAGTTGCATCCGAGAGTGCTAAAGGAATTGGCGGCTGTGATTGCAGAGCCATTGGCCATTATCTTTGAAAACTGGTGGCGAATGGGGGAAGTCCCAGATGACTGGAAGAAGGCTAATTTAGTGCCAATCTTTAAAAAAGGGAAGGAGGATCCTGGGAACTACAGGCCAGTCAGCCTCACCTCAGTCCCCGGAAAAATCATGGAGCAGGTCCTCAAAGAATCAATCCTGAAACACTTACATGAGAGGAAAGTGATCAGGAACAGTCAGCATGGATTCACCAAGGGAAGGTTATGCCTGACTAATCTAATCTCCTTCTATGATGAGATTACTGGCTCTGTGGATGAAGGGAAAGCAGTGGATGTATTGTTTCTTGAATTTAGCAAAGCTTTTGACATGGTCTCCCACAGTATTCTTGTCAGCAAGTTAAAGAAGTATGGGCTGGATGAATGCGCTATAAGGTGGGTAGAAAGTTGGCTAGATTGTCAGGCTCAAAGGGTAGTGATCAATGGCTCCATGTCTAGTTGGCAGCCGGTGTCAAGTGGAGTGCCCCAGGGGTCGGTCCTGGGGCCGGTTTTGTTCAATATCTTCATAAATATCTGGACGATGGTGTGGATTGCACTCTCAGCAAATTTGCAGATGATACTAAACTAGGAGGAGTGGTAGATACGCTGGAGGGCAGGGATAGGATACAGAGGGACCTAGACAAATTGGAGGATTGGGCCAAAAGAAATCTGATGAGGTTCAATAAGGATAAGTGCAGGGTCCTGCACTTAGGATGGATGAACCCAATGCACCGCTACAGACTAGGGACCGAATGGCTAGGCAGCAGTTCTGCGGAAAACGACCTAGGGGTGACAGTGGACGAGAAGCTGGATATGAGTCAGCAGTGTGCCCTTGTTGCCAAGAAGGCCAATGGCATTTTGGGATGTATAAGTAGGGGCATAGCGAGCAGATCGAGGGACGTGATCGTTCCCCTCTATTCGACATTGGTGAGGCCTCATCTGGAGTACTGTGTCCAGTTTTGGGCCCTACACTACAAGAAGGATGTGGATAAATTGGAGAGAGTCCAGCGAAGGGCAACAAAAATGATTAGGGGTCTGGAACACATGACTTATGAGGAGAGGCTGAGGGAACTGGGATTGTTTAGTCTGCAGAAGAGAAGAATGAGGGGGGATTTGATAGCTGGTTTCAACTACCTAAGAGGTGGTTCCAGAGAGGATGGTTCTAGACTATTCTCAGTGGTAGAAGAGGACAGGACAAGGAGTAATGGTCTCAAGTTGCAATGGGGATGTAATGGGGGATATTTAGGTTGGATATTAGGAAAAACTTTTTCACTAGGAGGGTGGTGAAACACTGGAATGTGTTACCTAGGGAGGTGGTAGAATCTCCTTCCTTGGAAGTTTTTAAGGTCAGGCTTGACAAAGCCCTGGCTGGGATGATTTAATTGGGGACTGGTCCTGCTTTGAGCGGGGGTTGGACTAGATGACCTCCTGAGGTCCCTTCCAACCCTGGTATTCTATGATTCTATGAAATATACAGGTATTGTGATTCTGCAAATACATTATGATCAAAATTTTCCTGGTGTGAAATCCTAGCCCTATAGAAATTAATGGCAGTTTTTACATTGACTTAATTAGGTCCAGAATTTCACCTCTGCCCTATTTGTCTACTCCTTAATTACTTTTTTGTGGGGGAAGTTTGTTGAATTTAAAGTTTTATGAATTAGCCCAGACTCAAGCCAGATATAGACTGCATAAACTTCCCCCATAGCTCTGCATATGCACCTCAAAAGTGACCTGCAACACATCCATTGTTAGTCCTGAATATAAAAACGTATAAGAACATATGTTTGTTTAAATCAGGACTAACATAATATCAACCATATTTTCACTAATGAATCAAGCATTTAAATCCAATCTCCAGAAGTCAACTATCCAATTTACTCCTCTGCTCACTAAAATAACTCTTTTAATTGAACAATCATTATACAATAACAATATCTGATAGGTCTTCTGAATTTGCAGCAGCTGAAAATTCCGAAGATTTCTTTTTAAATATTAATGTCTTGGTGGTTTGTCCTGCATTGATTTGGTTATTGGCCATAAAGGTACTTGTTCTCAAATTATGAATGATACAATTGAGATTTATGGGTTTTTTCCTTATTTTACATAGCAATTGTTCTCAAAGGTTTTAACTTCAGTTCAAACTGAACGGAAGGATAAACAAAAATCTGTGACTAGGGTTTTTGATTTCAAAAGGACTGACTTTCAAAAATTAAGGAAATTATTTAGGGAAGTGGATTGGACTGAAAAACTTATGGATCTAAAGGCAGAGGAGGACTGGGATTACTTCAAATCAAAGCTGCAGAAGCTATCAAATGCCTGCATCCCAAGAAAGGGGGGAAAATTCATAGGCAGGAGCTGTAGACCAAGCTGGATGAGCAGGCATCTGAGAGGTGATTAAGAAAAAGCAGAAAGCATACAGGGAGTGGAAGATGGGAGGGATCAACAAGGAAAGCTACCTTATTGAGGTCAGAACATGTAGGAATAAAGTGAGACAGGCTAAACGTCAAGTAGAGTTGGATCTTGCAAAGGGAATTAAAACCAATAGTAAAAGGTTCTATAGCCATATAAATAAGAAGAAAACAAAGAAAGAAGTGGGACCACTAAACTCTGAGGATGGAGTGGAGGTTAAGGATAATCTAGGCATGTCCCAATATCTAAACAAACACTTTGCCTCAGTCTTTAATGAGGCAAATGAGGATCTTAGGGATAATGGTAGCATGAAAAATGGGAAGAAGGATATGGAGGTAGATATTACCATATCTGAGGTAAAAGAGAAACTCAAACAGCTTAATGGGACTAAATCGGGGGGCCCAGATAATCTTCATCCAAGAATATTAAAGGAATTGGCACATGAAATTGCAAGCCTATTAGCAAGAATTTTTAATGAATCTGTAAACTCAGGGGTTGTACTGTATGACTGGAGAATTGCTAACAGTTCCTATTTTTAAGAAAGGGGGAAAAATGATCCAGGTAACTACAGGGCTGTTAGTTTGACATCTGTAGTATGCAAAGTCTTGGAAAAAATTTTGAAGGAGAAAGTGGTTAAGGACATTGAGGTCAATGGTAACTGGGAAAAATACAGCATAGCTTTACAAAAGGTAGATTGTGCCAAACCAACCTGATCTCCTCCTTTGAGAAAGTAACAGATTTTTTTAAACAAAGGAAACTCAGTGGATCTAATTTACCTAGATTTCAGTAAGGCATTTGATACGGTGCCACATAGGGAATTATTAGTTAAATTGGAAAAGATGGGGATCAATATGAAAATTGAAAGGTGGATAAGGAATTCTTTAAAGGGGAGACTACAGCGGGTCAGACTGAAAGGTGAACTGTCAGGCTGGAGGGACGTTACCAGTGGAGTTCCTCAGGGACTGGTTTTGGGACCAATCTTATTTCATCTTTTTATTACTGACCTCAGCACAAAAAGTGGGAGTGTGCTAATAAAGTTTGTGGATGATACAAAGCTGGGAGGTATTGCCAATTTAGAGAAGGACCAGGATATCATACAGAAGGATCTGGATGACCTTGTAAACTGGAGTAATAGTAATTGGATGAAATTTAATAGTGAGAAGTGTAAGGTCATGCATTTAGGGATTAATAACAAGACTTTTAGTTATAAGCTGGGAACGCATCAATTAGAAGTAACAGAGGAGGAGAAGGACCTTGGAGTATTGGTTAACCACAGGATGACTATGAGCCGCCAATGTGATATGGCTGTGAAAAAGGATAATGAGGTCTTGGGATGCATCAGGCGAGGTATTTCCAGTAGAGATAAAGAGGTGTTAGTACCATTACACAAGGCACTGGTGAGACCTCACCTGGAATACTGTGTGCAGTTCTGGTCTACCATGTTTAAGAAGGATGAATTCAAACTGGAACAGGTTCCGAGAAGGGCTACTAGGATGATCCGAGGAATGGAAACCTGTCTTATGAAAGGAGACTCAAGGAGCTTGGCTTGTTTAGCCTAACCAAAAGAAGGCGTGAGGGGAGATATGATTGCTCTCTATAAATATAGCAGAGGGATAAATACCGGAGAGGAATTATTTAAGCTCAGTACCAATGTGGACACAAGAACAAATGGATATAAACTGGCCATCAGGAAGTTTAGACTTTACATTAGACGAAGGTTTCTAACCATCAGAGAAGTGAAGTTATGGAACAGCCTTCCAAGGGAAGCAGTGGGGGCAAAAGACCTATCTAGCTTCAAGATTAAAATGGATAAATTTATGGAGGAGAAGGTATGATGGGATAACATGATTTTGGCAATTAATTGATCTTTAACTATTCGTGGTAAATAGGCATAATAGAATGTTGGATGGGGTGGGATCTGAGTTACTACAGAGAATTCTTTCCTGGCTATCTGGCTGGTGAATCTTGCCCATATATGCTCAGGGTTTAGCTGATCACCATATTTGGCGTCAGGAAGGAATTTTCCTCCAGGGCAGATTGGCAGAGGCCCTGGGTTTTTTTTGCCTTCCTCTGCAGCATGGGGCATGGGTCACTTGCTGGAGTATTCTCTGCACCTTGAAGTCTTTAAACCATGATTTAAGGACTTCAATAGCTCAGACATATGTGAGCGGTTTATTGCAGGAGTGGGTGGGTGAGATTCGGTGGCCTGCATTGTGCAGGAGGTCAGACTAGATCATAATGATCCCTCCTGACCTTAATGTCTATGAACCTGGTTACATCAAGGTTTGGATGAATGGTGGGAAAGAATAAACACCAGCCAACAGATAGAATTCTTACAATATAGAAACAGCTCCCTGTCAAGCAGATCAGTACAACTCCATTGAACTCAATGGAGCTACACTGACTTACACCACTTAAGAATCTGGACAAACACAGTTAGGGCCTAATTCAAAGCCCTTTGAAGTCTTTGGATGGACTCCTTTTGCCTTCAATGAGCTTTGTATCAGACCTTTAGCATTATAGCTTTGCAGGTTGACTGATCTGTTGATATGCATGAACTACTTGCTTAATGAGTTGTCATGTTGGACACAGAGTGAGCACAAGCTCCCTGTCAAAGGTAAATCTCTTGGAGATTCCTTACCTGGGCTGCTTTTGGGCCAGGGCACCTCTGCCTTACCCCTTAATCATTGCTAGTTGTAAATAGAAAATCTAGCTCTCAATGATTATGAACTTTTGGATCCTTTTTGACACCTATGTACTATGGTGCTTAGACACTACAGATAGAAACTTAAGCAGCTTAGTAGCTGCATAAAGAAGGCCAGATGTTCAAAAGAGCCTGTGAAATAGTGTATACAAAATATGTGCTCATTCATTTGTTAACGTGATTGAACATGCAAATCACTGCACTTTTGAGTACTTGACTACATATGCAAATATTTAATTGTTTTATGCAAATCTGTTTTGTTGCATCCTGCTGAAATAAACAAGCTCACACATTTTGTGTGCACATCTCTAGAGACTATATTTGAGGATCCATCATCTACAAGTGTTACCATAAGCAAAATAAATTTCCTGAATATGTTGAAATGGGGTCCACAAAAACAAATCTAATATAAAAAGGAGTTATGGATAAATCAAAATTATATTTGGCAATTTGGTTCAAATGTTTATCTAAAAATCTGGATACTTTTTAGTTTTCAGAATTGGACTGGGAATCTCATGAGAACGAGTCTTCTTGTGAGATTGGATACTTTTTGCTGTTCACACAGGTCTCAACCATTCGAGGAGCATCTCTACTTGCAGTATTTTGGCTCTTGTACTTCTAATCTCAGCCAGAATCAATATATGCAATTGGGTCAAAGCGATAACACATTTATGGTGAGCCAAGGCCTGGGGTGATGAGCAATATCCAACATTCAGAGACTGAGAGTATACAGATGACATTTTATAAAATGTTTCTATTTTCATTTCAGTTTTGCTTGGTTGATTGATAATGGCCCACTGGATGGGTCTCTGCTCACTTGGTCACGGACCAATGTTTTCTTGCCTATATTTAAAGTTTTGTATTCTTGCTGAATTCAGTACTAGTACTCTTGGCAGCCTAGATGAAATGGGAGAACCTATTACTTCCTTCTCTTATCTAGAATAGAAGAAAGGAAAGTAGTTTTTATTTCATCCCAAATCAATATATAGACGTCATCCATTACCGGGACAAAATGAAAAATGAGAAGAAATTAACTAAATGTATTGGAACATTTTAAAAGGCTGATAGTGGATTCAGTTTAGAAAAGATAATTTATTTTTTAATTGTCACTTATTTACTAATTCTTTATTTAAAGCGACTTCCTACTGATAGATGAAACCAGGTGAAATTTAAACCGGCAGTACATGCTATTGACACAGTTACCAAATTTGGAAACTCAGCTGATAAATCCATAATAAATTAGAGGGCTTGATGTCTGAGGTAGTGGTTACTGAAGGGATTACAGAGTGTTTTTATTGGCTTTGCTTGAATATTCGTGATTAGACCACCCTACAGAAAGAAAGAAATGTATCACATACATTTCTCATGTTTGCCACATCCACCAGGTTTGCACCTGGGAAATTTTTAGAAAAAATAATCTAAATTGAATCTAAAATATTTAAGATTACTTTTCTCCTTCTTAGTGTATTTACTGATGTCTCATCTGATGTATTTACTGTCATTAGCTCTGCCACTGGTCAGGTAACTCAGATTATTTTCCTGTATAATGGGACTAATAATTAGAGCTGGTCAAGAATGTTCTGTCCAAATTACTTTCCAATGGAAAATGCAATTTCTGCTAAATAAAAATTTTCTGTGGGGAAAATTTTCATTGTGTGCAAAAAAAAAAGTTTGAACTTGAATTAGAATATTTACCTTTTTAGATTTAAGTGACCCAAAATGTTGAGTTTTTTTAATCAGTTCAGTAAAACTCTAAACTTCACTTCTTTTGTGAGAGAGTGTCCTCCATTCTGTCCTATATGCCCCCAGGATGACTATATCTCATAATGTAGTGCGGATCCAGGACATTTGGAACATTATGGGTGACATATAAAGGCCAAGAAGACCAGACCATAGGAGAGAATACGGATCTGAACTACAACTCCCATAAGGCAGTGCAGCACGAACATTTAATATTGAACAAGACTTTAAAGGAAGCATGTCAGGATAGTTCAATAAATTGAAACAAAACATCTTAATTTCAAAGTGTTGAAAAGTTTCATTGTTGACATTTCCAAATAGGTTTTGACACTTTTTTTTTTTTTTGGTATTTCCATTCCATGGAAAATTCTTAAAATTCAAATGCCCTGCCAGGCTGGCTGCTGAAGAGCTGGAGTGGTAGATGAGCAGCAAAGATAATAAAAATATTTAAAAAACCAGACCCGTTTCCATAAGAAATCAGTACTGTCTGGTTTCCTTTGAAGGATTCATTGAAAGTGACCCATACCCACAGACTGTTTTGCTTTCAACTAATCAGTATTTGCTGATTGAAAAAATATTCCACCGGAAAACTTCTGACCAGCTCTAATTACTTTTATTTTCTTCTCTGTCTGCCATTTCCTTTTAACTCAACAATCCCCCATCTCAAAATTTGAACAGACCATTTGTATTGTTTGAAGATATATCTTTCATTTTAGCCTTTTAATGCCATTGAAGGGTACTTTGGGAAGCTGATGACCAGAGTATGCTAAGCCACACTTGTCTCTTGGAGATAGGTGCCTAACTCTTTTTAGCAATCTACAGTTGACACCCCCTGCCCCCCAGCCTGTAGTCAGGTGGCTTAAGTGCCTATGCCATTCCTTCCAGGACTGAAAGAAAAGGAGTACTTGTGGCACCTTAGAGACTAACCAATTTATTTGAGCATGAGCTTTCGTGAGCTACAGCTCACTTCATCAGATGCATACCGTGGAAACTGCAGCAGACTTTATATATACACAGAGAATATGAAACAATACCTCCTCCCACCCCACTGTCCTGCTGGTAATAGCTTATCTAAAGTAATCTTCAGGTTAGGCCAGCAATGCCCCTCTGCCATGTACATTGGTCAAACTGGACAGTCTCTACGTAAAAGAATAAATGGACACAAATCAGATGTCAAGAATTATAACATTCATAAACCAGTCGGAGAACACTTCAATCTCTCTGGTCACGCAATCACAGACATGAAGGTCGCTATCTTACAACAAAAAAACTTCAAATCCAGACTCCAGCGAGAAACTGCTGAATTGGAATTCATTTGCAAATTGGATACTATTAATTTAGGCTTAAATAGAGACTGGGAGTGGCTAAGTCATTATGCAAGGTAGCCTATTTCCTCTTGTTTTTTCCTACCCCCCCCCCCAGATGTTCTGGTTTAACTTGAATTTAAACATGGAGAATGGTCAGTTTGGATGAGCTATTACCAGCAGGAGAGTGAGTTTGTGTGTGTATGGGGGTGGGTTTTTGGAGGGGGGTGAGGGAGTGAGAGAACCTGGATTTGTGCAGGAAATGGCCTAACTTCATTATCATGCACATTGTGTAAAGAGTTGTCACTTTGGATGGGCTATCACCAGCAGGAGAGTGAATTTGTGTGGGGGGGTGGAGGGTGAGAAAACCTGGATTTGTGCTGGAAATGGCCTAACCTGAAGATTACTTTAGATAAGCTATTACCAGCAGGACAGTGGGGTGGGAGGAGGTATTGTTTCATATTCTCTGTGTATATATAAAGTCTGCTGCAGTTTCCACGGTATGCATCTGATGAAGTGAGCTGTAGCTCACGAAAGCTCATGCTCAAATAAATTGGTTAGTCTCTAAGGTGCCACAAGTACTCCTTTTCTTTTTGCAAATACAGACTAACACGGCTGTTACTCTGAAACCTTCCAGGACTGAGTTAGTTATCCTGAACAAAATGGCCACAGGAGGAAGTGATGGTGATGCCACCCACCATACAACATTTAGCCCAGTGGTTAAAGTGAACTGGATTGACAATGACACTATAGTCCAGTGGTTGGGGGAGGGAACCCAGGTCAAGTCCTCCTGCTTCAACCACTCTCTGTTATCCACAGTACAACAGCTCCAATAGGAGAGACTGAGGTAGTCCCACCTCAGGATATTCCAAAACTCAGTGGCTAGAGCACTATCCTCAGAGATGGGAGACTTCTTGTGAAATCCTTTCTCCCCTTCTGTCAGAGAGAATGAAATTAAACCCATCTCCCACATCTCTGGGGAATACTACAACTATGCTAAATTTATAAGGTGGACACAGTCAGCACCATCTCCTCCAAATGGATTTTGAATGGTACCTGATCTGGGATGTGTGCTCAGAGGCTGCCTACTGGATCACACTGGCATGCAACTTAAGTGACCAAATGCCTATCTTTCCCTGGTTTGTGGATTTCTTTGGGTCTTGGATGGGAGATAGGCATTTGGATGCCTAGAGGGAAGCAGCAGTGGGCTCAGAAGTAGAAACTTAGGTGCATAGGAAATTTTTACTCTAAAAACTTAGACATGGAATGAGTTTAGGCAGCTACAGGGTTCGGTGAGAGTTTTGTTGATAGAAGTAAAGCCAAAATTGGGTCTTAGGTACCAATCCCCCAGACTTACGTGCTTAAGGTTGGGGTTTATATGTCTAAGTATATGTATGGATCTCACCCCATGGACCTCACCATATGTCTGCTTTTACTGGCACATTCCTCATTTTTTCATAGGATGTCTTGATGTCCCAGGAACTTCTTTTGGGACACCCAAAATGTTCCTGTTTTTTATTACAGCAATCAAAACATTTGGGTATTTATCGTGTATTGAATAGAACTTACTCTGTCTTTACCAGGAACAAACAAACCAGTAGAGCAGCTGTTGACTAGTGTTTGGAGCAAGGAGAAAATTTGAATGAGTGTGGACATTATAAAAGATGCTCCTTTGCTCAATGTAAATGTCACTGACACCTATTCAGTACTTTATTATCATTCAGAATGCTGCAGGTTTTGCTAGGCTGGAAATTTGCACACGTGTCCTTCACTGATATAGCGACACAGACATAAACCTCTAATGAAGATACACTGTATCAGTGTGACTTACCACAATAACCCTTCTAAGTAAGGGGTAAACTGCATCTGTTTAAGTCCTACCTTATACCACTGTTATGGATTTACAGTGGAGGCTTGCATGGGCGTAGATGTACTAGTAGAGCTACACAGTGGTAACCCTTCTCTCCAGTATAGACAGAGACTGAGTGACTGGGAAGAAAACATCAATTGCAAGTTATATGCACACTGTTAGAATCTGACAGTAGGGACACCAACAAACACCTTTTTTAAACTGTATTTTTGTCTGTCACTCAACTATTCTGAGATTCTAAAAATGACACCACAAAGAGTCCCTGATTTTTGAAAATATTGTTACCTTTGTGCCACAGTTACAGGATATGTATTGTATGTGCCTTCATAATAAAGATGGAGATTTAAGATTTCAACTGCAGTCTTTTGAGAGCTGTAGAATGCATAGACTATCTACTATGTTTAATCTCCCCCCTCACCACTTTTAATAATAGCCTGTCAATAGATTGAAAAGTTATTTTAAGAAAGTTGTAAAAGATCAGCACAGTTTCTAATGTTCTGGAAAATGATCTTATTATGCCACATCAGATATTTATAAAACAACCATAGCAAGAAAATAAAAGAATCTATGGGGTCAGCAACTATAACAAAAATATATTTGCTTTATAAGATCTGCTGTAGATATGAAAAATAAACACAGAATAAAGGCATAAGTGTACTAGAGAAATATAGGATGATATAGATAATATACTGCAGAGATCAACAATCTCAAATCTGATAAATTTTGCATTAGGAAAAAAAATTAAGGAAACACAAGGCAAGTCTGGGGGAGGGCAGAATCGTTTCTTACATTTAAACTAGCAGAACAGTTTCATAAACTCATTTTTCATGACTGACTTTCAAGCGTCACCAAGTAGTACCCAGCTCTGTGGGTTTTTTTCCTTCTCTTTAGTAATATTGGCATTGTCCATTTGTGTTAAGCTTTACCAAAATATAGTGGGACAGATTCCCTTGTCTACTTTCCTCCTCTTGTGTTGCTTTAGATTGCATCTGATATGTTTACACTGCAATTAAAAACCAAAGGCTGGCCCGTGCCAGTTTACTTGGACTAAGGGGCTATAGAATTGTAAAGTAGGCATTCAGACTTGGGCTGCAGCCTGGGCTCTGGGATTCTCACCACCTTGTCTGAACACCTACTACTCAACTAAACAGCCCTGTGAGTCCAAGTTGGCTGGCATGGGCCAGCTGGAGGTGTCTAAACAGCAGTGTAGCCTACCCCCAGTCTCCTGCTGGGGATACCCCATGTGTTGAAGAATCTCCTGTACGCCTGGATCTGACACAGCCAGGACTAATGCCTCCTTTCCCATAGTTCTTAGTCCAGAAGGTAAGGAGGAGGAATGACAGGCTTGGTTGCGCTCTGGTTATTTTGAAGTGTAAGACAGCCCTTTAGGGCATGTCTACACTACAAAGTTAAGTTGACTTAATTTAAGTCAATATGTAGCCTCTACAGTAATTGCCAATTGGGCATGTCCACAGTATGGTCTTTGTGTGAGCTTAGGGGGAAAGGGTGGGGTGGGGGCAGGGCCTGGGCACCCGGAGGAAGCCAGCACCTGTGACTGCAATGCCTCATGGGACCTTTTGAGACCCCTTTTCAGCCCCCAGAATGCAAACCTTTCAAGCAGCCGGCCTGTGCCTCCACTTCTTTTGGTGTGGGATCCTGCCATCTAACCACTGCCTGACTTGGTCTCCAGGTTACACCTCCCTGGGTGCCAACCATGTTGTTTTGCAGACCCAACTGCACCCTACTAAAGTTATTTTTGGAGCCTGTGATCAGGAATTGCTTAGTGACATAAAAGCAGTTTCTCCAAACAAATTATTTATTTATTTACCCAAGTGGTATACCTAGCTGAGAGAAGTAGGTTTTAAAATAAGAGATCTGTACACTTACTGTCTTACCTAAACTTGCCATTCCCCTAAGTCCCAAGGTAGCTACGGCTCAGCCGTGGTATCCCCTGTTCTCTCTGGCACCAAGTTTACAGCTAGCTGGCTCCAGTCTCTCTGGCTCTCAAGTCAGCCTGACAATGTGTCAGCCTTGGTGCATGCTGATTGTGTATCCCTCTGTCAGCCTCCAGCTAAGCTAACCACTTCCCCCTTCCCTTTCTGCTGGGGACACCTTTTTAACCCATCATGGTCTTTTGGTCTCAGCCCTAGCCTTGGAAAGAGAAAAACATCCTAATTTGGATGGTGCCCACCAGATAGGTTTTTCCTCAACCTGGTGACCGAGTAGTCCTTGCTTATGAGAGGCTGTCTTATGTGTCATAGTTTTACCCTTCCTGCGTTCCTTAACAATTCCTCTTTATAGCCTCCTATGATCTGATTATATGTATTCCGTCAGACAGCATCATAAAATTGAACAGGAAAACAAAGCCTGCTTAATATTCCTAAATAATACAGACCTTTTCCCTGTTTGACACAGTACTCATCATAAAAAAACATGTTATTTGTTGTCGTTTAATAAATGAATCAGGAGGCATTCTTGTGGAAGGGGGTTGCAAGCATTTTTCAGATATTTTTCGTACAGAACTGTACCATATTCTGAGTCCATTAATTTTAGTCATTGTGCATTTTACAACAAATGTCACAACATTTCTAGGATAGCAGACATCTTGAGTATTGTAAAATATAAAGAGATTAGAACTGGAAATAACATTTTCTGTTAATCATCTTTATCTTGTGTAGAAAGTTGAAAATTAATATTGAAATGCATTGCTGTTTATTTCATGAATAAACACTTTAATTTGCCAGTAGGCCAGTCTTTTTTTCCCCCTCCTGTAGGCTATTTAAATCTGTCCTTGCATTTAAAATTAGACCTTAACTTTATTTCATATTTTAGGTATTCCTTTTGACTCAAAATCTGAGTGATCTGTACCTTGACCAAGATTTCCAATGTATCTATAACTCTATGTGTATACTGCATCTCAAAGTGTGCTTCCCAGCTAGCTAAAAATAGTAGTGTATAGGGGAGTAGAACATGCTGCAACTCAGTCTAGCTGGCTGACTACAAACCTGGCCAGACCACCTCCATAAACTTGGGCAATTAGCCCAAGTGACCACCTGTATTATTCCTGGCCACACTACTATTTTTTCTGTAATAGCTCAATCAGAGCTACTGCATATCTGGCTATCCTCATGGCAAACACACTTCTCACTGTAGTGTAGACATACCCCAGGTGTCATTACCTGATAGTACACTTAAAATCTGAGTTCTGGCTCCTCTTCATGTGGGCACAAATTACACCTTATTTTTTGCATACATTTCTGCCCAGATTTAAAATTGAAGGCAGTCTAAGTACCCACTAGAAATCTTTTTTTAAAATATTTTTAAACTGAAATTTTGAATCAGCTCTTAGGCTACTGTATCCCTAAAGATAAACAGAGAGATCCGGTGTGATTTTTAAACAGAGCAGAACTGGTGAACATTGAGGTTTGAAGCATGTTGGTAGCACTGTTTCACTTTTCTGTCTGACCTGTTCCACGATGACAAATCAGTTTGTTGAGGCAGATCCTTAGCTGGTGTAAATTGCCATAGCTCCATTAACTTCAATGACATAGCCATATTTTTTTACTTCAATGAAGTTATGACAGTTTACATCACCTGATGACCTGCCCTGTTGACTCTAAAGAGTTAAAATGGCCAGGCTGCATGTATTTTTGGTCGTCTGGTCACTCATTAGGTTGATCCAGTTCAGCATGAAACACTAAAGGGATGGGGTTTGTGTACAAACTCCATACTAAGCACAGGAAGAAGAGAGATGAGCTTACAGGCAATCAGTCTGATCACACCCCTGCACAACTGCAGGAACTGCCAATCCCAGGGGCATGCACCCACAGCTGTGACTAATAAAGAAAACAAGCCAGCTGTAAACAGAGGAGAACAGAAAGGGAACAGGAGGTAGAAAGGCCTGGGGGTAGAAGAGTCTCATGCCAGGCTGCCTCTGAAAAACTGACAAAAAGCATAGGAGTTGAGGGGCCAATAGACTCAATTCAGTTTAAGAGTTTATGGCCTGGTCTAATTGCAAGTGAATTAAAGAGGACCAATTAGAAGAAAGCTTTAGAGCCCTAGAGTGACTGCACCAAGAGCAGTTGATACTACTGATTTTTGCCCCCCACTCTGAACTGGAAACCTAGAATCTTTAAAACATCTATAGTATTTTAATACTATTTTAAAAATACATTTGAGTTTTGTTCTTGAAATGGATGATGCTACAAGTGGTTGTTATTCTGTTTAGACATATTCAATATTTCCCAAGCAGGAGAAATCCCATATCTAATTTTCAAGTCTTTCCGAGTCTCAGAATTACAGATGTACCTCACTATTTCTTTGATTGCTTCCAGTTCAACTAGATTTTGATTTGTAGGTCATTTAACTACTCCATAGGAGACATTAAAATTCTCAGACTAGTTTTATGACAAGGAGTATGCCCTTTCTCTTCTTACATTATTGTTTGTCCTTTGACATTTATTTCCAATGTCCTGACATTTCTGGCATGGAGATATGTTCTTCATGCTTTTGACCCACATGGGGTGTTAGAGAGGAAGGGAGGCGCATTTTTAAAGAGTTTTGCTTTACACAGGAAAGAGAAACATGGTTTAGATCCATATTCCTGTTGGTCTATAGTTTCTCCAGGTACCAATTAGCTCTGATGCACTCAATCATGTGATTGATGAGAGCTATTTGTGTGACTTTGAATTTGAGTAGATATTACCCACAGGCTGAACACCTATAGAGATAAAATCAGCAACAGAAATCACATCAATACTGTTATTCAATACCCTAGTTAAATCAGATTGTGTGTTGTGTTGTGACACTCAGGAGTAAAAAGGTTCACTATTATTGCTACAGTGCAATATTGCTGTAGATCCCAACCTTAATATGAAAGCTTCCTACTGTATAATCTATAGACCAGTAATATCTGAATGAAAGTATATGGGAATTATTCTAAACAAACATGAAAAACATCTTTTAAAATTGGTAGGTAGTCCTGGTCAAGATAAATTACTTTCTGGGAGGCATGGGATAGTGATTCAAAGAGAAGTGGTTTTGTTGTATCATTCTATTGTATTGCTTTCTTGATCGGCAAGTCTAAATACGGAAACTACATATTTAAAACATTCTTTGAATTCAAACAATGGAAAGTCTCTATAATGGAAAAAAGAAGAAAAAATATTTCAAGAAGTACAGATCATTGTATGGTGACTGATGGCTGTAATTAGATCTGGGCAAACTCTGTGCAGTGAATAATTTATTTGGTTATTTCACACCTTTTTCTGCCCACTGAATTATTAATAAACAGAATTTAATTACTATAAATGTGCTCATTTGAAAATGAATTCTGTAAGTAAATATATTTCATACTGTGGGTTGCTCATGAAATATTTGTTCTACAAGTTTCTATTTGTAGCTCTTAGTGTCCCTTTCTTATGAAGTTTGTTTTCTGTTAGGAAGATTAAAACTTTTTTATAGTCAATAAAATGAAAAGCCAAGAGATTTGAAGGGGGCTTTATAAATACCTGAGACTTTCTTATGACAGATTTTCCTGTTTAAAAACATTAGTATAAATATTCACTGAAACAAACAGAATTAATTGCATATACTGTTGAAACAGATTCATAAGCCTGCTATGCTGATTTACACCATTTGAGGACCTGATCCACAATTCATATTAGAGTAAATATACGTTAATGCATTTTTTTTCACTCACTTATTTCATGATGTAACAGTGTTTTTAAAAATTCACTGTACTACTAGGCTGAACACACTTTGCTGGTGTACTGAGTGGCTCAGGGAACTCTCTGAACAATATTGGAGCCTTCCAGATCCAGGTGCCCAGATTTAACATGGTCCAAAAATTATCTTTTGATGTATTTTCAGTGGCCAGCTGGCATAGTTTTAGATCAGTTCTCAGGTGACTCTAAGCTATGAGAATGTTACGGTCACTGTGTCAGGGAGCAAATAATCTGGACCACAGTTTCCAGGGACGTCTGTCTGGTACCTTTCACAAGCATTAAATTAATTTTAACAATAATAAAAATCGCGAAGTAGGAAATATCAGAGGGAGAGATTTAAAAGTCAATCATTTAATGGTATTAAACCCCTGCCCTCCTTGCAGCAGTAACGAGGATGTTAGCCTTAGGACAAGAGTGACATAATTATAAGTGATATTTCACTTTCATATTTGTTTTTGCAGAGTGCCTTTTGTAAATTCAATAAATGTCAGGTGACTTTTTCAAACTGAAAGTCTTGGTGAGTTGTACAAAATTTCATATACATTTTTTGGTTGTTTTTTTGGTTCAGCAATAACTGTTTTAGGAAGATAAACCTAGAAGATTTATACAAGTCTTTTTATTAAACAATTCTCCAAACCTCCCCTTGATTGATGGCTTTCAATAATATTTGTCTTCAGGTCCTTGAGTTCATAGATAAGATATTGTGTATGTACTGAGAAGCCATAGAAGCAGACAGTGAGATATAGTGTTGCCAAATAGTCTGTGGATAATTTATTGCACCAGTAATGAGTCTCCTTCAATTCCTATAGGTGTATTATTTAACGTCCTTTTTAGTAATGTGCACTCTGTGCTCAAACCCAACTCTTGTTTCCACTGTCAGATTAAAAGAATCATTGTGAACTGGATGTAATACTGTTGAAAACCATATTTAATTCCAAACCAATCTGTATTTTTTCAAGTTCTTTACCAATAATTTTTGAACTAACAAAATTTAATTAAACTGGAAAAAAGTATATGGGGCTGATTCTGATCTTGATTTTAGTGAAGCTATTGCATATTTACATACCAGAGATCAGAATCTGTCTCTTGTTTATATTCCTATTTACATATTGCAGAATTAACAGTCTCTGGTAATCGGTGCCAATTGATTAAAAAACGACATCATTTTTCCATCAAAATTCTCCAGCTGAACAGCCAATCTTAAATTCCTTTCTAAATTCTTCCTGTTTGATAGCTACTTACACCTCTGTCTTCCTAATGATTTAATCTACTTGTAAGCTGATGTGCCCTAACTTATGCACGCACAAGATTGCTGACATTGTTCTATAGGTTTTTTAAAATATTTGTTGTAAAGGTTGAAAAACAACCATTATTTGTTCTATTGCTCTTGCATCATGTCTCTAAAATATGAAGAACACTATGGCACACAGAGATCATGTTTTATAAGGGTAGATTGGACATGTCCGGGTTAAATGACTTTCAGTATGGAGTATTTGTGTTGAAGTTTCTATTTCCAAATGTAGAGACTGGATACTTTTTTGTGCTAAGGATTTTCTTTACTAATAGTCTAGAGTTCATCCTATTGTGCTTGATCTAGTTATTTAAAATATTTTCTTTCTTGTTATTACCCTCTTCGTTTTATAGCAAGTTCAACTTCCTGACCTAAAGACACAATTGATCAAGTAATATGGAAAAGTCCTCATGCATTGCTGCAGGCTGTCTTTCTCTTGTCACTGTAATTTTACATAATGTAAAATTGTTAATCTTGATTTATGCCATATACATGTTTGTTTTCTGTTTTGAGATTTATTTTACAATAGCTTACTTTTAATATTTTTATAACATTTTCCTGCAAATATAAAACTACCATGGTGTACTTAGTGTCGTGAATACCTAGAGAATGCTGTTGCAATGTTAACTACAACACATGTAAGAGGTTTTATTGATGACTATATAATTCTTTTCTTCCAAAAGAATTACAAAGCAAGTTACTTGACTTGCCTCATCCATTACTAAAGTTCAGCCACTGCTGGGTTAGATGTTGGCAATCTAATAGTGTGTAATAATGTATAAACAACCATTTAGAACTAAAAATTAAGAACATTATATCCAGTATTTTGAATCTGAACTTTGTCTCACCTTAGCGTGCCAGTTTTTTCTTTGGTTTATTTTTGTTTTAAATAAATAAATTTATAAATGAGAAGGAGCTAAGTAAATTAATATATTTGAAAATGTTGAAAAGGCTCTAAATTTATGACCTTGTACACGATACTACAGCACCATCAGTACAACAGTGAAAATACTGTTCTAAAATGAATGATTGTTGATTGATCTCCCCTTCTGAGTTTTGATGTATGATTTTTCAGTGTTTTTCACTTAGAAAGCTTTTTATTGTGTTTAAGGTTTCAGTACTATATTCTATCTTTCATGATACTGAAGTGCTGCTGGAGGAATAAATAAACCAGCTGTTTTGAATTTATATTTTGAGGATCACTTTAATGATTTTCATCAGATGCCATTTTTATTAAGCAGTAGGAATAGACTTTATAATGTTCCACTTGAAATCCAAGTCCTACAAAAATCAGTACTCATATTTGGATTTTTTCCCCCTTCTTATTAAATAACTAAACTAAAGAGAGAAATTATGGAAACTTAAAACTGATAACTGGACCTTGGAAAAGATGAGAACAGAGAACCAGTACTTTTAAAAGAGAATTAGATCTGTTTCGTATGAGGCAAATTCAATTGTGATAGAATTTACAAAAGTTCTTTAGAGTCTAAATGAGCACCCAATCAAGAGTCTAAGTGTAAGTGATTTTGAAGAGAGGGTGTTACATTAAACCTTTGGATTATTCATTAAACCTTTGCCTGATTATTCCCTTGGTGCAGGATAAAGCAGTTCTTCCTTGCCTTCTCCTTATATCCTTACCAAATTCATGGTCCATTTTGCTCAATTTTACAGTAATAGGATTTTAAAAACTTGTACATTTCATGATTTCAGATATTTAAATCTGAAATTTCATGGTGTTGAAACTGTCGGTGTCCTGACCCAAAAGGAGGTTAGGAGGAGGGGGTCACAAGGTTATTGTAGGGGGGGCTGTGGTGTTGCCACCTTTATTTCTGCCCTGCTGCTGGCGGCGGTGTGGCCTTCAGAGCAGGGCTGGTGGACAGCAGCAGCTGCTGGCCGGGAGTCCAGCTCTGAAGGCAGCACCGCTACCAGTAGCAGCGCAGAAATAAGGATGGAATGGTATGGTATAGCCTTACTTCTGCGCTGCTGCTTCTGGGGCACTGACTTCAGAGCTGGGCACCTTGCTAACATATGCCACTCTCTGGCCACCCAGCACTGAAGACACTGCAGAAGTAAGGGTGGCAATACTATGACCCCCATACAATAATCTTCTGACCCTTCCCCCCCTCCCCACAACTCCCTTCTGGGTCAGAACCCCCAGTTTGAGAAACACTGGTCTCCCCTGTGAAATCTGTATAGTATGGGGTAAAAGTACACAAAAGACCAGATTTCACAGAAGACACCAGATTTCACAGTCCATGATGTGTTTTTCAAGGCTGTGAATTTGTAGGGCCCAATTTATATCCCCCAAATTTTATTGTCTGTACTTAGTCAGGATAAACCCCGTAGCTTATTCTCGGTGTACTGCCTCCCTTTTGATTTTTACATTCCACTGTGTGACTTCTTGTGTAAATGGGCCCTACACTCTGTCTTCCAATGCTTAACTTACATGTTCCCAGTATCCTGAAGAACCTCTTTGCAGCATGCCATAGCTCTAGTCTCTCCTGGTTCAAGACTTCTCTAGGGTATATTTCTCACCTCCCCATCCCACAATGCCACCCCTCTCTTAGCAACATTGTTTCCCCAGAGCTTTCATCTTTCCTTTCCCTTAACCATTAAACTTTCTGCCTTTTACCACACAACAACACCCTAAACCTCTGCCCTCATTTCTAGGACAGAAAATTTAACTTAGAACACATTCCTAACTTTGCAATGTTTATGAGCAAAAGAATAGGAGAGTTTAATATTTGCCTCAGGTCAGTATCTCTGTGGTATCCCTTTTCCTTACTGAACATATAAAAAGAAAGGAGGGTTCCATAATAAGTGTATCATCAGGACAGGGATGAGTAAATGAATCTCACATAACAGATCTTTCTGCACAGAAGCACAGTTCCTACCATCTCTTGTCCATACAAAAATCAGCCCAGCTTTTCAGCCATGGCAGGTTTCTAACATTTTCTTAAATCCTATGGCAATATGGTACACGCAAACCTGGGTACTTACCATTGTATTTAGAGTTTTTGAAAATCCATGCATGTGAATATATTGGTATTTCTTTTTAGAGTCCCCATATTTTCAGCCTGAGTTTGATTACAGAAGATCATACAGCTTTTGGCACTTATAATGGGATGTCCACCCCACACAGGACTGACAAGTGTTAAGATGGCCTGGTAGGCCAATTAACTGCCCAGGCTGCACCTAGAGGAGAAGCCAGGGAGCAAAGAACTAAGTGATTGCCAGCAGTCCCACCTGTGCAGAAACAGACAGGACCTATAAAGCCATGTAGAGGGCTACAGACTGGAGCTGTTGCTGAGAAAAGTCGGTCACTCCCTGGAAAGAGGAAGAAATGCTTGGAGGCTGCTGCTGAGAAAAGGCAGCCCCTCGCTGGGAAGGGGGAGGAGTGCTTGGTGACTGCTGGGAAAGGCTGCAGTCATTCCTTGGGAAGAGGGAGGAGGATTCTTGGAGCTGGTACAGACAGAGAGAGACGGGGAACCAGGAAGTAGTCCAGGGAAGGAATGGTGAGGGCAGAGAGAGGAAGCCTAGAACTGTTGAGCTGAGGGTCCCTAGGCTGTAACTTGGAGTAGAAGGTGGCCCCAGGTTCCCCTTGCAGCTACTGAGGGAATAGCATCAGGGCAGTGAAAAGGAAGACTTCCTGGGACTGTTGAAGGACTGAACCACGGAAGGGGGAACACTGGGTGACCTAGCTGGAGTGCTAAGTCATGAAGAGGACATTGCAGGTTCTGGAGCAAGAAGAGCTGCATATCACAGTCAGAGTGACTGTGCACAAACTGTAGAGGGGCGCATCGTCCTTGAGAACTACTTCCCAGAAGGAGGCGCTACTGCAGCAGTGAGTGGAGAACCCTGTGACAGCACTCATCAGTGCAACACTGTTGTCTTGCTGGACATGTTTAAATCACAAAACTTGACAACAATGCCACTTGCAGCATTAAACTTATTAGAACTGCCTACTAGGGAATGGAATTATACTACACCTATAAAATATACACCAAGAATGTGTTGTGCAATTAAATGTGACCTTTACTGAACATCCTCAACTTCTATAAATGCACAGATACTTCATGGAGAAGCAGGTTCTCCTGTGCTCTATCCTAAAAATTATGTATTTAGAATGATTAATTTAAGGAATCATTAATATTATTTTCTGCAGCAGCCTGGTATTGCAATTTACCATTAGTTGAATGAGAAATCAATCCTTTGAACACTTCTTCCTTAAGAAGGCCAGAGATTGTACCCATCCACCATATGTTAAAAATCTCAAACAATCTTTTTTTCCTCTTCTTTTCCTCCTAAGCAGTCTTGCATTCTCCGTAACCATTTTCACATGTAGTCAGCTTTAATGAAATGTTGATATATACTTTGATCTGAGTATGTTCAGGTTGGAGCTTAAATCTCTCCTGCTAATCAGTTTTGCCATAGAAAATGTTCTGCATTCTGTTTCTTAGGGCTAGATTCTCATTTCATTTCAATGAAGGGGCACATCACCACATCAATGAAGGGGTGGTTTCTTGTTCCCATACTGCCTGACCCGAGCACAAAATTCAGAAGTACTGAGGAACACTTATTTACCAGAGGATGTTTTGAAGGCCAAGACTATAATAGTGTCCAAAAAAACCCCGCAAAAAACCCTAGATAAATTTATGGAGGACAGGTCCATCAATGGCTATTAGCAAGGATGGGCAGGGGTGGTGTCCCTAGCCTCTGTTTACCAGAAGCTGAGAATGGGTGACGGGATAGATCACTTGATGATTACCTGTTCTGCTCATTCCCTCTGAGGCACCTGGCATTGGCCACTGTCAGAAGACAGGATACTGGGCTAGATGGACCTTTGGTCTGTCCCAGTATGGCAGCTCTTATGTTCTTATGTACTTATTATTTACACCACTGGTATAAGGTGTCTGAGTGACCTTCCACCAGTTGAGAGTTGGGTTAGCATAACTCAACACGTTCCTTACACCCAGATGGCTCTCATCACACCCCTTCCTTCCTTATGCCAGCAGTAGGCTGGATGGCTGACACGGTGGCTGGATGACACAGCAATTGGCTTTAGCAGCACACAATGGATTTAGTTGACTGGAGAATCAAGCCCCAGGAGTCTAAATCAGGGCTCATCCACCATGCACTGGTGGACCATGATGTGCAATTGTTGTTGTTGGGGAGGAGTTCACTGAGATAATGAATTATCTTTATCCATTATGGGTCATGTAGATTAGGATGAGGAGCTCAAATTCAGACTGGAAGTGAACAGGATCATACCTCAGTATGATAGAGAAAAAAATTTGTGGATAATGCCATATTCTGGAAATCCATTTTAGAGGATTGCAATTTCAGTTTTTCCACTTATGAACTACAAGACCTCCAATATTAGATATGGGGACTCCAGTGACATGGATTCTATACCTAGCCCTGTTACTGGCCTGTTGAGTGACCTTGGGCCAGTCCCTTCCTTCTGCCTCAGTAAAATGAGGATAATTATATTGACCTCCTTTGTAAAATTCTTTGAGATATAAAGATGAAAAGAGCAATATAAGAGCTAGGCATCTCATCAGGCTCTGAAAGATCCTTTCCATTCCCATTTATCCTTGTATGTATTGTAAAAAGTGCTTGCAAATTCAGAGTAGAGGAGTATGGAAGGCAAAGAAGTATTTGCATGAGGATTCCTCCTTTATTGTCACTGGTGACCAGAGTTGTTTGTTTCTAATTTTTAGGCTTTCATAGTTATGAATCTGTCTATCGTGAAACTAGGATTTATAGACTTGCAGGCCTGGTGTGGAGCTGAAGTCTGATAAATGTTTGCTAATGTGAGCCACTGATATGTTACATCTCATCATATTTAGTGGAAAAAGTGTTGGCACTTTCTACATTTACTAATTACTACAAAAATCATTAATTATTCACTTGTTTTATTTTACAGAGAGTTAATTGGAATGGTCATTAATAATATTACCCCCGTCTGTATAAAGGCACCTACAGATCTACATTTTGTATTTCTCTCTCTTTGAAATGTAGCAAATGGATGTTACGAAGAGGACAGAATGGCAAGATTGTAGAGAAGGGAAGACAGGAAAAATAGCTGCTAATCCAGCTCTTTGTACTTTATAAAAATGAGTGGGAAAATCAGAGTAAAATTAAATCCATAGAAGATCAAGTGGCGCTAACTGAGCAGGACTGCAAAAAGGAGGACCATGGTGGAGGAATCAAAGTAGCATACAACAATACAATTAAATGTTATTTTTTCACCAGAAAACATTGTTGTTGTTTTGCCATAAAATCTGCATGCTTGTTGTAGTTCAATATATTTGCAGGTGATTTTTTCTTCCTTTTATTGAAAAATAATCTGAACCATGTTTACTGAGAGTAGGGATGAACCAACCAGGTCAAAGGAGATTTTAGATCACTTCAGATTTGGCAAATTAGCTGTCATAGAACACAGCTAACCACCAACCTTTGTCTGTCATTAGTTGTACATATCCAAAGCCAACATACCCACAAGTGGCCTAAATGTTTTTAGGATAGGGATTAGTGGGTTGGGCAGGTCAAGTCCACCTCTCCTAGAGATATTTTGAGCATACACATACACTTGGTTTTGTCACTCTCTTAAAGCTATAATTATTAGCAATGTTTTGTTCTTGATGCTTCATTTGTGATTACTGTATTACATTTAAAATGTTCTCTACTGTGCCCTAGCATTTAATGGGATCGAGGAACGTGATCATTCCCTCTATTCAACATTGGTGAGGCCTCATCTGGAATACTGTGTCCAGTTTTGGGCCCCACACTACAAGAAGGACGTGGAAAAATTGGAAAACGTCCAGCGGAGGGCAACAAAAATGTTTAGGGGACTGGAACACATGACTTATGAGGAGAGTCTGAGGGAACTGGGATTATTTAGTCTGCGGAAGAGAAGAATGAGGGGGGATTTGATAGCTGCTTTCAACTACCTGAAAGGGAGTTCCAAAGAGGATGGATCTAGACTGTTCTCAGTGGTAGCTGATGACAGAACAAGGAGTAATGGTCTCAAGTTACAGTGGGGGAGGTTTAGGTTGGATATTAGGAAAACTTTTCCACTGGAGGGTGGTGAAACACTGGAATGCGTTACCTAGGGAGGTGATGGAATCTCCTTCCTTAGAAGTTTTTAAGGTCAGGCTTGACAAAGCCCTGGCTGGGATGATTTAGTTGGGGATTGGTCCTGCTTTGAGCAGGGGGTTGGACTAGATGACCTCCTGAAGTCCCTTCCAACCCTGATATTTTATGATAATGCTATCTTGATAAAATAAATACCTTTTTGCTTATCAAACCAATACTATACAGCTTCTGAATTTGCCTCAGTAAATCATTGGAATTCCTTTTTCTGGCCAGCTTGATCTCTTGGGATGTCTGTCATGTATCCTTACAAACAGCATGTTCTGCTCAGTGGAGCTGTACTTTAATTAAAAATCAAAATGGATTCTCTACATATTAGGTCTTTCCAGTTGGTAATTTTCTTTCATAGTTATACATGACCCACATATGGTTGAACAAGAGAAACTTGGCAAGCGTTTTGTGACTGCCATAGTGCCTCCAGGTTTCACAACCATGTCAAAATCACAATTTTATGATCTGTGTAGACAATCACCCTAAGAGATTTTATTTTGTTGTACCACATATATCATATTCAGACTAAGTCACTGTCAGTGAGTGAATATGCTTACAAATAGTGATGTTTCCAAGAAGATGCTTGTGAGGTTGGCGATGAGTGAGATGTTTTTTTATGATCCAGAGACTTATTGAAGAACATAAGTTCACTGTTGTTTATCATGCCAATTCCATTGTGATCAATTGCTCCATGCCAATTGTCAACTGCCAAAGCAACACTCTGAAGTTATCGGTGCTGAACAGTTTTTCAGCCACAGAAGTTATACCACTGCCATAATTAGGGTTGTTGAAGTCTTTCCCCCCCTTCCCCCCCAAGGGTATATTGGGACATACTGCAGCCATTTATGTCAGTAACATTGGGTTCGCTCCAGTAAAATTGGCATGAGACACACAGATAGTAATGCCTGTTCTAAGTTCCCTAACTTTATAAACTGAAAACTCTGGTGGTGGTGGTGAGATTTTTCAGCATGCTCTCCATGTCTGGAGATGACTTATCCAGCTGTATCTTCTTTGATGCCATTTCACTGTTAATGTCATTCTACAGTGTTTACACCATATAACATGGAGATCCTTCATTCGGTGGCATTTATAGTTTAGGAGATTGATGATATTGCATTACATGTTTGTATTTTCTTTTGCATAAAAGTTATTATGGTCATACTTGAACACTTGCCGGTTAACTTAGATAATGTCTTAGATGAGTAAATACTGAATATCCTGATGTAACCTTACATGTCATTGCTATCTATCAAAACTAAAACTGACACTCTGTTTTTAAGGGTGACCATTGTGCCTGTCAGATATTGCTCCACTTAATAAAATCCGACAATATTAGATACTTTTAAAGGGTGGTAAAGAGGTTGCAAAATGCATTTCTCAATCTAGGTTCAGAGAATGTAAGGATTAATAGTGAAATCTGTTCTTTAGAAAAATATGTTGAAAATTCCACCAGGATTTAATATACATTCAGTACACTGCATGATGCATGTGTGTTAAGTACTAACAAGTCTTGTATGGAGTTCTGCTTGGGACATATGCTGATGATTATATGATGGATCAGAAAGTACTTGTTTGTATTTTTATATCAAGGATTACAAGTGTTAGCGTAAGAATGCTTTAGAATTTAAATGGGACCATTTCCAGAATATCTCTGCATGTTCATGAAGAAGGAGGTGAATCTCTTAATAGAAACTAATCAGGGTGTGACTTTATTGCAGAACAAGAAGTCCAGCTTTTCCTATTTAAAAATATTGCAAAACCAGATGTGAATGTCTAATTACTCAAAGTTATTTCGGTGAAAATTCTGTTTATGCTCAGTGTTGTATAGTCAGAATGAAAGGATATTTTGGTTACCTTTGCATGCAGTCTTCAAATTAGAAACAAGTTCTATATTCAATATGAGTTACTAGGATAGCCACCATCTTTGCTGACATCAGAGATTGAATAGGGGACCTCCAGAGCTACAAGCATAAGTCTCTACAGCTTGAGCTAAGGAGCCAGGTTCTTTGAAAGCTGTAGCAAACGAATATCCTCTCTGAATTGGGCACCAAAGAGACCCAGTAACACATATACTAATGAGTTACACTACTATAAATTATAAACAGGCTTAAAATCTGTTTAGACCTATCTGGTTCAATCTCCTGGACTAAAAGGCCACAAGGAAAGAACAACACTATGCTCCTTTCTAAGAATATTTATTAAAAAAACTGAAGCAAAGTTAGAGGAGCAATTCTGTAGTGGACATATATTTGACCTAATACCTTATAATTAAACATCCCTGAAGAAAATAAATGAATGAATAGAGATGTGTGTCAGTTAGAAAAGGGGGAAACACAATGGTAAATGAAATCACTAAAGTCATAGCCTACTAAATGAGGCGAAGGCTCCAGAGCTAACACAGAGGTGTTTAGAAGTGACACTCATGTCTGTAAAATTAGGCAACTATGATAACAGAAAAATATGGGGAAATGAGAATAGATTGGACTTTTGTATATAACTGGGTGCTGAAAATATATATGGAAGATCAGGGTTGTTTTTTTTTAAATAGATTCCACATAAGATAAATGGAAATCCTGGACCTGGAAGATCCATACTAATTAAACTGTCACACTTAAATGATAAAGATAACTTTCTGAAAGCAACATGAGAACAGAGAAAGAGAATATAAATCTCCAGGAATCTTTTGTATTCCATATTTGTGTCTCATCAGAGCACTAAAGACTTTCTTTCTGAAAAAAGTAGTGCAGTCAAAAGTCTTGTCTTATTTCCTGCACACCTGAAAGTTAAGCAAAAAGAACAATCCTATTTATTTTGGGAGACAGAACTGCATAACTACTGTGGATAATGGAGGGGAAAGCAATCTAAAGACAAGAAGTCTTGGAATTGGATATAAGATAATTATAAGGAAAAGTATTGCTTGCAACCTGATTATTAAATGGAATATTGAGCTGCAAGGCATCAAAAAATTGTGGGGAGAAACATAAATCTTAAGTAATGAAGTTTTTTTTTTCCCATTAAACCTTTGGAGATTAACCAAAATCACCCCTGCTCACTAACCCCTTTTTTACTCAAAGCTTAGGAGAACATACAAGTATATTTTCCCATGAGGGCCAGGAGACTCCGGCTTTGTTGGACTAGGGTACCAGATGTCCCAATTTTATAGGGACAGTCCCAATATGTGGGACTTTATCTTATATAAGTACCTACTACCTGCAGCCGTGTCTCATTTCAACTAGAGCACTACAGTCCTGCCACAACAGGTGCAAGATCCTTGTCCCTTATACAAGGAAACTGTGATGCCCTCTTTCCATTTTGCTGGCACTTTGTATGATGTCCACACTTTTAAGAACTGTTGATGCAGGCTGATCTCATTGTTGTTGGTCTTTGCTCATGTTGTGCTTGATAGGATGCAGCAGCTCCTTAACAGACATTGCTGTCTACAGCAATCAGATTTCATTGCTGGGTGGTTGAGAATGGACACCATACTTACCATCCAGCTTTTTGGCTGAACTACACTGATAATTTAACCGTCCACTTCATGTGCTATATGTTGGCATCAAAGTAGCTTTTGATTTGAATGACTGTTCACTGCCTTGGCTTGTACTGAAAAAAGCTGGTGTCCCACATGTTCTGCTAAATCAAGTGTGCAGTACTGGTGAGAGTTCATACTGGTTCACAGCTTTTCATCACATTTCTATGCAACCTCATAGCATCATAGAACTGGAAGGGACCTCAAGAGGTCATCTAGTCCAGTCCCCTGCGCTCATGGCAGGACTATGTATTACCTAGACCATTTCTGACTGACAGGTGTTTGTCCAACCTGCTCTTAAAAATCCCTGATGATGGAGATTCCACAACCTCCCTAGGCAATTTATTCCAGTGCTTAACCACTCTGACAGTTAGGAAGTTTTTCCTAATGTCCAACCTAAACCTCCCTTTAGCACACAACTATTAAACAAGCAAATGGAATTTTTACTTAACAGTACACTGTGAAACCCACATCCAAAGCTACACCAGTCAATCGATGGCAGTAGCTTAATGTCTCACTATGTCATGCTTTCTAAATGCAGTAGTTTTATTTCCAGGAAATGTATGCATTTCATTATTAAATTGGCACAATGGTGTGGTTCATTATTTCAGATAATAAACAATACTGGAATGTTCAGCTAACTAGATCACAGCACTGCTTGAATGTGCCAGACAATGGGCCAGATATTTTTGCATAAAGTGGATTTCTCATGCTCTGGAATTAACTGGTCTTTAAATGGTTCATTTTTATTATTGGACTTTTGTATTTTCAAGTTAAACTGGGGAAGAAAACAATTTTCATTTACTAACAAACTTAAGACAATGTGATTTTATTTTTGTATTGATTTTGCTTGCTGGTGTCACTGTTCTAAACATACTTTTATTTGTATTATAGGGTTGCATATTCAGAGCTGATCCTGAGAAGAACCATTTTTGGTTCCTCCTATCAGCTAAGTTTGCAACTTGAAGAAAAAGGGGAGAAGGAATAAAAAGTCCTAAGAAGAAAGAAGTGTATCTTTATCCTGCTTGTACTTTGGGGGATGAGGACTTCTAAGCATAAGCAAAAGATCCCCAGTGTTTAGCGTAGGTTAGCCCTAAAGGAAATACAGCACTTGCTTATCTTGGAAGCTTCTATTATCTTTTAAACTTAAGATTGGAACTTATTTGTGTGTATATATGTTTACCTGCTTTAATCTTGTTATGACAATCTGGACTGTGGGACTGCTGTATCCCCTTTTTCTCTCTGGATCAGGGTACCTCTCACACTGCTCTGTTAGTGACAAGTAGCCCCTTCAGGCTTTGCTCTCATCAGCCATTAGCATGTGAAGGTATACCCAAAGTTACATGCAGGCTTTCACAGCCTCTTATGAGCTATGCAGAGGGAGACACCAGCAAATCCCTCCAGCCTTTCACCCCAGAAATGTACTGTCTTACACTGCTCTAAACATTAAAATTAGTTTATTAATTACACAAAGATTTTAAGTGGTTATAAATATTATGCATAGAGGTCAGAGTTGGTTACGTAAGAAATAAAAGGTAAAATCACAGTCTAAATTCTGGACTTTATCAGACTATGCAAGATTTGAATCAAGCAGTTTTTTCTTACCCACCTTGATGTTGCAGGCAGAATTCAGTTCAGAGTTCATACTAACTAGAAAGCCTCATTAGGACCATCCCTTCTCCCCAGATCAAGGAGGCTTCTCGTTGTTTTCAAAACAATCTTGTTTCTCAGTGTTGAGCTGGGGGAGGAGAGAGGCCAAGAGATGATGTCATTGCCCCTCATTTTATACTCTCTTCCAGGTGCTGGAAAGATGTCACAGAGGTTAGACATCCCCACTCGTGTCCATGCTATCTCAGGAGTCTTCAGGAGGGTAGATTTTCCTGAATGGGCCATCAACACATTGCTGGCTAGTCCTGATGTAAATCTGCCTTGAGGGTGATGGTTGTTCCATTGTTGCCACTGAAAGGCTAGCTGTGGGCATCTCCCAGACTCACAACATATTTCAGTAACATACATATAGCAAACTTCATAACCTCACATACAGTGGTAATGCATGCAATTCAACAGGATAGTAATGTTCAACAGATCATGACTTTTCAAATCATACCTCACAAGCCATACTTTGTACAAAACATAAAATCATATAACTGTAGTGACTGTATGGGTACAGGGTTTCATTTTGGGGAACAGTGTGT
The DNA here is from genome assembly GCF_965152235.1 of Eretmochelys imbricata. Classification (NCBI taxonomy): domain Eukaryota; kingdom Metazoa; phylum Chordata; order Testudines; family Cheloniidae; genus Eretmochelys; species Eretmochelys imbricata. The sequence goes on along the minus strand of NC_135575.1, from coordinate 52,416,717 downwards.
CACACTTACTTATTTCCTTTTCCTATATAATAAATCTTTAGATAGTTTATTATAGGATTCGGTAAAGGGTTGTCTTTGGTGTGAAATCTAAGGTGCAATTTTGGGGTAACTGACTGTTGCTTTGAAATTGAGAGTAATCTGAACATTGTTGTGATTTTTGGTGTAAGGGACCATCTATCAGAAATGCAAGGTTGCATAGATGACACAATAGATTGGAGTACCCAAAGGTCTGTGACTCCATGTTTAGGTTGTTACAGTGCCCGAGGAGTTCACACCTGATACTTGGTTGTGAAATCTCGGTATATACTCAGAGCTAATTTCAGTTTTGTGCCCTGCTTCTTAACAGTCTGTCCTGAGATTGGTAATCAAACTCTGGAGCCACTGCAGGACAGCATGACACACAGGTTATATTTCACTGTTTTGTGTTTATATTTTAGAAAGTCATCCAAAAATGATACTATAAAGTTCTTGAAACTTTCAAAGATGTTTCCTAGGAGTATTAATCCATTTTCTCTTTCTCATATTTAATCCCCAGTTATAGCTTTTTGTACATCTGCATTTTAAAATTCTTAATGAATATCCTAAAATTAATTCTATAAAGACCTCATGGCACTTAATTTAATAACAGGTAGACTCTCCTTAAAAATCCAGATGCAATTAATCATTACTATGATAGAATATGCAATGCTTTATGATCTTAAGACATTGCAAAGTAAGGCAAAATGATCTCTACATTTTATGGAGATTTATCGTCCTCATTTAGGAAGAATATGTGCAGTATTTTTTACCTGATTCAACTAAACTAGCTGAATGATCCTGAAACTTAGGTTAATTAAGTTATAACTGATTTTCTACTGACATATGGTTTCTGTGCAGTTGTGAAACTAGGTGTAGTGTCAGCAATTTTGTGTGTGTGTGATTAAAATGACTTTCTCTAAATTAAGATAAACTAGTCCTCACAAACAAATGACAAGTATTTTTATGTTCTTTGTGGAAGAACCTGAATAAATGAAGCTAGTGGCTTGCTACGCAAATCACAACCAAGTGCCTGCAATTAAAAGGGGTCAGGATTACCCTTTTGATATTGACTAATTTCTTCCAGTATGAAAAAAGGAACAATGAATCTTTTGATAAATAATCAAAATGCAGATGCAGATGCAGGGCAGATGCAGGCAAATTTGAACTTGCAGCTATTTAACATGTTTTTGAGTATATTCATAAGCTAGTTGTCTCTGATTTATATGTGAATTTTGAAAGTTTTCCTTCCTTTTGGAAAGTTATAGTTCATTTTTTTTAAAAGCTTATGATATTGCATTCATCCCAGAATGCCTCAGTGTGTGTGTAGAAGCAATTCATTCATGATGGTGGAAGCCATTTACTTTTGAGGGAAAACAGACAAAAAGCTTTCTGGAAAATATGACAGTTACTATTTAAAGTATTGAGAGATCTACTTTTCTATCAGTGCAGCTCTGCAAAAGCTTAAGGAAATGCTATAACTTCACTCACATAAGTAGTCCCATCAACTTATACCCCAGAGAGCCTATATATTTTGAATATTCATACTGGTCAAGAAGAGAAAACAGAGGAAAGGGTGGGGGAAACCAGAAAGGGCTGCTATTAGCATCATCTTCTTTATGTACTGCAAAACTTTATCATGTCCCCTCTCAGTCTTCTCTTCTCCAGATTAAAAAAAACACATTTTTTTTTTCCAATCTTCCCTCATAGGTCATGTTTTCTAGAGCTTTAATCATTTTTTGTTGCTTTTCTCTGGACTTTCTCCAATTTGTCCACATCTTTCCTGAAATGTGGCTCCCAGAACTGGACACAATACTCCAGTTGAGGCCTAATCAGCGCGGAGTAGAGTGTAAGAATTACTTTTCATGTCTTGCTTACAATACTCTGGCTAATACAGCCCAGAATGATGTTTGCTTTTTTTTTTGCAACAGTTTTACACTAACTCATATTTAGCTTGTGATCCACTATGATCCACAGATCCCTTTCCACAGTATTCCTTCCTAGGCAGACATTTGCCATTTTGTATGTGTGCAACTGATTGTTCCCTCCTAAGTGGAGTACTTTGCATTTGTCCTTATTGAATTTCATCCTATTTTCTTCAGACCATTTCTCTAATTTGTCCAGATCTGTCAGTCCTTGAGTATTCTAGGATGTATTTCATCAGGCCCTGGTTACTTGCTTCTAACTTCTCTAAGTAATTTTTAACTTGGATCCTACCTCATTTTCACTGGCATTGACATAGACATCCAATCACTACTAGCATTTTTTGGTGAAAACCAAAACAAGTCATTTAGAACTTTTGCTATTTCCACACTTTCTGTTGTTGTTTTCCCCTCTTCATTGAGTAATGCGCCTACCCTGTCGTCTTCTTGCTTCTAATGTATTTGTAGAATGTTTTCTTGTTACTCTTTGTCTCTGGAAAGTTTTTTTTTTTTTTTTTTTTGCCTTGGCCTTTCTAATTTTATACCAATGTACTTGTGTTTTGTTTATATTAAGGCACAGCTATGATCAAAATTTCATAACATTCAGAGTGATCTTTGTCCTACATTTATTTTTAAATGCATGCAAAATTCTAATAAATCAAACAGTAAGGGCCTGAGTAGTGGAGGAGATCATATTCTCTGTTACTAGCTTGGTCCTGTTAGTATCTGATCCAAAACTCATTGAAGTCATTGTGAGTTTTTTAATTAACTTCAATGGATTTTAGAATGGGTTTATGCAGAGGACTGTCAGTTTTAATGTTCCTGATGCTAGTGTCGTCAACAGCAGTGTTTCAACTCTCACAAATTTTAATTTTGACCCATGTTGCAGGTTGTCATGATGATATAAAAAGCTGAAGCCTTAATACAAGTTTGGGAAGCAAAACCACCCCCCACAGTGTAGCCAACTAAAAGGTGAATGGATGGACTAAACTGCAAGCTCAGAAGCTGAGAATAAACAAAGAATTCTGATGCCCATGGCCATATCAGAAGTCCTTGTATTTTTAGCCACTGACTGTGAGTGGTCTCACTGTAATGAATGGTCTAGATAAAGGATGTTGGTATGGTTCCCCTCTCCGAGCAGATACTCCTAGGGTTGAAGTGAAAGAGGTCTGTATTGGGGATTTCAAGGTTGTGGGTTCAAACTTTTTTTTTCCTTCCCATGACTGATATGGTCAAGGGTGGGGGTGGGAAATTTATGTATGCAAAATTTAAAGTAAGGTCTATGGAGTAATTGTTGGAATTAATTTTGCACAAAGTGCTTAGAAGTTAAATGAAGGTGGTTCCTGTTGCCATTTCATTATTTTTATATGTTTAATGAGTGCTCAACCTAGAGTGTGACAGATAGAGTGTATTTGAGATGGAGAGCAATATATGGTTGATTTTTGTCTTTGTCCAGAGAGTGGAAGATCTTGCCTGTGTAAGCTCCAAGGAGGACAGGACTTGATTTGTTAAACTTGTATTTTTAGGAAGTATCCTCATTCTTAAAGGTGTAACATTATCACTTATTGGGACTGGATGCTATTGCGCTGTAGAACTTTTTGCCTGTAGTTCACTTAGTTTGAATCTTGCCAGACTCAGCAGGGATTAAAAGTAGTCCCCGTCTAATGAATATTGATAGCCATTACATGAGATGAATTTTAATCCCAATTCCAGCCCTCATGTCACAACTAACCACCATTTTTTCCCCCAGATTGTAAGATCTATGGGGCACTGACTCTCTTACCATGGGTTTGTACAATACCTAACACAATGGGGCTCCAACCTTAGTTTGGTTCTCTTCTGAGAACTCCTGCAGGAGTGGCCAAAGTCACTATACCTTCAATTTGTGAGAGTTAAGTTGTGTGCTTTATTCTCACCACATGTTGGAGGTGGGCTGGGGAAATTCAAAGATCAAAAGGCAGACCAAAAAGCTCAGGTTTATGTTTGGGTTAAAAATCATGAGGGTTTTTTATTTTGTTTGTTTTTAATTAAAGATTTGTGAAGAAATCATATGTAAAGAGAGGAAAGTTCTAGGTATCCAGGGGGCAAAGCCATTGTTTTTAACTATCCAGCTCCTCAGCTAGGGAAAATTAGCTCAGTTTGATTGGCTTGAGTGAGCTCTATTATGGACATTAAACTAGCTTGCGCTACATTGGCTATTTTTCTAATGTTTTCAACAAAAGTAGAAGAAAGTCCAGAAACTTCATTGGGTACTGAATATTACTATGAATACATAATAGCTGAGCTCTGCACTAGTTACATGTTGTTTGTGCTGGTATCTCAAGGTGTATAATCTTCAAAATATTTCCCTTATGGTCCAACACCACAGTTAAAATAACTTAATGATGATGTTATAAAGTAATGAAACTTCATTAGTGGTCCAAAATATTACAAAGTGTTACAGTTGTTCAGGGTATGTAGGGAGCAAAACACATCAGGTGTTGGTCGCAATAACTGCTTCTTTATTAACATACAGAATGCCCCCCAAGGGACCAGGCAAAACTCCCCACCCTGGAATACATGCTTAGGAACTATAATAAAATAACTGTCTTGAACTTGCAGGATACAAGATCTCTCCCTCTCAATGTTCAGAAAAAATTCCTCTATAAGAAAATCTTTGGCTCATTATGCTGACAGAAATCTAACCAGAGGTGAAAGGTAGACTATCTGACCTCCGTGGTAGAAAAGGAAAAAGGGGATTAATCTTCCCCAGCTCTCTACTGATTTAGACTGGAGTACAGGTTCCCAGAATAGCAAGGATAGGTAGAAATTCCACAGGTGCCCCAGGTCAGAGAGTCCCTTGAGATCTAAGCCATTCTTAACCATTGCCATGGTGATAAGTCTGCTACTGGAGGAAATTTTCTTAACTGTTGGTAGGTAGCATAGCCCAGTACTGATTACACTCTCTCTATGTTGGCCAGTAACTCCTGCCAGAGTTTTCATTAGGGTCGTCTCAGGGTGAGTTCTGTGCAGTTCCTCCAATATTATCTTTCTTGCCTGGGGAGATACTAAAACTCATGGTCCCCAGAGCAAAACTCCACATTGGAGAATTAGTTCTCAATGTCAGTGTAAATAAAGACATACATCTGAAGATACCATCAATTTGGGCCATCCATTCTGTGCAAAATTGGAGACTGGACAGAACAGGGTCTCAGTCCCTTGAGTGATCTGGTTAGCTGTTAGTGGATCTTCTACTCTGGCTAAAACTAGGACCTCTTCTTGAAGTATAGGGGTGTCTTCTGTGGTCTACCCCACAGGTAGGTGAATGAGGCTGTCTACGTTTAGCAATTACTGGTCCAGGCTTACAGAATGGTTGATATTAGTAGGCTGTTAGCAATAATATCCAACCTTGCATCATGCAGAATTCAAAGGGAGAATAGTTTTGGCTTCACTTAGAAGCCATAAAATGGCTTATGGTAAGTTGTTGCCCATAGAAATATGGATGGAACTTCCTGGAAGCAAAGTAAAATAGTCAAGCTTTCCTTATTTAACTGAATACCATTGTTCTGCTGATAAGGAATGAGAGGCATAGGAGATTGGCCTGTTACTCCCGTCTTCCTTTCAGTGCTAAAGTAATGCACACATGCTATAGGATTAAGCATTGAAAATAAGTAATAGGGCACAGTTGGGGTCAAAATGCATCAAGAGTTGTCTCCAGAAGCTCATTAGTTTAATTGAAAATAATCTCCTGATCTTTATTCCAGTGCCACTATGCCCCTTTCGGGGCATTGCATGGAGATAGAAATAATACAATGTGGCTTGCCTAACAAATGTGTCATAATAGTTTGAAAGGTCAAACTACACTTCGAGTTTACTCACATTTTGCAAAACCAGAGCTTCTTTGCTGGCTTTAACCTTCTCTTCTAGTGGTTGTGGTCCTTTTCCTGAAACATGATGTCCTAAATAAACTACCTCATTGGCCATGAAAACACACTTTGAGCACTTGAGTTGCAACCTAGCTTCCTTTCACATTTTATAGGATTTCAGCTAGGTTCTGTAGATGCTCCACTTCTGTCTCCCCTATCACAAGAACATTGTCTAAGTATACAACAACATGGCACAATCCAGCCATGACCCTTTGGAAAATAGCCCAAGCAAAGGACATCTCACATAAGCGGGTGTTCCTATGGAATCACTTATGTACTGATAATGATCACAGCCTGCTAGTCTTCATCCAGAAGTAACTACTAATAAGCATGCAACATATCTAGGTTGGTAAACAAGATTCCACCTACCGGCTTTTTGTAAAGTTCCTCTATACAAGTAATGGGATAGTGCTCCAAGTGGGTAGCCTGATTTGCACTTTGATTGTAATCACAGCATATAAGCTGTCAGCTTTTAGTACAGACATTACTGAAGCAGACCAGTCAGAGAATTGCACTGGCCAGATAATCCTTGCAGTTGCTAAACATTGCAGTTACACTTCTTCCTTGGCTTGAAGAGCATAAGGAATGGGGTGGGCATTAGAAAATTGAGGGCATGCAGTGGGATCCAAATATATTTTCATTTTGAGATTCTGGAGTTCTCCCACTTCCTCTCTAAATACTCTCTCATGTTTTTCCAAAAGGTCATTGGCTGTTCCTGTGTTTGTGATACAGATGTTTCACGAGTCTTTTCCAGTCCAGCTTCAGGGTACAGAGCCAATTTTATCCAAAAAGCTGTGGCAGGGCCAAAGCTACTACAAAGAAAGGGACATAAGCCCACTGGGGCTCATACCTCACACCAATCACCACTCCTCCCCAGTATAGGAATTTTCTCCCCAGTGAAGGACTAAAGAAAGGTAAGGGACAAAGTCAAACTGGAACACACACTGTGGGCTGTGAATTCCCCATCTCATAGGCAGCAGAATGCTTAGGAGATAGATAGTGCAGTTCTCAATTTTGCAATGCTTAAATAACTTTTGTAAACTTAGCCCCCATTGACTTCAATGGCACAGGATCAAGCCCTAAAATACGCTCAGACTTGAGCAAGAGGATATGAATCTGCCCCCCCTTTAATAAAATTTTCTCTTCCCAATAAGCATAGATGGACTGTGCTTAGTTAATGGAAATGGCTGAAACAAATATTGGTGTAAATGTCCTTGTTTAAGAGTTGTAAACATATTTTTATTTTGTGAACATATGGAATACTGTGATAACTTACCATTAATGTTCTGCCTGTCATTGCACAAGTTTACTTGACAATGTTTTTTGTATTGCACAGCAAAAAAAAATGTAGTTTTGAGTGAATTATTTATATCTTTGAAAAGAAAGAAACTTCACAAAAATCTTTAAGAGCTGCTGTATATAACGAATGAAAATGCATACAGTAGGTCCTTTTTACCTGCTGAGAAATAATGTACATGCATTTTCAATGTATTGTCAACACCTCTCTATCTGTGTCTGACCATCCCTCATTATAGTGGTAGGGAGTTTTCACTTCCTGGTTTGAATCTTTCCTAGAGTGCTGATGTCAAGGTTCCTTCCCCACTCTGAACTATAGGGTACAGATGTGGGGACCTACATGAAAGCGCCCCTATGTTTATTTTTACCAGCTTAGATTAAAAACTTCCCCAAGGTACAAACTTTGCCTTGGCCTTGAACAGTTTGCTGCCACGGCCAAGCGTTTTAAACAAAGAACAAGGAAAGAGACCACTTGGATATGTCTTTCCCCAAAATATCCCCCCAAGCCCTACACCACCTTTCCTGGGGAAGGCTTGATAATAATCCTCACCAGTTGGTACAGGTGAACACAGACCTAAACCCTTGGATCTTAAGAACAATGAAAAAGCAATCAGGTTCTTAAAAGAAGAATTTTAATTAAAGAAAAGGTAAAAGAATCACCTCTGTAAAATCAGGATGGTAAATTAGGGTAATCAGATTCAAAACATAGGGAATCCCTCTAGGCAAAACCTTAAGTTACAAAAAGACACAAAAAACAGGAATATACATTCCCTCCAGCACAGCTCATTTTACAAGCCATTAAACAAAAGAAAATCTAATGCATTTTCTACCTAGATTACTTACTAACTTTACAGGAGTTTTAAGGCTGCATTCCTGATCTGTTCCTGGCAAAAGCATCACACAGACAGCCCAAAGCCTTTGCCCCCCCCCCCAAATTTGAAAGAATCTTGTCCCTCTCATTGGCCATTTTGGGTCAGGTGTCAGCGAGGTTATCCTAGCTTCTTAACCCTTTACAGGTGAAAGGATTTTGCCTCTGGCCAGGAGAGATTTTATAGCACTGTATACAGAATGGTGGTTACCCTTCCCTTTATATTTATGACAGGTGATGATCAGAAAGTTCTTTGGTCTATGTAAGAAGAATTGGTGCAACAGCATCAAAAAGTTCTCTTCCTCCTAAAGCTTTAACTCAGAGGAAATATGATTATTTATTTTAACTGCTTGGAGATAGTAAGACGATGTGGTGAAAAATGTAAATTATACTGCTATTAAAGCATCAGCACAGAAGGGGGCAATTAGGGACTGTCAGAATAAAAGCAGCATGTGATCCTCTTACACATTTTAGCCAAATGTTTGAACATTGAGAGTTTTACAAATTATTTAAGCAGGAGATGCATTCTAAGGCTACACTATGTATCCTATTTAGCACCCAGATTGAAACAAGTAGTACACAGTGCAAAATGTAGATGACTGAGAAATCATTGTCACTAATAACTTAATTTAAAACTTTTTTTCTTTAATTGGAGGTAATGTTACTGGCAGTCAAATGTGTTCCTTGTTTCAGATTCATTGCTGACTGCCATATACCCAACCTAATCTTTTTGTCCCTGGCTTCCCCATGACAGCAGAATATAGAAAGAGTTGTGTTTGACCAGGCTCCTAATGGTCTTTGTGCCATGGGTGCAAAATATTTGGCCACAGCAGACCTCCATTGTAAAAAAAAAAAACAAAAAACTGCAGAACCAAGAAGCACGATCAATCCATAAGTTAATAAGGGGTATATCAGCATGGCTCAATGCCAGCAATATCTTATCAGACTTATCCACATTCCTGGAATCACACCATGACACTTACTCAACACAGATGGCATAGTTTAGTTCAGTATTCTGGATTTGCTTTGTGTCCAGCATTGGGTAGCTATTTGAAATGTAAATGTCTGAATACACAATCACACAGTATAAAATTTTGCAAAGCCTCTAACATTGTGAGCTGCAGAATTGAAGTTTTAGGTGGCTGACCATTCCCACAAGTAGTTCCCCCCCCCCATGCAAATTTTTCAGGCACAAATATATTGGCAACATTGATGGCAGCATAATCTAGACGTTACAGGAATGCATAAAGGACTTGGAGTCAGGAACTGTTAAATTTAATCTTGTTTCTGATAGTAACTCAATGTGTATTCTTGGACAAGTCAGTAAACCTCTGAATGTGCCATATCCAGTGCCCACTAAAGTCAATGGAAATCTTCTCACTGACTTTAAAGGGTTTGGATTGGGCTCTATGTCTCAGTTTCTCCATCTATAAACTGGGGGAAATTATACTTACTTACCTTATTGGGGTAGTACTAGGATTATTTTTTTTACAGTGTTTAAAAGATGTTATGTGTATATGATCAAAATATGATTTAAATAGGGACAGTTACAGGAATTATGAACATTCCTTTTAGTTCCATAGAAATACACTGAGGAGGAAATACAGTGCTGTAACCTACTTTCTATCTTGAAAAGAGAGATTTGATATTAGCCATGGGTTATCAACTCTTTCTAGTACCTAAGTGTATGACTGCACTGGTAACATTTCTTAAAAGGTTTCAGAGTAACAGCCGTGTTAGTCTGTATTCGCAAAAAGAAAAGGAGTACTTGTGGCACCTTAGAGACTAACCAATTTATTTGAGCATGAGCTTTCGTGAGCTACAGCTCACTTCATCAGATGCATACCGTGGAAACTGCAGCAGACTTTATATATACACAGAGAATATGAAACAATACCTCCTCCCACCCCACTGTCCTGCTGGTAATAGCTTATCTAAAGTAATCTTCAGGTTAGGCCATTTCCAGCACAAATCCAGGGGTGGAGGGTGAGAAAACCTGGATTTGTGCTGGAAATGGCCTAACCTGAAGATTACTTTACATAAGCTATTACCAGCAGGACAGTGGGGTGGGAGGAGGTATTGTTTCATATTCTCTGTGTATATATAAAGTCTGCTGCAGTTTCCACGGTATGCATCTGATGAAGTGAGCTGTAGCTCACGAAAGCTCATGCTCAAATAAATTGGTTAGTCTCTAAGGTGCCACAAGTACTCCATTTCTTAAAAGAAGTGGGGAAAGCAATCCTGAACATTAAATATAAGGAGAAGTCACAAATAAGAGGAATTGCAAAAACTGATAAATAATGCAGCCTGCAGGCAGGAAATGTATTAATAGTACTGAATTTAGCTTATATTTTATAGTGCTTTTTATCCAAAAGCATTTCAATATGATTTATACACTCTGGGTCAAATTCTCCCCTGGCTCTAGTCAGCCCCATTAAAGTAAATGGTGTAAGTCAAAACAAATTTGGTGCCCTGCATATTGTACAGGAATCACTTCATTTCTTAATGATGTATGTCTTTGAGTCATTCACGACCATTGCTGAAATGTAGTCTTTAAATTGTATATTCACTTTCAAGGCAAATTTTACCTTTAAGTCATGAACATCATAAGGAGACAACAACTTGACAACATTTTCTGTCCCATTTGGGATTGAAGATCAGTGGGAAGGGTGTAAATTGCAAGACTGACTTTAACAGATCAAAATTCAGTATCAAAGTGGAAGGAGATGAAGAATGAACCCAAAACATGAGAGCTAAATGAAACAATCCTGAAAGACACATGAAAACCACAAGCGTTCAGCAAACAAAGACGCTCCATTTTCAACAGCCATAGACATTGTAAATATCATGCCTCATCAGCACAATATCTTGCTTCATTTTATTCCTCTTCATTCATTTTCCCCAATATGAGATCATAAACAAAGGGGAAAAAATATTATTTAAAAATGCTAGCTCTAATTTAAAGAAGTTGGTTATTAGTCACCATGTTATACAAAGTCCAAGATTTTCACAAGTGACTAGTGCTTTTGAGATCTTCATATTTTGGATACCCAACGTGAGTCACCCCTCAGAGGCTTGATTTTCAGAAACTATTGGCAATCAGGTCCCTCTAAAGTGTCTCAAGCTGGGCCCTCAAATATTGAGGCATCCACAGTCACTAGTCCCTTATGGCAATCTTAGCCAGAACCTGAAAACCCTGACTGAGTAGCCCCAGGAATTTAGTGGATAGCAGTGTAGGATTTATTGAAGGCTTAATCTAAAGTTTACTGAGGCCAATGGAAAGATTTTTACTGGCTTCCCTGGCTTTAGATCTGACTCTCACATATATCCTCATTAGCTTCAATTGTTCCCCCTTTTTTCGGTTAATATTATTTAACTAAATCAGTTAATCCAACTATTTTCACATTATGGGTATACTGCAAACAGGAATAGCATGCATGATCAAACATTTTTTCCAGTTTAAGTTTGTTTTTTTTTTAATTTCCATTTTGGCCTGTTCTACCTACTGTGGCCTGGATCCTGCACCATTCTGGTCAATAGGAATTTTACAACTGACTTCAGTGGTATAAGAGAGGGTATTCATTGGAACTATTTCCCAAACCAATAAAACTTTCAAAACTTCTTGAAACATTTTAAGTGTGACCATTCCAGTTAATTTTAACCTCAGGTCTAATTACTTTATTAAGCTCGTATTTCATGATAAGTTTCCAAAACCTGGGGGGGAAATCCTTTTCATTTCCTTTATAACTTAAATGCAGCTAACCAATTAACAGTACATTAGAAATGCATAGTAGCAAATTCCAATCTAGGCCGACTATCTGGAAGTCTTAAAGTTTCAGGTCAGTCTGAATTCAAATAGCTTGACTGTGGGAAGGTTATAATGAAAATGCTACTCAAGGCTCCTCTTCTACTGCACTGAGAGGACACAGCAAAAGATACTGTTTATGTAGTCAGAAACAGTTTCATTTGCCAAGAGGGTTCCCACTGTGACTGGCAAATCACAGATCAAGGCATCCTTTGGGCTTTGTTCTCTAGTCATTATCATATACTTGTGAATTCCTTGTCCTCTTCCTCCAGTAATAGGTACAAAGCTATGATGAAGGTCAACAGACTGTGCCAAGAACACTTTGGAATTGATTTTGATAAATGCTACTTTTATAATATATCCCTCACACTTTTATTTCTTTCTAAATAGTAGTGTGGGACCAGTTAGGGTGATAAAAATCTACCTGGAACATATTTTATGGGTTATCTTGCATTTCCAGTAAGCCTTACTGTGAGAGCTCTATTTGTATGTCATTGTGTAAGTCTGACCCCCTGCATCAAGCATTGGTTTAATTCTCTATTAAAGTTAGCTCATATGTTGCTGAAAACAGCATAAAATTTATTTTTATTTCCTTTAGGTCTCCTTACCGTCTAATTCTGTTATGACATTCAAAGAGGACATATACAGACTGGGAAGTGACTAAAGTAATGGCTGTTATTCAGAGCTTGATAAATAGAGATTGTTGCCAAGCAATTTCCTTCTGTTTAAAAAAACCCCAAAACCTACAGATAAAATAACTTCTGAAATGTCGAGTGCTAATGACCAGGAACATTATTATACATCTCCAACAGGGCTACTCAGTGGGCCTTTTGAGTATTAATGTGAGATACATAATGAACAAACAGTATGACGAATATAAATAAAAGTATATAATTATGCTGTCATTAATTTGCTAAGATCCAAGTGCCGTAAGACAATATAAAGCCTTTCTTAGACCATTTTATTTCCTTTATAATGCATTTGTTTAAGTATGCTGAAAGTCTAGCATTTTTTCAAAATAACACTGCTGCATATAGTTTAAAATCCCTTCCTGTGAAAAATAGGTTTTTGAAAATGATATGTTTCTCGTGTACTGTATATTTAATCTTATCACAGATCAGAAAAGGCACCCTCATTTCTCCAATTCAGGATAAATTTACATGTCCCTAGGCTTTTTGAAAAAAATAATTTATGATAAAGTATCTGATTCCTAATACCAAAGAAGTGTTCGGGTTTTACTTTGGCAAGACTGTGAAAAGTGATACAAATATTGTGTGTTTCACCTTCAAAACTCATATCTAAAATTTGTTTTGCTAAAGAAGAAAACATTAAGGGAGTTATTGGTCCATTACACATTTTTATACATTTTTGATACAGCATATCTGGGGTTGTAAACTTATGAGGAGCAGTTGGCAAACTATTTGCATGGCACAGCCAAGAAATTGTAAAAGATGTGCTTTGTAGGAATGAGTGTAATAAAATCACTTGTTAAAATTAAATATGTTCAAACTTATTTAATTATATTTGAATGCCCAATAGCTGCCGCCTGTACAATGTATACAACATTTTCCCTTTCTAAATAGTTCAGTGGGCAAGTGAAGTAGCAGGGAGGGGGGAAATAGTGTGCTCAGCTAGCATATTCTAGTGACTAGAACATCTCAAGGTTTTAGAAGAACAGTAAAAATAGGAGAGCTGGCTGAACTGTTCATAATATATAATATTAAATAATATGTATTACAATTGTAAACCCTTTTTTGATTATTGAACCAATAAGGAACCATTCCTAATTTTGTAATTTGTGTGCAATGTTGTTATACCTATGTTGGTCCCATGATATTAGAGAGACAAGCTTTGTGCTTTCACAGAGCTCTTCTGAGTAAGCTTCAAAGCTTGTGTGTCTCACTGACAAAAGTTGTTCCAATAAAAGATATTATCTCACCCACCTTTTCTCCTTGTTATTTGTAAGTATTCTCAAATTGGTTGGATGAACAGTTTTCAGTTTATTCATTGAGGACTACATTCTGGTAACCTTACTCATGCTGAATAGTATTTTACTCCAAAATAGCCCTTTTAAAATGAAACTACTCAGAGAATAATCTAGTAGCCTTAATGCATGAGGGTATCGGAATCTGACCTTAACTAAAAGAAAAGGAGTACTTGTGGCACCTTAGAGACTAACATTTATTTGAGCATAAGCTTTCGTGAGCTACAGCTCACTTCATCAGATGCATGCTGTAGCTCACGAAAGTTTATGCTCAGATAAATTTATTAGTCTCTAAGGTGCCACAAGTACTCCTTTTCTTTTTGCGGATACAGACTAACATGGCTGCTACTCTGAAACCTGACCTTAACTATTCACTCTATTATCACGTACCAGTGCCATAATATCAGAATGCTTTAATAGAATCATGACCTTTTTTGTGTGTCCTTTCTAAAGAGAGCAGGAACAGTGGCTTGAAAAAGATTTTAACTGGAAATCTAGTAATTAGTTAAAATATTAAATTAGTTCAAAATATGACTTTCTGACTGTGCTTGAGCCTACAAAGTCTCACAAAGCTTACATTACATTGACATAACCCACTTCCTACTAGTTTTCTACAATATAACAAAATAAATAACAAATACAATGATGATCAATAAAAGAATGTTCACTCAACATGGAAGCTAAAGCTAAGGAGACATGATTTCTAGAGCTGGAACATTAAAAGGTGAATCCAGTTCCCAGTGGAGTCAATAGAAGTCTTTCAATTTACTTGGGTTATGGTTGTATTTGGTTCCCAAAGATGAATGGCTTTTGTGGTTTTTCATGTCATTGTGAAGGCAACATGAAACATTAACCCACAGAGCTAATTTCTACCCTTATATACACACACAAACTTCTTAGTTTCTCCTTAGAGGGGTGACTGTAGTAACTAGGTCCCTGAAGTAATTAATAATAGTTAAACTGCCTTAAGAGGGTGTTTTCTTAAATGTGGTGCTCATCATGGAAAATCAAACTACATATTATTAAACTGTTATGAGCTGACTTTATATTATGCTGTGACACATCCTTTGACATAATTATCTACAGTGTGGATGAAAACTTCACTGATTTTTTTAGTTAAATGTCTCCATATTTCACTCTGTGTACCCTTCGCACTTCGTCTGAGATCTCTTTGAAGTAACAGAGTTCTGAATGCAGGAGCTGGACCCAAGAGATTAATTTTATTATTGTTAACTTAAAACAGTAAGTTATGGTCATTTCAACAAGTTCTATGAAAAGTGTATTGAAATGTTGAGAAGTGATTTTTTCCCATGTAGAGTAGTTAAGTCCTCCACAGTGAAACAATTCATTCATAAAGCTGCTGTTGATCTCAGAAATAGTGTATTAATGTTTATGGTTTGCATGATTTGTTATCAGTTCAGACAATTTTAATATGAAACACAATATCTGCCTATTGGGTATGTTGGTAAATATTAAATACTTGGATAAGAGGAAAGAGTTGATTAGAGATATCATCACTCTGTCTTACTGTACAGAACACTTCAGGTTCCACATTGTGAAAAAAAGAAATACATCATTACCACACTAGTCTGGAAATTTCTGTGTGGGCAATCTGCATTACATTGAATAGAACTGAGTTGGCATGGTCCAAACCAGTATAATGAAATCTGGAAGCAAAGAAACTATTTTCATAGCACATTACATAATAGACTAGGTGTGAAATTAGTTTTATGGTGAACGGACACCCTGAAGGTTGTTAGCTTTTTATTCTATGCAGCTTCTTCTACATAAGTGCATTAGTGTTTCTTCTTATAGAAAACAAAAATACATTTTAATGAATAACTCTTAAAGTGCACTGAGCAGCTGTTCACACATCTGCTTAACCTCATCCCACAAAGTCCTTTGTGTAATAAGTCAAAGTCTTGATCAATGTTTTAGTCAAATGGATGTCTTTTAAATAGCTAAACAAAGTAACAATGAAAGGATGAGGACTTTTTTTAAAAGACACTTTTTCAGAAGTGGCAATTATAAAGTCAGAATACTTTTAACATCTCTGTGATATCAGTTTTAGCAAGAGGGGAAAGAACTGCTCACATTATGGGATCTCATCCGTACTTTTATGTGATTTTGGGGGGAAAATGTGCAAAGTCTTTTGAATTAATGTGGTATTAAGATGCCCAGAGTATTATGGTGCTTTGTTTTTCATGCTGTCCTATAAAATAACACGTGGGGCCAATTTTCAATCAAGGACACCTTTAAAAGGTCATCCGTATCCTGTATTTGATTGCTGAAATTGTATATACACATGTAACATAGTTATAGCAACAACTAAGTGCAAATCTGAATGTCCTAAAACAGGATTTGAATGTTATCTCATTGTTCACATATGAAAACTGGTTAATGTATGTAGATAATAGAAACTTTGTTTTACACAAGGTGAAGAAGGCGACAAGGGGAGAGGCTGTTCTAGATTTGATTCTGACAAATACAGGAGGAACTAGTTGAGAATTTGAAGGTGGAAGTCAGCTTGGGAGAAAGTGATCATGAAATGATGAGTTCATGATTCTAGGTAAAGATAAGAGAGAAGACAGAATAAAGACTTCAAGAAAGCAGACTTTAGAAAAAGTCAGAGAATTGATAGGTAAGATGTGACGGGAAGCAAGTCTAAAGGAAAAAAGAAGCTAGAATCTACACCAATGCATAGAAAAGATAGGAGTCTTTACCAGGAGATCTTCAGTGACCTGAAATCGAAAAAAGTGTCACCCAACAAGTGGAAACTAGATCAAATTCTGAGGATGGATATTAAAAAAACCCAGCATGTAGGGACAAAGTTAGAAAGGTCTAGACACAAAACACAATTAAACTAGCTAGGGACATAAAAGTTAACAAGAAAACAAACATTTTACAAATACATTAGAAGCAAGAAGATGACCAAGGACAGGGCAGGCCTATTGCTAAATGAGGGGAGAGAGATAACAGAAAATGCAGCAATAGCCAAAGTGTTATATGCCTTTTTTGTTTCAGTTTTCACAAAAAGAGTTAGCAGTGATTAGATGGCTAACATAATGAAAAGCAGTATAAATGGGTTAGGATCTGAAGCTAAAATAGAAAGATCTAGTTAAGAATTACTAATAAAAATTAGATGTCTTCAAGTCAGCAGGGCCTGACAACACTCTTTCTAGAATACTTAAGGAACTGTCTGAAGAGACCTCTGAGCCATTAGTGATTATCTTTGAGAACTTGTGGAGGAAAGTAGAGATCCCAGAGGTCTGAAAAGGGACAAATATAGTGCCTATCTGAAAAAGGGGATAAGGACAACCCAGGGAATTATAGACCTGAGCTCAACTTCAGTAGCCATAAAGATAATGGAGCAAATAATCAAACAATGAGTTTATAAGCACCTAGAATATAAGGTGATAAATAACAGTCAACATGGATTTCTCAGGACAAATAATGTCAAACCAACATACTATCCCTCTTTGATAGGGTAGCAAGCTTTGTGGATAAGAGGGGAGAAGTAGATGTGATGTATCTGGACTTTAATAAGGCTTTTGATACTGTCTTACAAAGCTCTTCTCACACGCAAACTATGGAAATATGGCCTAGCTGAACCTACTAGCGGGTAGGTGCATAAATGGTCAGAAAGCTGTACTCAGAGTAGTTATGGTTCATAGTCAAACGAAGGGAATAATGAGTGGGGTCCTGCAGAGATCTTTCCTGGGTCTGGTTCTATTCAATATCTTCATAAATGTTTTGGACAATGGTATAAGGAGTAACATATAAATGTGTGGATAATATGAAGCTGGAAGGGGTTGCAAGTGCTTTGGTAGACAGGATTAGAATTAAAATTGATCTTGACAAACTGGTCTGAAATAAAAGGTTGTTACAAGGAGGAGGGAGAAAAATTGGTCTCCTTAACCTCTGAGGACAGGACAATCAGTTGCATACATATAAAATGGGAAATGACTATGTACGAAGGATTTAGTGGCTCACAACTAAATACAAATTATCACTGTAATACTTTTTTTTAAAAAAAAGTGAACTTTATTCTGGAATGCATTAGTAAGAGTATTGTAAGATACAAGAAGTAATTTTTCCAAGAAGTAACTCTATTAAGCACTGATAAGACTTCAAGTGGAGAACTGTGTCCAGTTCTAGTCACCACACTTCATGAAAGATGTGGATAAATTGGAGAAAGTCCAGAGAAGAACAAAAATGATTAAAGGCCAAGAAAATATGGCCTGTGATGAAAAATTGAGAAAATCAGGTTTATTTAGTTTGGAGAAGAGAAAACTGAGGGAGTACATAAGGCTTCAAATACATAAAAGGTTCTTCTAAAAAGGAGGGTGATATAAGTTGTTCTCCTTATCCATTGAGGACAGGACAAAAAATAGGTCTAAATTACAGGAAGTGAAATTTAGGATGGACATTAAGAAAAAATTCTGAATTGTAAGGGTAGTTAAAAACTGGAACAAATTCCTACAGAGGTTGTGGAATTTCTGTCACTGGATGTTTTAAAAACAGGTTAGGCAGTGACCACCCTGCACCTTTAACGGGGGGGGGGGGGTGGGCATTTGGCTGGCTGGGTGAAGGGAACAGTACTTTATGGCTGGCAGCAGGGGGGAGGGAGATGAAAACTGTTGCAAAAGGGGTCAGCGTGGTCACTGACTCATCCCCTAGGAATGCAGGGCTTAAAAGGGGCAGCCCTGGGCCTGAAGCCTCCCTTTTACATGGAGCAGTCTGAAGCAGAACCCACCCTCCCCTTTATGTGATAAAATACCAAGTTTGGTCAAGACCGGCTGTGGGCGTTACACTAATCACCTATTTTTTAAGGGGGCTGGGAAGGAATTTTTCTCTTACCACCATATTGGCTTTGGTGCAGTTGGTTTTTTTTTGCCTTTTCCGCAGCAGGTTCAGGAAGGGCTCTGTTTGTGCATGGCACAAAGAGTGGTAGGTTATATGTTGCAAATCATTATTAAAGTGTAGGGCGGATGTCCAGTGCAGGTACTGCATAGGAAAGGTATACAGTGACTGGATAAATGGCTTAGAAAAGGACTTAAAAGGAGGTGTTTGTTAAAGTAATGAAAGGGGGGCTGTTGGGGACTCGTATGATTGGTACAGCAGGGAGTTAACCCCCCCATTTTTATAGCCCACCTTAACCATCCTACAAGGGGGGTGGATGGTAAGGTCCTGGCAATGAATTTGCTGGAGGAACCTGGATGGAAAAAGAGGGGGAGCTGGTAAAAGCCCCCTGGGTAATCACAGAAAAAACATGGGGTTACCTGCACTGTACACTTTTATCTGCTGGGTACTCTCAGACATCTAATAATAAAGTTGAGGCCTGATTAAACCCATGTCAAATGTCTCCTGTCCTTCTTTCATTATCACCAGACAAACATCTGTCAAGGATGGTGTGACAGGTTTCAATCGGTCCACCGAGCCCCTAGGGGGGTGATGGAGAGCTAGGGTCCCACACCTTTCGGGCGTTGGGGAACTAGCAGAAAAGGCGTGCCGGCCCGACTCCGCAGCGCACCCCTCAAGCCCCGGGGCGTGCCGGACCGAGTCTACAGCGCGCCCCTCAAGCCCCGGGGCGTGCCGGCAGGGGAGCACCGGCACGAGTCTGCTACCCAAAGCAGGTTGGCCGGGGTAGGGGAACGCAGGCCCACCCAACTCCACTGAGTTCCAGCCCAGGGCCCTGACAGTGGCGGGAGGTGAAGGTCCCGCCGCTGGGTCAGCAGGGAGCCATCTGCGCCCCGCTGACCAAATACACCCACCACACGGTGCAGTTCTGCCCTTGGCTACTTCCTACCCAGTCTCTCAAGCGGGCCTCTCTGGTCCCTCCAGCTTGTCCGGGTATTCAGCTGCTGGCAGCTCCAGCTCCAGCTCCCCCTCTGTGTTAGGCTCACGCTGGCCCAGGTTACAGCCTGGCTCCTCCGGGTACTCAGCAGCTGGCAGTCCTGGTTGCCACAGGCCTTCCTCCTGGCCCAGGGCCTCCCCTGGGTCAGCAGCAGGGTCTGGAGGGAGCAGCCTGTGTCTCCCTCCCTCCCTGGTGCTCCTCTCACTGGGCAAAGGGCCCCACCCTTTGACTTCCTGTCCCACCCCTCCTCTTCCGGGGATTGGGGTAAGCTTGGTCTGGCCCTGCCCATTCAGGCTGAGACGGTGGCTCTTTACCCTCTGGTTTGGAGGGAAGCCATCCTGGCTCCCTACTGGTGGTCTAGATAATACTTTATCTAGCCACTGTGCAAGGGATTGGACTAGATAACCTATTGAGGTACCTTCCAGTCCTGCATTTCTATGATTTCTATGAAAATGTGTAGAACAGTCCTCTCCAGTCTATGGTGAAAAACTCTGCATTTCAATTATTTAATCTGAATTTGTAGAACACATGAGCTTCCAAGTGATGTCAGTGGGAATTCCTTTAAAGAATAATGCAAGTACACTCTGCAGTTAAAAGATTTCACAGTATTAGATCTAAAATTCGCCTGTACACTTTGTATTTCCAAAAATAGCTCAGATACATGACCGACATAAACTACAAAATGATTAAGAATTATAATTGTTTCCACTCAGGCCATGTAATGTCCTATTAAGATGCTGGTTTGATGGCTTCATAGTATGCCTCATATTTAATTATATTACTTCCAAACTAATAATAAAGGTGTATTTTGCTTTTGGATGCTTCAGACTCTAAATCAAAAGTAGATTTTTCTACCTCTATATTCATTCTTTCTGCAATGCTCCAACCTCTACCAGCATAAATCTGAGTGAAGGGAAGTCCTCCAGAAAGTCCTTTAGAGAAAGACTGTAAGGGTAGAAAGCAACACTCTTCCTTTATTCTGGGGCGATCATAAGAGGCATTGCTATTCAAGAAGTGGTTCAAGGTTTTGCTTATTCAGCAAACACCTTTGTCAGCCTTTGCCACAGAGGCTGCTATGGAACTTCCAGTAGAAATTAAAACTGATCCTCATGAGTGGAACCCCTAAGAAAGGAAGGGCAGCTGTCATAAATATAAAGGGAAGAGTAAACCCCTTTAAAATCCCTCCTGGCCAGAGGAAAAATCCTCTCACCTGTAAAGTGTTAAGAAGCTAAAGGTAACCTCGCTGGCACCTGACCAAAATGACCAATGAGGAGACAAGATACTTTCAAAAGCTGGGAGGAGGGAGAAAAACAAAGGGTCTGGGTCTGTCTGTGTGATGCTTTTGCTGGAGACAGAACAGAAACAGAGTCTTAGAACTTAGTAAGTAATCTAGCTAGGTATGTGTTTAGATTATGATTTCTTTAAATGGTTGAGAAAATAGCTGTGCTGAATAGAATGAATATTCCTGTCTGTGTGTCTTTTTTGTAACTTAAGGTTTTGCCTAGAGGGATTCTCTAAGTTTGAATCTAATTACCCTGTAAGGTATCTACCATCCTGATTTTACAGAGGTGATTTCTTTTTACTTCTATTAAAAGTCTTCTTGTAAGAAAACTGAATGCTTTTTCATTGTTCTAAAATACAAGGGTTTGGATCTGTGGTCACCTATGCAAATTGGTGAGGATTTTTACCAAACCTTCCCCAGGAAGTGGGGTGCAAGGGTTGGGAGGATTTTGGGGGGAAAGACATGTCCAAACTATGTTTTTTCAGGAACCCATATAAAGTTTGGTGGTGGCAGTGGAAATCCAAGGGCAAAGGGTAAAATAATTTGTACCTTGGGGAAGTTTTAACCTAAGCTGGTAAAAGTAAGCTTAGGAGGTTTTCATGCAAGTCCCCACATCTGTACCCTAGAGTTCAGAGTGGGGAAGGAACCTTGACAGCAGCATTGAAAGCACTGCATGGTCTTTTGAGTACTTCCCTTTACCAGTGATAGAGAAAATGACACCACATCTATAGACTATTGAATTCAAATACTAATTTAGGGCATTAATTGTTGTAGAGACCACAGGTAACAGTTTTAAATGCCTCCATTTTGAAAACAGCCAAAGTGAGGCCATTTAAATGACAAATTACTTTCAATGAGAGTTAGGCTCCTGAATTCATACTTGACTTTTGACAATAAGACTTTGGCTCTTAAGTAATTTGAGCACATTTGAAAATTTTACCCAATATCACTTTTTCAGAAGCTCTTCACAAGAAAAGAAAAGGAGTACCTGTGGCATCTTAGAGACTAATCAATTTATTTGAGCATAAGCTTTCGTGAGCTACAGCTATGAAAGCTTATGCTCAAATAAATTGGTTAGTCTCTAAGGTGCCACAAGTACTCCTTTTCTTTTTGCGAATACAGACTAACACGGTTGTTACACTGAATCTTGACAAGAAGTTCTTCTATAGTTCTGCCTCAAAACCAAAACTCCTCCAAAACTTGAGGGGGAGGGGAGGCTAGACCTAGATATTTGTTTTAAAATAAGCAACCATTTAAGCACAGAAATATCTTCAAGCTATTAATTTTATATGAACCAGTGGAACAAAAGCCTGCTTTTGTCTGTTTACTTTGGAGGGAGTAAGGGAAGGCACTGATGCAAAAAGATGTTGATTATTCAGTTGCATGAAGAGCCATGCTGTAGAGTGGGCGAAAGAGCACTTTTGACCCACTTCAACAGCAGAGTGTCTGCTATCCAGGTCTTGAAAGTAACTTCTTATTTACAGGCCTAAAAATGTTACTCAAATAGAAGCTTAAGCAATCACTTTTCACCCTCATCTGTCAAGAAAAATAGCTAGAGACAGAAAAGCTGTTTGTCTGAGAACTATCTTACCAACCCACCTAAGACCAAAAAAAATAGTTGAAAAAGTGAGAGGCTGTTAATAAATGATCTCAATTACCTTGTCACTTTTACTTTTTTGTACAAAACTAGACGTTTCAGTGGCAAAGTGTTAAATAATACAAATTTTAACTGAAGTGGCTGAAGACATGAGTGGATTTTTTTTATTAGCATTATCAACTCCAGTACTAAGAACAGAGAGCAGATATAAGAAGCCATATGGATTTTCTCAGGAGGTTCCTTGAATATGAAGGCCGGTTTTAAACACAAAGCGCAAGAGCAAAGTATGGCAGACCAGATATGGCTTAGCACATGGATAGCAAAGTGCAGGAGGAAGAGGGTAGTACTGATGGCAATTAAAATAAATAGATTGTCCAGTTAGATTCTTAAAGTGCAGTCACTGGAGTTGATCAATGTAAGATTAAAGAAATAAGAGAGAGCACAATGCAGCATCATTCCTGACTGAAGAAAGGGGTTGGGCTAGATGATCTGGGAGGTGGTGTCATTCAGTGTTACCTATAATTGTCAATGATTGATTACTGTAAGGAGAAATACAGATGCGCAATTGGATGTAGAATGGAAGGATAACAAAGGAATAAGTGACATAGCTGTATATCTAACAGTTTGTATATATTGGATGTTACTGTGGATGATTTAAAGAATGTACTATACAAGGTACAGAAGTAAGTGTGTCTGGCACTGAGTGACGCAATAAAAGAGAAATAGGGGGAGACTCATTTTGTGATGTTTTCTTTTTCATATTAGAGAGATGTGGATATAATGTATGAGCACATTGGAATATAGCATATTAGATAAGAGATAATCATGGGTGTTTAAGCAGAAGTTCAGTCAGTTTACATTAAAATGTAGAAGGTAAGTAAAATTACAAGCCACTCAATGAATGAAGAGAACAAAGCAGTGAAAACAAATTTGAAGAAACTGGAGGGGTGTGTACAGAGAGGATATGTGGATAGATGTGAAATGTGGGTATAAGGACAGGAGGAGTATTAGCATCACTTAAGGTGACCAGACAGCAAGTGTGAAAAATCAGGACGGGGAATGGGGGGAGAATAGGAGCCTATATAAGAAAAAGACACAAAAATCGGGATGTCATTATGAAATTGGGACATCTGGTCACCCTACCATCACTGCGCCTTTGCAAAAACTCTGTGCAAAGACAGGCTATTATGTGTCAGAGGTGGTGTGACTAGGGTGGACAAATACAGCCACTCTAAATTCCCCTGGATTCGTTAACTCATTCTATAATCTTTGTGAGAGGTTGAAGAGAACAGATGCTGTCTGTGAGTCAAGTGCAGCATGTCTGCAACCTGCCACGGTTGCTTTTGAGGAAGGTAGCCCTAGAGGATGAGTGTAAGAAAACTTCTTACATACAAATCTGGATGCAGGTCATTTAGAGGCACATCATACACTCCCCCAGCTCCAGCTTCATTGAGGTGGACCCCAGGCTTGACCTGTCTCTCTTCGAGCTTTTTGCCCTGCTGGTGATGCTAATGCTCCTCCTGTCTTACACCCAGGGAGCATATAGGCCTGGATCACTGGTTCACTCAGTATAGCGGGACACCTGAAGCACTCTTTTCCCCCTCCTATGAACCACACTGGGTCAGCCATTATCTGGCCTTTAAAGAACTACTTAAAAAAAACAACACCTAAATTTGGGGGAACATAAGTGTTTTGAGAGAATGGACTACTGCTCACCCTTAAAGGTGCATGTAGATTTGATGCTAATGAGGAAACAAAATTCTCCTGTCAATTGTTAATATTCAAATGTAAGAAGAAAAACATTTTCAGTGCAGAAACCCTCTTCATCCAACACAATGCTTTTGTTGTTCAATCTGGTTAGTAATAGCTATAAAGTACAGTAAAGCAAGGCAATGATAAAGGTGAAATACACAATAAATTTGCTGAATTAAATTAACCTTTTTAGGTGTAAATACACACAGTTTTTGAAAGACAGGCCTTTGAACCAAGAAAATGACTGGGGAATTTAAAATGTTATGCCACAAAACTAGTTAAAAAAAGTCAAAATATATCAGGAAGAAGGATGTTAATAATAGTAAGGGGCCAAATTAAAACTGAAGATAGAGATTCTATATAACTGAGTCATATCAGATAATTTCAGTACAAGTGAAGGATCATAAATGTTGGATAATTTACCGTGTTTCATTCCATCCTCCAGGGTGTTTAGGAAAAATAGATCAGAGAATATTTTCTTTTTTTAAGATTATGATTATGCAACTGCCTGTGCATAGGCCACCCCCCATATCCATGTAGAGCTCCACTGATATCGGCGAAGCTGTCTGTATCAGGGGTCAGCACCACCATGTTGCCTGACAGACACTTGACAAAATTACCGGACTTAGTGATGGACATTTGCAGTGGGGTATGTGATTATGTCATAAAATAGCACATATAATTTTCCACACTGAAAAAACCCACCTGTAACCTAGCTAGCTAATAATAATAATTAATAATTAATAATACATTCAACTGACTTTAGTGTTTTTTAATGTACCTCACCACCACAGCTAGGTCGAAGTCCTTTGTGCTTGTTCTTGAAGTTGCAATACGTAGACAGGCATCAACCCAACAGTTCTCAAAGTGATTCCTTGTGGAAGTTTTGATTGAATTCATGTGGCTGAAGCGTCGTTCACAGCAACATGTGTCAGGGCTCAGTGTCAGTAAAAGAAGTGAAAGCCTTTCCAGGTCACTGAGGTCACTTGACTTTAACAAAAGACACCATAATTTGATAACATGACTGCCACAGTGGTTTGAGTTGAAAAGTGTTTTGACTGCATCATCCTTGCAATATAATGTATACTCCATT
This sequence comes from Eretmochelys imbricata, assembly GCF_965152235.1. Lineage (NCBI taxonomy): Eukaryota > Metazoa > Chordata > Testudines > Cheloniidae > Eretmochelys > Eretmochelys imbricata. The sequence goes on along the minus strand of NC_135575.1, from coordinate 52,391,341 downwards.
TCAACCTTGCTGGAGTCAATGCGCTTTGTAAATTTTGCTGAAAGTTTTTGAATTTCTGAGAATGGTGGCTTTTGGTTGCAGGGGTCCAAATAAAGCATGCATTTCACCAAGTCTTTTTCAGGAAACCTGGCCTTGAATGCCTGTTCATGTTTCTCTGCATATTCGATGGACATTGCTTTTACCTGAGCAATCTCCATTTCTGGCAAGTAGATGCTCAGGGAGTGTGAGGAGCAGCACTATCTCTGTGACCTTGGCCCTAGGGATAGACAGGTTGCTTGGAGATACAAAAGATTTCAGCATAGAATCCTTATTTGAAGGCTGTTTAAACAGTTTCAAAATGACCTTACAGTACTTCTCCAGAGAGCAGTATGTGTTGTACAGATCAGAGATCTCTTTCTGCACTGCCAAATTCATTGCTGCGAGAAGTGGCAAAACCCAATTCAGGAAAATGAGATACAGAATGAATTTAGGAGACTGTAGCATGCCATAGATATTCTGCAAAAAGAACAGGAATATTTGTGGCACCTTAGAGACTAACCAATTTATTTGAGCATAAGCTTTCGTGAGCTACAGCTCACTTCATTGGATGCATGCAGTGGAAAATACAGTGGGGAGATTTATATACACAGAGAACATGAAACAGTGGGTGTTACTCTCCTTACAGTGTGTATGGTAATCAGATAAGGTGAGCTATTACCAGCAGGAGAGAAAAAAAAAACCTTTTGTAGTGATAATCAAGGTGGGCCATTTCCAGCAGTTGACAAGAACATCTGAGGAACAGTAGCGGGGGGGGGGGGGGGGAAGGAAATAAACATGGGGAAATAGTTTTACTTTGTGTAATGACGCTTCCACTCCCAGTCTTTATTCAAGCCTAAGTTAATTGTATCCAGTTTACAAATTAATTCCAATTCAGCAGTCTCTCATTGGAGTCTGTTTTTGAAGTTTTTTTGTTGAAGGATTGCCGCTTTTAGGTCTGTAATTGAGTGACCGGAGAGATAGACTGGGTTTTGAATGTTATAATTCTTGACATCTGATTTGTGTCCATTTATTCTTTTAATTAGAGACTGTCCGGTTTGGCCAATGTAGATAGCAGAGAGGCATTGTTTGCACATGATGGCATATATCACATTGGTAGATGTGCAGGTGAACAAGACTCTGATAGTATGGTTGATGTGATTAGGCCCTATGATGGTGTCCCCTGAATAGATATGTGGACACAGTTGGCTTTGTTGCAAGGATAGGTTCCTGGGTTAGTGATTTTGTTGTGTGGTATGTGGTTGCTGGTAAGTATGTGCTTCAGGTTGTAGGCCTGTCTGTAAGCAAGGACTGGCCTGTCTCCCAAGATCTGTGAGAGTGATGGGTCGTCCTTTAGGATAGGTTGTAGATCCTTGATAATGTGTTGGAGAGGTTTTAGTTGGGGGCTGAAGGTGATGGCTAGTGGCGTTCTGTTATTTTCTTTGTTGGGCCTATCCTGTAGTAGGTAACTTCTGGGTACTCTTCTGTCTCTGTCAATCTGTTACTTCACTTCAGCAGGTGTGTATTGTAGTTGTAAGACCCATTCCCAACTGACAATCTTTCAAAGTATTGCACTAGAGAATCCCGCAGTAGCTCAAATCTCTCAATGTACATAGCAAAACTTAACCAGTGAATTTTTTTTGTAGCTAACCAGATTTGAATATTCCTCTTCATTCAGCTCACATATCTGTCTAAACTTCTTTTTTTTTTTCTCGCAGCCCCACTGAAATGTCCAAGTGTCACTTTGATCCTATCTTCCACAAAGTCAGGTCTGACTGATTCAGCATTTCCAGTCAGTAAGGCTTGGCAAGGAGTCATACAGTGCTGGATGGATAAATCACCATAGCTGCATGCTGACTCTGTCCCTCTCTCCCCGAGCACTGACTCAGCAGTTCCCAGCCCATTGGCTGGGAACCGTGGCCAATGGGAGCTGCAGAGCGTGGTGCCTGTAGATGGAGGCAGTGTGGTTGCAGAGCTGCCTGACTGTGCCTCCCCTCCACCAGCAACAGCAGGGATGGGGAGCTGCTTGCGGGGAGCCAAGCTGCCTGAGGTGAGCTGCGCCCCCCACAGACCTCAAAATTTTTATGATGGACACTTATGTCCGTGTACAGACACGTTGCTGACCCCTGGTCTGTATGGATAAAATTGTATTATTGAGGCCCTAAATTTTACATTGTTATAAGAGGTAGGTACTGTCTTTATCCAGACAGTATTTATCCCAAAAAACTTACAGTTTAGGTCAGCAATCCTGAAATTCCCTCTTTTTGTGTGGTTCCATGTGCCTGCATAGAGCCCTGCTGATGATGTCAATACCTTGTTCAGTGGTATTCCAATCCTGACTAGAATCTCTGTGTGCTTCTCTAGTACAAATAATATGTATAGATTAAATATGATCAGAACAGTGATTGTGGGTGGGTCTGGGGGAGAGAGGAGATAAATAAGATTACAATATTCATGGTATCATAGAATCATAGAATATCAGGGTTGGAAGGGACCCCTGAAGGTCATCTAGTCCAACCCCCTGCTCGAAGCAGGACCAATTCCCAGTTAAATCATCCCAGCCAGGGCTTTGTCAAGCCTGACCTTAAAAACCTCTAAGGAAGGAGATTCTACCACCTCCCTAGGTAACGCATTCCAGTGTTTCACCACCCTCTTAGTGAAAAAGTTTTTCCTAATATCCAATCTAAACCTCCCCCACTGCAACTTGAGACCATTACTCCTCGTTCTGTCATCTGCTACCATTGAGAACAGTCTAGAGCCATCCTCTTTGGAACCCCCTTTCAGGTAGTTGAAAGCAGCTATCAAATCCCCCCTCATTCTTCTCTTCTGCAGGCTAAACAATCCCAGCTCCCTCAGCCTCTCCTCATAAGTCATGTGTTCTAGACCCCTAATCATTTTTGTTGCCCTTCGCTGGACTCTCTCCAATTTATCCACATCCTTCTTGTAGTGTGGGGCCCAAAACTGGACACAGTACTCCAGATGAGGCCTCACCAATGTCGAATAGACGGGAACGATCACGTCCCTCGATCTGCTCGCTATGCCCCTACTTATACATCCCAAAATGCCATTGGCCTTCTTGGCAACAAGGGCACACTGCTGACTCATATCCAGCTTCTCGTCCACTGTCACCCCTAGGTCCTTTTCCGCAGAACTGCTGCCTAGCCATTCGGTCCCTAGTCCTAGGTATGATGTATGTTGCACACAATTGCTATGACACATTTGATACCCATTCCTAAGGGGGGCAGAGAAATGATTTCATAAACCCTGTGAATGGATGAGAAGCCAGAGGATGAATGAGCATAGGAGTATCAGAACCTGATGGTGATGGTGGAGCTGAAGGACAAGTCCAACAGTCAGTGGTTTCTATGTATGTGTACTCTCATAAGAGGATTTATAGTAGAGCTGGTTGATGAACTTTTTTTCTGAAAAGTATAGATTAGTCAACACCAAACAGAAACAGGGTCAGTTTTAATGATTCCCCCAACTCAAAAAATGTTTGGGGGAAAATGTTTCAAAAAGTTCTGTGTCTTGTTTTGACATTTTCAAATGGTATATTTTCAGTTTCTTGACTCTAGATGACTTTTCATTTCAAAATATTAGTAAATCAGACAAAAAGAAAAAAATATTTGAAAGGAAAATTAAATATTTCAGAATTGAGATGACTGATCCCAGAACCAAGCCAGACTAGGTAAGGTTACCAAGATGGGCTCCTGTTGGTCTGGTTGAAGACTGAGCCCAGAGAGGGCTGCTGAAAGGACACTAACTGAGGGTATGGAGGTGAGCTCCTGTTGGGCTGTTAAAGAAGGCAATGCCTCCAGGAAGGAAGCATGGGTGCTAGAGTCCCAGAGCAGGGCTATAAGAAAGAACTAGAGACTGTATACCCCAGAAAGGGAGACAGTGTGTGAGTGACTCGGCTGGATGGCTGATTCACTGAAGACCAGCCGGACAACCATCAGCTCAGTGGGGGCGGGGTTGTGAGGTTGCTCATGGGATGTGGGTGCATTCAGAACTGAGCGATTGCAGGCACGTACCAGCTAGAGAGGTGGATGCCAACACTGTTAAGACCTGCACACACTAATAACCTTACCAGAGAGAACCTCCTCATTCTGATAGGATTATGGCTGGTGTTTAGTCCTTCTAGCCATTCCCTTAGGATTGGGGCCTTATAGGACCAGAAGTCCTGTCCCTTTTCTGGATCAAAAAGGAGGCCATGAGCCAGTTTTAAACTAGACTACTTATCCAGTGATCCTACCTTTATCTGTTGATCCCTGGAGAATCCAGTTTGGACTATTATATGGGCACCTCTCCTAGGGGATGTTGTTTCTCTGCAGATGTGTCAAACTCAGTGAATTTGCCCAATCACCCCCTGCTGTTCTCCTATTTACCCTTCCTGTACAATTCCTCAATAACACATAGACAATTGTATTTTTAATATAATGAGCTCTAAAAATAGTAAACTGCATTCACTATGGTTTAACTCAATTCCATAAGGTTTGTGCAAGACATTGTCAGTCTGTCACAGAAGGGTAGTGATTCCTCCTTGTTAAAAACATTTGCGTTTGTTTTTTTAAATCCTTGGATAGTCTTTAGTTGCAACAGTTCTCTGCCTGCTAGAGTTCACTTACAAAAGGTACAAATATAATCATTAAGGTGCAAAAGATCAGAAAACCTGATTATGTGGCATGGTGAAGAATCCTATAACTTTTTTATTGAAAAGAGATGTTTCTGATCCAAATGCAGTGGAACTCCTTCCATGTTAATAACCATTTTATCATTACACTTGAGAGAGATTTTAGAGTGTTAATATTAAACACTTTAAAAAAAATAAGAAGTCATAAAATTGTATCACAGGAAAGAAAGCTTGCTTTAAAAGTTTCCTGCAAATACATTTTTCTCTGGAGTATTTTTGAATTAGATACCCACCTACTGTGTTTGTTTCTTTGAACTCTTCCATTGCAGGGAATTTAAAGATAGTTAATGATTTATAATCTTTCTCATCAAGCAGTCAATGCTTTGGATTTCAAAGTATTATTGAGCATTCTTACTTTACTAAGCCTGTCATTTAAAGCAGCTGTTAGAATGCTTCAGAAACTTCCCATGAAAAAAAGCATAGATGGAAGCCAATCTACCAGTCCTAACAATGTTTGTGTAATTGTGAACTTCTAATAATTTTCCAGAAACAATTAAGATGAAAGTCTAGCTGTCCTTATAGTGTCTGGTTTAGCTGCTATTGAGTTTTGGTGCATTCTGTTGAATTTTAGGTTATCTTTTATAATTTGCCCTTTCATATTTGCCTGTGGAAAACGAGGAATGGCCAGGTCTGGGTGAAGTCTAATTTCTGAGTTTCATGTCGCACAAAGACATTTGGGTTCCATTTGCACTGTCTTTCCTTCTCCCCCACAAATGAAATTAAATATTTTGGAAAATAGGCAATAGAGATCTGGAGACATACCCAAACCTCCTTGACAAAAAATTATGTTGTGGCTGTGATGGTGTATTGAACCAATCACACATGTACATTATATAGATGGATGTCAAACAAAGCCAGAGGTGGTTTTTTTTTAATTGAGTTAATGGCATTTAACTCAGCATGTACTCTTGACAATATTTGATCATAACTTCTGAAGAGTGGAGGCCTGGTATTAGTTCACTGGTTTCATAGAGTTTTCTGAAAATTTTCGGAAACCAGTCACATTTCAGAAGATTGGAAAAGGGGCTGCATCATACCTTTTTTTAACAAAGGAGAGCAATCAGCTTGCTCAAACTATAGAAAAATAACACTGCTGTCAGTCCCAGGGGAGGTATTTATGATCATCCCACTGTACTGGCTGAAATACTATCTCAGCCCAAAAATGAAACACAGCCAGTTTAGTTTCTGCACAGATTGATCTACAGATTGATCTATATATCCTCTGCAGAATGTTATTTTTAAAAAAACAACTAGAATGACAAAAGGAAGTTAAAATTGTGTTTAAAGACTTTTCAGCCACTTCTAAGTCTGTGCATTGATCAGCAGAGTGGATACTGCTGTGCCAGTATGGGATACCTGAAAATGTAGTATGCCTAATGGAGGAACTGTAACTTTAGTTGGATCAATGGCTGAAAGATAAAGGAGTTTGAGGTGCAAGTGGTGGTCTCATCCATCCTCCCTGTGGAAGGAAAAGGCCCAGGTAGAGACTGTCAAATCGTGGAAATAAATAAATCATGTCAGAGAGAAGGCTTTGGATTCTTTGACCATGGAATGGTGTTCCAAAAAGGAGGCGTGCTAGGCAGAGATGGGCTCCACCTAATGAAGAGAGGGAAGAGCATCTTCACAAGCAGTCTGGATAACTTAGTGAGGAGCGCTTTAAACTAGGTTCACCGGGGGAAGGAGACGAAAACCCTGAAGTAAGTGGGATAACAGGAGGAAGTACGCTCAGGAGAGTGCAAGAGGGGAGGGCTCCTGCCTCATACTGAGAAAGTGGGACGATCAGCGAGTTATCTTAAGTGCCTATACACAAATGCAAGAAGCCTGGGAAACAAGCAGGGAGAACTGGAAGTCCTGGCACAGTCAAGGAATTATGATGTGATTGAAATAAGAGACTTGGTGGGATAACTCGCATGATTGGAGTACTGTCATGGATGGATATAAACTGTTGAGGAAGAATAGGCAGGCAGAAAAGTTGGGGGAGTTGCATTGTAAGTAAGAGAGCAGTGTGACTGCTCAGAGCTCCGGTATGAAACTGCAGAAAAATCTGAGCGTCTCTGGATTAAGTTTAGAAGTGTGAGCAACAAGGGTGATGTCGTGGTGGGAGTCTGCTATAGACAACCAGACCAGGGGGATGAGGTGGATGAGGCTTTCTTTCGGCAACTGATGTAAGTTACTAGATCACAGGCCGTGGTTTTCATGGGAGACTTCAATCACCCGATATCTGCTGGGAGAGCAATACAGTGGTGCACAGACAATCCAAGAAGTTTTTGGAAAGTGTAGGGGACAATTTCCTGGTGCAAGTGCTGGAGGAACCAACTAGGGGTAGAGCTCTTCTTGACCTGCTGCTCACAAGCCGGGAAGAATTAGTAGGGGAAGCAAAAGTGGATGGGAACCTGGGAGGCAGTGACCATGAGATGGCCAAGTTCAGAATCCTAACACAAGGAAGAAAGGAGAGCAGCAGAATATGGACCCTGGACTTCAGAAAAGCAGACTTTGACTCCCTCAGGGAACTGATGGGCAGGATCCCCTGGGAGAATAACGTGATGGGGAAAGGAGTTCAGGAAATCTGGCTGTATTATAAAGAATCCTTATTGAGGTTACAGGAACAAACCATCCCAATGTGTAGAAAAAATAGAAAATATGGCAGGCAACCAGCTTGCCTTAACAGTGAAATCCTTGCTGATCTTAAACAGAAAAAAGAAGCTTACAAGAAGTGGAAGACTGGACAAACGACCAGGGAGGAGTATAAAAATATTGCTCAGGCATGCAGGAGTGAAATCAGGAAGGCCAAATAATACTTGGAGTTGCAGCTAGCAAGAGACGTTAAGAGTAACAAGAAGGGTTTCTTCAGGTATGTTAGCAACAAGAAGGAACTCAAGGAAAGTTTGGGCCCCTTACTGATTGAGGGAGGCAACCTAATGACAGAGGATGTGGAAAAAGATAATGTACTCAATGCTTTTTTTGCCTCTGTCTTCACGAACAAGGTCAGCTCCCAGACTACTGCGCTAAGCAGCACAGTATGGGGAGGAGGTGACCAGCCCTCTGTGGAGAAAGAAGTGGTTCGGGACTATTTAGAAAAGCTGGACAAGCACAAGTCCATGGGGCCAGATGCGCCGCATCCAAGAGTGCTAAAGGAGTTGGCAGGTGTGATTACAGAGCCATTGGCCATTATCTTTGAAAACTCATGGCGATCGGGGAAAGTCCCGGACGACTGAAAAAGGCAAATGTAGTGCCCATCTTTAAAAAAAGGGAAGAAGGAGAATCCTGGGAACTACAGGCCAGTCAGCCTCACCTCAGTCTCTGGAAAAATCATGGAGCAGGTCCTAAAGGAATCAATTCTGAGGCACTTAGAGGAGAGGAAAGTGATCAGGAACAGTCAGCATGGATTCACCAAGGGCAAGTCAAGCCTGACTAATCTAATTGCCTTCTATGACGAGATAACTGGCTCTGTGGATGAGGGGAAAGCAGTGGAGGTGTTATTCCTTGACTTTAGCAAAGCTTTTGAGACAGTCTCCCACAGTATTCTTGTCAGCAAGTTAAAGAAGTATTGGCTGGATGAATGTACTATAAGGTAGATAGAAAGCTGGCTATATTGTCGGGCTCAACGGGTAGTGATCAGTGGCTCAATGTCTAGTTAGCAGCCGGAATCAAGCAGAGTGCCCCAAGGGTCAGTCCTGGGGCCAGTTTTGTACAGTATCTTCATTAATTATCTGGAGGATGGCGTGGACTACACCCTCAGCAAGTTTGCAGATGACACTAAATTGGGAGGAGTGGTAGATATGTTGGAGGGGAGGGATGGGATACAGAGGGCCCTAGACAAATTAGAGGATTGGGCCAAAAGAAATCTGATGAGGTTCAACAAGGACAAGTGCAGAGACCTGCACTTAGGATGGAAGAATCCCATGCACTGCTACAGACTAGGGACTGAATGGCTTGGCAGCAGTTCTACAGAAAAAGACCTAGGGGTTACAGTGGACGAGAAGCTGGATATGAATCAACAGTGTGCCCTTGTTGCCAAGAAGGCTAATGACATTTTGCACTGTATAAGTTGGGGCATTGCCAGCAGATCGAGGGACGTGAGCATTCTCCTCTATTCAACATTGGTGAGGCCTCATCTCGAGTACTGTGTCCAGTTTTGGGCCCCACACTACAAGAAGGATGTGGAAAAATTGGAAAGAGTCCAGCGGAGGGCAACAAAGATGATTAGGGGACTGGAACACATGACTTATGAGGAGAGGCTGAGGGAACTGGGATTGTTTAGTCTGCAGAAGAGCAGAATGAGGGGGGATTTGATAGCTGCTTTCAACTACCTGAAAGGGGGTTCCAAAGAGGCTGGATCTAGACTGTTCTCAGTTGTAGTAGATGACAGAACGAGGTCTCAAGTTGCAATGGGGGAGGTTTAGGTTGGATATTAGGAAAAACTTTTTCTCTAGGAGGGCGGTGAAGTACTAGAATGGGTTACCTAGGGAGATGATGGAATCTCCTCCCTTTGAGGTTTTTTAGGTCAGGCTTGACAAAGCCCTGACTGGGATGATTTAGTGGGGGATTGGTCCTGTTTTGAGCAGGGGGTTCGACTAGATGACCTCCTGAGGTCCCTTTCAACCCTGATATTCTATGATTCTATTAGTCTGGTTTTGAGGAGAATCAAAAGTATGCCAGAGATGTGTTTTCTCACCTCCATTATTAAATGTTCCAATAGACAAGCCGATGAAAAAGCTGATTGAGGCTGCAGTAGGAGGTGTGAAGTTTAATGATACATCATTTGAGGATCGTGAGCATGCAGATGATATTGCCTTACTTGGAAAGACTACTGATCAACTACAGTTAATGTTGGAAGAACAGCAAATAACTGCAGAATCTGCGGGACTTATGATCAATGGTAATAAAGCCAAAGCTATCCATGCCTCCTAAAAATGACCTGCCAATGCTTCGTGTAGATAGCAATGATATTGAATGGGTAAATACTTATATCTATTGGGATAGTCAGGCGACAACAGGTGGCTTTATATAAGAAGAAGTCACATGTCAGATTGGTCTTGCATCACTAGAATTTCAGCATCTTGAAATGCCTTTGTTTGGATGTGGCGGGTGTCTCTGTGACAACTAAGATAAGAACAGAGCAGCTAATGGGAGTTTTGTGAGGGAGTTCTGCAGGTGATGGAGAAATGATTACGTGATCCTTGGGGTAAGTTTGTTGTTTGTAGTGTGTGTGTGTTTGTGGTGTGCTTGCTGCTTGACTGAAATATACCATGTGGTCTGTCTGTTCGCGGGACCATGTGCTGAGCCCAGTGGCCTGCTAGGCAAGGCTGAGAGCTTCTTAATGAGGCTTTGATCCCTATGCCCTTTAGCACCTTGTGGTGGTGCAGTGCCCCACCCCCTTGAGAAGAAGGACTGAACCAGGCCAGAGAGGCTGTGCAGACCCGCACCCAATCAGAGAAGGCCTGGGGAGAGCTAATCAGGGCCGTCATAAGCCCTATATAAAGGCTGCCTAGCAAAGAGCAGGGCAGTCTCTCCCTGGTGGGCATAGGAGGAGGACTGGCTCCTGAGCTGAAAGGTTGCACCTTGGACAGAGCAGTGCTCGGGAAGGGCAGAAGGAACTGGGGGAGCTCCGGCCAAGGAAAACCCCAGGCTGCCGGCCTAGCTACCAAGGGCTGGGCAGATGCATAGGGCCGAAGGGGAAGCGGCCCAGGGACAATAGCTGGGCAAGGGGAGAGAAGGAGGGCAGAGAGGCTGCCTCTAGAGGGTTCCTGGGTTGGGACCCAGACTAGTGGGTGGGCCTGCGTCCCCCCCTTTCCCCTTGTGCTACACGTGGTTGAAGAGAAGTGTAGCCTGATCCAGGCTGTGTCTGGTCCCTGCAACAAGGGGCTAGACTCTGAGGCTGAAGCCGGCCACTATAGCAGGTGCAGATCATGGACTGCTGATAAAACCAGACCCCTGGAAGGGGGCTAGACTGGAGCAGTGGGCACTGCTGGGGGGCAGTGTCCTGAAGCGGATGTCGCCATGGAGGGAGCAACGCTGGTGCAGACGCCAACAGAGGGTGAAAGACGGACGGGACACCACTGACAGAGGGCACTCCACATGGACTGAGCTAATTCCCAGATGTGCCAGCGAGAGGCGCTGGGTTGGTGAGTCCCAACCCCGTCAAACACCTATCAACCCTTAACCAGGGGGCGGGGCTACTCAGGAAGGCTGGGACTTTAAAAATCCCACCCCTAAGTGACCAGAGGAGCTAGCGAACAGGAGTGGCTAACAGGGGAGGTTTGCAAGGGAGAGGGGGGTGGGCTAGATACACTTAACATTCGTTAAACTTAAAGCCAAAACCACCCCCTGATTAAAAACAAAACATCAACAAAGGAATAAGCTGCAGAAGTAGAAAGATAATGCAGTCAGAAATACAGCAACAGAGTGGGGGCTATCCAGTTTATTGTACCCAATGCAGCGTGTATGATTACTTGCCCTATGGGCAGGTGGTCTATGTGTGCATTTGGTGCAAGAAGCTACTGGCCCACAGAGACCATGTACGAGCTTGGGAGACCAGAGTGGCAGAACTGGAGGAGCTGAGGGACACAGAGAGGACACAGAGAGATGAGACTTTCCCGGACACAGTAGAATGGTTTCACCCCCAGTCTGACAGCCTCTGTTCTGTTCAGGAGGATGAAAATCTCAGGGAAGGTTAACATCCAACTGGAGCGGAGGGAAATGATCCCATAGTTGGGACCCTCCTTCCAGTGCTCCTCTTTCCATGTGATTCCAGATGATGATGTGGTATTGTCTCGCACTGAGAATACCTCTCCAGGGGAGGAAACTCCAGTTATTAGAAAGAGACAGGTAATAGTTATGGGGGATTTGATCATTAGAAACATAGATAGCTGGGTTTGCAATGACCAGGAGAACCACTTGGTGACTTGCCTGCCTGGTGCAAAGGTTGCAGATTTCTCAAGACATCTAGATAGACTTATTTGTAGTGCTGGGGAAAAGCTCATGGTATGGGTAGGTACCAATGACATAGGGAAGGATAGGAGAGTTGTCCTGGAGGCCAAATTTAGGCTGCTAGGTAAGAGATTGAAGTCCAGGCCTCCATGGTAGCATTCTCTGAAATGTTTCCAGTTCCACGTGCAGGGCCAGTTAGACAGGCAGAACTGCAGGGTCTCAATGTGTGGGTGAGATGATGGTGTAGGGAGGAGAGGTTCAGATTTATTAGGAACTGGGGAAACTTTTTGGAAAGAGGGAACCTATACAGGAAGGATGGGCTCCACCTACCCCTAAATGGAACCAGATTGCTGGCACTTAAAATTAAAAAGGTCACAGTTTTTAAACTAAGGTGGTGGAGAGCTGACACCACCTTAGTTTAAAGGTCGTTAGAAGATTTTTAAACTAAGGTGTTTTAAACTAAGGTTGTTAGAAGAGCTGACACCACCTTAGTTTAAAAAGTCGCTGGCACGTAAAATTAAAAAGGTCGCCGTTTTTAAACTAAAGTGGTGGAGCGCTAACAGGTTCAGAGGAGCACATGGTTCAGACAGAGGCATCTATTAGGGGAGGATCTATTAATAGAGATTCTCTGTCCTAGTAAAGAGGAGAGGATGGAAGATGATAAAATATGGGTAGGATCTGATGAGAAACAGTCAAATGAAAGTGTCTCATCCAATTAGATCATATAATGGCAGACAACTAAAAAGTGACAAGTTTCTAAATTTCTTATACACAAATGCTGGAAGTCTAAATAATAAGATGGGAGAACTAGAGTGCCTTGTATTTAAATGAGGATATTGATATAATAGGCATCACAGAAACTTGGTGGAATGAGGATAATCAATGGGACACAGTAATACCAGGGTACAAAATATGTCGGAAAGACAGAACAGGTCATGCTGGTGAGGGAGTGGCACTATATGGGGGGGAAAAGCATAGAATCAAATGAAGTAAAAATCTTAAATGAGCCAAACTATACCATCGAATGTCTATGGATAGTAATTCCATGCTCTAATAATAAGAATATAACCGTAGGGATATATTACGGACTACCTGACCAGGATGGTGATAGTGACTGTGAAATGCTCAGGGAGATTAGAGAGGCTATACAAATAAAAACAATCAATAATGGGGGATTTCAACTATACCCATATTGACTAAGTATGTGTCACCTCGGGATGGGATGCAAAAATAGTTTCTTGACACCTTACATTACTGTTTTTTGAAGCAGTTAGTCCTGGAACAAACAAGAGGAGAGCCAATTCTAGATTTAGTCCTAAGTGCAACACAGGATCTGATTCACCCTAAGTGTAGCATCAAGAGGTGAATATAATGACCATAATACAATTACATTTAACATCTGTGTGGCAGGGAAAACACCACAGCAGTCTGAAACTGAAGCATTTAATTTCAGAAAGGGGGACTACACAAAAATGAGGAGGTTAATTAAACAGAAATTGAAAGGTACAATGCCAAAAGTGAAATCCCTGCAAGCTCTATGGGAACTTTTAAAAGACAGTGTAATAGAGGCTCAGCTTAAATGTATACCCCAAATTAAAAAAAAAAAAACATAGTAAGAGAACCAAAAAAGTGCCACTGTGGCTAAACAACAAAGTTAGAGAAGCAGTAAGAGACAAAAAGGCATCCTGTAAAAAGTGAAAGTTACATCCTAGTGAGGAAATAGAAAGGAACATATACTCTGGCAAATGATGTGTAAAAATATAATTAGGGAGGCCAAAAAAAGAATTTGAAGAACAGTTAGCCAAAGACTCAAAAAGTAATAGCAATTTTTTTTTAAGTACATCAGAAGCAGGAAGCTTGCTAAACAACCAGTGGGGCCACTGGACAATCGAGATGCTAAAGAAGCACTCAAGGACAATAAGACCATTGTGGAGAAACTAAATGAATTCTTTGCATCGTTCTTCACAGCTGAGGATGGGAAGGAAATTCCAAAACCTGAGCCATTCATTTTAGGTAATGAATCTGAGGAACTGTCTCAGATTGAAGTGTCATTACAGGAGGTTTTGGAACAAATTGATAAACTAAACAGTAATAAGTCACTATGGCCAGATGGTGTTTACCCAAGAGTTCTGAAGGAACTCAAATGTGAAATTGCAGAACTACTAACTGTATTCTGTAACCTATCATTTAAATCAGCTTCTGTACCAAATGACTGGAGGATAGGTAATGTGATGCCAATTTTTAAAAAAAAGGGCTCCAGGGATGATCTCACCAATTACAGGCCAGTAAGCCTGACTTCAGTAGCAGGGAAACTGGTTGAAATTATAGTAAAGAACAAAATTATCAGACACGTTGATGAACATAATTTGTTGGGAAAGAGTTAACATGGTTTGTGTAAATGGTAAAGCATGATTTTCCATCTACTAGAATTCTTTGAGGAGGTCAACAAGCATGTGGACAAGGGGGATCTAGTGGATAGAGTGTACTTAGATTTACAGAAAGTCTTTGATGAAGTCCCTCACCAAAGGCTATTAAGCAAAGTAAGCTGGGATAAGAGACAAGATAAGAGGCATCAGAGGGAAGATCCTCTTATGGATTGGTAACTGGTTAAAAGATAAGAAACAAAAGGTAGAATAACTGCTCAGTTTTCAGAATGGAGAGACATAAATAGTGGTGTCTTCCCGGGGTCTGTTCTGGGACCAGCCCTATTCAACATATTCATAAATGATGTGGAAAAAAGGTAAACAGTGAGGTGGCAAAATTTGTAGATGATACAAAACTACTCAAGATAGTAAAGTCCCTGGCAGACTGTGAAGAGCTACAAAAGGATCTCTCAAAACTGGGTGACTGGGCAACAAAATTGTAGATGAAATTCAATGTTGATAAATGCAAAGTAATGCACATTGGAAAATATAATCCCAGCTATATGTATAAAATGATGGGATCTAAATTAGCTGTTACTACTCAAGAAAGATATCTTGAAGTTATTGTGTCTAGTTCTCTGAAAACATCCACTCAATGTACAGCGGCAAGCAAAAAAGCAAGCAGGATGTTGGGAATCATTAAGAAAGGGATAGAAAATAAGACAGAAAATATCATATTGCCTCTACATAAATCCATGGTATGCCCACATCTTGAATATTATGTGCAGATGTGGTCACCCCATCTCAGAAAAGATATACTGGAATTGCAAAATGTTTAGAAAAGGGCAACAAAAATTATTAGGGATATGGTATGGCATTCAGATGAAGAGCGATTAATAAGACTGGGACTTTTCAGCTTGGAAAAGAGACAACTAAGGGGGGATATGATAGCAGTCTATAAAATCATGGCTGGGGTGGAGAAAGTAAATAAGGAAGTGTTATTTACTCCTCATAACACAAGAACTAGGGGTCATCACATGAAATTAATAGGCAGCAAGTTTAAAACAAACAAAAATAAGTATTTTTTTCACACAACACACAGTCAACCTGTGGAACACCTTGTCAAAGGATCTTTTGAAGGTCAAGACTATAACAGGGCTCAAACAAGAGCTAGATAAGTTCATGGAGAATAGATCCATCAATGGCTATTAGCCAGGATGGACAGAAGCTGGGAATGGGCGAGGGGGGATAGATCATTTGATGGTTACCTGTTCTGTTCATTCCCTCTGGGGCACCTGGCACTGGCCACTGTCAGAACACAGGATACTGGGCTATATGGACCTTTGGTCTCAGCTAGTGTGGCTATTCTTATGTTCTTATATTTCATACAGAGCATGTCATGTAAAATATCTTATGAAAGGTTACAATCTGCTGAAACCAATTGTTGTATCAAAACATGTATATCGTTAATATGTCTCAGGTTATGAGATTTTGCTCTATGGTTGTTACTGAAATATGTTTTAAGGTTGCTAGTGACATAAAAAGGAGGTGAATCACTCCCAAGAGGGTGTTCAATGACCATTAATCAGCAGGGCAGTTGTAATCAAGTGATTTTCAATTCAATAACAGTTGCACAAGCACCACATAATGGGTACTGCTCAACTCCATGACTCAGTTGAACAAGACCACACCAGAGGGCTTGCTCAACCCTGTGTCTCAGCAAAGCCCACCAGGACATGTTTGGGTTAGTATTTTCCAGGCACATGGATGAAAGGTATAAAATAAGGAACAGTGCTTCGCTTTGCCCTCCTCCACCTAAACTGGAAGCAAGAAGAATGCCGGGAAGACAAAGACTTCAATTGAGAAGACTGATCCCAGGTTTAAAAGGGGAAGCCTGTGTATTAAGAACTGTAAAATCAAGTGGGGTGAGAGAACTGTTTGTTCTAAATACTGCCTAGTGTAATAGGTTTACGATTTGGTCTGCGAGGTTACAAAAAAAAAAGGTAAACAGTCTCTGACCTTTTCTGCCTACCACTTATAATCACTTAAAATCTATCTTTCTGTAGTTAATAAATCTGTTTTATACTTTACCTAAAACGTAGTGTTTTAGGTAAAGTGCTTGGGAAATCAACTCAGTTTACAAAGGCTTGTGTATGTCCTCTCCACATTGAGGGAGGGGCATATTGGGTAATAAACTAACACTGCTTAGGCTTCTGACCAGGCCAGACGGTACAGTCCTGGAGTGTCAGGCTGGGGGCTTGGGAGATTTGCTGGTGCCTTTCTCTGTGTGATTCATGACTGGCTCTGAGAGCATTCATGCAATCTAGCTGGGTGTGCAGCTCCACATGTTGTTGTGCTGAGGGATAACAGTCCCTGGAGGGCTTTGCTGCTTGTCACTAGCAAAGTTGTTTGGATTTTTGTCACAAAGTAGGAGATACTTAGACAATCCTGGAAAGCTGAAGTCTTGCATCAGTTTAGGACAAACAGCAGCAATGGTGGGGTCACTTCCAATATGCAAAAGAAGGTATGCTTTTACAGAATGTTTATAGAGCTGAGGTCCAAGGAAGCAGACACAAGCCCAAACAAAAATGAGGTTGGAAGATGCAATTTTGAGGGATTTAAGAAACCTTAATCCTCCCATTCTGATGCTTGCTGAAGGAAGGAGATGTGAATTCAAGATGGAATTCTTCTACATGCCACTATGGCTACAACATAGCCATGTGAATCTGCTAATATTACATTTGGCTTACAATTTGTACCATCATATCTACAAGGAAGAAACCTTTAATATGGATGAAGTGTGGTGTGTAGATGTAGCTATATATCTGTCTCTGTGTTCTGCACCATTAAATCGTTCTAAGGAGTGTGCTGTCTACTAGGACTGGCAAGTGGAACACATCGGAGTGTGTATGCATTCTCCTGTGCCTGGTCTACAAAGGATATGAACGTATTTCAGACCCAAAGAGCCTGGCTCTTTAGCAAAAGCTGTAGAGATAGGTATTTGGCTTTAGTGTTCCCTAGTTCAGTCCTTTTGTTGTTGGTCAAGATATTGGTCGTCACATAATTGGGGGTTTATCTAGGATTTGAAATATTGTAGTCCCATGTAACCCAGTGGTCAGTGTATGTGTTATGGATTACCTTTTCTGCTCGACCCAGAGAGAATGTAGGACTACTACAGCTCCCCATTTGAGGCTGGCACTTTAGCTTAAGCTATAGAGACTTATGCTCTCAGTGCAGAGGCCTATGGTTCATATCAGCCAAGATGTTGGCTTTCATTAGTACAGATTTTCATTGAAAGAGTACACACATACAGAGTGCTCTTTTATTAATAATTTACTTTTGTTCTTTCAATTTGGTTTATTTACATTCAGATCACAACAAATCATCCATTTACTCTTTGTGTATAGAGAACACAAAATAAGTATAAACAAATAACTTTTAACAATTTCTAAGACTTGATACTGCAAGAAAATAAAACCCGTGATGGGAATCTAAAGTTGTTTCCCTAAAGTTTCAGTACCAATGTAGTACAAAACCCTCAGTAACCATTTAGAATACTAGAGAATGACATTGTATACTAGAAGAAATAATAGTAATTAAAATCTTGGGATATTCAGCTAATAAATAATGAAACACCAAGAAATCTCATTGGTAACACACTGCTAAAGTTAAGAGCAGAAAGGAGAAAACCATCTCTCTGTAAAATAATGATTTTATTCAATCTGAACAATTTAACACACCTCTGAAGACCTTGCTTGAGATGATCAAAGAGAATTTTATGATCAAAGGTGCTTTTTAGTGATCTAAAGAAGCAGTGAGAAAATAACCTTCATTGAATAAGCATAAATTCACAGTGTCATTCATGACCCCTACTAGCAAAGTCCTATGTTGCAGACCAAAAAACAGACTAAAAATTAGTCTGTAGTATATAGTAAGAAATACCTTTAATCTAATATAGATAAAATAACTAGAAAACCCTTGGGGAGAAGTGTGCCAGAAATGTAAGTGACT
Source organism: Eretmochelys imbricata (assembly GCF_965152235.1). NCBI lineage: Eukaryota > Metazoa > Chordata > Testudines > Cheloniidae > Eretmochelys > Eretmochelys imbricata. The sequence goes on along the minus strand of NC_135575.1, from coordinate 52,373,332 downwards.
TATGGAGGCCACAGTACTAAAGTGAAGAGGTGTTTCACAGGTAATGACCTATGTGAATGAGTTTGGTGTCAATTCAGTTCAGCACAAACAAGAATCCACAGGACAGAAACAGCCACTACAAGTGGCATTCTTGTTGGTAGTCTTAGCATAATCAAGAATTGATGGGAGATTGAATTAGTCTCTCCTGGTTGGTACTCCTGGTCTTGTTAAGGCATACTGGTTCAGCAATGAGTGGCTGGAAGTTTGTACTGCTGCTGCCCCTCTGTTCAATACAATAAGCTCAGAATCAAGTCACCAGAGAGGAAAGTATCTGAGCATGTATAAGATCCAGCAGTGGAGTCTTTCTTAAACAGTAAATTCTCACACTTTTTTTAAAGGGGAAGGATAAAAAGAACAATAGTTTTATTACTAAGTTTTATTATTCTTTGGATTTTATTCATAACAAATCTGCTCAGAGGATGATTACTCATCAAAAGTCTAAAAAAACTAGAACAACCTGCAAATGAAACACATCCACGAACATAAAAATCCTGTACCAAATCGAATTCCTCCTGATGTCAGTGGAAAGCTTCCCACTATGTTCAATGGGAGGTGGATTAGGCTTCATCAGAGCAGCTAGTAGTATTAACTAAGGCTATGGGAAATGATCAGCTACAACCCATCCCACATCAGGATGAGATTGCTTCTAGACATACAGTACCCACAAACAGAAGCCAAGTTCATAAATTTCTGCACACAAGTCGGTGCTACTCACAGAGCACAGGGCTCCCCAATCCCTTCCTCTGGCATTTGTTTCCTGCCCAGTAGGAGATTCCGCAAACTTACTTTTGTTGCCTTGTGAGGGGACTTGCTTCCTCTCCGATCCCTTCCTCTAAATAGAAGAAAAAGGGAGCAGCTACCACATAAGGTCAACTCCCTCTCCAAAATTTATACAGAACTTCAGGGGAGCTGCAGGAAGCACTCAACCTCCTATTGTTGTTGTTGCCCTACAGTAATTACCATTTATATGGTGCTGTACAGAATATTCCAATCACTGTACAGACATTAATTTATGCTCACAAGGACCCAGTTAACTAGACTGGTTGAGAAAATGGGAAATTGCTGTTAGGCTGACCACAGGATCATAGAAGACCCATAAATATTTGCATGATTGCTAGGGAACATCCTAGGAAAAATGTACTTGCTGGTATGGTATACAGCATTCTCCAGAGCTAGTTATGAGAGCAGACCCAGGAGGTCTGGGGAGGAGGGAGATTCGGATTTTATAGAATCCAAACCTCCAAGTGCAAATGTAGGTTTTGGTCATGGGATAGCAAAAATAACAGACCCTTGTCAGGCCTGGTTCATGTAGCCCATATGAACCAAATCTCGTGCTGCTTTCACCTTTACCATTAACGTCTTAGATTTTAGAAATACAATATAAAGATCTGTTTTGTCAACTGTCCTGAGTCTGAACATGCTCAAAGAATCAATTGGAACCATAATAGACTCTTCAAAACATGTGGTAAATGTCCATGAAAAAGAACTAGTTTGAAGTGTAAAGAAAAAAGCTTGCAAATTGATCAGAGATAATTGCCTTAATGGATGGTGAAGGGGAAAGGGGACAAGTGAGAAATCTAAAGAGTCTTGTGAGTTGGGTTCTCCTCCCACCCCTTCACTTCTCTTATCTCCCCCAAGACTGCATCAGCTTAAGGGAGTAACAATTACAGGTTTGCAACATTCTGGTCATGCTTGTCCTAATGCAGAAATTTTCATCGATGTACGTTTCAAAGTGGGTTCATGAATCCTATTAATTTTCTTCATGCTACATGAGTTTTCCTGTAGTCATATGTTGACCACTTTTACCACAAACCTTGTGTCCTGCTTGCATTCTATATATTTATCAAACCTAATAATTGCATATGCCCACAATTCATCTAAAAACCAATTGACTAGGACACAGAGATACAGTCTGGTTTCAGAAGAATAACATTCTAAGTATAGGGTTGTAAATGGAAAACACTGAGTTTAATTAAACTTAAGGATTAGAAATGGGACTGAAGGTATTAAAGAAAACTGAATATATTACTGAATGTCTCCTTGAATTTGGCTGAGTCTGTGAGCTCATTCTCCAAGATATTTTCATACTGTAATTGGCAGTGGAGGCTTTGGAATAGCAATGGTAAAAGAGAAGCAATAAATGCAAAACAATCTGAAAAGACCCAGCAGCCATTAGCCAATTCAACAATTTAGAAGAAAGAATCTACCTGCTTAAAATTAAATTAAAGATGTGCTACTGTGACAGTGCTGGGAAGAGTACATTTCCATTCAGCTCAAAGCTAACGATTAACATGCAAAGAAGCTAAAGGGTATACTCTCATCTCAATGCATCAGATTTATGCAGTACATTAGACTGATTCATAGGATGCCCAATCTGGCAAATGCTTAAATTCAAGGGATTACTGATGGGATTGAAGATACTGATGTGTATGTTTGCAGGAACTGGCCCGTATGCAAGGGAAACTCAGAATTACAACACATAAAACAAAAGTCAAAGCAAAAAAATTCTCTTCACTGGTTTGTGGGGAGGATCCCCTTTATCTATAATATATTTGTCAGAAAAGAGGGAAGGGGGATAAAGGAGAATGTCTCAAAGTAAATTGTTTGTTACAAAATGATAGTTGCAGCCTTAATTTCATAAGGTAGGAGGCTAGAGGAGAAAGTAGGTTATATGGATGTCCTTGGGGGGAAACTCTGTTGGGAACACTTGGGAAAATTCACTAGTTAATGTTGCTGAATTTTATGTCACTTATTTCATTCTCTTTCCCAGAATAGAGAGAATGGGAAAAGGCATAGGATAGAAAGCAAGCCAGGGACATTCATTTAGGCAGTCAGGAAAAAGTGAATGTGTCTTCAGCAATACTTCACTCCACTGCTCCACTGTGTATAAGTAATTTAAATATTCATTGGAGCAAGATAACTTGACTCTCCTATATGGAGACCACTGGGTTATAAGTCACTCTTACTGTTTCTTGTTGGCCCAATGCATATTTCAAAATGTATACAATGTGGAAACCACTTCAACAGCAGAAAATGAGAGAAACATGTTCCAGAATAACCAATATACAAGTGAAGCCAAGTGGGGATGGAACCTGGGTCTGCCACATCTTGGGAAACTGCTCTAACCACTGGGATAAAAAATATGGGGGGCACCACCACTAACCTAGTTTACATGCCCAACCTCTGGAGGGTAATAACATCTGTGAATCCCAAGTAGAGATAGGTGATCCCCCCCAACTTGAAGTTAGATGCTTATTTCCCTTTGAGGGGCAGCGTTTAGGTCCCATTCCTCTCTTTGGCATTTCCTGTTAGCTAGCTTAGGTGGATCCTCACTCAACATACTGGCTTTTGTGAATCCCATTTTTGGGCACCCAAGTCTTCCAGTGGGTTGCATAGAGATTCTGGGTGCCTAACTCAGGATTGTATATTCCACAGTCGGCAAGGCAAGGCATCTTATAAGTGCTCTAACAGTCTATGGAAATAGGTGCTGCAACATTTTGTGAATACCGTAGTGCCTGCACTATGGTAAGTGGTTAATGGTATTGGACACTGCATGAGTAAGACACTGGGAACCAAACTCATTCCTACTAATGGTGCTTCACTGAAGTCAATGTTATTCTTCTAGGGATGAATATGGCCAGAGAGTCTGTGTGTTATCATGATGTTGATTTTTGTGTCACTTTTCAAAAGGTGAGGGGCCAGATGCTGAGCTGGTATAAATTGGTACAGGTACACTGACTTTATATGAGGGTATAATAGCCTGTGTTGTTCAATATTGAATCCATCTATTTACACAATTATCTGATTTGCATGATCAGATGAACATTGCAAACATAAGTGTGATAACCATATCTCCAAAATTAGAGGCCAGGTTGAAAAGATGGACCTAAAGTTAATGGGCCAAATTTAGAACTGGTATAAGCAGGTGTAACTTCGTTAAAGACAGTGAAGTTGCATCCACTTACATCAGATGTCATTTGGATCCATTGACTCAGTTGTTCCTTTAATTAACATATAATGTTCCACCACATCAGTACCTCACTTCAGGTCATTACAAAAGCTCCACTTTTGAAGTATGCTTTGACATAGGCAATGGAGACGTGAAAGATTGAAAATGTTTTCACTAACTTTAGCCTTTTACAAACATGCTTTTGGTTGTTTTATTATTTGAGTAGTTCGACGTCTCCCCTTCTAGCCATGAAAAAAGTACTGCATCTTTAGTAATAATTGGCAAACCAGCTTAGTTAATTTTGTGATTATATAGTTATTTTGCTGGAGGATCTCAAAGCAATTTAATAAATAAGCCGAGAGAAAGTTCTATGAACCAAGTGCACTTGGTATTACTTGAAAACCAAAGTGCAATAGAAGTACAGTGCAGATTTACAAGCACTCGCAAGAATATATGTTGAAATGTGTGTAAATATAACTTTGCAATCCTCAGCACCCTTTGAGTTGCTATAAGGAATTTTGGGCCAGATTGAATAGAAGTGTACCTTTTGGTGACATGAGTGGTGGTATGGGATAGCTGCCTGAGTACAAACCCAGGGTCCAAGATGAGATTGTACCAGGGCAGCTAATCCATCCTGCTGGTTGTGTTGTCATGGCTACACTTCAATTTTTAGCACACTAGCTTGATCAAGATCAAGCTCAAGGGCACATATGTCTAGCCAATCTGGAAAATATGCCTCCAACTTAAATGTAGAAGTACCCTAAGTGTATTTTATACATTAGGGTGAAGAATGACATATATTAAGGGGTGAGTGTATATGTATATTATATGTGTGTATAATATAATATAATATAATATATATGTAAAATTAGTAACCAGAATACTTAATATTTCTGTTTAGATGAGTTAACACTTGTCTGACCATAAACTTTGTACTCATATTAATTGTTCTGTGACCATTTAGGTATAGTAGAATAGGAGACATTCTCTTCTCAGACATATTTCTTCAATAGAATGGTTTACATTTCAGTTGCAAACATTTATTTTGGTGATCATGCACAATGTGTAAATGACTAATTGTGAACTTAGTCAAAATATATCTTAATTTATAAACTGTTTTGCTAGATGCATATATGAATCGCAAAAAATTAAGTTGTCCATTTACTAGTCAGTATTACTCACTTATAACCCAAAATATACATGTCATTAGCGTAATGAATTTCAGATTGTAATGACTTTTTTTGGCAAATACTTACAATGAACAAATAAAACACCTGGATTAGGAAGACAGTCTTAATTTTTTGTCATGCCAAACATTATGAGTTGAAGAATTAAGTTCATAATGATAATGGTCATAAGTGATGGCTGCTGCTACTGTTTCTCTTGCTTGTGCAGTTAAGTTGCCATGAGTACTAACATTTTCATTTTGTTTAACCAAACAATTGCAAGCTGCTCTGTGGGCTGATACCATGTTCTATTGTTCAGTACTAGTAGCCGTAAAAGTTCCCTTTGGTGCTGTGTCTTTCTGCAATTAATAAACAGCTTTGGGTTCAGTATCACTATTCTGCTGCTGCTGATTTTAACTGTGCAGATATGTTTGGCATTTAGTTTGTAGCATTTTCATTATAGAACTAAGGCTTTTCATTTCGTTTCAGGCCTATATGGCAGAATAACATTTTCCATCATTTCAAGTAAAAAACGGAAATACTAATGGTTTCATCTTGGTCAGACATGAATAATCTTCCACGTTTCTCTCTCCGTCTTCCTCTTTGAGCTTGAATGGCTAACAACTTTTTAAAAATGTAGGACTTTAAAAAAAAAGTTACTACTTAGGATCCTATCCCATAATTTTTACACAAGCTAAACTCCCATTTACTGCAATGGGAATGTGGCTTGGATGAAAGAGTATAGTCCTGGGCTCTTAAAAATCCAATAATTATTAGATGTTCCGCCTCTAATCTGGTTGCCCATTTGTACACTAGTGGATTAACCACTAGCAGAGAATTGGTGCTTTTTATTGTATTGATTAGGGATATTCTTTGTTCTGTCTGGAGCTCCCGGATTTCTTCATGAATTTCTTAAAGTTATTGTTTTACTGTTTCACCCTGCACTCTCAAAAGGTGCTGAGCACTCTCAACTCCCATTAAAAATCAACCTGTTGAAAATTAAAAGAGAGAAATAGCAAAATGATTGCTCTCGTTCTCCTTGTTTGTCAACTAACAGCATGAATATGAACATTTCACATGAACTCCTTTGTCATCCTTTTCAAAATTTATTTTCATAAGATCTATTTCTACAACGTCTTTTTATATTCTCAAATAGCAGATGAGAGAGCCTAGATAGGCTAATCTACCATTGTTCCTAGCTGACTTCTGCTGGTCTTGGATATGACCTTTCTTGTCAGTCTTGACTGTTTAAAGGAATTGGATGGGGGGGAGGAAGTACAAAGGCTTTACCTGTTGCTGTGACACAGCTTAGTAACTTAATCCACCTGTGATCTCCATCTGATAACTCTTTCTCTGTGAAAGCCTCATTTCAGCATGTTTATGAATGCTTGCAGTTAGTCCCCCAAGTCAATTTTTACAAAGCAGTGTTCTCAATCTTTAATGTAGTTTTATTATTTGTGTATCATTTTAGAAGAAAAAAAACATTATTTATTTCTACAGGCAATAGATTGCCATTATAAAAAAATGTATATTTTAAGACTATAAAATATAGATACACTGTATATTGTACTCTGGCTCATAAAATAGCAGTACAGAAATATTAGATTGCACTCATTTGCTGAGGAAAATTCCAAAATACAATATTTTAAACAATTTGATAGGGCTCCTAATACAACAGTGTTTAAAATATTATGCAAATTCTAGAACAAAAGAATCTTCATAGTTCATTCTATTGAGAGGTACAGGCTTGATAAATTTGCCTGACACCTACTAGCCAGGATGAAACATACCCTGCTGCCATTAACCCAGGCCACCTGCATACCAAACCACACCACCTGCAATTTGAATTAAAAAAAAAAATTACAGTTTATTCAGTATGAAATATATTATCAATTATCTTTTCATTTAACATTTTTGCAAATATAATTTTATACATCTTTTCCTTCTTGAATCTTTTTTCCTTTCTTTTCTATAATGGTGCTTCTTTCCCTGTGCTTTCTTTCTCCCTTCATTCACTTATATTTGTCTATTTTTATTTTCCAACCTCCTTTCCCTCCCTTGGAAAAAGGAAGAGGAATGGAAAGAAAAGGACTGACTTGAGGTTGAGAGGGAAAAACAGGACTCACTATCCCATTCCCTTCCAACATGGAAAGAAACCTCTAAGTCCCCTCTCGTCTCCAAAACCTATAGGGAGATAGGTAGAAAAGAGACCTATTTACCTCTAGCATCACTCTCATCAATCATTGCTAATAAGGGTTTTTTTCTGTTTGTCCATTATAAACTGAGGACATTTTAATTAGAGAATGTTTTTTCTAGACAGAAATTATTGACATAACCAAAATGGCTTAATGATTAGCTTTGATTTATATAACTATAAAGACTAAAATGCATTGACATCACACCACTGTAAAGTGTATAAGTGTGTATATAGTGTGTGTGTGTGTGTATAGTATATATACCAATATATACTATAAAGTATATACGTGTGTATACTATAAAGTGTATAAGTGTGGTTAAGTATTCTGTAACCCTTGGCAAAGATCAACAGTTACCTTTAGATTTTGGGAGCTCAGAAGAAGCTTGCTCAATGGTAGGAGTTAGAATGTTCCAGTAATTGCTACCTCAAGGAACATGGAAGTAATAACTGCAAATTCGCTTAAGCAAAATGTGATGGGTATGATCATGAGGACACCTCATTAGTAAGATGAGAAAATACAAATAAGGAAAAGGGGAAAACCGCTACTGATATGCATTAGACATACAGGCACCAGAGTAACATATTATACAAGTTATAGCCCAGCTTTTGGACAGTAGCAGAGAAAGATGTAGCCCTTGAGAGGTGCCAGAATAATGGCCACTGCTGATGAGGAACTAGGGAATGGAGATGAGGAAGATAATGGCTAACATTTTGGGTTGTTCTGCAAGGGATGATGTGATTATGGATGTTCAGATGTACTTTCTGTATATCTCTATTTACCTTACTGAGTTAGTGTGTGTGATTTTTGATAAATGTATTAACAAATTATTGTAAATATAGATGTTCCTGTAATGTATGAGTTGCAACCGGGCACATTGGGGTTTCTAAACTGTATGGTAATTTTAATAATACTGGGCCTGATCTTGGGACAAGAACTTGTCTATCCTGAAAGCAATAACTGGGAATTCTTAAGTAATCAATGTAATTATGACATAATATATAGATTAGGCTATCCACTACAAGACTGGTGGAATTTAAAAACTGTGTGACTTTGTTTAGGAAAAAAACAACTACTCAGACCAACATGTAGGAATGGATTTCGAGTAGCAAAATATCATGTATTCTAGGATTTTACATCTCCTCAGTGTACTCTCTAGTGTACTTGTAGAGAAGTCCTAAGTTACCAGTATATTTTAAGGCTGAAGAAGAAATAGGCCTAGCAGAGTTTGTGGGATCTCTGTATTAGAACAAGAAAGCAGACAATGTGATGAAAACAAGACAGAAATCTGGAGGATGAATAGGATTTTTGACTATAGGTAAAACTTCAAAAGCACCTAAATCCCATTTTCAAGAGTGATTAAGGCACTGAGAATCAATGTGACAGTTGCTCCCAAGTGCTTGTCACTTTTGAAAATGAGACTTAGGTATCTTAGTTACTTAGGTTCTTGTGGAGAGAGGAGAGGGAATGGAAAATTTTAACTTCTTTCCAAGAGATCCACTGGAGGAGCAATACAAGACTTCATACCTGAATGAGTTAGCCAGCCAGTACCTACATAAGCATACACCATCTTACAGTGAATACCCTCAAAAGTAGTCCACTGAGTCTATCTCACTGTCTGGTGGCATTTTTCCCCTTCTCTATACTCTTAAATAACTATCTGCACAAAATAACCATCTTCACAATATCACCTGAAGTGAGACAGACTCCTTCCCGTTATCATTTTATGTAATGTACTGATCTGCACACACCTAGGTACTCTCATGGATGGGGCAAACCACAGTGGATCTCAAGTGGACTGAACAAGAAGTTATACTGTTAAAAAAACACTTCACATTTCTTTTGGGATTTCTCAAATAAAATGTACATTTCTGTAATTTCTTTCCTTTTATTTTTTCCTATGTCCCCAAATGTACAACTTATATTATTTGATCACACATTTCTGCCCATGTTTCTCTTTCTTCCTTCAGGTATCTTTTGCAGTCCTTCAGAGACTGCTTCTGCACCACTGATTTGACGCCAAGGATTAATCTGGTTCATCACCTAAATACTTTGGAATAAGCCTCATTTTTTGGCGCATGACACCTCTTATGTTCCTCCCCTATATAGAATCATAGAATATCGGGATTGGAAGGGACCTCAGGAGGTCATCTAGTCCAACCCCCTGCTCAAAGCAGGACCAATTCCCAACTAAATCATCCCAGTCAGGGCTTTGTCAAGCCTGATCTTAAAAACATCTAAGGAAGGAGATTCTACCACCTCCCTAGGTAACCCATTCCAGTGTTTCACCACCCTCCTAGAGAAAAAGTTTTTCCTAATACCCAACCTAAACCTCCCCCACTGCAACTTGAGACCATTATTCCTTGTCTGTCATTTGCTACCACTGAGAACAATCTAGATCCATCCTCTTTGGAACCACCTCTCAGGTAGCTGAAAGCAGCTATCAAATCCCCCCTCATTGTGCTCTTCTGCAGACTAAACAATCCCAGTTCCCTCAGCCTCTCCTCATAAGTCATGTGTTCCAGTCCCCTAATCATCTTTGTTGCTCTCCGCTGGACTCTTTCCAATTTTTCCACATCCTTCTTGTAGTGTGGGGCCCAAAACTTGACACAGTACTCCAGATGAGGCCTCACCAATGTCGAATAGCGGGGAATGCTCACGTCCCTCGATCTGCTGGCAACGCCCCTACCTATACATCCCAAAATGCCATTGCCCTTCTTGGCAACAAGGGCACACTGTTGACTCATATCCAGATTCTTGTCCACTGTAACCCCTAGGCCCTTTTCTGCAGAACTGCTGCCTAGCCGTTTGGTCCCTAGTCTGTAGCGGTGTATGGGATTCTTCCATCCTAAGTGCAGAACTCTACGCTTGTCCTTGTTGAACCTCATCAGATTTCTTTTGGCCCAATCCTCCAATTTGTCTAGGTCCCTCTGTATCCTATCCCTCCCCTCCATCGTATCTACCACTCCCAGTTTAGTGTCATCTGCAAACTTGCTGAGGGTGCAATCCATGCCATCCTCCAGATCATTAAGGATTATATTGAACAAAACCTGCCCCAGGACTGACCCTTGGGGCACTATTCTTGATACCGGTTGCCAGCTGGACATAGAGCCATTGATCACTACCTGCTGAGCCCAATGATCTAGCCAGCTTTCTATCCACCTTGTAATACATTCATCCAGCCCAAACTTCTTTAACTTGCTGGCAAGAATACTGTGGGAGACTGTGTCAAAAGCTTTGCTGAAGTCAAGGAATAACACGTCCACTGCTTTCCCCTCATCCACAGAGCCGGTTATCTCATCATAGAAGGCAATTAGGTTAGTCAGGGGTGACTTGCCTTTGGTGACTCCATGCATATCCCTGTAGGACACCTGACCCCCATCATAATGGGCCCACAATGCCCACAATATGTTGTTGTTTTTATTTCTGTTCAAGATGCACAGCCATCTCACAGATGGATCAGGTTCTTCCTTGAAAATCTCATAGTAATTTTGTGTCTGATTTAGCACATACCATCCTGTTTGAACATCAGTGGAGTGCTGAAAATCCCAGGCAGAATGCTTTAAACTCTGGATTTCCAGTGCTCATGTTTCTCTGTAATTAGGATTTTTCTTACAAGCTTTAGATAAGAAATTTAAGATTTAGACTTCTTAAATGGAGAGAGGTTAAAGAATGAGTGATTTAAATTTGAATCTTCTTGTAGATGGGGGAAGTTTCATCTGATAAGATGTTACCAAAAATCAGTGTGAAGTATTAGTTTCTGAGGCTTTTCAGTAAAACAAACTGAGGTTTTTGACTTGTTTGACTGACTGTACTTCAACATGCTAGCAAGGCAACTACAATACATAAGTAAAGACATTTTTCTTTTTCTATCTTATGCTCAGAGAAAGGCCTTTGATTTATAAAGTTCCCAGAGAATTAGACTCCAGTTGCATTACCATGTTAGGATGGACCTTCCAGAACTCTCTTTGAAGAGGGAAATGTCACCTTTGTAAATAATAAAAATAAGTTCAAACCTATGAAAAAAAATAAAGGAACTGACCTTTAAATGTTCCAAATAGCTTTGGTTTTATGGCAGTACAATTTATTTAACCTTTAAGAGTGCTCATTTAAGTCACTCCAGCTTTATTTTTTTAAGTGTTAGAAAATGAGTTATGTCACAAAACTTGTGCTTTATTCTTATTGGATAACTGATTTCATGTGCATACAGTGTGTGGACTTTTTATTCTAGTTTCTTTATCAGACCTGAATAAGTCATTCACTGTGCAGATATCTTACATTTTTTCTTCTGTTTTCTTCATACGACTATTTTTAAGGCTGTATTAATGCTTTCTATAAAATCCTCCCCCCACACCACCTCCCCATACCTCCAGTTCCAGTTCCCCACTGTAGAAGCTTGGGCTTTCTTGTGAGTCCATGTTACTTTCCTATTGGGTTCAGTCTACATAGTGGCTTATTTTTTTTTCCAGAGTTGTCATCCCTTACAATCCAAGTGTAGGCTTCAGATCTCTTCGAGTCATAGCTACAAGAAGAAATCAGGAAACATAAGACAGTGCACCTGTGGGTCAGCCTTCTGGCTTTATATCTTCTGGAGATGCTTTCTCTCTGATCCACTAGGTATCTTCATTTCAAGGGCAATTTCCTTCCTATCAATATTATGTTCAAAGTGGGTTTTGGTCTATACTTTCTTCCATCCCACAGTGCTAGTTTTGTGAGGGAAGTCCATTCCTCATAGCCAATATTCTTTTTACGTTGCATAGACTCAGGATCTGGAGAGTGACTTGGAGAATCCGGTTGAACAAGGAGGGCAAATGTCAGCTATTCAACTTAGTTTCTTCATCACTCAGATATCTCTGTTGTGAATTCTTCCTCTTCATCTGTGCATGGCAGAATAGAATAGCAGCTTCTATGGATCTATCTTTAGCGTTGGTACAGACAATGTTACACAAATTATTGTATAATTTTGGAGATAAGGAAAAAGGTGGCCCTCTTGGTGAAAGAGGAGCCAGCTCAGGAGCTGTGGGACCATGAGAAACATAATACAAACTATTTTAATTGCTTAATTATATGCTTGAGAGACAATCCCTTGAATATGTGTAAATAGTAAATTGTTATTCAAAAGAGTGACAATATTTTCACTCTTGCAAGTACATGTATTTTATGTTTCCACACAACTTGGGTCCCTCCGTGTAAAAGACCACAGAAACTTAGACGCGCTTTATGTTTCAAGCAAACCTGTCAATAACAATCACAATAATGATGCTGTACCATATGAAAGTATATCCTTTCCATCTTTTGCTAATAAAATTTATAACAGAATTAATGACCTATTTACCATATATTACCAATGAGTTAATGAACCAAAATGGTGAAAAGCTCCAAAAATGATCAGGAAGATTTTACTGATTTATTATATATACAGCATACCTTTTTTTTCTTCTTTTTTGTCCATTTAAATTGTTAGTGTTTATGTACATTTTGCAAAACGTGCTAAGGTATCTTCAGTATTGCTGTGAAGAATGTGGGAGTTATCTATATTTTATGAATATTTATATATATTCATATCTATCAATATCTTTATAGAGAAAGAGACGTCTTTGGGGTTGATAGTTATTGTGTTGGTAGCCTAAGGATAAAGAAAAATTAAAAGTAAGAGAGAGATCTCCTGAGTCCCAATCCAGTGCTCTGAGTTCTGTTATTGGCTTTGCTACTGATCTGCTGGGTGGGGAAGCTACTTTACCACCTTGTGCTTCAGTTTCCTCATTTGTAAAATGGGGCTAATACTGTCCTTCTCCGAAAAGTGCTTTGATGAAATACACAATATAATAGTGTGGCAGTGGTCAGTTTACAGGAACCAAAAATCAATGGCTATAGAGCACTCCAGTGCCAGCTTCAGACAATGGAGGTGAAAATTCCTTTGAGGTTTACCTCCACTGATGTGGAATCAGTGTCTGGCTGGTGCCACAGGAGGCTGTGGGGGTTGGTTATATTCCAGATTTGAAATCCCAGGGGCTATTACACAGGATTTCTCAAACAAGAGCTTGAAAGTGACTCAAAAGCTAAGACTCTGAGGAGATAGGAAGAGAGGGTCTGCAGAAAACCAGGCGGAAACTTAGTCCCCAGGAAGATTGGGTGGGGGGGTTACAAGGTGAAGTCAGGTGGCTAGCCTACTTGCAGGAGGCAAAAGATAAATTAGATAACCTAATATGTGTTCTTTTAACCCTTTTCTGTATTTTAGGTTCCTGTGGACCGATACATACTTTGTTTGGAACAAGCTTTTCTGTGTCGCTGCAATTTCAAACTGCTCAGAGCTTTCAGAAAGAAATGCAACTACCACCACAACAGATGGGGGAATTTGATGAGGCCAGTGGTGAAAGAGGACAGCCTCAGCAGTAAGGGAGGGAGACACTTGCTGAGGGACACCAGATAGCTCCTCCCTGTCCTTGGAATCTTTTGCACCTCTTACCCAGTTGAGGGGGAGGGAGCCCAATTCCCGGGATTTAAACTGGGGTAGGAGTCACATACAGCCTCTTTTGGCTCTGTTACAGTAACTCCACCCTGCACTAGGAATGGGAAATTTGTCTAACAGATAAAGAGGGTCCATCCGATCAGCCATTTGGGGATCATGAAGGATTTTTTCTCTCATAAGCCAATTGGGTGAAGGACAGTGTTTTTCACCTTCCTCGCAGCACCTTCAAACCACAGTGGGTTAAGTAGGAATGTGCTTAGAATCTCACTGAGATACTTGGCTGAGTTATTAATTCATTACAACTTGTGGCTTGTTTCCACTGTGCTTGTAAGGATAAGATGACCTGTTCCCAGAAGCAAAAAACCTGAGATGTTGGTGATAGACCTGCAACCCAGGGGGGTAGGGTGAGATCTTCCTGTGTTATTGGTTATATGACTGCTGTTCTGTAACCCTCAAATGAAAACCAAAAGAAAGCTTTGTATAGAAGCCTATGGGTGATGGGCAGGAAAGCTCTTCCTCTGTGCTTACATTTAATAAAAGTTGCAGCCTGCTATTTAAAATTCATCCATATATCTGTCTTCATTTCACCACAGTGTCAGCATCAAGTCTATAGTGGGGTCCAAGCCAATTTAATTGGCTAAGGTAATATGATTGGTAAACAAGGGGTGATGCAGCTTGCTGATCGCGTCTAGAAGTGGGGTGAATTGCAGGATTCATCTGAGAGAAGCACAGGTGTAGGCTATCATTTGTAAAAGATGCCCAGAGAGACTCAGAAAGAGGTCAAAGGTATAGCTTTCCCCCTGGACCATAACAATTGCTTTAAACAACTGATCTTAGAGTCTCCTTGAAAATGTCTGAGGAAGGTGATAGAAAACTGAAACAACATTCCATGGCCGAGCAATTGGGCTGAAAATATTACAATCAAAGGTCTCTTGTGGAATTCCTAGTACTACCTGGTTTTAACTGGGTAGAATTAAATATATCACAAAATAAAGTGCTTATAATTTTGTTGGAGTTTTGGCTGTGATAACATTTTTATTATGTACAAATACAAGAGCTATGACAAGTTTGCTACACAAGAATATATTCACCATACTTAGACCTAAGTACAGTGGCCATTATTTACTAACAACTCAAGAGTAACTTTAGTTTCTGTGATTCACCAGTTACTTCCTGATTCAAGTATAGAACAATTGTAATATTTCTAAAAATGAAGGTGTGATAACTGTTGGTAAATTGTGACTGATCAATGGGTATAAACAATTTGCTGCAGTATTTAAGCTAAGTGTAATATAAGAATCTTCAAGCTTCAATGAGTGGACTGTTCCTTTCAACTGTTTTTGATGCATGCCCAGATTAATGAAGACATCTATCCACGAGCCCTAGCCACTAGAGGAATGTTCTAGACCTTAGCTTCATGTCAGTTATAAATCAATGCTCATACCACTTTACATCTTCTGAGTATCTCCAAGGTAACAGAAATTCAGCAAGAATAATAATATGGTAGAATGCCTGGAGGGTAACAGTTTTATTTTGTAGTCCCAAAGAAGAAACAGCAAGACTGCAATCAGACCTTACTTGTTCAGCATCAGTAAAACAAAACCAATGATAAGTCTTGCATTGCATATTCTATTTGAGAAAAGTAAAATGTTTTTGCTGGAAACTTAGCACACTTACCCAGATATTACAGCTTTGATATCCCACTTTATGTTCCTGATATATTTTATTCCTATTCCAGATATTTGTTTACATTCCATGTCTATTTGCAGATTACATATTTTTTTAAAGAAAATTAATTCCTTCATGATAAAGATGATTTATTCTAAAGACATGACAATAAATAAAGTATTTTAAGGTATTATATTGGAAATACCCCATATGGCTGAATAAAACTGCTTTAAGAAATTGCCGCACAAGATAAAATGTGATCATGAGAGTCCCCATTAGCGGGTTATTCTTTGTCAATGTAAACTGCTGTGCTACTGGATATTAGGTTAGCTTTACTGTTAGATTATCTAGTACAGACCTTAAATGTTACTTTGTGATAGACTTCCCTTATCTTAATTATACAACATCAAAAGGTAATTGTGCATCTCAGCCTAAAATATTTATATAAAAGCAAGAGTGATGAGGAGTGGATAATTTAACTGGCTAGGTGAGAATCAGACAGAGAGGAGGAGCCAGGGCTGGGGAAGAGCTAGGGGTGGGACAGGCTGGAGGGGAAGGAGCAGAAAGGGTCAATCTTTGGGGGGGGGAGAGAGGAAGGCAAGGGCAGAAGTGTGTCCAATAGAGCAGACGCACCTCCTGAGCCAACAATCCTGAGTCTCATCATTCCTCTGCTGTTAGGCAAATACCTGTGAAATCCACTCACTATCTTCTAGTGATGACAACCCACTATTGCTGTCATTTCATAGAATCATAGACTTTAAGGTCAGAAGGGACCATTATGATCATCTAGTCTGACCTCCTGCACAATGCAGGCCACGGAATCTCACCCACCAACTCCTGTAACAAACTCCTAACTTATGTCTGAGCTATTGAAGTCCTCAAATCGTGGTTTAAAGACTTCAAGGTGCAGAGAATCCTCCAGAAAGTGACGCATGCCTCACGCTGCAGAGGAAAGCGAAAAAAACCCAGGGCCTCTACTAATCGGCCCTGGGGAAAAATTCCTTCCTGACCCCAAATATGGCGATCAGCTAAACCCCTGAGCATGTGAGCAAGATTCACCAGCCAGATACCCAGGAAAGAATTCTCTGTAGTAACTCAGATCCCACCCCATCTAACATTTCATCTATTTAACTATTTACCACGAATAGTTAAAGATCAATTAATTGCCAAAATCATGTTATCCCATCATACCTTCTCCTCCATAAATTTATCAAGTTTAATCTTGAAGCCAGATAGGTCTTTTGACCCCACTGCTTCCCTTGGAAGGCTGTTCCAGAGCTTCACTCCTCTGATGGTTAGAAACCTCCATCTAATTTCAAGTCTAAACTTCCTGATGGCCAGTTTATATCCATTTGTTCTTGTGTCCACATTGGTAGTGAGTTTAAATAATTCTTCTCCCTCCATGATATTTATCCCTCTGATATATTTATAGATAGCAATCATATCTCCTCTGAGCCTTCTTTTAGTTAAGCTAAACAAGCCAAGCCCATAGGAACTCTGTGGCAGAGGCAAAGATAAAATCTACTTTGCCCCCTCCTTACAAATACAAGATACAGTATTCAACCCTGCTGCTGAATCCACCACCAATTCCAACTGAATGCTAAATTAATATATAATGGGATATAAATACATGGCTAGGTTATCTAAAGTGTTAAAGAACAGACATGGAAACTATTTGGTTCTGCATAGAGCTAATAGATTTGTGTAATATCCTGATCCTGTAATCTTTTCTGTTTGTACAACATGATTCCCCCCCCCACTCTCTCACCAATGTGTAGAATATAATATTTAGAATACTTTCTAGGGATATGAAAAAGTCCACATTAAATAATTATAGACCCCATATATGAATATGAATAATTACCCCTTTTCTAAGGTAGTTTATTTACCTCCTTCATTACTACTTTTTTCTACCGTTAAGTGTGTATTACAATCCAAATAGCAATATTGCATGCTATGTAGATTTGGTAGTTATTTTGTCTTTCAGTGAAACTTAATCTCTAATTTCAAACTCTCATGAGTGGGGAGGGAGGGAACACTTTAGTCTCTGAACCCAGGTCTGTATCCTAGCATTTGCAGTTTATAAAATCCACCCTTAAAACCCGCTTTCCCTTTTAAAATAAAATCCAAGCACATTTCTGTGGTAGAATTCTCTTGAATAAAATAAAATAAATAAAATAAAAATAAATAAAGCGAGTCACAAACTCATACTTCAGAAGGTTTTTGTTTGTTTGTTGATTTGTGTGACAGGATCAGGATCCAAAAAAGAAAATGCTCTAAGTTCTGTCTAATGTTTTATTTCTCTCTTTGGAATTAATGTACTTTCAAATACAGTCCGCAGGAATAAAGTGAGGCTCTTCTTCTACTGAAACAGTACACCAAAAGGAAGCTGTCAGTGACCACAAGTAGGAACCACCCAACCAGTTATGTGACTGTGCAGCAGTCAGGCTTAGAAGCAGGTTAGAAAGGGTAGGGGAGATGTACCATTTCACAGTACTATACAGGAGCAGCAGTGACTGATTTCTGAAGAGATATAGATTTTTTTTCCTTGGGATAACATTAAGAGAAACAAATGTGCTTTTACAGCATTATAATAAAAGACAGATAGGAGTATTAGCCAGTCTCCCTGTCACTGTAATTTATAAAGGTATCTGTACACATTACACTTAATTGTAACTGAAGGAATTTGCCCCCTCCCCTCCTCCATCAATGGGCAAAAACTGATTATGGAAGCTTAAGTTGGATTATAATGCAGTGCACACATGCCAGACGAGTGGTGGAATTGAAAGGAAAATTCAAGTGTATTTAGTACATGTAGAGATTTGGTTTAAAAACAAAACAAAACAAAAAAAGCCCAGGAAGCCTGATTGTGTCTAACAAGGGCATTAGACCAGGGCCATAAGTTCTGCGAGAGTCTGTGGAAAGCAACTGGATGAATTGCAAAGTATGGCATGATTTCATCTGTGCATTTCGGTGAATGAGCTGCACTAACTGTGTGTATCCCAAACAGTGATGGTAGAATAAGTACTAGTGGGGACTATAAAGTTACTATAAATCCCTGGCTGGAAGTGGCACTATATACAATTCCTAACCTAAGCCACAAGATTTAGTTGAAAAACTGAAATGGGGGATAATGAAGGTAATGAAACTAGACTTACCCCAAGCCTACCAGCAGGTGGTGTTGGAGCTAGAATTAAAAAATAAAAATAAAAATCTGACAGTGAATACTTATAAGGGGATATTTAGGTATGAAAGATTACCCTATAGGGTAGCCAGTGCACTTGTCTTTCAAAGAATAATGGATTGGATACTTCAGGAGTAATAGGGCTATGTTTCAAGTTATTGAAATATGGGCTCAGCAATTATTTAAGGATTTTACCCTTTTCTTCTACATCATTTACTTTGTCAGTGTTTAAGATTTGGGAAATAAAGTAGTTCAGTGTGTCTTTTATAAATGTATTAAAAGATTAAGCAGGCAATTGTAAAACAAATATAAGATTTGGTGAAAAATGCTGCTAGCTAAATGAATTTAATTCTCCTGACTTAATTTACAAGAAATATGTTACAATGGTCAAATTGATATCACAGTCTGAATACGGTCAATAAGTCAATGATTCAATTTATCTGGCTCACCTATTACTACAATTAGTAATTAAGTCATATTGAGTAAATTAAGAAAAAAAACAATCTAAAGGTTTTGCAGAAAATAATTCTCTCATCAACCTTTCATTTAAGTGGATTAATTTAATTCAGTCCATTGAAGGCAGCAGCCATTACTTCATCTTGATTTTAAGTAAGTACAGCTGTCAAAATGATTTCTTGGTAGCTTCCTTTTAGCTACCTTTTTGTGAACAGCAACATTTAAAGGAAGAGATAAGACAAACCTATCTTAATATAATATATTTCCTTCCCCACATTACACAATGTGTTCTATGACAGTCTAGCACAAACTTCATACTTACAGCAGCTTTAGAATGAAACTGGTTTCACCCAGGGATCCCTCACTGTTTCAATAGCAGAATTAAGGGCTTAATGTCTG
This sequence comes from Eretmochelys imbricata, assembly GCF_965152235.1. Lineage (NCBI taxonomy): Eukaryota > Metazoa > Chordata > Testudines > Cheloniidae > Eretmochelys > Eretmochelys imbricata. Next base: position 52,353,807 of record NC_135575.1, on the reverse strand, counting down.
CTTTGGAGAACAGTTAATTACGTGCAGACACACACACATGAACACACGCACCAATGGACATTAGAGTTGTTCACTAGTCTCAGATTTGCTTTACAGAAGGATTGCCACACCTTCTTCACCTTAAAGTCCCTAACTCACGTGATTGGTCCTAGCTTGGACTTAAAGGTGATATTTTACCAGTAACGTTAGCAATTTTAAGATGTAAGACTTTTACATGTTGTGGGGCTTTGATCTTTACACCTCTTGGTTACACCTCAGGCTTGGTGTAGTTGGTGCCAGTGGTCTTTACTTCTTCTTCTCTGGGTGGCTGGTCCAGGGAATGGAGCAAGATACAGTTTCAGGTATCTTGTTGATGTTAGAGAGACTTCCCCCCCCATCTTTCTCCACATGGTTGGCATCCTTTGTAGGAATGAGTGATTCCTCTACTCCACTCCAAGGGATATTCTTGTCCAGTTAGGGGTTCTTGTGGAGATGGAACGAATTGTACCCTGTGTTTTATGGAGCAACCTGCTTTGTGTGTCTTTGGTTTGGGGTTCTTGTGTTATTGTTCTGGAATTCTAAGAAATAAAGTAGTTTTATGTTACAACCTTCCAAAAAGAGCATTTCATGCTTTTCATGTAACTACTCTGTGTGCATGCTGTGAAATGTGATAAAGCTCACCTTCTACAGCATTCCATAGCTTCTGAGATGAATAGCTTAGTTCAGTAGAAGGGAACTAAAAAGGCATAATTGATAACATGTGTATTTGTAATGGGGTGGCCTGCCCTGCTCAATTAGCCCCGCTGGCCAGACCTGGGATGGGGTTTAATTATTAGAATCAGCTGGGTAAGGAGGTCCTGATTTTCCTGTAAAGAGCAGCAGGAAACTGCAAAAAGAGAGAGAGGCAACCAGTGTGAAGCTGGAGTAAGAGCCTTTAGCTGAGACCTGCCTAGGCAAAGAATGGCTGCTAAGAGTGAATGAATGCCCACAGGGACCCCTGAGGTATCAGGTAGGAATAGAGAGGCTACAGAGACGACTAGGAGTGGTAGGCTTCAGCATGGAATGCTGAGTCTTGAGGGAAAAGATTCCAGGCAGGGAAAGCTTGGAATATCCCCAGCAGGAAAGATGGGAAATACAGACTTAGTGGGTATCTGAGAACATTATTTTGGGAATAGTTTTGTTATTTTAATTAAATCCAGCCCCAAGGAAGGCTGCTGCTGAACCAGAGAGGAGTTTCTTTTGATAGTTTGAGAGAGCCCTGAAACATGGGGATATTGAGGTAGGGCTTCTGCATCATGACTTCAGACTTCAACGTGGGTGGTTGGGAGGTGTCTAGATTCATTTACAGTACCACAATGTATAATATTACCAAAAGTGATTGGATACAACTCAGCTAAGCATGAGTAACATGTAAGTGAGAGGAATTATGGTAGAGTAAGAAATTAGTGAGCCAAGAAAAGTACTGGACTTCTTTTTTGGTGGGGCGGAAGTGTTAGAAGGCCTAGAAAACAAGAGCCACCACCTACCAGAACAACACAACTAGAAGACCAGTGAATGGATGGCATGAATGTGATTCCATTTTTATAGTCAACGAGGAGTCCTTGTGGCACCTTAGAGACTAACAAATTTATTTAGGCATAAACTTTCATGGGCTAAACCCCACTTCATCAGATGCATGGACTGAAAAATACACTAAATACACTGTATATATATCCCAGCACATGAAAAAATGGGAGTTGCCTTACCAAGTGGGAGGTCAGTGCTAATGAGGCCAATTCAGTTAAGGTGGATGTCGCCCATTTCCAACAGTTGACAAGAAGGTGTATCAGCAGAAGGAAAATTACTTTTTGTAGTGACCCATCCATTCCCAGTCTTTATTCAGGCCTAATTTGATGGAGTCCAGTTTGCAAATTAATTCCAGTTCTGCAGTTTCTCATTGAAGTCTGTTTTTGAAGGTGTTTTTTGTTGAGGAATTGCCACATTTAAGTCTGTTATGGAGTTTCCAGAGAGATTGAAGTGCTCTCCTATTGGTTTTCGAATGTTACAATTCTTGATGTCTGATTTCTGCCCATTTATTCTTTTGCATAGAGACTGTCTGGGTTGGCCAATATACATGGCAGAGGGGCATTGCTGGCACATGATGGCATATATCACATTGGTAGATGTGCAGATGAACAAGCCTCTGATGGTGTAGCTGATCTGGTTAGGTCCTATTATGGTGTTCCTTGAATAGATATAACCCTATCTTGATATTCACCCCTTTTTGTCAACTGTCGAAAATAGGCCACTTCCACCTTAATTGAATTGGCCTCATTAGCACTGACGCCCCACTTGGTAAGGCAATTCCCATCTTTTTATGTGCTGTGATATATATTGCTTACAGTATTTTTCAATCCACGCATCTGATGAAGTGGGTTTTAGCCCACGAAAGCCTATGCCCAAATAAATTTGTTAATCTCTAAGGTGCCACAAGGCACCTCATTGTTTCTGCTGACACAGACTAACACGGCTACCACTCTGAAACCTGTCATTTGTATAGAGATTGTATAATGAAGTTCTTAAATGAGTAAAATAAACTGATTTTTCAATTAGAAAGAGCCTATAAGGCTTTGTGGACAAATGACTTGTACAAAGCCCACATTATACAACTTACAATTTTAGGACAAGGATAACTTCTGAAAAAAAGATTGGGGGAAAAAAATCATGTTGTAAAACAAGGAGATGTACCATACCGACTGAACCATGTAAATACTATGCAAACATACTGCATCATACTGTTTCAGGGATCAGCTTGTGCAGAGAGGCATGCTACTAAAGGGATGTTTTCCAGCAACTGTGCATTTCTGAAGGTAAGGAATGATTTTTTAATATGCTACCAAATTTAAAATGTTTCAAGTCAACCAATCTTAATGGATCAAAACTCAAGTTGGCAAAATCCAGTAGAAAGTGTTATCAAGCATTTGTTTAAGTACCATAGCTATGGAGTTCAACCTTGTTCATAATACAAACACATTTGTATGGATGTCGGTGGAATGGTTGTAACATACAGCTATCAGTCTTTGCACACAAAGTATTAATGTGCAAGTGATTGTTATTCATTATTGTGCACTATTTGACATTTTTTTTCTCCAGTTGAACAAGTTTCAGTCAGGAAACAGAAATGATATAATTCAGATGACCATTCTCGCACCACAAATTATAATATCTAATAGTAATGTTCAAAGTGAGCAGTTCATCAAGAAACCACAGTCCAATATTTTTTTCCATAAATAGTTTCAACAAATAAAAGTCTAAATCCATAAAATGCAAAGTCTGTTTACAAACAGCTTTTTTCCCCCAGAAAAGATGCTAAATCCATCAGATTTATTCACAGATAGCGATTTCATGGAATCATAGAATATCAGGGTTGGAAGGGACCTCAGGAGGTCATCTAGTCCAAACCCCTGCTCAAAGCAGGACCAATCCCCAACTAAATCATCCCAGCCAGGGCTTTGTCAATCCTGATCTTAAAAACTTCTAAGGAAGGAAATTCCACCACCTCCCTAGGTAACTCATTCCAGTGTTTCACCACCCTCCTAGAGAAAAAGTTTTTCCTAATATCCAACCTAAACCTCTCCCACTAAAACTTGAGACCATTACTCCTCATTCTGTCATCTGCTACCACTGAGAACAGTCTAGGTCCATCCTCTTTGGAACCCCCTTTCAGGTAGTTGAAAGCAGCTATCAAATCCCCCCTCATTCTTCTCTTCTGCAGACTAAACAATCCCAGTTCCCTCAGCTTCTCCTCATAAGTCATGTGTTACAGTCCCCTGATAATTTTTGTTGCCCTCCGCTGGATGTTTTCCAATTTTTCCCCATCCTTCTTGTGGGAAGGGACCTAAAACTGAACACAGTACTCCAGATGAGGCCTCACCAAAGTCGAATAGAGGGGAATGCTCACGTCCCTTGATCTCTGGCAATGCCCTTACTTATACATCCCAAAATGCCATTGGCCTTCTTGGCAACAAGGGTACATTGTTGACTCATATCCAGCTTCTCATCCACTGTAACCCCTAGGTCCTTTTTTGCAGAACTGCTGCCTAGCCGTTCGGTCCCTAGTCTGTAGCCGTGCATGGGATTCTTCCATCCTAAGTGCAGAGTCCTGCACTTGTCCTTGTTGAACCTCATCAGATTTCTTTTGGCCCAATCCTCTAATTTGTCTAGGGCCCTCTGTCCTATCCCTCCCCTCCAACGTATCTACCTCTCCTCCCAATTTAGTGTCATCTGCAAACTTGCTGAGGGTGCAATCCACATCATCCTCAGATCATTAATGAAGATATTGAACAAAACCAGCCTGAGGACCAACCCTTGGGGCCCTCAGCTTGATACCAGCTGCCAACTAGACATGGAGCCATTGATCACTACCCCTTGAGCCCAACAATCTAGCCAGCTTTCTATCCACTTTATAGTCCATTCATCCATCCCATACTTCTTTAGCTTGCGGGCAAGAATACTGGCAATGCTTCTTTAACTTGCTGGCAATGATTAACTCCAATCAAAATCAACCAATGTGGTGGTCTTTAGGATACCACTGAACAAACACTGAATTGGTATTAAATTCAAAGCACTTGAGTTAAGTACTCATTTTCTCTTTTCTCACTTTAATATGCCACTGATGAGAAAGGTTACAATTTAAAATTGAATGGCTGATTTTTGTTCTTGTTTTTTGTTTGTTTGTTTTGTTTTTAACCAGATGTTGAGATCAAATCTTGCTGCTCATTACAGTCAATGGACTAGAGAGGCACAAGTCATGAAGTTAGGATCTAGACCCCACTGTTTGTGGGACTTCACATCCAGTGCTCCAGGGTCAGGCCCATCTCTAGATGAAATAAAAAATAGCAAGCACAATACTTTCATCACTGTATGTGTGCAATACAAAGACCAATATAATCAAAAAATAACTAATGATTTTGCCAGGTTTCAGAGTAGCAGCCATGATAGTCTGTATCCACAAGAAAAACAGGAGTACTTGTGGCACCTTAGAGACTAACAAATTTATTGGAGCATAAGTTTTCTTGGGCTACAGCCCACTTCATCAGATGCATAGAATGGAACATATAGTAAGACCTATATACACAGAGAAGGTGGAATTTGCCATAAAAACTGTAAGAGGCTAATTAATTAAGATGAGCTATTATCAGCAGAAGAAAAAAAATGTAGTGATAATCAAAATCGCCCATTTAGACAGTTCAAAAGAAGATGTCATGATACTTAACGTGTAAATAGATTCAATACGTGTAATGACCCAGCCACATCCAGTCTCTGTTCAAACCCAAGTTAATGGTATCTAGTTTGCATAGTAATTCAAGCTCAGCAGTTTCTCGTTGAAGTCTGTTTTTGAACCTTTTCCGTCGCAGAATTGCCACCCTTAAGTTTTTTACTGAACGGCCAGAGAGGTTTGAATGTTACGATTCTTGAATGTCAGATTTGTGTCCATTTATTCTTTTGTGTAGACACTGTCCGGTTTGGCCATTGTACATGGCGGAGCGGCATTGCTGGCGCATGATAGCATATATCACGTTGGTAGATGTGCAGGTGAATGAGCCCCTGATGGCGTGGCTAATGTGATTAGGTCCTCTGATGGTGTCACTTGAATAAATATGTGGACAGAGTTGGAATCAGGCTTTGTTTCAAGGATAGGTTCCTGGGTTAGTGGTTTTGGTGTGTGGTTGCTGAAGAGTATTTGCTTCAGGTTGGGGGGCTGTCTGTAAGCGAGGGCTGGTCTGTCTCCCAAAATCTGAGAGTGAGGGATCATTTCTCAGGATAGGTTGTAGATCTCTGATGATGCGTTGGAGAGGTTTTTGTTGGGGACTGAAGGTGACAGCTAGTGGCATTTTGTTATTTTCTTTGTTGGGCCTGTCCTGTAGTAGGTGACTTCTGGGTACTCTTCTGGCTCTGTCAATCTTTTTTCTTTCACTTCAGCAGGTGGGTATTGTAGTTTTAAGAATGCTTGATAGAGATCTTGTAGATGTTTGCCTCTGTCTGAAGGATGGGAGCAAATGCGGTTGTATCATAGAGCTTGGCTGTAGAAAATGGATCGTGTGGTGTGTCCTGGATGGAAGCTGGAGGCATGTAGGTAAGTATAGCGGTCAGTAGGTTTCTGGTATAGAGTGGTGTTTATGTGACCATCGCTTATTAGCACAGTAGTGTCCAGGAAATGGACCGCTTGTGTGGATTGGTCTAGGCTGAGGTTGATGGTGGAATTCCTCAATGGCTTCTTTTCCATGGGTCCAGATGATGAAGATGTCATCAGTGTAGCGCAAGTAGAGTAGGGATGTTAGGGGACGAGAGCTGAGGAAGCATTGTTCTAAGTCAGCCATAAAAATGTTGGCATACTGTGGGGCCATGTGGGTACCCATAGCAGTGCCGCTGGTTTGAAGGTATATATTGTGAAAAAGTTGTGGTTGAGGACAAAGTCACAAAGGTCAGCCACCAGGTTTGCCATGACATTATTGGGGATACTGTTCCTGATAGTTTGTGCGGAATGTTGGTGTTGAGGGCTTCTGCATCCATAGTGGCCAGGATGGTGTTTTCTGGAAGCCCACCGATGGCTTGTAGCTTCCTCAGGAAGTCAGTGGTCTCGAAAATAGCTGGGAATGCTGGTAGTGTAGGGCCTTAGAGAGTCCACATAGCCAGACAATCCTGCTGTTAGGGTGCCAATGCCTGAGACGATGGGGCGTCCAGGACTTCCAGATTTATGGATCTTGCGTAGCAAATAGAATACCCCTGGTTGGGGTTCTAGGCATGTGTTCCAGGCAGTGTTCAATTTGAGACACCTTAATGGAACCCAATTTTTAGAAAGTGATAAGCACCTTCCCTCCTAAAACTTTGCCCCTTTAAAATGTCCAACCATCCAAATCACTACTCACTTTTGAAAACTTTGCCCTGAATTTTTAAATCTAAAGCTCACATGTAAATAAATGTGTGTGCCTTATAAATTTTCCTCTCTTTGACCCATTATCTCCATTGACTTGTAACTAAATGCTTTTGTAGGAGAAATTTTGGTAATTTAGGTTTTATTATGTCCTCACACAGTGAAATATATGAAATGAGTGACTTTCTTAAACCAGACACCAAGAATATTAAAGGGAAACCTGATTTTATAGTCTGTTACAAGTGGCTATACAAGCAAATTCTTCTAATTTAACACTTCGGTCATGTAAAGAGGCTCTATACAGCAATATATGTAACCTAGAAAATGGGTTCAGGCCTTTCCTCAACTCAGATAACTTTTCTTTCAGCCATTACTTAAATCTAAAGCAGCTGAGAAATATCTTGAATTATGCTACTGTGTTGACCACACAGACTCATTACAGAACTAAAATTGTGATGCATTTAAAATGTCAAAAATCTTCAATCTCTTATATTAAACTAAGTCCATGTGACAGAAAAGGAGAGCTTAGAAAAAGGGCTAAATCTCAGGGCCCTCAGAGTCCCACTAATAATCCAAAAAATTAGGTGGGTGCAGAACTGAAAAATGGACTAATGGAGAGTTAACTAGATCTAATTGGCATACCAGCTGGTAGGTGCTATTACAAAAAAAATCAACACTATTCTGGTTCCTGGAATGTTTGGATTTCAGTCCAAGTCCCAGTTTGCACTTTGTCCTCAATGAACAAGCACTCCACTCTACTAAAGGTTTGCCTCTATTATTGAGCCAGTTCTTGAAGTCCATAGTCAGACCTTATTCAGGCAAAACTCCCATTGGAATCAGAGGGAATTCTCCTGAATAAAGATTAAATAAGGGTTTCAGTGTTTGACAGCACACAAACCATGTGATGCAATGAGTGCCCAATTGTACATAATAAGTAATTTAGGGCTCAGAGACTAACAGCAGAAAAGCCACTTACTGTGTAGGTAAAAGTGTGGGTTTAGGGAATTTGACGTTGGTTGACTTTAATATGAGTTAAGCCGCTAAAATGATGTGAAATGCTTTCAACTGTACCCATAATGTCAACTTTATTGCGACAATAAAAATGGGGAAGGGGATGAATGGAGGATTGCAAGGAGCCCCTAATGGGTGTGATCATCTTGGCCTACTGAAGCTACAAAGTGTGCAATCTCTGCCCAGTGTCCTCCCTCCCCCCATTTTGGGAAAAAAACAAACAGGTGTGTGGCATTAACTAGACAGGTCTTTACCTAGAATAGTCACTGAACTGAAGCAGGAAAGGAAGAGACTAGGGAGATCACTGTCAGGTAATGGAGGATCTCTTTGGTAGTGAGATGAAAATATCACCTACTGCTGGGGAGTAGGTGAGCAAGGAAGGAAAGAGCATAGTGTTTGAATTATCAGATTTATACCTGGCAGTATTTGGAGAGAATAAACTATTTAAAGAGATACTAATAGCAACATTTTTCAAATATTCTTCAGAATAACTGCAAAGGAGTAAAATATTCCTTTCTTTAGAATCCCTGTGTTCTTGGAATATCCATCTTCATCTATTTATTTAGCACTAGAATTTTATAGGCATAGGGCCTAATATGGCCAGGTCATGGACATCTCCTGTGAGGTGCTCAGTGCCTTCTCCTGCTTTAAGTCCATGAGATTTTAAAATGCTTAGGCTTCCATCACCTCATAAGACATCCTTCCTTGTTTTGTGCTTGTGTAAAGGTATAAAATGGCCACAAAACTACCCTAAAGTTGACCTAGGCAATGAGTATTGCTCCAGCATAATGAAGCCTTTTGTATGGACCCTTACAACGAGCCCTAGACACTTATGCTAGCCTTCAGCCTGATCAGGGATGTGGCCAGGAAGAAGGCTTCTGGGTGTAATCTGGCAATTTCCAGCTGCTGTAACATCCCTATGGCCATTGGAAGCTGGCATACATTAAAAAAAGCCTTTGAGTCACTCTAATTTGCAAAGAGAATTGGCCTGGCACAACATTCCACAGGATCATGACAATGCAGTGTTAGCTCTAAAGCTGACTTCACACCCCTACCTCTCCTTCTCAGAGCTCCACTGCCAAAACTGAAGATGTGTCCCCAAGGTTTTTGTCCCATTGAGTTTACAAGTATGCAGCTCAGTTTTACAAGGTGCTGAGCACCTCCTGAAATGTTGTGAATTGCCCAGTGAAGCCACTGGGAATTGAGGTCATCCAGGAGCTTAGAACACTGGGCCCTAAATTAGATCTGTGTGAGTAAGAAACCTTAATGTGGCAAGAGGAGGGGAAAGGGCAATGATAAGGGAAAGGGAGAGGTGGATCTAGGGAGAGGGTTTTGTCTCCGCTATCAGGTTGCTATTAATATCTGTCCGTTGTAGATTGGTTGCCAGGGTCTAAGCTTTAGCGGGAATAAATGTGCCAATTTCCCCCCACCAGTCATGCTAGCATAAATCTAGAGAAACACTATTCACCTTGTGTAACTTACGTTGCTCACTTATGAAGTTAACTTTAGATTTTTTTTATAACCTCCCTGAGACATATGGCAAAAATAGTATGCAGTAGAAGCTGTTGCATCTTTGAAAAAATACAGATCTAATCTGATTTAACCTAAGGTTTTAAGGCCACACATTAACAGTTATCAAATCTATTGCAGTTTACTTTATTTCTTTTTTTAGCCAAATTACATTTGTTGCTAGACTTTGCAATCTAGTCACATCCAAATATCTGTTTTACAATCTGTCCAAAATATAAAACTTTCTGATGCACCTGTTCCTCTATCTATTATGCATTATGAAATGTCTCTCTGACTCTCTCATTTATTCCATTTTGGAAGCTTACCCACTGTTCAAAAGTTATTGCTACAAAGTTATAGCAATGAAAGAAATATGAAATAAACACTGTACTACAATTGTAAGCCCTTTTAAATTAATATTTCATCTAAAAATCAAATGTACTGTGCTTATTGCATTTTGTTGCTTCACAGATTGCAAGACTCATGTTCTCTTCCAACATAACATCAATAAACTATTTTCTGTTGCAGCTGCTCACAAGTTTGGTTTGTTGTCACTATTAGCACCAAGAAAAGCTACTTCAGTATTGGATCACACTGATCAAGAGTTTAGGAACCTTGATTTCATCCAGTTACTATTTGGCTTTCACTAATTGAGGAAAATTAGATTACTACCAAATGGTTTGCCAACTTCTAATATCTGTAATCTAAACAAACATTAAAAACATTTTCTATTCATTTCATTACTGTGCACTCTAACTTTTCATATTTTTCTACTTTGTTTTGTTATGACTTATAACCTGTTCCCACCTACATAGCCATCACAGCAGCTGGCTATAACATCATCTTACTTGTGTTTGATTTGAATTTAAAATTTTGCTGCATTATTGCTGCATAGTAACAGTAAATCACATTTTAGAGAGTACTGATCTTTCACTAGTAATTAAAGTTGCTGGACCTCCGCCACTACAGATGTAAATAAAGGAATGAAATAATAATTTATACAGGATGTTTATCTGTAATTTGGGAATCTGACATATTTTATAATAATAATGATTATGTTTTGGGATTCATTGGGATGAAGACATTGGCAACTTTTGCTATATCTATGCCTACCTATGCGAACAAAAGAACTATGTTGCTGTGGATGGGCATAGTTAACAAATAACTGAGTAAATGCTCAGGCAAACTAAGGTTCATTCTCCATTTTGGTGTATAGTTCTTGCTCTCACAAAATGTGTGGTGAAACTTGAATATTTCCACCATTAAGTCTCTGACTGGCACCTGCAAACAAGTAATTACAAAACTTGAATAAATACCATAGTGCAGAGGTTCTTAACCTTTTTCTTTCTGAGTCTCTCCCTTACCTCCACAACATGCTATAAAAACTCCATGGCCTACCTGTGCCACAATAACTGGTTTTCACATATAAAAGCCAGGTCCCGCTTTAGGAGGTAGCAAGCAGGGCAATTGCCCGGGGCCCCATGCCACTGGGGTCCCCACAAAGCTACGTTGCTCTGGCTTCAGCCCTGGGTAGTGAGGCTCAGGGACCTGGGCTTCAGCCTCTTACGGTAGGGCTTCGACTTTCTGCCTTGGGCCCGAGCGAGTGTAATGCTGGTCTACTTGGAGGCCCCCCTGAAACCTACTGAAGGCCCCCTAAGGGGCCCTGGATACCTTGTTGAGAACCACTGCCATAGTGCAGCCCTTCTTTAGGACCAGATTATGTCACCCTTTCTCATTTTGAGTAGGATGTAATTGAGACCTCCGATGGAGCAAGGTACAGTGTTAAGTATTTCCTATACTTTTAAATATGGAATAATGCTGGAATTGGTAACCCTACGTGGATGGATTTTTAAGTGCAACCATAGAATCATAGAATATCAGGGTTGGAAGGGACCTCAGGAGGTCATCTAGTCCAGCCCCCTGTTCAAAGCAGGACTGATCCCCAACTAAATCATCCCAATGTACTACTATTTGATGTGAGTAATGGTGGTAGAATCTGGCCCATTAAAAATCACAGGGCTGGTTGGTTTCAACCATATCGTTCCTCATTGTCATTGCTTTCTGGAAGCTCTTCCCTCAGAAAGAATTCTGAACAGCCCAAAAGCTCATATAGCTGCCCAGATCAGAGGTGCTTCTCAGAGAGAGAGTATCTTTCTGCAACCAGCTCTTTCACTTCATCAGAAACAACCTTTTATAGCAAGTTACTGGTCCAGCTGGGTGTGGCAGACTGACCCTATCCTTTAATATCTTGAATGAACCTTATGGAATTAAAATAAACTTCACTGAATTAAGTTAAACCTTTGTGAATTAGGGTTAATATCTTTGGGGTATATGAGGATCATGTCTCTTTAAGATCTTGTCTGTGTCTCATCTCTCTCCTTCTTCATCCATAGCAACTCTATCATGTAGATACATTTACCTGGACATACAGTTAAGTTAGAGCAGCTCTACCTCCAAGTTAGACATGCTGTTGCAGGCTGGGTGTTAATATCAATAAAAAAAAAAAAAAATCTTCCTCATACACTGGCTTCTGATGCCTTCATCAGATCCCTAAAGAACACAGCAGGGTACATTGTACTAAAAATGCAATTGGGTATGTGTTATTGTGGCATTGTATGTACCTTCTCTAGTAGGAGGGGATGCCAACACACTTCCTCCATTATCAGCCCTTTGAAACTCCTGCTCAGTAAGGTCCACGTATACTAGTTTAAACTGAATTCTTCAGCGACCCACAGGTAAAGAAAGGGTGGTTTGTTTTTGTTTTTTTTTTTTATAAATACCCTGGTTTTAAACTGGCTCATTGCTTGCTTCCTGATTCACCAAACTATGACCCAGGGGTCCTGTTGGAGGGCCCCAAATTCTTACGGCAGGTTTAGGAGGACTCCAGAATCCATATGAGAGTAAACTCTTGTAAATTACTAGCGTGTGTGCAGGTTCTTTTGTTGTTTTTAATGTTTATTTTTTCCTGGAATTTTTACCTTCTTAATAAAATAGGCTTTCATAGGCAGTGCTGTGTGGCAACATTACTGTAGCAATTACACCTGCTAATCCTCTCTGAAGAGAAAGTGAGCAGGTGTCCTTGGATAACCTGTCTGTACTGGGAAATATATAATGAAGGCAGGGAACTCTGTAGCCTGAAAATATCCAGGTCAGAAGGGAGACTCATGCTGGTCTCCACCTAGAAAGACAATGGCTGGGGAGCTGGAAGTCTGATTGTGGGTGCCCTTGCTGGACTACTGAAAGGAAATGCAGTTGCCCTGAAATGTGATACTAGAACACTTCCCCTATCTGTTTTCAAACACTTTAAAGAAGTGTACATTATCATTTAACTTCTAAGTGGGATGTGGCTGAGGTCATAAAGCAGGCATCAAAGAACCAGAAATGTATTGCTGATAGATCAATTTCCTTTTCTATTTTCAGATTCTGCTCTCAGCAGCAGCTTAGAGAATTACCGGTAATTCAAATCTTAAAGATGAATTTGAAGTAAAAAATGTGTTTTGACAGCTATTTTTGCATGTTTGGGGGACATGCTTTGTTTCCTGAAATGTAGAAATTTTGTTTGTGAGAATATTTGTAGGTTATGCTTTTGGGAATAGTCACATTTCAGCAAATTGCTGAGAAACTATGGACCAGCTAACAAGGCAACAGTACAAGTGTAATTGAAGATTCCCCCCCGCCTTTTTTTTTTAAAGCCAGTTGAGCTCTGTTTGGCCATCAAAGGATTACAACATATGAAATACTATACCTATGCATTTCTTATTATCAGTACTATTATACCCAAACCAAATTTGGTGATTTTTCTGAAAGCCCAAATACTACAAATTCAGTTTTATAGATCAGAACAGATGGTGTGTTAGTGAAGATGTACTAAACTACTATGAAGGTATCGTTACTGCGATATTGTGTGGTGACAGATGTTTGTGGCAGCTTATGAGTTTTCTCTTAATTTACTTTTTTGTACCTTTTGTAGTGCTTTTCATATGGTTTGAAACAATATAATACTATTCAAAAAGTTCCAGTCTGAGTATTTTTTTCTCTCTACATAGATCCTTGAATGCTCCTCATCTTTCTACCCATATATGCCATGTTTATTATAATCTGCATCATAATGATAATTTTAATTTACCGATATAAACATGCCTTTTTTAACACCTAATAATAAGTTATAAGTGCCAAATATAAAAAAAATAGTATATTTTTTTTACTCTTAAAGAACAAAAAGAGAAGGATATGCCCATAAAAAAAACTTTTCTAAGGCAAAAGAGTTCTGAGAGAAGAGATCATCCTTTGTGCTATGCTCTACAGACTTGAACACTGTCAGACCATATGGACAAGTGAATTCCCGAGTTAACAAATATTCACTGAGAATGACCTGCTACCAGCTACAGATAGTTTAAATGTAGGGACTATTACTTCAGGTGCTCCAGGTGACCTCAGCTGCAGCAACAAATGGGATGACAAATGGTTTCTTAGAAAGCCAGGACATAACTTTATTCCACAATGCTATTTATGGTTAGCATTTGGACTGAACCCAAAAGTGAACTGAAAGGCAGTTTACTTCTGCAGTGTGTTTTTCCCTACAGTTGATTATACTTAGTGGGTGATCTGCTGATTTTTGCACCAGCCGTAGCTTCTAAATGGACTAGATGGGGAATCCTATTCAGGGCACATTGAAGCAATTCACCCTGGAAGTCACAAAAAAGAAAATGGATTACACTTATGAGTTCTGGATTTTCCTTTTGACCCCCCAAAATAAATCATAACCAGACATATTTAAAAAAACCATTTTTGGCCAGTTATTCCACCTGAGATCCCAGGTCACCCATGTGCCAGAAAGCATTGTCAATTGTGAATCTCTTGGAGAAAGGGTGGACAAACACCCCAATGATGGGAAGAGGGGAACCTTGCCTTATCCTAAAGGTCATTCTCCCAACCCATTAGCATCAGCACCATTTTCTGGCTTGTGTCTTGGCCTTTTCACTCTTCTCAAACTTCCAGTTCAGCTGATCACTGAGGTTTACAGATACCACACCACCTGGGTGGTATATGTTGGGAAAGATTTTAGAGAGGAGAGTGTGGCAGTGTGGATAAGACCAGGGAGGTTTTTCCAGTTGTAGGAGATGGCGTGAGAAAGTGTCTGGCTTCTAGGAGAAGGGAGAAAAAAGGGTTCATCAAGGTGCAATACTGGCAGAGCGCAGGGAATGGAAGTAGCCGGAGATTAGAGAAAAATAAGTAATAATGGGGCTGAGCGGTGCTTGAAGGTGAGAATTAGAAATTTGAATGACATGGTGGAGAGGTTTGGAAGCTAAAAGTGGTGAGAAAATGAGTGATCAGGCTGGAGTACTGAAGCAAGGTTAATTCTGATGGCAGCATGTTGAGTAGACTTGAAGACTGCAATGTAACAATCAGTTAAATCAGATAGTAGGAGGAAATTGCATCAGACAAGATGAGAGATGACTAGAGTATGGACCAAGGTTTTGGCGCTAGGGATGGACAGGAAGAGGTGAATTTTAGAGAGACTTTAGAGGAAATCTGGGAATTAATAGTGTTTGCTAATTTTAAGATAAGTTTGGGAGTCATTGACAATTCTATCCACTACCTGGACAGTTTGTGAATATTACATTCTGAAGAGGTACACAATATTTATATAATGCTATAATTTTACACAGGAATGTTCCATCTAAAAGGCTAATTTTAATATAAATATAGTTTTAGAATTAATGTTTGTAATAAGAGAACTTTATTATGTGTTTTGTGATGTACTACAAAGTAATTCACCTAGCAGTACCAGCACCACACTCCACAACATACGTAAGGTTGGAAATGGGCTTGTAGTTCCAGCTTTCTTTCAAGAGAGCATGCAATATACTTTCTGGCAGAATCAGTAATTCTGCAACAATAATTCTGAAGCAATGCCTAGGTGAAAACCTTAACAGTCTAATTACCACAGTTCCTTTCAAAATTGTTATACAGTCAACAGCACCTAAACTCTGTTTTCAGCCTAGATTTAGAATTGTATCCTTCATTGGCAATTCACAAAGGTACATCTTTGGTGGTACTGTTCATGGACAGATTTGTGATTCGAATACCGCTTTCACTAAAAACTCATTAAATACTAGTAAATAATGAGAAGAATGAAAGAGGTCGCAGAGAAATAGACAAATTATTGCAAAGAAGAGGAATAGGCGAAAGAGGCATTTTTATTCAAGCTGTAAAAAAAAATCCAGTTCCTATTCAACATGTGTATCAATGGCAAATAGCTTGTCCTCTAGGAAAACATTTTATATCTGTATATTTTATCTTTGTGGGTATACAGCCACAAGGAAACATGCAGCAAGTATTAAATGGATAAATATGCATAGAGATTGTATTTGGCTAGGCAAGATACAGAAGGCTGGCAGAGGAGATCTTGGTGACACAGCACAGCGAGCACTTTGCGTCTTGTTGGATTAAGGACTAGATTTGTGTCTTAGCCAATATAATGTCATGTTGAGTTATGTAAATCCTATCATAGAAATGCAAACACAATGCAGCAGCAGCATTCCTTGGCATGGGCTCCTCAGCTATTTTGCTGAAACCAATTTGACGTCTTGCTTCAGATTGTTTTTTCCCTTGAGGCTCTACCAAACTCTTAGTTGAAGTCAATTCTTTTTTACTGTAGGTATTAAGATGTAAACTATATATTTTAATAACGGGAATATATTTCCTTAAGTGCACTTTATAAATATAAGGTTCAGTTGAAGGAAAATAAATTTTCTATCACAGTAAATTCTATTATCCAATACTATTCTTGTAGAGTAATTCTTATTCCAGTAACAAATATATAATGTGCAAGACACAAATCCTGGCTGATAATAGGCTAAAAATGTTCATATGAGGAGTCAGATTTTGTTATGATTTACCTCAGGGGCCAATATACTGAAGTCTGGTACAGTGTCAACCAATCATCTTGCAAATACTTGCACCTTGATGAGCTTTTTAAGAGTCAATAGTCCAAGCTTATAATAGTTTTCTTTGAAATACACTTAGGGTGGGATTTTTCAAAAGTACTCCGCATTAGCATAACTCTCTTCCCTTTGAAGTCAATGATAAAACTCAAACCATCAAAAGCCTCCTTACTCCCTTGGTCATTCCTGCTCAGATTGCAGGAAGGAAAGAGGAAAAGATGAGTAGAGTACCACTAGATGGTATGCAGTGAAGTGGGCAGGAAGTGAACAGAGGGGCTGGCAATGGGAGAAACTGTGGAATTTACTTGTTGGGCAAGCAGTGTATGAGGAAGCAAGGTGCTTGGAAAAGGTGTGAAATAACTTAATTCCCCCCTCCCCCTTCTAGAGCAAGGAGAAGCAGAGGAGGAATTGTGACTCACAATTTGTGTCATTTGTCTTGGAGTGGTGCAGCTATGTGTTGGCCTTTACTTCAGCTAGATTGTAAAATTATACTCTAGCCCTAAGCACTAAGAGTCCAATCCTGCCTGCTCCCCGAGTAATTTAATGATCAACCTCTGAGTTTTTCTCCACAATTGAAACTGTACCCAATCCTCTTGGCCCCAATTTCAGATGATATTTTTTTTATTATCATCATCATCCAAGAAGGACAATGGATTGCTTTAAAAAACTGGAACATTGGCAGCATTTGCTTCTTCCAGAAAGTATTTGATAGGATGCCCTTCTAAATTTGATTAGGTTAAAATAAAATATAAAAGCTCCTGAGTTGTCTCCTTTTTCATTTGTAATGCTGTATTATAATTTACATCTAATGGATTTATACTACAAATAACTATACCAGTGCTTGCTGTATGCAAAATGTTTTTCCTGTACTGCATGTAAACAGAATTCTTGAAAGCCGTATCTCCAAGCTCTGCAACATTCCTGAGCAGGCTTACACTAATGACAACACATCAAGATTTTAGCATAATCTTCTTAAACTACACATATTGGGAGTTTACTTTCCTTTGCATAATAGCAATTACGAATAAATAGCCTATCCATGTAGAAATGAGCTTAGCAGCATCTAGTATCTTAGCATTAGTTGTATTTTGTAGTTCTCCTTCCTTCATCTCAGTATTTAGGGTTTTTGAGTCCCTAGATGACATTTGTTGCTTATCTTTCCAAATCCCTTTGCTGTCAATAGTGAAACAAATATTAAAATATGTTTGAAAAGTAACCATTCCATTTTACAGCAAATATGGTACCAGATGCCTTTTCATGAGTCATTTCAATAACATTTTAATTTGCATGCATCACATCTTCCTGTTCAGAATATTTTATTTTAGTAAATTGGTTGGACACTAATTATACAGAACGGTTGTCTGGAAATGTGCAACAACACCAGTTATTAAGTTCTGCAAAGCCATTAATGGCTGCACGAACACTTTGCTGCAGGTACAGTAGGTTGATTGCAACTGTTGGCAGCAATGAAAATGGGCATCATGCTGAGAAAATCAAAACCTGACCTGGAATGAAAGGATTATAAAGAACTGCAGAAAGGAAAACTAATTGAAATATTGGATCAGTGATTCAGCTCTGAAGTCACTGGTTCAGGCCACAGGTGAGATGATTTGGCTTGCTTATAGATAATAGTTCATAACAGCCCCACATATTTTGTGGTGGTTTGTTAAATTAATAATTAGGCCCAAGTTCAAGAAAGGGCTTATAATTAGTTTATCAAGCATTTCCAGGGCAATATTAATATCATTCAACCATTCACTGGAGCTTTATAAGGATGCCTTTATACTGCTCTGGAATAGCATGTACTAGATATTTCTGGCAATCTTTTATCTTTGTTGTGCATCGTGTCTATATTCTCCCCTCTCATGTTTAATGGGAGTTCTGTGAAAGTATATAGAGAACAATATAAGAATAAGGATCTGCCATGTGCATCTGAGAGCTGAATCTTTCCCTGCTTATAGTAATATCAAATAGACATTGTATTGCAAACCATAACTTAGCACTTTGTTTAAAATGTTTCTTTTACATATAACATTTATAGTTATATTTTAATGTTTTTTAAAAGACTCCATTAAATTAAAAATCACACCCATGTAAAAATATTATGCCTACTAGTGTTAACAGAAATATTTAGGATGGCTGATATAAAGCAATTTTTAAAAAAAGGTCCTGCAATCATACTTAACGTTAAGCACATGAGTAGTCTCATTGACATCAATGAGACTAGGCACATGCCTAAAAACAATAAACTTGTATCTGTTGGTGGGACTGGGGCCTTAGTGAGTTGTCCAAGACTTGGGGGGAGGCGGGGATAAGACAAGATATGAGGTATGTGGTTCAGTTAGGCTGCAACATGGTTCATTTAACTCATCTGGGCTATTATCTGGCAATAACTTGTACAGTGCAGGCCATCATTCCTTTTTTAATCACTTCTACATGCTGAAGGGCTGCCATCAGCCTACATCACTACAGCTGGTCCCCACTGTGCTTCCCTCATATGAGGATTAAGGGGCTCTGGAAAGTACTTTTCACTGTACTAGCCAATAGAAGACCAAAACCATTTGCCACCTTCTCTAGGGGATGCCTTCCACTAAGTCTACTTCAATTCCAGTTTATCAGGGAACTGAACCTCTTCTGTAATGAGTAAAAGGCAACTAAAGCGAAGCCCATAACAGACTAAAATGTCCAGTCCTATACTAATCCTGAGAGTGGAAGCTGCAGTTCGAGCATTAGAGGGAGCTCTCAGGCTGGAGAAACAGGGTATACGTATCCTCCATCAGTGTGTAGGGGCCAATGATTTACCTGAGCCTCACCAGCACACCCAGCTGCTCAGGTAATGCCTTAATCCCTTATTGGCCACCCCCTTCCAATCTCTGAGGGATGGGATCACTTAAAGGAGCAACTACTCGTTTATTCCCCCTGCCCCCCACCACCAGTCTACACTAAAGTCCCCATCTTGAGTTTGTGGGTCTTACATTATCTCTGTTTGTGTGGGTCTTTCATAAAGCAACAGGGGAGAGAAAAACATATTGAAAATCTTAATGCAAAATCACAAAAATTGGCAGAGGGACTGAGGATCTATTAGAGTACTTAGCACTATTTTTTTTAATTGTGTTGATTGTGTCCCTTTAGCAAGTACAGAAAATATCATTGGAAAGAGTCTAATTTGCTTGTCGCATAACAAATGTGTTAACAAAAAACTGTGCATTAGGCTGTTTCTATGGAACATGCTGTCAATGTTTAAGTTGTCCTTTCAACAAGAAACTTTAAAATACAATTTAAGAAAATTGGAAACAAGATGGTGACTGTAGAAACAAGAATTAACAGAAAGCCCAGAGCCCTATAATAAACAAGATACAGTATTTTCATTAGGAGCAAAAAATTATTTCAGTTGAAAAACTCAAATTAATTTCAACACAAGTGGGAAAAAGAGTAGGTGTCAAAGACAACAAAAGCAAAAGAAGCCAATAATACAAGCTTCACTATCTTCATAAAATATTGCTGTTGTTCTCAGGGCATTGGGAATGGTCATTTTACCGGCAGCAGAATAATTCATCATTCCTGGAAAAAAATGATCTCTTACCTAAACATAAATTTTCTGGTTAATAATAAAGTGATCACCTTGTCTTGGAAACATCCTCTCCATCTGGATACACCCTCTGTTTGGACGATCTATGCAGATGGGCTTCAGGGGAAGGCACACGTTTATGCTAAAGCATCACACCCAGCATCACACACTAGGCTTTCATTTCATGGTCTCCTGCAGTCTGCACAAATCTCACTCAGTACAACTTTTACAAGGAAATGACATTCAGCAATGGATGGATGGGAACTCAGTATACTGTAATACCAAAAGATTACTAGCAATGGGCTTTATTTTAATTGGCTCCATTGTTAGCAATTTTTCCTTGTTGCAGGACTAAACTCCCTCTAAAAGACAGTAAATTAATACACTTAAATATTTGTTTCAGCAAGGTTATCTGTTGCAAAGAGTTTTATTCTTTGATTTTCTTGAGGTCATAGGTGATAGTTAGATACTCTAAATAATTTACATATTTAAACCTATGCATGCATAAAAGGAATGTTGGTAGGGATTAATGGCTTAAATAGATTTAAAAAACAGGAATTTAGGTTTAAGAAAGATGCCGATTGACTGTCCTGGACAATGAAGGTCTTCTGGTATTGACAAGAGCAAGCATAGCACATTCCACAGCAGCACAAGATTCCTCAAGCCATATCAATGTTATGCTTTAACCCTAACTTAGCGGACCCTCTCTAATGGTAGGAGGTAAGTTGAGTTTGTATGTTCATTCATACTCTCTTTGCCTTTGAGTTTTCTTGTTGGTGATAATTGCAAGGAGAGTGTGTGATCTGAAAACCAACTCATTTCACTTAGGCCACAAAACAGCTACCAGATGTTAATTTTCAGTAATTATAATGGGCTGGATTTGAACTGGTGACCTAGAGATGAAAGGTTACATATTGTCATGCCTCTTAGCAATCCAGTCTTCTTAATGTAATATGAATATATTATTGCAAAAAAAATTACATTAAAAGCACATTACTGTTGCAAAGTTAAGTACTCAAAACTTAGCAAATGCCAGACTCAGTGTAGCCCCAGGCCTTAGTCTCCAGGGTGTTTCTGTGATCCCATCAAAAGCTTATTTGAGTGTTTCATAATCATTAGTGAATTTATCCTCACAATGCTCCTGTAAGTTGAGCTGGTATTACTATACATATTTTTCGGACAGGGAATTGAGGAACAGGGACACTCTCATTGTCAAAAGTGAGAATGAATTTTGGGTGACCAACTTGAGACATTTAGGGCCTGATTTTTTTTTTTTTGAGTATTTAGCATTTTTATAGCAACTTCTTATGTTCAAAGCACAGCTTCTGTGAACTTGCAGTTATGAGTGCATATCATTTCTGCAGATTTTTTACTTTAGGCATCTCACGCTGGACACCCAGAAAATGAGGAATACACAGTTAGTGGCCACCTGTGGAAAAACCTGATTTAAGTTTACCAGCATTACATAAGAACTCCTTGGCATGGGCAATGAGGGAATCTGAGACATTTTCCAGAATGACATTCAACTTTCTTAACCATGTGACCATCTTTTCAATTCCTGCCATCTCCTGACTTACTACACATCTTCCAACCTCTGGAACAAGCAAGGCAGAAGTCCTTCATACAACAGCTTCCTTCATTATACAACCCTAATTAATTCCCTGAGCAGCATGCTTCATGTGTACTGAATGGGGCAGGGTCCTGTGGAAAAAATAGTACCTTATGAAATTAAATATTGTATTGTAATACATATACACAAATGGGCCAAATTAAGGTTGTATGGGTAACCTTCATTCTGGCATTTCTGAAAGTTGGAATTTGCAAAGTTAACTTTCTCTCAATTGTTTTTTTTTTTCTGATGTGATTTCCTAGGTTATTGGGGGAGTCATTTTGTTTTTAACAGAAATTCCAACATGTGGATCCATATTGACCCCTGATCTGGATCCTAAGCAGGGTTCAGACCTTTTAGTTCAACAACATTGATCTCTAACACTTGAGCTAATGGGAGTAGCTAGCATCAGTAGTATGTTGTGATCCTATATGTGGACAAGTGTCAAGGTTCCTTCCCCACTCTGAACTCTAGGGTACAGATGTGGGGACCTGCATGAAAACCTCCTAAACTTACTTTTACCAGCTTAGGTTAAAACTTCCCCAAGGTACAAACTGTTTTACCCTTTGCCCTTGGACTTCCACCTCCACCACCAAACGTTTATCTGGGTTTATTTTTATTAGGAAAGCATTGTTTGGAAACGTCTTTCTCCCCCAGAATCCTCCCAACCCTAGCACCCCACTTCTTGGGGAAGGTTTGGTAAAAATCCTCACCAATTTGCATAGGTGACCACAGACCCAAACCCTTGGATCTTAAGAACAATGAAAAAGCATTCAGTTTCTTGAAAAGAAGAATGTTAATAGAAGTAAAATAGAACCTCCTCTGTAAAATCAGGATGGTAAATACCTTACAGGGTAATTGGATTCAAAACACAGAGAATCCCTCTAGGCAAAACCTTAAGTTACAAAAAGACACACAGACAGGAATATCCATTCTATTCAGCACAACTCATTTTCTCAGCCATTTAAAGAAATAATAATCTAACGCATATCTAGCTAGATTACTTACTAAGTTCTAAGACTCCATTCCTGTTCTGTCCCTGGCAAAAGCATCACACAGACAGAGAGGACCCTTTGTTTCCCACCCCCGCTCCAGCTTTGAAAGTATCTTGTCTCCTCATTGGTCATTTTGGTCAGGTGCCAGTGAGGTTAACTTTAGCTTCTTAACCCTTTACAGGTGAGAGGATTTTTCCTCTGGCACACAGGGATTTTAAAGGGGTTTACCCTTCCCTTTATATTTATGACAACAAGTCACTAGCGAGGGATGACACTCGCACATTAGTAGTGGGCTTCATAGCTACTTCAGACAATAGAGGTCTGTTGGGACTGAGAATTCTTCAATTTCAGTAAGTCAATGTTCTCTACTGGTTTTAAACTCTCGAATCTAGCTTGTTTCTGCCTTGCTCCTGTGCCCCTCCCCTGCTCCTGTTCAACCTGCGACCTTACTCCTCTCCCCTCTGCTGCTACCCAAGCTCTCCACCCCATAGCCACACAAACTATGTATTTTTCCCTAAATTTATTCTCTGAAACAGCTGAATCATTTTTGCTGAAACTTTCCGAAAAATGCAGCATCAGATAGACACACAGCAGAAAAAAATTCCGCCTGAATGGTTAAAGTTTGACAAAAGTTATGCACAGCCTGAACATAGGGTCTTATAAATGGGAAGTTTTGAGGAACCCGAATGATAGGGGGTACTACCAGCTTCACCTATAGCACTTCATGCTCAAAAGCATTTGAGGGTGTGATTCTAAAAACATCATGGCCTTAAGTATTTATTCATGACATTTCTAAGGGTTCTTTATGATACCATGGAAACTATTTTGATGGATTTGAGTAAATATCAGAAATGTTTGTATTGGAAATATTAACAATTTTACAGCATTAACAAACATTCCATTAGCCTCTTTAGTGAAGTTAGACATATAATCAGTTGGTATGTGGAATGCTGGACTCTTCTTGCAAATGTGCCACTTCCTCCTTAAGATCCATGAAGCACACATATATACCATTATCTCTAGGCTAGCAAAAACATGTATTCTGTTCCTGAATTGATACTCAGGGCAACTAACTTTTAAAAAATATTAATGAAATTATAGTACTATAATATTTTTAATTGCTGAAGTTAGAATTATTGTACAAGATTTCATTTTGTGCCACTTGAAAGTCTGAGGTTTTCGTCAGCAAACATTTGAGGGGTTTTTTTTTTTTGTGTTTATTTTTTTAAATCTATTAAACTTAATCAGTTGAGTTGAGCAAGTTAATCGGAAATCTCTTCAAGGCCATAGTCATTAGTTGAGTAATTTAAGCCAGTAGAGAAGGAAGCAACTTTAAAATGGATAGAGACCAAATGACATATTGTTGAAACAGATATGACAAATTCATATCTTTATGGACTTACACTAATGATGAATTTGGCTTTATATGAGTAAATATTATAGTTTTCATGCAGCCAAAGTTTTTGTCTTTTTGGCTGTTCAAAGAGGCTCCATGCCGATGGAAGCTTTCAAAGGCTACTTCATCCTTGGAATCAGCCATTCAAGCTCATGAGTGTCTAGAATAGATTAACTATGCCACTACACTACTTATATGCATTTGTAAACTAAAACACACAGATTTGGAAAATGGATTCTGAAGAGCAGTGTGAAAAGTAGATGAGACTCCTTGGGTCTGTCATGTTTGAGACCTGGCTGTTTTTACAGCTCTGGCTGAAATGACCTTGCATAATCTCAGTGATCCATTTCTTTAAATCTGGAGTAATGATACTTGTGTAACTCATGATAATGCAGTCTGACTCTTAATACCTGTTAATGGAAGAGCTTAGAGCAGAATTTATGATGCAGGTAGAATGTTCAGAGACTTCAGGCAAGCCTCTAAACAGTAAGGTCGGTAGAATTTGTCTGAATATTTGTTTGGTTGATTAAACCCCCCCCCACAATTAAACATGCCAATGTATTTCAGCTAATATTGTCTGCTAGATGAATCATGCACTTCTATACATATGTGCAGTTAATTAATAGAATAATTTTGAGGTTTTTATGTCTGAATGCATTATGATGAGTCTGACCTTTTCCACCTTGGCCAGGGCTCCATTCTGTCTTGACAGAATTGAATGGCCAGCTTGAATGATTATATCATGATAGGGACATCATTCTTCCTCCCCATTCTCAGCTAATTTCTTGTGGAAGATTTATTTGGTGCACAAATCTAAGTTTTGCAACTGGACACAGATATATAAAGTATAAAAATTGTAATTCATGCTCTAAATTCATCTATTTTAATGGGATGTGAGGTTGGGAGACACTGTCTCTTTTTCAGATACAAAAAGTGTGTACATTGAAAGATTTTGTTGTGTTAGATTTGTGTCATCATGTGATGTCAGTTCAATGAAATTGAATACCTATACAGACTATGCTACTTACGTGATTTCTGAAAACTAGCATTTCAGCTTCTATCAGCATCAGTTAAAAATACTGAGTGTTTGTTTACAGATAATTCATATCCTAGAGGTGTTCAATCATACCAGGAACACTTACCAACAATAAGCTAGTAAATATAACAAGTCTTTCCAAGTTAAAAATGTAGCAAAGAACAATGCAGAAAATTCCACATACATGCTAGTAATTTGTATAGATTTTGCAATTTACCCTTGTGAAGCAAGAGCATTATACCATCATAAAATAGATTAACAAAGCAAAATGACATGTAAACACTGATATACACACTGAGACTAACACATTAGCATAAATAAGACAAACTTTTCAGTACTGAAAACGTTGTTGTTTATTACTCACAACTGAAAAAGAGAGAAACTGGAGCAGAAGTATGGGGCATTTCACCAATGTGCACAAGTTAAGAGGTAGCTCAGGCCAGTAGTAACCAAAAAGTTATTTGTGTTCAGTATCCTTCCTAAGAGACACATTACACACTCATAACAGTTAACACCCTTATTCTTGACAAAAATGGGCAAGTACTGAATAAGCATAAATGATGAAATAACTTCTGATTTTCAAAGACAATTTTTGAAGCAGGCCCAGGATATCCAGGGACATATGTATTCCTTTCCTCCAAGTCTCTTCCCCTGATTTTAGTATTTTCCTTCCAATATTTTTGTTATGGCAGGAAGGTAGTTTTACAAGTATTCCTTTTAATTTCAACTTTCTACTTTCTCTAGAAGAAAAATGGTGAAGGACTCCATCTAAGCAAGTGTTTAAAAATATTTTTAAAGTCTCTGTTGGTCCCCTGCAGTACTAAGCCATTTGGTTGTCCTTTACTCTCTGAGGACAAGAAACAGATTTCTTCTAAACGTGCACATACATTTTATAACTGCTTTAGGACTGTGATATAATAAAGATCAAATATTTCAAATCTTAAAGATAAGTAGAAATGACATTGGACATAGACTTGTAAGGTGCTGAGAATCCTCAGTTGCCTTTGGTACTAACCACCTTGCTGGATTAGGCCCATTGTTTGTAACATGGTAGCTACAAAAAGACTTTCAACATTGCTTTGCATTTGCTTTGTTGAACCTTTTGTAATGCAGTAACGAAAATGAGTAGCTGCAAAGTAGCACTTCATCTATGGAAAGTAGATAAGTGGGCTATAATCTTTGTGGTCTTTTTTACCTTTTGAGCTCCATAAAAACAGTGCTTTATTGATTGTCCAGTATTCCCCTTTCACAGATGCCATATCATACAACTACACATAACAACTTTAATTCACTTTTTCATTACTGTTGCCTAGTATTTTGTGCGATATTTTGTACTTTCACTGTCATGGGGAAAATAACAAGTATCTGTTTAACTGTAGAAAGTCTGGTAATTGCAATTTTCTGTTTGCAAATAACAGTAAAAAAAGAAACTATCTTGGAAATAATATCATGTTCCATTCAAACTGAATTATCCATCAATGTCTTTATACAGACTAAAGATAAAATAAATAATGCGGCCAGCTACAATAAGCTAACAGCTCTTCTAGTAAATGTTAGGAATTATTTAGTGTGACCTGAAGCATTTAATTAGGTCACTTCACAACCCAATGAATGAAATTACTGGCTATATTTCACAGAGAAACCAGTCATCTGCCTAGTTAGCTATTAAACATTATTTTTAATTTACTGTAACATTTAACATACATTTATGGCTTCTTTCAGAGTAGCAGCCGTGTTAGTCTGTATTCGCAAAAAGAAAAGGAGTACTTGTGGCACCTTAGAGACTAAGAAATGTATTTGAGCATAAGCTTTCATGAACTACAGCATCATGATGCATTCAGTGGGTTTATTCTCGTGGGTTTATTCTCACCTATCAGAAAATACCAGTTCTTTGTAGTTATGTATTGCACACTGACTCTACCATTTTGCATTAGACTGTCACAAAAACATAAAGATGAAATGTTCTAAGTTTGCTAAGACTTTTTTAAAAAAAACTTTTCCCAGCTATGAAGTTTTTACTTTAATTAAAACTCCCACAATGTTTCTGCTGTTAAAGCATAATATATTAGCAACTACTGTCTGTTCAATAAATGCAGGACATTGTCCTTCATTATAGCACACACAATGCCTCCTCCCTTAATTAAAAACTCTTTTTTTAATACATAAACTCATTAATGTTTTACTTGCAACTCCAATACTACAAATAGGTAACTTTTCAGATTGTTTACATTCCTGCTTTTTAAGTATTTAAATTAAATGCAAGTCTATTTAGAATACTAATAAATAATTTTAGACTAAAGTCATGTGGAAACTCATAAACAGGAGAACAGCAATGTTAGAAGTATTTATCATGTGATTATTTATTTTAAAAAGTGTAAATGACTCTCAAATATCTGAACATGTTAATGGAAAAAAACTAAAACTAAAATCACAATAATTAAAGTGAACTACTTATTTAAAACAAAACAAAACAGCCATCTTGCATTCTTGTCCTTTGAATCAAATTGATGTCATACTCATGTTCTTCCCATTAATTTAAGTGCTCATAAAAGAGAGGAAAATAAGAGACTAACAGAAATTTGAATTTGTCATTTTGTTTCCAAAGCTAGTATACTGCATTTTCAAGGTATGGTATAGTGGAAGACTCCAGCTGTGTCCCTCACTTTGTGCTGTTCTTCTAGAACATGTCAGCACTTGCTGGCATCATCAAAACACTTTATTTCTTTATAGTCTCTGTCCTCAAGCCTCTTACAGCTGCAAAAAACTGAATAAATACAGACCTGTAGATGTTTTTTGATGCATAAGTCCCATTCCTATTCCACTTAAAACTAGCCTAAAGGGGTTTGCATCAAATGTGTTAGACTTTATCTAAGGTTTTAATAGTAAAAGAACATCCATATGCCATTTTGGTTCCAAAAGCAGATAAGGCACTCAGCTGCATTCTTTAATGCAAATCCCTCTAAAACCTTATATGCTATTAGTTGTCTGCTAGTTATTTGATGAAAGAGAAAATTAACTTTTCAAAGAGCAAGGCAAAAATAGCAACTGAGTCTATTACACCAATCAATCCAATATTCTGCACAATGAGATAGTGTTTCTTTCTACTCATTATGCTTAGCAAAAGCAATCAACAGAAGCCTGAAATGATAATTCTACAGAAATGAGATCTGATTAAAAGTAGAGATCGGCAGGTATTGAAATAACCAACCTATTTCTGTAAATGTTGTACAGTGCAAGTGTTGAGTTGTTTGGCTGAGCCCTGTGGGCTGATTCTCCTCTTACGGTGGTATAAATCAGGAGTAATTCCACTGATCATAAATTGGTACTACTGTAAAAGTGATGTAACTGGGATGAGGCTCAAACCCAGAACATTCAGTCAAAACAAATTCCAAAGTGAAAATGAAGGTTCTGATTCTTTTCCCCCCTTACAATAATGTTATTTGAGTGTTACTCCAGTGCATTCAGTCACTTGGGGGCAAATCACCAATGTAAATGAGAGGAGAATCAGGCTGTAAAAGTATGTTAGGTTGGTTCATATATACTGTAGTTGTTTTTTTTTCAGAAATATTGAATTTTTATCAGGTAACTGTAGTACTATGGCATCCAAGATGTTGTAATATCACACTACACTTAAAATACAAAATCAATATGATACCTCAGATACCACTGTTTAGTAACATTTACTAAATGATTACTTTATGGCAATCAGCTTTATCTCTATGAGACATTTTTATATATACTTGGTCACATGCTGTCAAGTTTCACGTGGGTCAGAACCAACCAGCCTGTTGTCTCAGCATGTTCAAAGCTAGTTTGATCAATAACACATCCATTTCTAGCACATGTCACACAGCATCTGCTAAATATAGAGTGGAAGGATTCAACAGAGAGAAAAGCCAAGAGGCTAAAGCTGTAGTGTATGCAACTTTTGTCAGGTATAGGATAACTTGATTTCTGTGTACTTCATATTTAATTGGAGAGCAACTTCCCCCATACCCACTAGTTGCAAAGAGATGCCATTTTGTGTACAGATGCATCCCGCTAAGGAGAAGAAATGTATGCCATATCCTCTTTCACAGAGACATTACTTTTGTTCTTTCTTGTCTTTTGTTTTTCTCATGAAATGTTTCTACTCAGAAAAGTGATTCTGTAAAAAAAAAATTGGGGTTTAATGTATGTGTGTCAGTCACTCCATATGAAATACGTCTATGATAAGATGTTTTGTCTGATGGCCAAACTCAACCTGGAATCTGAAAGTCAGGCTGAAACCTTTCCTTTTTGCACATCATCAGTAATACAGAATCTGTAGGCCAAATTATGTCCTTAGTTATACCTGCACAACATTGTCTTCAAATGATTCTGTATGAAACCTCACTGTCTCAGCATAGTTTTACTGATGTGACTGATCCTTGAAATAGAATGAAGAAAACACTTTTGTTAATATGCAAGAAAGAATAGAGTTAAAATGGCTTCTTCTTAGCTCTGCAGACCAACACAGCAAAATAGTAAGCAACATTTCACTTTGTCAGTAGGGTGGTCAGACCTGCATCTGAAAACACAGGGAGAAGATTTGATTAATAAGAACGAGCCATTTGCACACAATCATGTTTCACAGCAGAACTTCACTTCAATATAAGAAAGGTCATTCTACCTGAATATGTATGGGTGTTCTTTATATATGAGGAAAAAAAACTATAATGAGAATTGTGGTGATGAAACTAGGATTTAAAACAGTAAAGAGCTCAAATAGGTCTTCTTCTTTAAAAAAAAAAAAAAAAAAGGAAACCAATAGGGAAAAAGTTAAAATGGCTGTTTATGGTAAAATATGGAGGATTACTTGCTTAATGAAAAAGAGGAACAATTTAGATCATAGTTAAGTATTTTGAGACAAATGCTGTAGAAGAGGTTGGCAAAGAAATAATCACATACTTGTGAGAAGTATCATTTACATGCTGAAAAATGTCAGGCTTTTCACATGAACCAGGTGAGATGAAGTATAAGAATTTAACAAAAATGCTCAAAAAGGATTAAATGCCAAAAAAACCTTCATAACTGAAAGGTATGTGCCTCATCTAAGAAACCAAATAGAGTGGGAAAATGCTTCTGAATACATAGCCAGTCATTAAAATTTCCATTACTTGCAATTTTAGGTAACCTTTTCTAGAAATATTAGAGATTGCACTGATTTTGGAAGAAGATATACTGAATCCATGGCGTTCTGAGTCATGTTTCATCACTAAAGGAGGAGAGTTCACAATTCAAAAATGCTTTGCAATTAGCAGCTCTGTAAATGAGATGTACACAAGCACAAAGTGCAAATCTAGAGATAGAGATGGCTCACCATACTCTGGATGACATGGATCTGTGTTGCCTTTGCCTGGGGACATCAACCAGTAGCCTACCAGCAGATCTTACCATCATTAATGTGACACTAGTGACACTGTCTCATTCTCTCTCTCTCTCTCCCTCCCTCTCCCTCCAACTTCCTTTTTCTCACAAACTCACCCAAATTCCTCCTCAATTTATATTCCAAACTGACCCCTTTAAGCACTGTAATTAAAATACTTTATAAGCAATAAATACAATATTTTAAGATGTACATAACCAACCAGAACAACCACATGATCATATGGTTACATTTCTACTTCCTATTTCCCCCCCAAATTTTCTGTCATAATTTTTCATGTAATGTCAATGGTGGCTGTTTGAAATTGCTCAGAGGTTGAGAATATTGGAAGTAGTCCTAGCAGAGATTAGTCAGCAGAGTGCAGAAGGAGGTTAGGGGTGCAGTGTAAATGCAGCTCTTTACAAAGTTGCGGGAATAAAAATGTTTTCCATAATATTTATTGAGCACCAAAAATGTACAATACATCAAGGCATGGCCTCTGCCACAAAGGGTTTTTCATCTGAGAGAGATTAATGATGCAATACATATCTAGAGAGAGTCTATGCTTATCTCTTTTTTCATATATATGTTGTACAATACATGTATATTTTAATATAATGTGATTGTTTGTTTTGCATATTTTTTCATAGAATATCAGGGTTGGAAGGGACCTCAGGAGGTCATCTAGTCCAATCCGCTGCTCAAAGCAGGACCAATCCCCAATTTTTGCCCCAGATCCCTAAATGGTCCCCTCAAGGATTGAACTCACAACCCTGGGTTTAGCAGGCCAATGCTCAAATCAAATGTTTCAGTTGCACTAATCCCAATTATTCATCTTCATGGTGATGACTTCTAACATTCTAAATCTTTTTATACAGCTGTCATTTAAAAAAAAAAGAAAGAAAGAAAGAGAAAGGGGAGAAAAATGATAAATGCTCCCCTCACCCAACTGTAGAATTTCCCTAGACCCCAAAATTACAATGATTTGAGGTGTAGGACGGGTAACAATTACATTCTGCACCAGTGACAGGTTTAAGGTCAGATAGTTTGTGACCCTCTAGGCCCTAGAATAGGAACTTTATACCACTGGAATGAGAAAAAGATACCCAACCTAAGAATAGAATATGCATCACTTGCTTCTCAGACTGACAAATTCTGAGAAATTTTCTGTTCCATTCAGGTGCTGACATCATGCCTATCACTGTAGTATGTAACACCTACCACAGAAGATATGACTAGAACCTATTGGGACACAAAAATATGCACAGAAAAATTATTTAAGGTATGCTTATAAGTTTCTAAAATGAATAACTAGAGCTGTTTGAAAATTGGGACATGATTTTTTTCTTCAAAAAAAGTCAATTTTTTTAAATTTGATATTTTTAAAAAAAAAAAAAACAACTTTTTTTACCAGCTCTATAAATTAGGCATAATTTTCTTGCCATTGGAGGTTTGTACAACTAACTCACAGTAACGAAACTACATGGCTTTACAAGAGGAAGAATATGAAAAATATCAATATTTAAAAACTCACTAAAACATTTCTAACTTTTTTCTGTAACATATGTGGCCTATACAGAATACATGATGTGGTGGTGCAGTATAAAAGTTATACAAACTCTCATTGTGGCTGGCTTGTATAAATGTAATGGGGGAAACAAGTTCACATAAAGCTTTTATGCCCTACAATGTACATGTTCTTCCTGGTAGAATGTGCCCGCTTAAAGTTTCTTTTTTTTTTTTGAAAGTTTCTATAAGTTCCAGAGAAATTCCATCTCAAAAGTGGGAAAATTCATTCTCTGGTAGAATCTTACAAATCAGTTGAAGTGTGTGTGTGTTTAAACACACACACGGAATGAGCGTTTCTGACAAGTCAGATTTTATCAGAAAACGGGACCCTGCCAAACTATGTATACTGTGTTAGTATATCATACTAAAGGCGTATGAATAAAAAAAAGTGTGCCTTTACTATTCTTGATCACTAATTATTTGAATAACATTTGCTATTTTGCTCATTTATTACTTGAGAATTATTACAAGCTCTGTGATTAACAGCTGTTAAAAGGAATAGCTTCATTGGAAATGTTAAATGTTCTTAGATTTATGTTATCTGTTAAAAACCAAATAATTATACCCATAGCTTCCTCTCACTCTGATTCCTTGTCTCCAGCTCTACAAAAATGTACAAAAAATAAGATTATGAAGGGTCTGCCTAATCTCCATTCTCTCACTGAAATATGTAGTTTAATAGTGACATTTCTGCAGTTCCACAGCTCCCTAACCAACCATCTTTTAATTCTTCTTGGCTTCTCTTTTGTAGAAGTACACATTGTTCCAGTAGTGCACTGCTGAACCATCCAGTACATCTGTATTCTCACTGAAGAAGAATTTTGACCTCAAAAAATATGCTATCGGATGTATTAGCTCTGCAATTAGGTACCACAGCTCTCAGATGGGATTGTACTTGAAATGACTGGCTGCAGCTACACTTCTACTTTTACCACACTAGCTTGATCAGAGTTAGCATGGGTATGTCTCTTCAAGCTAGAAATTACACCTTCCAGCTCCCAGGTGGAAGTAACCTAACTGTCGTGTCTCATTATTGACCACTGAAAGCTGAAAAGAGCTGCATGGAAGATTGCATTGAATTACTTGAGTACTTATTAAAAAGTTAAATTTTCTGGTTTGCTGAATATCACAGTTTGAGCAATTGCAATAAAAATCCTATAATTTTGGAAGAGGAAAGATATAAAATTGATGATGAAATAGAGAGCAAACACAAAGTAAAAAAGCAATTCCAAAACTGTACCTCTAAAACAAAATGAGCAAGAAACATGGATAGTGATGTATTTGTTCTTTCCCTTCACCCACTTATCAGCAGGTTGTCTCATTCTGGCTGCAATCCATGGTGAGGTATTGTCACCACGTGCCTTGAAACCCTGGGTGTCTCATAATGCTTTGTAGGTGTAGCTCCTAGCCTGTGATGCTCACAACCATCCTACAGGCATTCAGGTTGCACCCAGAGTGTCTTTGTGCTAGACAGTCCAACGGTTCTGACCCCAGTAGTCTGTCTACAGCCCCACTATTCTTTCACCAGCCTCGGTTACAACTAGCAAGGTGACCTCAACACACTCCCAGTCCTGAATTTTCCCAAAACCATGTGTTCTGTAATGTCCAGCCCTTTCTGGAAAGTTCAGAGAAATTATAAGGTCTGTTTGTTCCTCCAAGGGCATCTGTTAGAGGGCTTATTCCTTCACCCACTTACTTCCCTGGTCCTTCTCGCATGAACAGAGAGCAACAATACCCGAAGTCCAAAGGTGCAAACAATTCGATGTTTATTGGGGTGAACTTCCAGCAAGCATGATTCCAGTTTCCTTCCTTAGTATCCTCCTTCCCAGCTCTGACACCACAGAGCCTTACACCTGTGTCCCTGTTCCCATTCCTACCCTTAGCTAAACATGATTCCAACTTCCTTACTCCCATTCCCTGTTCCCATTTCCCCCTTTAGCAAAACATGATTCCAATTTTCTTACCCCCATTCCCTGTTCCCATCTCACACACCCACATGCCCACCCCCACCCACACCCACACCCAGTCACTTCCTCATTGACTACAGATTATATAGTAAAACTTGACTTCTGCTTAGCTATACCTTAACCAATCATTTTCCTGAAATTTAACTAACCAATCCTAACATATTGTAACATGATTATGTAACCAATTATATCCCACCACCTCAATTAGTTTACACCCAGCAAAATTAATTATACAGCAGACAGGAACAATCACAGAACCAGACAGAGATTATACAGACAAACAACAGCAAAGTGGGAACTATAATGACAAAACAATACAGAAGTGAGGATTTCACATCCCAGCTATTGATAAGTGAGTTCTTGCCAGACAGGATGCTATCAAACTAAGTTTCCTTTTACATTGTCTAGGCACTTCCCTTTCTCTGGAGGTGATAGGAACTATCCTGTCCTGATAGTGCCTAACAGCCCAATAGCACCTTATTTCAATGTGACTAGTTTGGAATGTGAGGATGTGACCGTTCGCTTCCCAGCTTATGGCTGCCTCTGCTGCTTAGCCAAAGGCCTGAGCCTAAGCACAGGGCCACAAACTGTCACAGTAAGAGAAGGCCCTTACACTGGCAGACAGTGGTTTTGATTCTTTCTTTTATACCTCTATCACTAGCCAAGTGATAAGAATACACCTAAATTCTTAGAGTATAGGCCTTTACAGACAGGCCTGAATATCTATATCCTAACACTCCACCCCTTTTTTTTTTCTTTTTCTTTTGGGATCCTCCTGCCCAGGTATCCCTGGAAAAGCATAGGACATATGGTGACACATTTCCTGATAGGGCCAGGCATCAAGGTGGAAGGTGTCGATATTCCATTTGTCCCACTGCCCCTTGTGTAGTATTGTGCCCTGCACCTTCTCTCATACGGGCATACCACACTTATTCCAATTAGTGTTCCAGACTTCCCATTAGAGTGGGCCTGAGAAGGTTGGGTCCGGGTTGTCTAGTACACTGCAGGGTTTGGAGGGCTTATTACATTCCTAATAGGTTATCTCCCTATGCAACGTAACACAAGTATAGTTAACAATACAAAATCCACAGCAACACCGAGTCCTGACCACTGCAGTATGGTCCAACATCCGAGACACCCCCAAAATACTGCCTCTCCTCCTTCGATGGGGTCACGATCTTGTGTCCAGTTGCTGGCAGTTGCAACAAGCTGCTCCTGCAAGTTTTGTATGCTTTTGTCCATATCACAAGTCCATTGAATGTTCACAGAGAAATGGGATATTGTCCAAACCAGCTTGACCACTTGGTATGGAATCAGGCAGTAGGCACTGGCTTATTCACAGCAATAAGATTCACAGATCCATTTGTGCACCAAAGTCCATATAGCAGCATGTAGATGGGTGTAGTTTGGTTATGGGCCGGTGTAATTGTGCCCCCAGTAATATGTACATTCCCAGCAAAACACCTTATACACAGTACACCCAATTGTCCACCCCTTGCATAGGCCATTGATCCTGCTCCTCTATAGTCATAGGAGAGGGGCACATCCAAACATCTTCTATTGATTTACACTATTTTACACACCCCTCCATTAATTCCCAGTGAGCTCCTCCCCTTTTCATTATTTTCATAGGGCTTGTGGGGGCCACCTTAGTTGCCATTCCATTTCCAGGTACCACGGTAGCTATTACACAGGTCCTGGCCTCCTAGTTGAGAATTTGCATTCCCATACACATCTTCCCCCCCCAAGGCCAGCCTTTTGAAGCCACCCCCCACCCATATCATGAGGTTTTCTGTTCATTAAAACACAACAATGCTAGCAACAAGACAAACACCACAGACAAACAACACAAAACACAGATCCATGGTATTCTGGGTTATTTTTCCCGCTGGCGCCAGCTTGCTTGTAGAGTGTCTGAAAAACAAAAGAAACAATTTCCTTCCCCATGGTGGGGACAGATTATTGCTTAATAATAATACCACTTTCTTTTACAAATGTCCTTGCTACTTGCAGGAAAAACAGAAGAATTACCTCCAGACTGTCCTTATTTTGTTCTATAGTCAGGCTAGTGAATTACCTCACTCACTGGTCATTTATGAAATTCATGAGATGGTGTACCTCAGTTTCCCCTCTTGTACAACAGACCAAGTTTGCAATAGTTTCTCTGCTGTACCAAGCTTTAAGTTTATTCTCAGGTAATAGCTGAGACACAGCTTCAGATTTTAGCACTGTACACACACACACCCCTCTTAAGGTTAACCTGTCCCCATTATTTTCAGGCTTGAATTGTTTTTTCAGCTTCCTTTCCTGAAGGGCCATAATCTGAGTCTTCTAGTAGCTTGTTTGCTGACCAGATGTATTCAGTTATTTGCAGCTCCTTTGTGCCCATCAGCTAGGTAATTTGCATTTGCACACAGAGGCTTACTAGCTTGCTTCTGGATCCAAAGCTGTTAGCAGCTCAGACACTGTCTTAAAAGGGAAGCATTTTACTTCCACCAGAGTTCTGATTACTTTCCACTTTCATCTCCTGCTCCAAAACACAACGATCTGAAAAAGAAAGCACAACCTATTGTGGCTCCTTTTGGAGCCCTATTAGGATTTTAATGAAGTACCATGTTTTATTTGCATTTCTTTTACTCCTTTTTCAATATACACTGCACATGTCCTGGGAAAATGCAAATTCCTTCCATATAGTTTAACCTCCATAACATCATATTAGCCAAATTAATTTTACACAAGGTATAACTGCCTCCCCCATGCCTACAGAGTTTTCATGCACACCCACCAAAGCAACAATCTAATCCCCCAGAGCCATCCCAAGGCTCAGTGTTCCCATCATTCCTCCCCTTTTCCTTTTCTTTTACCTGTGCACACACACACAAAATTCTGTTTTGCCTAACATCCCTTGCACTGTGATTACTCTTTTTTACACAACTGTACCCTGATTACACTTCCATCTTGTACAACTAGACACAACTAGGGGCAGCCAAGTTAAGTTCCAAAAGAAACCTCTTCCATCCTTTAGTGATTTTGATTACATTACCCAATAGTCAAATAATTTTGCTCAGATTCTCTCTCTGCCTGCTGCCTGCAGCAGTCCCCTATAGACCATTTCTGTGGGAAAAGGGCCCATTTTCCCTCAGAATAGCTATAAAGGCTTCTGGGGACAGAAGCATAGTGGTGGTAGTAGCCACTCGACCTGACCCCCTTGGATAATCTAATTACCAAGCTTCCATCCAATGTGACTGCACAGAGTTGCACATACAGTTACATTTATATAACTGGGTTTTATCATTAAACAAAAACTTCCTTCTTGACATCTCACATAAGTATCCAAAGTACCCGCCATTAAAACTTCAGAAAAACAAAAGAGTGTGGAAAGGCAGGTTGCACTTTGAAACATTTTTTTTTTTTTTTCTCCACTCCCCCAGGACCAAGTCTCAGATCCAGTCTCTAAAGGTAGTCTGTTAACTCTGCTTTTGACCTTAAACCCTTTTGTGCCAAATCATCTTTCACTACCCCTAACTAATTTACAACCCTTCAGCAGCCCTTGCTGAAGCAGCACCAAACTTGAAAGATTACTGGCAGCTTCCCATAATGCTGCCCTTACTTCAAACCTCTCAAGCAGACTGAAGTGCCTCTTTTCCCTGGGAGGCATTCAGTCCCCATGGGCAGGGACCTTCTTCCCCTACCCATATACCAAGGAGGGTGGGCTCCTCAGCCACCCCCCATACCTCTGGGTCCCCTAACACTTCCTCCATTTCCTTTTTAATCTTATCCCAGGTTGACCCCTGTACCTGGTATGGGCCCTGGTCCTCCCTTATCCATTCATCCAAAAAATCCTTTACCCTGGCTTGCCAGAACCCGCAACTACCATCACGAGAGTTCGCGATACCCCCTCCAAGCAGCTGCGCGGACTGTTGGGGAGGGGGACTTACAGGCTGCCACTCACCTATCCAATGCGATGCATCCGAGTCACTGGCACCAAGATGTTAGAGGGCTTATTCCTTCACCCACTTACTTCCCTGGTCCTTCTCGCATGAACAGAGAGCAACAATACCCGAAGTCCAAAGGTGCAAACAATTCGATGTTTATTGGGGTGAACTTCCAGCAAGCATGATTCCAGTTTCCTTCCTTAGTATCCTCCTTCCCAGCTCTGACACCACAGAGCCTTACACCTGTGTCCCTGTTCCCATTCCTACCCTTAGCTAAACATGATTCCAACTTCCTTACTCCCATTCCCTGTTCCCATTTCCCCCTTTAGCAAAACATGATTCCAATTTTCTTACCCCCATTCCCTGTTCCCATCTCACACACCCACATGCCCACCCCCACCCACACCCACACCCAGTCACTTCCTCATTGACTACAGATTATATAGTAAAACTTGACTTCTGCTTAGCTATACCTTAACCAATCATTTTCCTGAAATTTAACTAACCAATCCTAACATATTGTAACATGATTATGTAACCAATTATATCCCACCACCTCAATTAGTTTACACCCAGCAAAATTAATTATACAGCAGACAGGAACAATCACAGAACCAGACAGAGATTATACAGACAAACAACAGCAAAGTGGGAACTATAATGACAAAACAATACAGAAGTGAGGATTTCACATCCCAGCTATTGATAAGTGAGTTCTTGCCAGACAGGATGCTATCAAACTAAGTTTCCTTTTACATTGTCTAGGCACTTCCCTTTCTCTGGAGGTGATAGGAACTATCCTGTCCTGATAGTGCCTAACAGCCCAATAGCACCTTATTTCAATGTGACTAGTTTGGAATGTGAGGATGTGACCGTTCGCTTCCCAGCTTATGGCTGCCTCTGCTGCTTAGCCAAAGGCCTGAGCCTAAGCACAGGGCCACAAACTGTCACAGTAAGAGAAGGCCCTTACACTGGCAGACAGTGGTTTTGATTCTTTCTTTTATACCTCTATCACTAGCCAAGTGATAAGAATACACCTAAATTCTTAGAGTATAGGCCTTTACAGACAGGCCTGAATATCTATATCCTAACAGCATCATCTTATTAAATTCAGTGGGGGTAAATATACTGTTTCATTTTAACATTGCACTGAGTTGGTTTATAGTCAAAAATAAACCTATGTCCTATCGTTAATACATTTGTTTAATTGATGCCAGGTAAAAGGGATAACATTAGAAATGGTTACAAGCAAATAAACATGAAAACACATATAAAAGTCTAAAACATAATCTAGGAAGGTACAGGATTTGTTTAAGATGTTTTTTGCGCCTATACTCAGTTCCCAGAGACATCAAACTCCACCGTTGTTGAGGGACCTGTCTTTCTCAGCTTTCAAGATATCTGTTCCCTTATGTCTCTCTAGTGATGAACGCCAAAGATTACTTCTGTTTTTGCTTATACTTTCCAAAGTTCAATGACCTTGCTTCAAGAGGCAGGGTGAGCTGATGTTATTCTTCCCTTGCCGCAGGCTTCCCATCCCATTGTATATAAACAAAGCTTTGATAGTTTTGATTGCACCATGCTTAATTTAATAGGACTGATAAATAGCTGCCTTTTCTGCTGTTTCTACCTTTTTGGCTACAGACTTTAAAGCATAATATCATTAAGTATCCACACAATGTTTAATATCATTGTGAAATGTATTTATTATCACCAGCATGTCATTAGCTTTCTGAACAGACCTCACTCTATACACTCTTATAGTACAGTAATATTGTATTAAATCAGTTGATTCAATTGCTCATCACTTGAGGTTCAGCCCCTCTGTCTATATAGACCAATAAACCCTTGCAATGTATTCTTCTGAAAAGTAAAAGCCAGATCATGCCTCTCTCCCCTGCTCGGGCATAGACACCATGCTTCTTCTCCCTGACTCGTTAGCATGCAGTTTGTCTTCACCCCTTGTTAGCTTGATGTGTCTGTTTAGGTGATATGTAAATACATTCTCGTCTTTCCAAGTACTTTGGAAGTAACTCCCAGGTGGGGAAATCATGCATGGTCCTTTGTCTAATGCAGACCTGTTAACCAACTCCCCCGACATACATGGTTTACACACTTTGGTCTCAATTCCAGAATATATGCATAACTCTTTATACATACCATGTACATACATCACACACAAATGTTAATCAGTTATTTTTCAAATGATACCTCACAAGGAATATTCTGTACAAAGATTATTACAGTAATATATAGGGTGAGAATACAGGGGTGCTTGGTATAACAGAGGTATGTAATATTTTAAGTCATTGTTGAGTCAGTCCCACGTAAGTCCCCAGGCTTAAAGAAAATAAAAGGTGAAGGATTTTATAAGAGTAGTAAATAGGTAAAGGGAGTGGAACTGATATGTTATGTTTATTAATATACTTAGGGTTAGATCATTCCTTTCCATAGAAAGCCTTCCAGGAGGAGGATTCTGAAGGAGTAATACTATGTGTCTCTGGAAAAGTTTTGCCTGAATTCTTCCATTGGCAAATTTGCTTCCCTGTACTAAAAGTGGGGTGATTGTTGTTCCATGACTTGACAGGTCTCACGGTGGGCATCTGCGTTAAGGTCATATGTCTCCACATTACATCTATTGAGTGCTCCCCTTTAGCAACATGGCTTTAATGGGTCCTTGTGGCTGCCTTGAATATCTCCTTTAACATGCATCCGAAGAAGTGGGTATTCACCCACAAAAGCTCAATACGTCTGTTAGTCTATAAGGTGCCACAGGACACTTTGCCGCTTTCAGAGATGCAGACTAACACGGCTACCCCTCTGATCCTTTAGCATTAATTCAGCTGTCCTTAATCAGGAAAGCGCTGATGCACATGCTTAAATTTGGTAAGGTGTTTAAGTGCTTTGCTGAATGGAATGAGCTTAAGTGTGTGCTTAAATGCTTTCTTTTGAAGAGGAATTTTGCAGCACATTTTTATATATCAAATACACAGACCCAGCTGCAGAAAATATTCATTTTCCTGTGGATTTTCTGTAGGATTGATAGGAGGATGAGTGGCATGATCCCTGCCCCAAACTCTAGTTCAAAGAGCATTAGTGACCAGACCTATCGATATTTTCCCCATTAAACAGTATAAAAATAATATTGTAGGTAAATAAGGGCTCATTCGTGGCTATGCCACAAGACATCTGATTGGGGCAGCATACAGATGTGCTGCCTCTTGGAACAGACTGTGAAGCAAATTATGATAGAGAATGATAATGATTATTCTCTCCTTATTCACATGCACATTAGGTGAATGTAGCAGCTCTGCATAGCTGTTTCCTCTGCACTGTATAGCATAGGTAACCAGCACAGGGGTGAAAGGAAGTAACTTGCCTTCTGCTTTTTTCCTGGTGTGAGTGGCCAGGAAAGATCATAATCTGGCCCTTTTATTTTTTATGTGAAAAATAAAACTGACCGTACTTACTTATCCATATATCACAATGTAAATAGCTAAATGATGATCACTTTCATTTGTTCTGTTTTCTACTTGACTATCAGATTAAAAGAGCACCCTACAGTCCTTTCAGACAGCCAGTCATCTTGGATGACTAGATTTGAAACCTCAGAAACTGGCACCAAATGTACGGTGGGTGCTTTCATCTTCTTTCCACAAATATATTCAGCTTGAGAAGAACTGATCCCTAAAAATGTGTATACAATGGTTATTGCTTTGATTATTTTCTTCTACGTTTGCCATCTCCCACTCCTTTTTATTCTGCAGAATTTTTAAATGATGCTGTTTAATGTGACCATATGGTCTGATTCTGAGCTCACTTATGCTAGTATAAAGCAGAAGTGATGATATGAAGTAATTAGAGTTATACTGAATGAAAATCTGTGTAATGGAGACCAGAATTAGAGCTTTACTGATTGCATTTCAGATGAATGGGGTGTGTGTGGCATGCTTGAAGTCTGTCACTGTAAGGATATGAGATACAGTAGCTCAGGGTGCAAAAAACCCAAGGACATTTGTGTGTCCCATTAAACTGTATCATGAGTTCATGATAGTAGGACAATTTTGAAAAACAAACAAAACCAGACACTAACCTACTGAAACTGGGAAGCCTTAGGTCACCTTATCAAGATGCAGCCAGATACTGTACTGTATGAGACAGTCAGTAAGGCTGTCAGTCTTCTTAATGTGATACTGAAATGAGCTGTTCATGCAAGAGGTGAATGTCTGTAAAACAGTCAGTATGATGACAGTTAAGAACCAAAAATTCTATGGAAAAATGCCAATGGGTATCATCATTGCCTGCATGAACCCATTCTTTATATAATACCGACCGATTGGGAGAATGAAAGATGAGGAACCCCTGGCTCTTTGCAAATATTGAAAATTAACTCATTGTGAGGGGGAAATGAGACTCCCCACGTAGTTGTTGCAATCTGTGGCAGCAGCGCTATCTAATGGTTATGGGGTAAGGGAATCCAGGTCCTCCCACTCTACTGGATTCTGATCCAGGGGTTCTCTTGAGCACCGTAAAGAATTAGTTCACTACCTGTGGCGCAGTTAATGCTCAGCCCTGACCCTCTTCCTCCTTTTCTTGGGGCTTTTCTTAGCTGTCTGTTGTCCCCAGAGACCTGGTCCATGGGTCTCAGCAGAGTCAGGAGTCCTGGCTCCAAGCAGCAGATCTCCCCCGGCATAGTCACTTTGCAGCAGCAAATGCAGGTTGCTTGGTCACAGTCACTCTCTGTGCCCACCATCCTGCTGTGCTAAAGAGACTCCCTTTTAAGCCCCTCCTTTAACTGGAGCATGCCCAGCAGGACTGTCAGCGTAGGGCTTCCCGAGCCTAGGGTTATTCTTGCACCCTTAATTTTCCAGTGTGCGGTCTATTTAACCCATCATACTCATTCACAGAGGCAAGCTCAGAAGTTGTTAATACAAAAAATAAAAAAGTGTTGCACGAAATGAGTGTTCAGACAGACAGACACTTGTTGCCAGATTGTTCCTGGCTCCCATGCAGGCATGGTATCACTGTCTTTGCAAAAGAAAAGGGGAACGGGTATGGTTTATAGTCTGTTTTGGTGATACAGGGTTCTATTCCCTGAGAGAGCTCTCTCATAATAATCAACTGACACAGTTGTAAGAATTTAAAGAATTAATCCTGGGTAACATTTTACTGTTGTCCTCCATGAATGCTTTTTTTCACTATCAGGGGGTAGCCGTGCTAGTTTGTATCCACAAAAACAAC
This sequence comes from Eretmochelys imbricata, assembly GCF_965152235.1. NCBI lineage: Eukaryota > Metazoa > Chordata > Testudines > Cheloniidae > Eretmochelys > Eretmochelys imbricata. Next base: position 52,310,746 of record NC_135575.1, on the reverse strand, counting down.
AAGGAGTCCGGTGGCACCTTAAAGGCCAAGAGATTTATTTGAGCATAAGGTTTCATGGGTAAAAACCCCACTTCTTCACGTTGCATCCGAAGAAGTGGGGTTTTTACCCATGAAACCTTATGCTCAAATAAATCTGTTAGTCTTTAAGGTGCCACCAGACTCCTTGTTGTTTTTCACTGTGATCACAATAAAACTGTTCTATGTTCCATGGGGCTGTATCTTGGTTTATTCCCTGGAAGAATTTTCACCATTTAACACAGATGTTTTTTTCATGCAGAAAATGACAAGTTTAGCTGGAAAAAAAATGACTTCAAACTTTAGTAGACAACAGAAAAAATCATAATTAAACTACAAAATGTTTTGACAAAAACAAGGAAATCATAAGAACATAAGACTACATAGGCAATGTATTAAGTTTTGATTTGGCTGGTAATGACTTGATCCCCCCATCTTACTGTCTTCTGTAATTCCTTACACAACAATGAATCCTCTGGTTATACCACACAGCCTGTTTGTAATTCTGATGGAGATCGTTTAGATGGCTTGCAAGATGATCTCTTATCTCATCAGTATGAATCCTTCTTAAGTTTGAAATGAATGAAGTTGTTTACATGTGATACTGTCAGGGTTCCTTCCCCACTCTGAAATCTAGGGTACAGATGTGGGGACCTGCATGAAAGACCCCCTAAGCTTATTCTTACCAGCTTAGGTTAAAAACTTCCCCGAGGTACAAACTTTGCCTTGGCCTTGAACAGTTTGCTGCCACGGCCAAGCGTTTTAAACAAAGAACAAAGAAAGAGACCACTTGGATATGTCTTTCCCCAAAATATCCCCCCAACCCCTACACCCCCTTTCCTGGGGGTGATAATAATCCTCACCAATTTGTACAGGTGAACACAGACCCAAACTCTTGGATCTTAAGAACAATGAAAAATCAACCAGGTTCTTAAAAGAAGAATTTTAATTAAAGAAAAGGTAAAAGAATCACCTCTGTAAAATCAGGATGGAAAATACTTTACAGGGTATTGAGATTCAAAACACAGAGGATCGCCCTCTGGGCAAAACCTTAAAGTTACAGAAAACAGGAATAAACCTCCCTCTTAACACAGGGAAAATTCACATAAAACAAAAGATAAACTAATCCACCTTGCCTGGCTTACCTATACTGGTTGCAATATTGGAGACTTGGGTTAGGATGGGTTGGAGAAGATGGATTTCTGTCTGGCCTCTCTCAGTCCCAAGAGAGAACAAACACGTAAACAAAGAGCACAAACAAAAGCCTTCCCCCCATCCCAAGATTTGCAAGTATCTTGTTCCCTTATTGGTCCTTTGGGTCAGGTGCCAGTCAGGTTAGCTGAGCTTCTTAACCCTTTACAGGTAACAGGATGTTGCCTCTGGCCAGGAGGGATTTTATAGCACTGTATACAGAAAGGTGGTTACCCCTCCCTTTATATTTATGACAGATACGTTGGGAATGTTGTTCTAGTGAAATATGTTCTTAGATTTGCCCCTGATTTTAGTCTAGGTATCATATAACAAAAGTATACTTGTAGTCAGTAGTCTTGTTTGATAAGTAAGCAGAGAGTTTGAGAGTTGAAATGCCTTGAGGGGAACCTTCTCTCCCCTCAAGGTGGACTGTCAAATTGTGTTCTCCTTTTCCCTTGCATTATGCAAAGAAGAGAAGAATTTGGACCATTTGCTCCAATTGAGATTTGAGGCACATTGTCAGGGCAATGTGGAAAAGCTTGAACTGCCACTGTCTATGATGTGATTAATTCTGTGATTGAACTGAGGCTTCGCTGTCAGTCTACTTAAGCATCTTTCTAGTTTCACATCTTAGACTGACAGTTGTTTAAATCTTGAAAATATTGCATTTATAGTTCTTGTTCCATGCACATGTTTAAATGTGCTGGCCAAGATGGGCTCAGAGCAAGACCATATTAGGAGAGACAGGGAACAGCTTCTAGCAACCTTTATACTTCCCCAATGATGTGGCCAGCTCTGGTCTAGGTCTGTGACTGAAGTAAGATACAGTCATCTTGGAGCTTCTTTAACTTACACCCACAGCCCCCAGGGAGCCATTCTGGCAGCTGGGGATCTTCAGAGCACAGGGATGGTTTGGCCATAGCTCTTGTGCCTTAGATATGCCCCCTGCACCAAGTGAATCCTTATGTTAGGAACAGATTCTCTGGCTTGATAACTGCTTTGCACCGCCAAAATTGGTCTCTGAATCATACCTTCCCATAAGATCACTACGCTATTATAAATGTACTACAATTCACACATAAATGTACTCCATTGTTCAATTCATAACACTGAGGGCCACATTTTCAAAAATAGTGACCTGATGTTCAAACACTAAAAATCTGTGAAGCGCATTGTTGTTTTGGGTGGTTATATTTGCAAGAGGCTAATTAGGTGCCTAACTAGTCTTTTGTATGACCAGTTACCCAATTTAGGTGCCCTATCATGCTGATTACGCATGCAATCAAGTGTGCATGTTTATTCACAGATTTTGTGCCTTGATTAATTAAAATTTGAACAAGAATGATTTACAACTGGAAGAGTGAATAATTTAACAGGATATTAATGGTGCTCCCACAACACTGTTATATTGGCAGCATAAGTATTTGTGGTTTATTACTTTGTATTAAAAGGTGCTCTGGAATGTTTTATGTTAAAGTGTTCCAGCATTTGGCTGGATCTCATAAAGTTGCCAATGATATAAACATGGAGGGAAAAAGCCATGATATTTCAAAGAATACTTCATGTTACATATGTTATATGACTTTCTTATTCACAGCCTTGATTTATTAGAAAAATAAATTGTGGAGAAACTCATTTTCATTACCGTTCATTTATCATCTGAAAACCCATTATAATATTTTGCAAAGTATTCTAGAAGCTCTACCAAAAAAAAAAAAAAAAAAAAGAAAAGAAAGAAAAGAAAAGAAACATAATTAGATATACAAGGCCTCACAACACAGTTACTTTATACTGCAACTGGCTGGCTCAGCTTTCCACCTACCTCAGGCTTTTCATTACACTATCATAAAATATCACACACTGAACTGTGGGTGGTAATTGATTCTTCCACTTTTTCAAGTATCAAAAGTGATTTGCATAGATCTAATATGGATCTAAAGGAACTATTCATTGCTTATATCATTGCATACCAGCAGATATAATTCAGTATTAAAACAGTAATTTAATTTTCTGATTAAAGATAGATGGATAGAATACTGGAAATTATCAAATACTATATAAATTGATAAAACTCTATTTAAGGTAGAACAGTAAGGTTCTCCTTACTGAGCAGTACTGATTTATTCCTTTACAGATGGATTTGGTGGTTTGTAATGATAATACTGGTGAATATTTCCTAGGTTATTCTGAATCAAACTACAGCATAAGGCCTTTTAAATAGGGCTCTGCTCATAATACTATTAAATTTATGTTAAAAAGTTGAATCTAGTTTAGGATAAAATTATGTGAATGGTTTACAAGATGAAAAATAATTTAGAAAACTCAACTTGATATGCAGGATTTTAGTTACACACCTTACAATTAATCCAGTGGAACGTTCACATGGATAAAAATGTTTACAATCTCAGATCTTTACATTATAAGCACTTTGAGACAGGGAATTTCTCTTTCTCTGTGCACTGAACAGTGCTGAGCACATTGTCAATACCAAATATATAATACATAATGACCAAGATTTTTTAAAAGTGAATGAGTAAAGTACCATATTTGGTACCTATATAAGTGACCTGACTTCCAAAAATGCTAAGTGGCCAGCATCTGTCCTTTCAAAATCAGGCCACTTATTTAGCAGCCTAAATATGAATGTAGATACCCACTCTTGAAAATCTTGGCCAGTAATCATTAAAATGGAGTTGCTAAGGAATGGAGGTGAAGAAATGAGGTACAGTGGTGCAGCATAGTAGATTTTCGTCTTCAAAAGCGTATGATTACAAGCAGGTTTGGTGACAAATTTAAATGAGTTTATTTATCTCGGTATACATTTTATTGAATGTTCAAAACATCACAACATTTACCAAACTTGGCCCTCAAAAGACCTATTCAAGGAAGTGTCATGGTTTATTATTGCAGCAAGTTATTACTGATATGGCATTGATTGATCTGGTTAGAGAAGTACACAAAAGGCATATGTACACAATAATATGGTCTCAGTTCTCACACCAATTCAATGGGATTTAAAACCATACAATCAGGGCCAGATTCTTCAGTTAACTAAGGCCATTTTGCACTGTTCAAAGTGGCCTTACAGCTGTTGAGATTCCCAACAGAGAATTCTTCCTTCATAGATGGAACCTCTCCTAGTGTGTGGAAGTGGCACACCCATCTTCTATGCAATTCTTCCACCAGCTGGGTGGTAGTGAGAAGGGATAGGGTGGAACTAAACTGTACGTGAAAGTGACTTTACACCAGAAGCATACGTTGGAGAAAGACCTTTCCAGTTCTTAACTACACCAGGACTGAGCAGCCCTGAGTCAGAAAGCTGTAAACAGCTTCCTGTATCCACCACTCTCTACTGAAGCCAGATGAACTGGATAATCAGACCCAAAATGTTTCTTTAGTATCATCCCTAAATATATAAAATGGGAGATATCTCTGGAACTGCTTATCTGTCTCAAAACTGAAGAAACTTTTTTTAAAATTTTGACCAATATACATATGGCCTGTGGTGGGAGAATAAGGCTCTTTGTCCCTTTAATGTACCTTTCACGTTGTCAAGACAGTATTAAAATTAATTCAATTAACTTAAACTGCTTTTGGTATCCATAAATAAATAAAAACATATTTTGCTTTTTTGAATATCAAGATGAAAGACTGCTATGTCTCAACTAAGACATCAAAGCCTTGAAATAAGTATGGAGAAGAAACAGAACACTAATTCTTATCGAAAGCAATGGTATTCCTAGGAGAAGCAGTTCGTCTAAACCATATGTTGTTGACATTATCTTGAACAAAGGAGAAACCCATTGCTGAAAATCTGAGAAATGTAATTTGAAATGTTTGTTTATAATTCAAATATATAGGAAATAACTTGACCTGTTTGCTGGTATGTTGCACATGCCTATTTCAAGGCAGATAAAGATTGTTGAACTGTGCTAGAGTATCTTGTCACATTTCACTAGAGTGTAAAATATGCTGAAAATACTTTAAACAAAAACAGCAGCTCAAGGTCAGTTTTGTTAATTTTGCATGAAATTATAGACTGTTTTTAAATTTATTTGGCATCTGCACCAGCATTAGAGTTTCTCATGCTGCTATGATAGATGAATGCCTAGTGTAATGGATACTTATTTCTGCTCTCTAATAAAACCCACTGGAAAATAACTGATGTGACAAACAATGCAAATACAAAATGGTAAATTTGCACCTGTATCCGGCTACAGGATAATAGGAGCCATAAAAACACAGTTTTGACATCAGCTGTCTGATTACAAATACAAATCAGGTAGTTAGATTATTAGTTTGGTCATGCTTTATATTGTTTTTATCCGTAAATGGCTTATAAGGGGTTAATAAATTATTAATAGCTCTTATAAGCAGTTGCAGGCATGAGTAGCATGTGTTATAGATGGTTTTATACTCATCTAGAAATGATACAGATGATTATAAACCACAGTTATAAATAATCTATTGTCCTGTTGTTTAACCAATTTATATGCATTCCATTTATTAAAACATCTATTAATTATTTGTTAACCTCTTAGAAACAGTTCAAAGTGGAATCTTATTATGAAGGGTGACCATTAAAATTTATCATTTGTAATTGACAAGTTTATTTAGAGTTTAGGTTTGGACCATATGCAATGTTTGTATACTCTCTCTGGGGCTGGGTGAGAATTCCATCTTTTGCATTATGTATATGTTTATATTATAATATAGTGGGAATATATGTAGCTTATGTAGTTGAGTGCAAAATGCTGTCATAGATATTCATTCCATATATAGGGATATATATACAGCAGTGCCTGTCCCAAGTTAAAACAAAACAAAAAAACCCACACACTGAATTCTATAAGCAACTGAACTCTGTCAATCTTACATGGAGCCAAAGAAAAAGGGCATTTCAGTAATCTAAATGGAGTGAAACAAATGCGCAAAAAGGGCAACATCAGCAACAAAGAAGCAGCGATACACCACAGAGTAGTCTAGTAGGAAGAGAATAATGTATTTTGTCATATCAGGAATTCATTGACCGATTGATATTCTCCATTAATCAAAGAACCAATGGAACAGAAGCATTGATGGGTAACTTTATTTATAATTATGTAAGTTCCAAAAGAGGATCTGGTAGGTACTGAGCATTTTTTTCAAAATAAAGTGGCTAGATTTTCTAAAGTGCTCACTACTCAGAATCTCTAATAGTGGCAGGGATGGGGTTTTGGCGGTGGGGGAGAGGGATCGAGAGAGAGAGCACGCATTTTTGCAGCACCAGGCTATAAGATAAAATGGAGTCTGTAAAAGACCAAATAATGAAACAACTCCTCCCTTTCTTTTCCTGTCCCCCTTTTTCTCCCTGCCAAGATTAAATTAGAGAAAAGTGAGTTATGAAGCCCATGGTCTAATACTTGTCAAACCTTTTATCTGTTTTTTCAAAAACTTATTAGGTAGACAAAAATGATAATTAATTAAGAGAAGTTAAAGATGTGTAAATTAAGTTATTAAAAATTATATATCTGCTTAGCACTTCAGTAGAAATGTAGGCAGCTGTAACAAATCTATATTGCTTGATAAAAGTAGATAATTATTTCACAACTAAATACTCATGTAACATTTGGGGTTAGAAACTTGCTACCTAGATATTTTAGTAGCTAAGCAGATGTACTTTTTCTCTTCAGTTTTTAATATGTAGAATTTGTCTATATTCTGTACAGGAGCCAAAAGGAAATGATATGATTTGATATTCAAATGATATGCAACATAAATGAGCTATGTAGTACCATTAAGCTAAGCTATGGCTCTGTGTTTGTAACCTTTGTTTTTCATTCTCCTTGCCAAGTACTCCTGTTTTGTTTCCCCTTGTCTCATTTCATAATCTCATTGATTTATATGGACCTACTTACATACATATATCCTTGCAGATTGGGCCCTTAGACTGAAAAAGCTGGAGGGTACAGATGCACTTTTTTTTTTTTTTTAAACAAAAGGTTGTACAGTGCTTACAATGTTTATTCAATGAAAATAATGGTAATACTGTTGATTTCTGGTAGTAAACACTGTAACTCTCAAGGTCATTGGAGGCCTAATTCATTAATATTTTCAAAGCACTTTGAGGTCCTTGGATAGAAGATGTTATAGAAGCATAAAAATATTTAATAGGGTTGATGAATCATCTGAATTAACCTGTTTCAATATATGGCTATATCTTTTAAAAAATACAGTTGAAATTTGCAATTTTGACTGTTTTGCTCTGAGATTTTGGGTTTCTTATGTACCTGAAGCTCAAACCAAAACTCTGTGTGAAATAAAACATGGCTTAAAACATTAAAAAAAATCATATTCGCATGAAACCCTATGTAGCAAAACCTCCAAGTTTCATCTCTCTCTAAAAAGAAGTCAAAATATAGCTAAACTTCAGCCACTGTAGCCAAAGCAAAGTCAGTGTCAGGTATTTTTCTGCAGGAATACTTTAAGAAGGCTATATGAGACTCTTACTTTCCTACATGAGAATGTCTCTGGGGAAGGGAAGGATGAGGTGAAGCAAATCTCTGCTCTCAAACCTGCATGGTGAAATCTGCAAATCTGAACCTATTTATTCTTCTATCCTTATATGCATCTTTATTAAGCCAATTATCTTCATTTTAATTGCTAAACATGCCTTTTAATACAATACTTAGCACTTGTATAATCTCTTTCAAATCTAAATCAAATTGTGGTGGTAAAGTAACAATCCCTTTTTCACACACGGGAAAGCTGAGGCACAAACAGGTGAAGTGACTTGCTCCAAGTAACACAGCAAATCAATAGAAAAGTCAGAAGTACAGCTAGGTCCCTGAGTCCAGTTTATCCTTTGTTGATCGAGATCCTCATATATAAAAAGAATGAGATGTCTGAGATGAAAACTGTATGTGCATTTCCCCAGTGGAATGGAAGGTAAATTAATATGTATTTGTTTAAAATAAGATTTCAGTGAAGGGAGGGAAAGGACCTTGCTTTGAGAATAGGAAAACATTCTAAGTCAAGAAGTTAGTTCTAAGCAATGGCATCAGTAACTTCACATCCACATTTAAAATTCTCTGTTCATAGTCCTGAAGAGTTAGTGAAAAGTACAAAATTGTAGGCATATTTACTCAGTTATACTAGTTTTCACCAAAGTAAAGCCAGTAGCGAAAATTCCTGTCCCCCTTTTCCACCTTTCCTGATTTCACTCAGATTTACCCTTGGAAATAAGGGAAACTTTGTGGATTCTAGGTTCTACACTAAGGAAAGTAGTGTATATCTGACAGTTTCAATCACCACAAACATGAACCTGAATGGCTGCTTTCTGATTGGTTGGACCATAGGGGCTAGATCCACAAGGTAATTTAGGCACCTAACTGTCACTTTAGGGGCATACATTCAACATTAGGCAACACAGAGATCCTCAAAATCTCCACTCATCTTCCAATTTGCCCTGGAGATGCCTAAATTCCCTAGGCACCTAAGATTCTACTGGTCGGCATGGGCAAAAACTAAGCTTATATCCAGATGCCACTGAGCTGCTTGGCACCCTAGCTCATGTCTTAACCCTAGAGGGATTCGCAAGCTAGATATTCCCCCACATTCCTTGCCTGCAGACCAGATCCGCCAAGTTGTCTCAGAGCATGCCTACCAAATTGGGCCTCACACAAAAGACAGCTGGGGAAAACAGATTTGGAATTTTCTGAGCTAGGGCATGTGCACGTATTTCCCAACAGCCCAGTGGCTAGAGCACTCACCTGGGATGTGGGAATACTGGATTCTAGTCTCTGCGCCTATTAATATTTATGTATGTATACAATGTGGAATGATTTCACCAGGAGAAATTGAGAGAACCCAACTCCAGAATATGAATTGCCTGTTGGCCAGAGCACTGAGCTGACATATGGGAGACCTACTTTCAAATCCCATTCTGCATGCGAGGGTTCACATTTGAGGGGTAGAATGTGGGCTATGGCCCATTCCTTGGCATTTCCTATTCAGCGTATTGGTTTCTGTGAATTCCATTTTTAAGCAACTAATTCTCCCCATGCAATATACTGGGAGATTGGGTAACTAATTCAGGGCTGAAGATTCCAAAAGGAGGCAAGGTGCCTAAAAGCGAGGTGTTACTATGATTCACTCCCTTTGTGGATCTAGTCATAGGTAAACAATATAAAATAATGTTCCATGTTTTGAAACCAAAAGAAGCTTTTACTAATGAAACCAGACTTCTTTAAAATCAAATAATATAAAATCAGTGTATGTTGGAAAAAGTACTTATTTTTGATATTGTGTTTTGGGGGGAAATGCTAAACTTTAATTAATTAATTTAATTAGGCTCATAATTATATCTAAGAGCCAAACTCATCTCTCAGTTACAGCAATGAAACAGAGACAAAGCTTAAGTTTGGGCCTATGATGATGCCAATAAAGATGCAACATGAAATTTAAAACACATAAAAACAGATTTAACAACACTGATTAGATTTTAATCAGCTAATCAATTCTGCTAACCCATGTCATTTGAGGAATCCTATGAGCTGATTGTAAAAACAAAAACTAATAAATCTTCTGGTACTTCCAATGTTACTTCACCCCCTCTGAGATGTTCTTTCAGTGTAGTAGTTTCTCCTCAGCATTTGAATTTATCATATTATTTTACAGGATTACAATTTTAGTTTTCACCTGCAAAGCAACAAAAATTGAACTGTGAACAATCACTACTTTGGAGAAAGATCAGGTCATCTTATTTTTAGTTTTATGGAGTTTGAGACCCATTTTCTCATGGCAATATATTTTCAGCATATTCATTAAAAATGCTTAATTCCCTTCCCCGCTCGACAAAATCTCTCCTTTCAAAGGATCTAAACATTAAATTGAAGCCCAGTGAAATCTAATAGTCTGGTTCTGAACCTGGGAGACATTTAAAGAGAAACTGGAAACTCTAATGATCTGCTAACTTTCCTTCATTTACTTTACATTTGCAAATTTAACATCCCATACCTTTAATTTTCTGTGAGCTGCTTTAATTTTGGCTGTTCATTATCAGTAGCATTAAACTGCTGTCTAACTGCATCAATATACAGTTAAAATTTCCTAAATGAGCACAAATGAAGTAAATCAGTTTTTTACCTGATATTTATGTTGCAATCAAAATTCTCAGAAGAGGTTCATTGCATATTTTCCCAGAGACATTTAAAACAAAAAGATCAAATAAAATGACCCATGTATGAACAAAACATGAAGGGCCATATCCATCACTGAAGTAATCCCATTGAAGTCAGTGGATTTCTACTGACGATGAATTTGATACAATATCTTTTAATTTATGTTTATACTTTACATGATTTTTTTCTGATGAATGCAATCTGATCAAGTTTTTGAGTTTAGCCTCCTTTTCTTTGTTTTTACTTTATTTCACTCACAAGTGAAATCATGTAAAATATGATGTACAATTGTTATACTTAGAGTTTCTTCCATTTTGAAAGAGAATTGCAGTGGTATTTCCTATTTTAAAGATAGGGGATATTTCTTAAACAGCAGAATATTTCAAAACAAACTTATTAAAGGTTGTGATCCTGAAAATACTTATACATATGCTTGTCTTCAGTGGGACTACTCAAGTTCTTAAAGTTAAGCATGTGCGTAAGTGTTTTCATGATCAAGGCATAAATGCATGCACTGTATGTTTTATGAGCAAAATGAGCAACTGTCCTCTTCTGTGCAGAGCAGCCACAAAAGGATAAACTTTGCCAGTAAGGTATGCAAGCAGAGCTATTTATTAGACATCAGTGCAATGTTGGAAGTCAAGATCCTGAGGTTTTTTTGGTATTTTTTCCCTGCTTCAGATTGTTCAGAGTGATCCAGCGCTTAGAGCTGTAGTTACATACAGGTAGATAAGCCTAACTGTAGTGACACAAAGAGAGGGGGAAATATGAAAAAAAATTCTCAAAATCATTTTAATCTACTCTGGGATCACAAACACTAAAATCATAATTGCGTGGCTATTCTATGGTTTCGATATAAGTTAAGGTTGTTTGGGTGTTTTAACTATGCATTTCCATGATTTGTGACAATTAAAGTGTAAACCTAACTCTGAACTTCCTGGATTTGTAATGCTTGGATAGTTACAACATCTCCATAACGTTTTCAACTTTAAGTTACTGATACATACTATCCAACTTCTTTGAGAGAGAGAGAGAGAGAGAGAGTATTACTTATTAATTAGTGCCAAAAGTATAAAAGATATTATCAAGAAACATTTATGTGAATCTGTCAGATGCAACCAACCCACATTTGCTCATTCAATTGGGTAACTGCATAAGTACCACTTTGCTATACAAATAGGGGACGATACAAGTAGGATGATCAGGCTACCTTAAATACCCACATTTGCACATGCTGAAAATATTAGTTCTGAAGACACTAAAACATGTTAATGGAGATCTGTAAAATAGATAGCTGTTTACTTTCCCTTTATTTATAGTCTGCTGTTTGAAACAGAAAAATACTTGGAAGAATTTGAAATGGCAAAATCGAGAAGTAAAGCTGAAGTGGCTTGACTGAAGTCACTGGAAGAAACTGAAAGCAGAATCTTACTCTAGGTATTTATTTTTAGTATTCACAGACTTGTAAATTTGCAATTGGAGCCCATTTCTTTCCAAATGCTTCTATTTCAACATACTAGTTTTAATGATATTAGAGAGAGAGTGGGTGAGGTAAATATCTTTCATTGGACCAGCTTTCCAGCCAGCCAGACCTTTTTTGTCCCTCTATTTCAACATTACATTTGTACTAATCCATACATGAATTGTTGGAATAATATTTTAATTTCTACCTTTCTCTTGTGCTTCTGTAGTTTTACATAAGAAATTGTACATTGCACACTGCATGCTTGAAAATATCAGAGAAATTACTATTACCCAACGACCCTAGCTGTTCGAAAAATGATTTTCCTGGTACTGGAATTTGTATCAAACATGAAATATACTGTGATCTTATACCAGTGGTGGAATAACTTTGCATTATTTATTATTATAGCATAACTGAAGGCAGATGTAAGTAATTTTTTTAAAGCCTAGTGATGGAAAAGTAAATTATTAACAAATAACAATTCCTGCTTAAGGATTAAGGAACTCACAAAGATCACTAAAATTAGAAGCGGATACACTGCTTGTGAAATGTCTTAGCAAATAAAAGATAAATTTTATTTCTACTTAAGTATTTATAAGTTGCCAATTACCAGCAGATACCAGTCTACTAACAAAACTTTAATGATCTTACAAAATATTAATTCCAGGAAAATAACTTTCTGCATCCTATATACAACAGCAAATGTGGTTGCACTGAGATTTATTTATTAAATTCAGTATTTTTCTAGCGGCAGTTTAATATATCCTATGACTGGGACAATGACATTAAGGAAAAACAATATAATTTTCTCAAGAGCCAAATTATTATCTCAGTACTACTAGTATAAATTAAGATCAAAGTGGAGTCACTCTGTGTTAACAAAAGTATATCTTAAAGCAGAATTTGGCCATAACATTTTAAATCCTCATCCTGCAATCTGACCCTGTGGGGAAAATCCCTCCACTGATGTGTGAAATCCTGTTAGCTCTACTGGGAATTTGAGTGGGCATAAGGGTCTGTCTATGTGGATCACATTGACAGACCAGGAGCTTAGTTTGTACCACTATTTTATTAAGATTGTCAAAACTCAGACAGTTAAAAGTTTGGGTTCCATTCTGTTAAGGAACTTTTAGTACATCCAAAGGTTAGGTAACATATCTGTAAATTGTCACTAGAAATCTCAGGAACAGACTTCTGATGAAAGTAGTTCCTGATTCTTGCTAATCCAGAAATACCTCAAAAAAGCCTGTTTTTTTTTTTTTTCACCACATCTTATACTTATTCCACTTAAAATGCTCAGGTGTAGAGGCACATGGAAACAAATTAATTAAATAAACAATGAAAGGGAGGTCTCAAACTGTTTCCGAAAGTTAAAAAAAAATTAAGTTTGGTTTTAAGTATGCACAAATGTTTACAAATATTATTATTTCTAAACCAGTAAGACAATCCCTACTACAAACTGTTTTCTTTTCTTTCTTTTTTAAGAATGTTCAAAGGTGTTGCTTCAGAAACTCAAAACCGTTTTCTAACTTTTTGCAGCTATACACTAATTTGCCTCTCATGTATGTTGGTTGCATATAATGACTTAGCTTTAGTAGAGATACTCCTGATTTACACCAGTAAAAAAAAAGAGGAAAATTAGGATCATTGATGAATTCAGCTAAATTAAAAAATCAACAATATTGAAAATTTATGAAAAAACTGTAGTAAACTTTCGTTCTGCTTGCACTTCAAGGCTTCAGTCTTGTAGTAGCATGGACATCAATGATTATCAATTCCTCACTGGATTAGGCCCTTATAGAGGAAATATTTTTCCCTTAGCAATTTAGCTTTCTTGAATGTTAATACACACCTATATTTTGACTACCATAAGGGAAATATGTATTTTATTTCTTCAGGGGTTTTTTTTTGTTTGTTTGTTTGTTTTAACAAATCTGTTAATTAACAAAATACCAAATCTCTCACTTAAACCCCAGCAGGATCCTCAGAACAGGTGAAACTAGGAATTGCTCTGCATGTCTCATCTGTGGGGACTAAATGTGATAGGTATGCTCTGAGTACACCTAACTCTATACAAAATGACCAAGAGTTGGGAGCATAACGCAGCCCCAGAGGTTTCTCCCTGCCCTCCCTTATAACTTTATCTAAATAGTTAGGGAAATCATTGAGGATGTGGGAGATCCTGATTTATTCCCCCACCCCCGATGACAAGGGATTTGAACATGGGTTTTGGTGAATACGTAACCACTGGTCTTCAGGATATTCTATGTGAACCTTTCTCAGTCTCTCCCATTGCAGCTGTTCAACTGTATAATAAATAATTAAATATATGTTGAGCAAGAGAGAGAGATCATGGGGCTGCCTCTATAGTACAGTGGTTAGGTTACTCACTATTCACCTGAGAGGTGGGAAAACTCCCTTCTCCTCATCAGGTGCTGGAGGGAATTGAATCAAGGTCTCCTATATCCTGGATGAGATCCTTAACCATTGGATTAAAGGTTACCAGGGGCAAAGCCATCTCTTCCTTTCCCACTCAAACCTGGCCATTTTGTGCAGTCAGTCATGTGTTGACACTCCTGCCAGAAACAGCTTAGGTGTGCGTCTCCAGAAGAGGGTTCCGAACTATGGAGATAGATACTTCCCTCCAGCCTGGACTTAGGCACTGTCTTGAGGCTTGGGGGACAATCCAGACCAGTGAGCGTTGTCACCCTCTGCCCTGTAACTCTTGAACCTCACAATGCTTTTCTGTTGTAGTTCACAATGTGAGATGCTCACAGTCAGCCTAGAAGCATGCAAGTCACACCCTGAGTGTCTGTGAGCTAGACAGTCCTGGTTCAGCAGTTCTGACTCCAACAGTACTTGTTAGCTTGATGGGTCTGTTTATGTGATATGTAAATATATTCTCATTGTCTTTTCAAGTTCTTTGGAAGTAATTCCCAGGTGGGGAAGCACAGTCCTTTGTCTAATGCAGACCCGTTCATCAACTCCCCCAGCATGCCTGTTCCAAATGCAGCCTAGTCACAATTCAAGCACTTATCCACAACTCTCAACACTCTTTGTGCACATACACCATGACACCCCACAAGGCACACTTCTTACAAAGACTACCACAATACTGTATAGTATGTGAATACAGGGGTGCTTAGGGTCACAGAAACCAGACTCCTTGAGAGGTGGGAGTGGCTTAGGACATGCCTTTCTCCTCAGCATCTGGTATTGGCCAGCTTCAATGGCTTCCTATATTGTACTTGCTTTTTTTTGTATCCCAGTCTTAAGCTCTTATCTCTCCCCAGGCATTTGATAGGGAGTCTGTTTGCAAAACTCACAATTTATAGATTCCACTACTTGGGTGGGTAGGGGCCTAAAATTGGCATCTGAATATTACAGCATCTTAAATTGCTTTGTGGATTTGGACCAGGAAGACTAAGTGACTTGCTCAAGGTCACATAGTGAGTCTGTGTCACAGCAGAATATTGAGCCCACATTTCCTGAGTCTCAGACTAGTACCCTAACCACTGGACCATCCTTTCTCTCTAACTCCATCAACTCTTTTGTTTCAACAACTTCGTAAGCCCTAGTATTTAAAGAGCCAGTGTCTTTTTTTCTCTGATTTCTTTTTTCTCCCCCCCCCCATAAGTGAATTGTCTTTGGTTCTTTTTTATTGTTAGGAGATTTTTTTCTTAACTGAATCTATTACTGCTTGATTTCAAGCTTTACAGCTCAACAGCAGTTGCCTGGCAATGCAATTAGCAATATTTTCCTTCACTCTCATGTTGGCTAAATTTTAGTTATAGAATTTAGAAATCAAAAAAAGCTTCTTGCATCATCTAATCCAGCTCTCATCATCTAGTACATCTCTAATAATCCTGTGAGTTACCCAAACAGATATACTTCCAGTTCAGCACTCAAAACCTTAGGTAAGTGTTTCAGCATTGGAGGTGCTCTTTGCCTAAAGTGGTGTGTGTGTGTGTGTGTGTGTGTGTGTGTGTGTGTGTGTGTGTGTGTGTGAGGCAGCACACTGGGATCTACATTAGCCTTGACAAATCTGCAGAAAACAATTCCATGATGTCTTGATTGTTAATTGAATGTGTAAGAGAGCATATTGCATTAATTGTACCATAGATGCAGGATGTACTCAAAATGGAAATGTCTTGTTTTTGCATAACATGTTTAGAAGTTATTTCTTTCCATATGTCCAGTAACACTCGTGCCACTCTGCCTGTAATTTTATGTATATCAACTTGTTGATTAAGGTTCAGTTTTGAACAACAAAGTTCATATTCAGAGATGAGCATCCTTGGAATTAGTGTTTGTAACCAAAAGTTCAGCTTCCTGTTACTGTCTCTTTTGGAGACTAGTGCCTAAAACTCCCAGCAAAATCTAGCAGCTGATATGAGTGAAGCCACAAAAGCATTTTGTTTATTTTTTCTAGTTTGTTATAAAATCAGTTCTAATGTCAGAGCTTTCTACAAGGTTTCAGATATCAAAGGAAGACTGGCTTCTAAATAGACTGCTACAGAGTAGAACCTCACACTTACAAACACCAGAGTTACAACTGACCGGTAAACCACACACCTCATTTCGAGCTGGAAATACACAATAAAGTGGCAGCAGAGATGTAAAAAATAAAAATTACAAAATTAGGCAAATACAGTACTGTGTTTAAACACAAACTACTAAAAACAGAAAGGGAAAGCTTTAAAAAAAAGATTTGACAAGGTAAGGAAACTATTTCTGCGCTTGTTTCATTTAAATTAAGATGGTTAAAAGCAGCATTTTTCTTCTGCATAGTAAAGTTTCAAAGTTGAATTAAGTCAATGTTGAGTTGTAAACTTTTGACAGAGCAACCATAATGTTTTGTTCAGAGTTGCAAACATTTCAGAGTTATAAACAACCTCCATTACCGAGATGTTCGTAACTCTGAGGTTCTACTGTACTTCATGTGCAGTATAATCATAACAGATTCAGAGTTTTGTTTCAATATAAAAAATACAGTTGGTGTCCAATGTAGAGAGTTTGTTTTCTACTGACAGCTTCATGGAGAAGTAATTTCTAGAATGTGGTCTTAGTTGCATACTCTATTCTAGTTTGCAGTGATCTCTGAACTTCGCCTTTTATGATCTGACAATATCACCAAGTAGCATGTCCCTTTGGCTTACGCTAGAGAACTTAAGTATTTTTGTGGTAGATGAGCTGCCTGTCTCTGCTCTTTAGAAAGACTGTGTAAACATCATCTTAGTGGGAAATAAGCTCATCTGGGATTCCTGCTGCTCTGAGTTATCCACACAGGCTTCAATTTAATCTTTTGCAGATATGAAGCTATGTTCTCACAACAAATGCCAATACAGCTTGCTTGAGATGTTTTTTGTCAAATATTGGACTCTTACAGTTTTATCTTTGAGAGAACCCTGTGTTTGCATGCAAGGCAAAGTGAAAGGAAAACATATACATAATTTTATTTTGATGTTGGCATGTTTGCTGTAACATATCTCCAATCCAACCCTACATTTGTTAAGTAGGCTTAGACTGATGGATAGCTCTCTCATGAGCCACTTGTGGACCACCTCGGTTTATGACTGAATGACAGATTTCCTTAACCTTAGGACATCCCAATATTAAAAAAAAAATCTTACTTTTATTTATTTGCATTTCTATCATTCATTACCAAATCAGTACTTTCCTTTTCTCTTCCCCTACCTGTGAACATTTACAATATAATGATCTATTTTAAATCACTAGTCTCAACAGTCTAAAAGTAACTGGCCAGATTCAAGCCTGGTATAAATCCAGAGAAATCAAAGGAAATGCACCAGGAGTGAATTTAGACCACTAATATTATTTACGATGAGCACATACCTCTTTGTTACTCAGCCTATTACTGTTCTCAATTTTTTAATAAAGAGACATACGCAATATCATGTTTTTGTAAGAATTTCACATACCTCTTAACTTTATTTGCATAATTAAATTCTGCTTGCCCTTATGGGTCAATCAGGGATGGAAAAACCTGACCCTGCTTTTCTAGAGCTACACTCCAAGCTCTAGTTATATGTGATTGGTTGGTTCTAAAGGAATCCACATTCTCTGCAGTATATAATTAAAAGTTACCCCAAAAAGTGTTCTAAAATAATGTTTAAGTATATCAACACATGTCAGTAAGCTGCCCTCACCAAACATTTTTCTTTAAGGACTGATGTGCTCTTTGCTTTTAAACATCACAAAGCTGGCCCTTTTGATTTTTAATTGTCCTATTCTTCTAGGGCCAGTGTTTCAAAATGGCTTTCTTTTAAACTCAGAAAAATAAAAGGCTTTTATTGGATTAAAACGGATTAAAACTTTCTTGGAGTCTAATAGCTTACGTTTCTCCTATAAACACATGCATTGATATCTATCGGCCCAGCCTCCCAAGTTCCCAGGGCTACCCAACTCCCTGAGATCATTTTGATGTTTCCAAAACAAATATGCTGGAACTTCAATCTTTCATCAAAAAGTTGATTTTTTTTTTTGTTTCATTCTACTTTGGGATGTTTTTTTCCCAAAATTTCTAAATCTTTCTCTGGCTGGAAATTCCATTTCCTGGCCAGCTCTTCCTAGAAGGCTATTTCAGAAAAGATCTTTTATACTATTTTTAAACAACTGTGACCAGAGGCACCCTGTGTTCCTACCCTACACACTGTTGTAATAATCTTTGTACAAAATATGCCTGGTGACCTATCATTTGAAAACTAATAACTCCATTGGTCAATAATAATATGATGAAACGTGTAGCATCATTATATGGAAAGTTATGAACATATGAAATCATGACTGAAGCATGTTTACCAGACGAGTCTGGGGACGTGGATAAACTAGCGTGATTGATGTGTGGCTGGTAGACTGCAGCTATCCAGAGACACCCAGGGCATTATCTGCCCTGCTGGAAGGCTGTTTGTGAACAGCCCAGGTGGGAGCTATAGCAGGAAAGCATTGTGAGGCACCCAAGACTGCAGGGCAGGGGTGACACAGCCCCTCACTGGTCTGGATGTCATAACATACATGAGTTCTCAATCAACCCTTAAACAATAAGTTCTTAATAAAAATAACCTCATATTTTTAAAAACTATAATTAATTGTATGTATTCTAGGATAAAATAGAACAAAAGATTTCTGTCAGTTGGAAGGTCCTTTCTGTTGGGAAGCCACTATGATGTGGTAGGTATTATCCTAGCAATGGCTTTGCAGCCAAAATGTTAAAGCTTGTTCTCTCTTTCAACTACCAAAGAATAAATGAGATGAATTACAATTTAAACCAGAGTTGTCAGTATTGTTGTTTGTCTGTAGGTGTGCACAGAATACAGGTGTTATTCTGATGATGCCTTCACGGTTTTACAGAGGATTATTTTAGTTTGTTTGATATATGCTTATTTCCATAAAGAACACAGCTACTGGTTTGTCCTATACACTATTTTTATATTGTTAACTGTTTTATTGTAGGGACTTAAGTATGCAAAGTGTATGCTTTTTTCATTTCTTTTTTGGATCAGCATGTATTATTACTAACTGTAATCATTTCCTCAGCTCCATCCTCTGAGTCCCATCCTCTCTGCAAATCCAGCCTTCAAGAAACTCCCAGACCAGTTTCTCTATTCTGCTCTGGTTAACCTTGAAACAGACTTTTATAAAACTTTTTCTATTTATTTCTCTTCAAAGGGAAGAGAGAGAGAAAATCTGAGAGAAACAATGCAGACATCTAGATATATAGAGAAGGAGAGGTGGTGGGGATAGCAGTCAAATGTTCTCCAGCAACCTCCGTCAAATCAGTCCGAAATAGACCTGTTCAATTGGCCTACAGGACATGTGGCAAGACTTATCCATTTTTGAAGGGGTAATTTAGTGTCTTGGATTTCCTTTTCACTTTTTAATAAAACTACAGAAAATAAAGATATGACCATACAGCTCCATTTCCTCTCTTAAAGTTTTAGTAATGGGCTTAAACAGGTTCTGCAATAACAAGTTTTGGACCACTTGTATAAATCCATTTTCTAAACTTTAAAAAGAATAAGGTGGTGTTTCACATTCTACCACTGAGGCAGAATAATGTTGAGGTTCCCCTACGAGAGCTCTTCTAATTAGTCCCCCAAGAACTCAGCTCAACTCTAGTCTCATCACTCAGGCTCCTTTATTTGAGATGCATCAAAGCTGTGCTGAATTGATCTGGTTCACGTGTGTGCGGGGGGAAAGGCCTAGGGCATACCACACATCCAGAGTTACACAGCAAACCTCTTTCTTTATATACATTTACACATTATGTTGTATTTACTATACATTGCATCACACATCTTGGGATTGGCTTGGTCACTTTATAGGAACCAGTCCCTGTACAGCATGATCTGTCCAAGCAACTATCCATGTACGACTTACTCTTTACCTCATCTTTATGTTTGAGACTTATCCTATTCATTGTTATGTTGTCTGTTGTAAATGGTTCCCTAGATGTTGCCCCTTATCTTAGCTAGTACAGAGATTCTGTTTCCATTGCACTGATCCATTTACCTCTCTAATCCTGTCTCCTGAGAAATGAGGCGTCACCCAAGTCCAATTACTTGGGTCAAGCCAGGTCTACAAATATAATCTAAAGCAGGATACATTTCTGATAAGGTCAGAGAAGTGGAAGTCATCTGAACTATTTTCATCTCTGCCACGTACTTCTTGTGTGACCTTGGACAAGTCATTAAATCTCTATGTGCATCAATATCCTTAGCTGTAAAATGGCATTAATAATACTTCCCTACCCAAGCATGTTGTGAAGATTATTTTACTAATATTCTTGAGGCTGTGCAGTACTATGGTGATGTGTATCAGTAGTGCATTTGCAGTTGTCCCTCTCCCTCTGTATCAGAGGGAGACTTCTCTGCTTCACTGTGTTGCTGTGGGGTCAACCCAGTCACAGAAGGATTTAGCGAATCAGGGAGCTATGGTCTGTGGGTCCCTGGCCCTCAGCAAGGCAGGGAAGCAAACAGTCTAGGGAGCTCTGGTCATCAGGCAGGGCATGGCAGCATATAATCAAAGGATCCCTGGCCTTTAGGCAGGGCTGATCAACAGGCAGTCTTTTGCCAGGCCTCCTGGCTCATGCAGACAGTAGACACACACCAGCCTCTTGGCCTAAGGAGGATAGCCAGCCATCCCAGGGGTGGGATGGCCACAGGGCATAAGGAGACCCAGGCCCACCATATTCCACCAGGTCCCAGCCCATCTCCACCACTGGGTCAGTGGGGATCCCACTGAAACACACCCACCTGAGCACTGACAGCAAAACCGGACTAATGTCTGGTTTCCCTGGGCTACTTCCTACCACAATCTGGAGAGGGGCTCTGATGTCCAGGAGTCCACCATCTCCTTGGGGTATTTGGCCACTGGCAATCTCAGCAGCTGCTCTCTGGACTCAGTCTCATCTGGGGGCAGGGCACTACTTGGTTTGGTTGCAGGGACAGAGATCTATAGCAGGCAAGAGGCATCTGTCTCCTTCCCTGGCTCCCCTTCAACTGAGCTGGAGGCCTGCCTCCTATACTTCCTGTCTCGCCTCTCATCTTCTGGTACAGAGAGTAGTCCCTCCCACCTCTAATTTAGAGTGAGGCCACTCAGACTCAGCATAGTATCATACAAATGTATACATAAATATCAGAGATAGGCCCTTGAATAGACAACCTGAGTCCTCTGAGATAGTACTCGTGGTAAACAAGTTGCAGGAGAGGTTCCTGACAAACCATGTGCAGTGTTGTTTACTTTCTATTTTTGAATGAGGCAGAGGTGGTATAATGTGATTACAAACTACAAAATACAATAGAGTTTTACTAAAATATTTTAGAAGCCTAGTTTCAGAGAAAGTGAAATGACTATGCTACCTGCAGTAAGGTCTATCCTCCAATCGCCTGAAGGGTTTCCAAGTAATTTAGATAATCTCACTGTTCTTCAGGGCATAATTTGTTTTATGGCCACTAGGGTGAATAAATTGCAATTTTCAAATGAATAACCTGTATTAGTGCCAATGAGCAAAGACTGTACACCTCAGCCTATTAGCCATGATCAGCAGTGCCACAACTGAAGATAAGAAGCTTGTTGTAAATTTACACAGAATGTAGAATGATTACTCATTGATTCTTTGAGTGTAGCAATAAGGACTTCACTCCCCCTCTAAAATCCTTGAATATTCTCTCCCAAGTAATAAAACTGTTTTTGACACGTGTCTAAAATAATCACACTTTGGTGACTCCCTTGAATAATTCCACATGGGCTGCTCCCTTAAAAATTATATGTGTATATATTTTAAAAATCTAGCTATACTCAAGCAAGTATTCTCCCTAAGCCACTGTGTTTTTAATTTATCTGAAATATGTGAGCCCAAATAATTAAAGGTGTTAGCAGGATCCTGTCACTGTCCAGCATTAAACAGTTTTAAATGAAGTTTGGGGTTTGGTATAGAGAGAACTCATCCTGCTTAGTACCTTGGCAAACTAATGATTAAAAATCCTTTTTAACCTTTTATAGAAGATACAGAAAAGAAGAGAAAACAGTTAAAGCATTTCTAATGTAAAGTATTAAACAAGGCTTTCATCTTAACGACATGCCTTGTTTCCCTTTCCTTTAGCTGGAGAGAGTTTTTAGAAGGAAAAAAAGCCCCTTGTTGAACAATTTCTTAGATAGTATGAAAGATGGTAAGTACTGTCCTTTTGGGGAAAAGAGGAGTTAGTTGAGATGGGCCAGAGCTGCTATTATTGCTGTTGTTGTTAATGTCTGATACTATTTCCTACGAGGCAAAACAAGACACACGCACCAGGAGAAAGAAAAGAACAGCAAAGATAGAAAATGCATCTTCTGTCTCTGATAGCTTTCACTTGCAATCTCACTGCTGGAAAAACACAGGGGTCAGCACATGGTCTTATCAGACATCCCATGACCTGGCAAATTCATACCAGCACTAGACTGTTTAAAGCATTGCTTTTATCAGGGCCGGCTCTAGGTTTTTTGCTGCCCCAAGCAAAATGAAAAAATGTGACTGCCTCCCCCTGCCCCCCCACCCTTTTTTTTTTGGCTTTTACACATGTTTGCACTTTGCAATGGTTGTTTTTGTTTGTTTGTTTTGGGTTTTTTTGACTGTTTAAAATAATTTAAAAAAAGAAAATAGAATTTGTAGTCAGTGAAAGTTGGGTGAATAATAGAAAACACAGTGGGGCGGGAGCTAGGGTTGGCCCTTGGAGCAACGAAGGGGCCAGGAGTAAACTGCAAGGGCAGCAGGGCTAGGGAGGGGTAAACAGGATTCCCTACCACCACCCCTGCCCACATAGAGCGGGTACCTACCTTCTCCCTGGTTCGTGCCCATTCTTTTCATCTCTCTCTGCATCGAGCTGAGGGTGGGGGTGCAGGGTCTGGGAGGGAGTTAGGGTGCAGGAACAGGCTGGGGGTTGGGGTGCAGGGTCTAGCCAACAGCTAGAATGAGGGAGGGGGCTCAGGGTTGGGACAGGAGGTTGGGGTGTGGAGCGCTTACCTTGGGCAGCTCCCATTCAATGCAAGGGATGCAGGTGGGTATGTGGGGGGGAGGGTACAGGAGCTCCCATTTGGTGCTCAGGGTGGGGGTGGGGATCTGTGGGGGGGTGCAGGAGTCAGGGCAGAGGGCTGGGGAGTTGTGAGGGAGGTGCAGGACTCAGGGCATGGGGTGTGGGGGGTGCAGGGGTCAGGGCTGGGGTTCTGGGCGGGTGCAGGAGTCAGGGAAGAGGGCTGGGGTGTGTGTGAGGCGGATGCAGGAGTCAGGGCACAGGGCTGGGGGTGTGGGCTTGGGTGGTGGGGGTGCTCCCAGCTGCCTACTCTGAGTGACTCATGGCAGGAGGCTAGAACGGGTATGCCCCAATTCCACCCCCTTCCCCAAGGCCCCGCCCCTGCCTCTTCTCCGCTTCCTCCCCCTCCCTCACGCTGGCAAACAGCTGATCTGCAGCAGGGAGAGGGAGTGAGGGGGGAACCCAGCATGCTGGGGGAAGAGGCGGGGGAGGGAGGAGCTTGGCTGCCAACAGAGCCTGCCCTGCTGCAGCAGGACAGAGCCCCAGGAGCTAGCAGCACCAAGCTTCTGCCCCCGCAGGAGAGAGAGCGGGGGGGTGGAGAAGAGTGGCTGGGTCGGGGCCCCTTTGGAGTGTGGGCCCGGCACCATGGCACCACTGGCACCACGGTAAATCCGCTACTGCCAGAATGCCGCCCCTGTAAATGTGCTGCCCGAAGCACATGCTTGCTTTGCTGTTGCCTGGAGCCGGTCCTGGCTTTTATTGTAAACTCTGGTCACAGGCTTACAGCAGTGTTTCAAGATGTCTAGTCTTTGCTAAATAAGCCAGACAAAAGGAAAAATAAGAGAGAGAGATAGGAACAGGGCTGGCTCTAGGATTTTTGCTGCCCCAAGCAAAAATATTTTTGGCTGCCCCCGCTTTTTTTCCGTGCCCCCACCTGCCCCCAGCTCCCCCCCAACTCCGCCCATTCCCAACCCCTTCCCCAAATCCCTGGCCCCGACTCCTCCCCCACGCATTCCCCCCCATTGCTTCCTGCGGCCCCCCTCCGAAACCCTGCCCTAGCTCACTTCCGCTCTGCCTGCTCCCCTGAACACATTGCCGCTCCACTTCTCCCCTCTCCCTCTCAGGCAAGGGAGAGGCAGCACATTCAGGGGAGCAGGCAGAGCATAGGTGAGCGAGGGTTGTGGGAGGGTAGAAGAACCGCTCCCTGCCCCAGCTCTGCTCCACCACCGCCACCTCCCCCGAGCGCGCCACCGCTCAGCTTCTCCTCCCTCCCACCCAGGCTTGCTGCGTGAAACAGCTGTGCTGTTTTCAGATTGACACCTCCATCTCAGACAATACATGTGAATAAGCATGTTCTTTTGAAAAGGGGACGTATGCTTACCTGTGTGATTTCAATAGTTTTCTACATGGATGCAGAACATGCTTGTGAGCAACATGTTGCAGGGTCAGGCTATTGGGTAATAAGTGAGTGTTTCCTGAGAAATATCCATTGTGTGCAGCCACCTTGAGAAGAACTTCTTAAACTGCAATAGAAAAAAAAAAATCAACCAAACTGTTTTTATGCAAAGCAAGAAATAAAGTCCTTAGCTTTGTCTGTCTCTATTTTTCTTGTGGCACCTTAGAGACTAACAAATTTATTTGAGCATAAACTTTCGTGAGCTACAGCTCACTTCATACATCCGATGAGCTGTAGCTCACGAAAGCTTATGCTCAAATAAATTGTTAGTCTCTAAGGTGCCACAAGTACTCCTTTTCTTTTTGCGACTACAGACTAACATGGCTGCTACTCTGAAATCTGTTTTTCTTGACTTCTGGCAAATCCCAGAGATAATTTATAGTCTCTACCCCCACCAGATTGGCACATCTGCTGCTCCATTGCAGAAAGAGAGATGAACCTTTCAAGGTTTAGAGGGAGAAATGCTATTGATAGAGGTACAATTATTTAAAAATAAGAGGTTTCAGAGTAGCAGCCATGTTAGTCTGTATCTGCAAAAAGAACAGAAAAGCTGTTGCAACAGAAAAGCTTCAAAAAGAGACTCCAACAAGAAACTGCTGAGCTTGAATTCATATGCAAACTAGACACCATTAACGAGGGTTTAAATAGAGACTGGGAGTGGCTGGATATTAGATAGATATTAATAGATATTAAATCTATTTCCTTAAGTTAAGTATCCTCACACATTCTTGTCAACTGTCTAAATGGGCCATCTTGATTATCACTACAAATTTTTTTTCCTCCTGCTGATAATAGCTCATCTTAACTAATTAGCCTCTCACAGTTTGTATGGCAACTTCCACCTTCTCTGTATGTGTGTGTGTATATATATATATATATCTTCTTACTATATGTTCCATTCTATGCATCCAACGAAGTGGGCTGTAGCCCACGAAAGCTTATGCTCTAATAAATTTGTTAGTCTCTAAAGTGCCACAAGTACTCCTGTTTTTTAAAAAAAATAACAGTTACCATTGGCTCAGTTAACCTCAACTTCAGGTTATGCTCTGAAAAAATCTTTTTCCACTTTATCTTATACCTAGCAGATATTTTTAACTCTCCAAAATAAAAATATGAAGGAAAAAAACCACACCAAGACATGGTTTATGTGGGATAGAAAAATTATTTCAAACCAACATTGGCTTCCAGAAGCTAACATTTTGTTTCTCTAACATGTTAGAAGTTGTTTGGTGATTTCATTTTTATGGTTTTTCATAAAGAAATAGTCAATGAAAAGTACAAAAAAGGAAATGACTTGCATCTTGCATGTTTCTAGATACCACACACTTCGTGGGATCTCCAGCTTCACTGGATCTCAAACAGAACTGTTGATTTATGTTAATTTACAACTTGTCAAAGCTGCAAGACTAGAAAATATAAAATTAGGCAATACTACATAGACATAACATATTAGGGTGTGGGTAACCATACTAAACTAGTAGAAGACATTCATAGATAGGGAGAGGAGTAAAGGAGGGGCCAATGCGGGGTGGAGAAAGAAAGGAGGGTTTATACGGAATGGAGGTCTGGCATTCTTTGAGCCATCTCAACATTTTTATCCAAATCTATCTAAAAACAGGGCCCCAATTTCTTCAGATTAATATAATTGCTCTATACAGTGATAAGCTATTCTTTCTTTGCTCCTAACTCAGACAGGTTACTGCTGTGTTCTGGGCATAAGTCTTTCATTTGTGTAAAATCATGTGCTTGATGATCATTAAACCCCTCAAAAATGAAGATCTTTTTGGATGAGTAAAATATAGCTTATCAGGTAAAGAACCTAATATATATATATATATTTGGCTGAGGTTTGGCTGCTGAAGCTGAACACTATTTTAACTCTTGTGTCTACTGCTTCCCACAGCTGCCTGACTGTAGGACAGTCCCATAGCATATACATCCAGGTTCCTTCTTTATTGTTACACAGTCAAGAAACATGAAACTTCTGCTGTGTCTAATACATTTTGAATATTTATATTTGGATTATATCCCAAGCATAGCCTGAGATCCACAGAAGCATTTTTAACATTAGACAATATGCTCAGCCACCGGGATTCTTTTAAGAGCTGTGATAAATCCCCATCCCAAATGTGTATACAGAACTGAAATAATAGCCCTGGTCATTGATCAGGGACTAGAAGTTTTGTTTGTTTAAAGTTAGTAAGATACTAAACAATGATGATCCAGTGGACAACATTTATGGAAATTTCCAAAAAGTTTAACTAGGTCTCACATAAACCTGTACTATGGGAAATAATATGATGAGAGGGAAAGTCTTACGTGTTGGGTAAAACTCTAGACTGATGGATAGATGGGATTAAAAATTTGTTAGGCAACAGAAAACAGAGCAACACTGACTGGATACTGAAGAGATATTTATAATAACGGATCAGTATTTGCACGAGTACTATTATTCAATGTATGATATGAAGGAAAAAGTGGACAGGCTGTTGTTGAAATTGGCTGACAATACTGACAGTAGTTGTTCCAGTTAGTAAACACTACAAAGGATTGTAAGAAACACCAGATAGACAGAAACACATTGGGAATTTGGGAAGCACAATGTCAGATGAAATTCAATTTGGATAAGTGTCAGTCAATGCACATTGGTAGAAATAATCTAAATTTTCTGCTGATAGGCTCTAAACTTGTAGAACTTACAGAGAGGAAATGTTTGGTGTCACTGTAAGGAGTTCAATGAAACCCATAGTTCAGAAGTAGTGAACAAAAAAAAAATACAGATAGTGTGATTGACTGTATTTAAAAAAGCACAGATTCCCTAATATTATATGCATCTTTATATAGCCCCCAAAATCTTCCTTAATGTTTTTCCCTGTGAAAAGGATTCCACAGCAAAGATAAAAGATATGTTTTTCAAAAAGTTCCTAAAAGACCTAAGAGACTTTCATATTTTACCTTGCCTTTCCCACATACCACCTGTAAGAATGGTGTGGGAATAATATATTTGGCCTAGCTTTGGGAGCCGATAGAGTTGGGGAATCAATTTCTCTTATACCCCACCCCATTCATACACTTTCCCTCTATTCAGATTTCAAACCTGTAGAGAGTCCTCCAGGAAGAGTCCCCCAACTTCTTCAGAAGAGAGAAAAGGAAGGAGAGTGTTCCAAGCACAGAGGGCTCATGTCTTGGAGACATGATCTGCTACATTATTTTTTGTTGAGTATATAAGGCAACATAAAAGGATGGAAAAGTCAGTTTTTACTATGCTCATCATAATCTTAAATATCTCATTCAAGTCACCTCTAACTTGCTTGCTTTCTGAGGTGCATAATCATAGTTGCTTTGTTTACATATTATGGGAGAGTAACTGTGACTGTATAGTACCTCTAAATCACTTTTGTAATCCTTCTCTGGACATTCTCAATCTTAGCAACACACACACACACAAAATGTACCTTCTCCTCCAGCCCCACAGGTGTTACTTGGGAAAGGCATATTATCTTCCCTGTGGAAGCCTTTTCACAGAGGGAAACCTTTAAGGGAAATATTAGTGGGAGAGTCCTTGCTAGAGCAGCTCCTTAGCATGTTAGGTGTTTCTGTCCCACAGGTTTTTTTCCTCAGGAAGCAATTATACATCCTTCTCTTACTTGCTTAATGGACAATAACTTATGTAGTATTAAGTACCACATACAGTGCCAGCGCTACAAAAAAAATAATTTTCATCAGGTAGGCTAAAATTTAGTGATTTTAATTTCTGGCAAAAAATGGCAAAACTACACTGGCAATGGGTAATATTTTTCTTCCTTTCCACATAGTTAGTGAAAATGTAACTTCATGTTTCTGTATAATTGTATTCCAAAGCCAAACTGTTTAAAAATATGCATCATTTCTTGCTGTAGTTATAGTCCTACCTCCTTTATGACAACAAGGGAAACCATCTACTGTTCATCAAATACACAAATGTTATTTATAGTTTCATAACTCATTTTTTGTTTTTATGCTGATTTTACAGAAAACAAAAACTTGCACAGCTGCTCTTTGGAAGATAAAAAGAATTAAAATTGCTGTAGCACACTTGTGAGCTGAAATATTTTCAGATGTTTAGCAAATCAAATTGCATAGGGAAAGGGCAGGTTTTATTTGCTGTAGATTGCTTGCCTTGAGAAATATTTTATCCTGTATTTATTCTTAATTGATTAGCTTTTCTTCATAAGTAGCATATTTCCCACTGGAAAGAGCCCTGGAATCCAAATATAGGATTTTTTTTCATACCATAAGCACCAGGAAGAGTGTATACAATGTGGACTCTAACAAGGCAATGATTCAAACAAGGCACTCTTGGCTCATTGGAGTCATAATGCTATGCTTTCTCCTACCTCGACAACCCACCTTCAATTATGCTGTCTCACCTAGATACATACAGCTACCCTCAGACCAAGCAAGAGAAGTCTAGTTTCTTTTTACAGTGAACTTTGCATAGTCAAATCTGAAGTGATGAAGGTGCCAGTTCTCTATGTCCAGAACCTTCTGTATAGCAGTGTCCACTGATGCCATTTGGCCTTCCCTGCCCCTCCCATCCTGGAGGGTTTTGAGGATATAAAAGAGGAAGTGGTCCCAAAGACTCCTCAGTTCCTTGATTAACTGGTGAAGAGGCAGTGAGCTTGTGTCACACACAGTGTCCACAATGCTTTCTTCAACAGAATTTTTTGTTTCCCTCTCTTTTTCTGCCCTTTTGAGGCAAATTTTGTTCATGGTTTGTCAGTTAGTTTTTTCTTTTAAAATATGGGAGGAGATGCCTGTGCAGTATGGGCTTTGTCTGAACCTCCAGGAGGTGATTGTCCCACCTCACGCATGGAGAGAGGCTCCTCAGGCCCAGTGGACTAAGCTGTCAGCTTTGAAGAGTGTCCCCGTTGTGTACCCAAAGGGAGGGAAGGGCCCCAATGGACACTGCTTGGAAGCTCATGGCACAAGCGCGTTCATCCTGCAAGTGTGAATATGCAGAAGCTTATGTATTCCAGTTACAGATGAGCAACCTTCCCAGCCTGGTGAGTATAGGTCCGTG
This sequence comes from Eretmochelys imbricata, assembly GCF_965152235.1. Classification (NCBI taxonomy): domain Eukaryota; kingdom Metazoa; phylum Chordata; order Testudines; family Cheloniidae; genus Eretmochelys; species Eretmochelys imbricata. Next base: position 52,280,868 of record NC_135575.1, on the reverse strand, counting down.
TGGGTGTTCAGTACGCACAGCAGTCAACTGGAAATGATTATCACATATAGAATCGAGTATTGTTTCAGTCAGCACGAGCTGCCATGGCAAAAACAAATGGGAGTGGGGGAGTGCAGAGGAAGGAAAATATGTGATTATGAGAGGTGAGAAAAGAAGAGTATTGGGGAGAAAAATAAAAGGGCTTAAGTTTGTTATATATTTTCTCTGCTTCTAACAGACCACATTTCAAACTGTATTTGTCAGAATTGAGTTCCCTGCTGTCTCTATGCAGAGTTTTACCTTAAAAGAATAGTGAAATAGCATTTCTTTTCGGTCCGGCTATACTGAAAGGAGGAAGGGAGACAATGGATATGGTTTAATCAGGCTGCAACTTTATTATTAGATGTCTGGGACTACCCGACAGATAAAAGCGTACAGTACAGGTAACTCCATGTTCATTTCAGTATCTACCCAGGGGCTTCCACCAACCCCTTCTTTTTCCATCCTCGTCCTTGCCAAAGCATTGCTAGGACCTTACTATCCTGCCTCCCTCAAATGAGGTTAAAGTGGGCTATAAAGGAAGTGGGGGGGTTGGCTCTCTGCCGTGCCAGTCGTTGGAGCCCCAACCCCCGTCCTCTACTGCTCCCCCGCCCCGTTCCACTCTTTTTAAAAACACCTCCTTTAAGTCATTTACCAAGCCATTTATCTTGTCACTGTGTACCTTGGCTATGGAGTATCTGCCCTGGACATCTGCTCACACTTACGTAATGAATTGCGACATCATAGTCTAATTCCCTTCCTTACTCACCATAAACAGTCCTTCCTGAACCCGCTGTGAGGAAGGTGAACAATTCCCACTCCACTTAGGCCAATTTGGTGGTGAGGGAGAAATTCCTTTCTAGCCCCCTAAGAAAGGTGCAGCTGATGCAGTACCCACAAGTCCTGACCAATCGTGATATTTTACCACTTCCAAGGGGAGGGAGAGTGGATGCTGCTCCGCCCGGTCCAAGGAAAAAAGAGCTTCTCCCATCAGGCTTGCCACTTATCAACTCTCCAGCATTTCCAGTCCCTAGGGGATAAGTCAGAATAGCCACACTGATCCACTTTGTTTGCAGCAGCTTCTGTGACTCTTTCTCACACCCCACCCATAAAGTGCTATACCCCATTCCATGGCAAGCCAGACAATGCTCCCACCCCCCCTTAAGTTGTGGTGCAGTCATTACAGTGGGTGATGGGCAAGAGTGGCTATTTATTCTAAAAACAGCTTTGCAATCCCATTTAAGGAATTTGGTGGAACACCTATCTTTTGGTGGAATACTCTGAAAAGTTTTTCTGTCTTGTGAGATGAGAGGAATCACTCCAATGAAGGTAATTGACAACTTAATAGAAGAACATTTAGCAATTGTAACACTTTACATTTTCAAAGCATTGTGCAACTAGTAACTGACTCTGGACTAGGTAAATATTAATATACCAATTTTACAAGTGAGAGAACTGAGGAAGAGAAATAACTGACTTGCATAAATCTACAAAGAGAGTCAGTGGCAGAGCCAAGTCTGGAACTGGGGGAATTCCTGGCTCCTATCCCCAGACTCAATTGTCTGGGTCAACTGGTTTAAAAATAAGTTTATTTTTTGAGGGAGAGGGAATTATCTGATGGAAAAGTTTGTAAGTGAAAACCAAACACCTTACTGGAGAGTTAAAAATGTGGGAGGGAGGGGCAGAGGGGAGGGCCACAGGAAGCAAATTTGGTATTTGGGGTGACAAACAAAGAGACTGGATTTGATTCAAAAATTATTTCTGAGTTCATTATGGAAGTAGATCCAAATTCACTTCATATTCTCAAGCGCACTCACCTTCATGATTTTTCTGGTGCAAGGGTGATGAGTACTGTTTCAGCCATCTCTTTTCACTGATTGATTTACTGGAAGACTTTCTGTTTCAGGAGATGCACCTAGCCTGCAAATCACATCTGAAGAAGAGGAGGATGACACCATGGCTTCCAGCATTCTGTATAAGAGAATATCCTTCTAGTGATCTATAACTACAGGGGTGAAATAGATGTCAAGTTTACCCTAAGGACATGAATCAAGATTGCCAACACATACTATACACATTAAAATATCCCTCCTGATTCTGTAACATAAAGACAATTTAGCTGTTTTTTTCTCCCAATGTGGGTGTAGCAATACTTTCAGTTTTCAAATTCACTTCACATCCTCCTCAGCAAGAGGTGAAAATACCAGATAATTGGCAGTGTTGGGTTCATCCTCATTAACACAACTGACTTTTCAAGAGACCATTTGAAATAAATATAGGATGGTAACTAAACTTGCTATTAGATTCTTGGTGACAGAGGTGAAAACAACATCTGCTTCTCTAAATTTATGATTGCTTAAGTGTAGCAGTGAAGCACATTATTGGGAGATTTCAGAGTAGCAGCCGTGTTAGTCTGTATTCGCAAAAAGAAAAGGAGTACTCGTGGCACCTTAGAGACTAACAAATTTATTTGAGCATAAGTTTTCATGAGCTACAGCTCACTTCATTGGATGCATTCAGTGGAAAATACAGTGGGGAGATTTATAAACATAGAGAACATGAAACAATGGGTGTTACCATACACACTGTAACCAGAGTGATCACTTAAGGTGAGCTATTAAAAGCAGGAGAACGGGTGGGGGGAGAAACCTTTTGTAGTGAGAATCAAGGTGGGCCATTTCCAGCAGCTGACAAGAACATCTGAGGAACAGTGGGGTGGGAGACAAACATGGGGAAATAGTTTTACTTTGTGTAATGACCCATCCACTCCCAGTCTCTATTCAAGCCTAAGTTAATTGTATCCAGTTTGCAAATTAATTCCAATTCAGCAGTCTCTCGTTGGAGTCTGTTTTTGAAGTTTTTTTGTTGAAGTATTGCCACTTTTAGGTCTGTAATCGAGTGACCAGAGAGATTGAAGTGTTCTCTGACTGGTTTATGAATGTTATAATTCTTGATGTTTGATTTGTGTCCATTTATTCTTTTACATAGAGACTGTCCTGTTTGACCAATGTACATGGCAGAGGGGCATTGCTGGCACATGATGGCATATATCACATTGGTAGATGTGCAGGTGAATGAGCCTCTGATAGTGTGGCTGATGTGATTAGGCCCTATGATGGTGTCCCCTGAATAGCTATGTGGACACAGTTGGCAATGGGCTTTGTTGCAAGGATAGGTTCCTGGGTTAGTGGTTCTGCTGTGTGGTGTGTGGTTGCTGGTGAGTATTTGCTTGAGGTTGGGGGGCTGTCTGTAAGCAAGGACTGGCCTGTCTCCCAAGATCTGTGAGAGTGTTGGGTCGTCCTTCAGGATAGGCTGTAGATCCCTGATGATGCGTTGGAGAGGTTTCAGTTGGGGCTGAAGGTGATGGCTAGTGGCGTTCTGTTATTTTCTTTGTTGGGCCTGTCCTGTAGTAGGTGACTTCTGGGTACTCTTCTGGCTCTGTCAATCTGTTTCTTCACTTCAGCAGGTGGGTATTGTAGTTGTAAGAATGCTTGATAGAGATCTTGTAGGTGTTTGTCTTTGTCTGAGGGGTTGGAGCAAATGCGGTTCTATCGTAGCGCTTGGCTGTAGATGATGGATCGTGTGGTGTGGTCTGGATGAAAGCTGGAGGCATGTAGGTAGGAATAGCGGTCAGTAGGTTTCCAGTATAGGGTGGTGTTTATGTGACTGTCGCTTATTAGGACCGTAGTGTCCAAGAAGTGGATCTCTTGTGTGGACTGATCCAGGCTGAGGTTGATGGTGGGATGGAAATTGTTGAAATCATGGTGGAATTCCCCAAGGGCTTCTTTTCCATGGGTCCAGATGATGAAGATGTCATCAGTGTAGCGCAAGTAGAGTAGGGGCGTTAGGGGACGAGAGCTGAGGAAACATTGTTCTAAGTCAGCCATAAAAATGTTGGCATACTGTGGGGCCATGCGGGTACCCATAGCAGTGTTGCTGATTTGAAGGTATACATTGTCCTTTTCTTTTTACATTATTGGGAATCACTGCAAGTTCATACTTCTGTCTGCTGCTGCTTACAAAGACAAATATCCTTCTGCTGTTGTACAACATGGCATGGGATAGTGCAACATGTGCCATTTCTAATGTAGGAAAAAATCTAGTTTTTTTATTTCATAGCAGCTAAGTTTTTGTTGTCAAATTTATTATTCATAGGACAATGTTCTTTATTGCAGCATATTGCTTTAGTTATCGTCTGAATAGGGTTTTCCCCACCTCTGAACTTGGGTCTGTGTATTTTGGGCATTGATGAAAGTAGGAGAGTGCCCACAGATTTTCCAAAATCATGGTTCCTATTTGTTTAGGATAGCTGGATTTAAGTAGCTTTGAACAACAAAATATATACCTATTTCTACACAAAAAAATATTTAATTAAGGTTACAGGCATGTAGCAGTGGCTAGAGGGCATATTACCTTTCCAGGATGTTAGAGTTAAACAAACCAGACTGAAACATACAAAACCCAGGAATGGAATTTGTTGTGACTATTTTCTAATACAATTAATCCATTGTTGAGAAGCATTGGGTATAGGCTACATTTCATATTAGTATAAGTCATTCACCACGTTAAATGCAAGGCGCCTTTGTCCAGCTCATTAATTCACATGGTTGAATGTTTTAATATGCCAGACAGGGCAGGACTGGGAAACTTTGTGCCATGTTGTATAAGTCCTCTGTTTCATAACTTGAACATTGTTCTACTTAATGTAAACAAAATATCCTTCACAGATCTTCATATCAAACCTCATTCTGATGTATACAGCTTCATAATGAATATAATGTTGTTTTAAAGAAAATGTGAGATAATATATATGGTAACAGGAAACAGAGGCAGACATGAATTTTATGCACACTGGTTTGCTGAAAAACATACTGGGAAACTGTTCCTTCCTTTGTAAACTGAGAGGAGTATTTTGTTCTTTTTGCTTGTTTTCTAGTCATTTCATGCAGCAACACATTTTCAATCACCAGTGGAACATGCTGTAGAAACCTTGCCTAGCATATCCACTCTCTTTATAAAGCTTCCTTCTTTTCTTAATATCAGACTGAACATAAGCATCCTCATTTATATGTTCTCATTTTCTCTATTTGTTCTCCCTATTTCCTTCAGTCTTTTAGGATCCCAGGACCTTTTATTCTACTAAAGGTATTTTTGACCATTATAGTTTGTTCTAAAAGGTTAAACTAATTCCCTACAGGTTTAGATTATTTGAAACCTACCCAAACTGCTTTCTTCTGTCAGTGTCATGGCATGTCTCTCGATCAGATAGGTCCTTCGTTCTAAACTGTTTCTAGCAGTTGTGGCTCATGTCTGCCCTCTGGCCTTTACTATGTACTCAAGCCTCCTCAGCTCTTAGACAATGATCTAATGCATCTAAGCTTTGTAGTGCACTTCTAATGCATGTTAAGTACTGTAGAGTTGAAGATACCTAGGAAGATGATGTCAGTAAACAGAAACAGTGACAGTACCCAAGGCACTCTGCACAAGAGGTAGGTAAATTATTCCAAAGCAAAAGGTCCTATGTTGAGAGCCTGTGTAACTTGTCTGTAAAAAATTAGACTGAGCCAGAACCTCAGTAGCTCTGTGGCAGCTTTGCACCACTCTGGTTGTACTAAAAGGGAAATCCTTGGATGTTGTAATGTGCCTGATGGGAGGCAGAGTGGTTGAGGAAAAGGGAGTCTAGCCAGGCCATCCATCCATTTCAGCAATCCTAATCTGTTCTAAGAGATCAGAGTGCTGTTGAGCTAACCAAGGACTGGGAAGTGCAAATTATATCTTTGCACACTGTTCCCATTCTAACCTGCAATTTACTCTACAAATCTTTACTCTAGAAGCAACTCTCCTGTGTTCTTGGCTCGTATTGTAGCGTTTTAGAATAGGAGTATAATTCTCTGTAGAATTCTATATGAAAGAGTTCCAAAATTCTGTAGAATGATTACTATTTTCTGTTAAATTTTGCAGAGCTTTTGTATATGTTAACTCATGGCTTCAGTAGAGCTATTTGCATAACTAAGAACTATAAATGTGTGAAAGGGTTTGCAAGATTGCTCCAAAAGGCATTTATTAAAGTAATAAGCCCTAATTATTAAAATCTGAGCACTGTAACTGTCAAGGAAGTATTTACATATTTACATAGTTATTAAAATTATAATTAAATAGGATAATAGGATCTTAGTACTTGGAAAACCTAGTAAATTCAAACCATTCTGCCTATATTCTGCTTTTCTTCCCTGCTCCTCACACCCCAAAGGTTGTACTATAGCACATTGTACTGATTTAGTAGCCAAAAGTCTAAAAAGCAGCAATCATACTAACTGTTTTCTTTTTGAATTTAAACAGTTACCTTGGGGTGGAGGGGAAACAAATTGTGTTAAATTGAACCTAGTAATCAATATTAATTCCCAACTATTTTTTAAAAAGATACTACGTAGAATAGCAGGGTTTTTTTTTTTTCCTTACAGTTATATTGCTACCACAAATTGATAAAGTGCTATTGTCAATAAAAAGGAATAAGTAGACAGAAGCTGATAATTTTTTGAATTCTGAATTTAAAAGCGTTTGCAATATGCTATCCACATTTTTAGTTTTGTGTTAATATTTTTTCTTCGATTAAATGTCACAAAATTAGAAAGATTGAAAAATACTTTAAACTTGTTATAAATGTCTCTGATAATTAGTATATCCTTGTGATGCAAAGTATGTTTATATGAAGTATGATAGTTATAAATGCAATAAAAGAACAGTATGTTGATGCCAAAATCTGGTATAGGGATCTGCAAACATCCACCAAGATTGTGGTTTACAAGGCAGTTGTCATCCCCACCCTTCTCTATGGGTGTGAGACCTGGGTAAACTATAGACAATATCTCAAGCGGCTGGAATGGTTCCAACAGCACTGGCTCAAGAGTATTCTCAGGATCAGCTGGGAAGACTGACACACTAACATCAGCGGTTTCTCTGCAGCCAGCTTCAGCAGTATAGAAGTGCAGGTCATGAAACACCAACTCTGCTGGGCTGGCCACTGTGCACGTATGCCTGACACTCGCCTCCCGAAGCAAGTACTCTTCTCTCGGTTAAGTCAGGGAAGAAGGGCTCGCAGAGGGCAGTGGAAGCACTCCAAAGACATATTGAAAGTCCACCTTAAAAAGGGAGGCATTAACCCAACAAACTGGGAGGACTCAGCGGTGCCACACCATACACCTAAGAACACAGCTCACTTTGAGAACAGACATGCTCATGAGACAGAGAAGCAACAAAAGAGGAAAGAAAGGGCACAACAGTGCACCCAACAACTATGTCTCCTCCAAGATTACACCCATCACTGATGTGGGAAAATCTACAGTGCATGAATTGGGCTCCTCAGCCACAAATTGGGCTTCTCAGGGCACGAACCCCCTTGGCAGACATCATCTTTGCATCGAGGGATAGCCAAAGTCTGATATTAATATTAATATAGTGAATGAAAACACAAGTAAAATATTAATCTCTTCAGTTGGCTATTGAAAAGTGATGAATTCATGCTGTGTAGGATGTAAGCTCTTGCAGGATTTTGCTGAATTTTTAGGAGAGGAGATACAGATCCACCAAGCTTTCTGATTAATAACTTTTTCCTGGCTGTTTTTCTAGTCATTAATAATGCATTATTCACAATCTCTTCAGTTCTGTATGAACTCTCCAGTTCCTGAGTTCAGTTCATCTAGAGAAATAGGTAAGATCTTCAATTTAGGTAAGGTACAATGACAGCTGTAGTCTTTTCTGGGAACACAAACAGTTTCTAAAAGTCAATGAAAAAATATTACAGGTTTCAGAGTAGCAGCCATGTTAGTCTTTATCAGCAAAAGGAACAGGAGTACTTGTGGCACCTTAAAGACTAACAAATTTATTTGAGCATTAGCTTTCGTGGGCTACAGTCCACTTCATCGGATGCATAGAATGGAACATATAGTAAGAAGATATATATACATACAGAGAAGGTGGAAGTTGCCATACAAACTGTAAGAGGCTAATTAATTAAGAGGAGCTCTTATCAGCAGGGGAGAAAAAAGTCTGAAGTGATAATCAAGATGGCCCATTTCAGACAGTTGACATGAAGGTGTGAGGATACTTAACATGGGGAAATAGATTCAATTAGTGTAATGACCGAGCCACTCCCAGTCTCTGTTCAAACCTAAGTTAATGGTATCTAGTTTGCATATTAATTCAAGTTCAGCAGCTTCTCCTTGGAGTCTGTTTTTGAGCTTTTCTGTTGCAAAATTGCCACCTTTAAGTCTGTCACTGAGTGATTAGAGAGGTTGAAGTGTTCTCCTACTCGTTTTTTAATGTTATGATTCCTGATGTCAGATTTGTGTCCATTTATTCTTTTGCATAGAGACTGTCTGGTATGGCCAATACCAAATCAGAGGGCCATTAATCCTCAAGCAGTAGGAAAGTTAAGAGAGAATTATAATACCTACCCTATCCTTGTATGATACTAGGAATAGAAAGATATCCTCATGAGGCATCTGGCCTACCTTAAGTGGCTTGAAATACCTCACTAAAACATTTTGATTTAATAATTTCAAGTCTAGATTTTGCAAAGCAGAATCTGACTTATGTAGTGGCAACTTACCCTTACTTTAAATCAGGGTCACTATTAACCTCATGCAGCACATAGGGTAGTCTCAGTTTGCAATGTCCGTGCTTTTTAAAGATTGTTTCAAGACTTAGCCTAGTTATCATTTCTGCAACTGAAGAAGATGTTTTCAAAAGCATTAATAATATGCTAAAATGAGCCTGTCTTACAAGTGATGCCAAATGGGGTTAATTTCTAAAATGGATAAAGGAACAGCCAGTGTTTTACAGAATGGGCGGCAGTGGCACAGTATAAAGAAGCAGGTAGGTGATGGCCCTTTCTCTAAACCTTTTGCCCTGAAAATGAAAGTAGATCCCCAATTATCTTTCTGCCTCAGCATAAGCAGTAAGTATGTCAGAGCTTTATGACATGAGAAGGAGTCTGATTTTTTTTTCTCTCTTCACACTAGATTTACTCATTTTCCAATTTAAATTATCGTAAGAGGCTAGAAGAAGGCATCTATTTAAGTTCCAACAACCAAATTTGAAAAAAATAAATGCAGTTGTGATTCATTGGTCTTGCTTTTGACATTTTAAAAGGACCGACAAAATGAAGCTAGTGCTGAATAACTTCTGTCACATTTTCCTTTTATAACTTTTTATGTGGCACCATTGAGGAAGATTTGCTGCTTGCTGCAGTCTCTGACCTAACCCAGATGTTAACATGTAAGACATAAGTACTTTATGAGCACATTTGTCATCTTTGCTAACGTATTTGAAGAGCAATGCAATATTTTTTTAAAGAGGAGGCGGCTATGTTTTAGCTGGTATATTGCAGTGATCTAATCATCATGCTTTTCTGTACTTTAATAGACTGGGGAATTGTGCATTAAGTGATTATAATAATTTATAATAATTTATTTTAAAAAAGCAAACAAAGAAGTATCAATAGATAAATAACCATGCAAGATTGTTTTTGAGTTTCAGCTGAATAACAAATAAGTGTTTACAATTTAGGGTTATTTTGTCCAATGTGCATAAATACTATGTCCAAAGGGGCTTTAAAACATATTAAAAGTTTTGCATCAAGTTTAAGTGCATACTTAACTGTAATATTTGCAGTGCAGAAAACAAAAAATCAATTTCAGTCTTAAATGCCTTCACACAGGGGCATTCCAACATAAAGTAAAATATGTACTTTGGACTCTCAGTAAAGCAAAGTTCTTTTCTGAAAAGTGACTGTAACGATGGCAATATGGGGCTGTATGGTTTTTGACTCACAATAATTCTCTGTTCATATCTGCATAATTTACAAATAAAAATGTTTGTTTTAACTGTCAGAACTGAAAATAAATCTGGGATCCAAGAGTTAAGCTGGGTTCTCTCTTTCTCATACATTATCATCTATAATAAAGGTCCTTTGAGACAGTTATTGAAATTATGTACTCATTTACACTTATGCAACTACATTATGTCCTCCCCAACTCTTGTGTGTCCCATTATGAGCTGTGGATTTGCATAGATGAAATTGATTGAAATTTGTAAATAATTGTGTTGTTCACGCACAAGAAGGAATGCAATTCAACTCTTTCTTCCACAGCTCTGTTGTCTCTGTACAGCTAATGAATGAAAAAGCAGTTTGTGTTACTGACCACACCATGCCTAAAGCTGGGAGGAACGTTGTCTGGGCTTCCTGAGGGAAGGCAGCAGTGCTTTATGGTGAGGGGAGGATGAAAATGAGGTCAGAAACTGCTGCAAATGGTGAATGGTGGTCAGCTTTGCGGCGCTGACCCACCCCTGGGAATGTGAGGTTGCAAGGCTGTAAAGCTGCAAGCCCTGGGTGTTGCCTCACAAAAGGAACTTAAACAATGAAGAGTCTGGTGGCACCTTAAAGACTAACAGATTTATTTGGGCATAAGCTTTTGTGGGTAAAAAACCCACTTCTTCAAATGCATGGAGTGAAAATTACAGATGCAGGCATTATTATACTGACTGGGAGTGGCTGGCTCACTACAAAAGCAACTTTCCCTTTCTTGGTATTGACACCTCCTCGACAATTATTGAATTGATTGAATGGACACTATTGAATTGGCCCTTTCAACACTGGTTCTCCACTTGTAAGGTAACTCCCTTCTCTTCATGTGTCAGTATAATAATGCCTGCATCTGTAATTTTCACTCAATGTATCTGAAGAAGTGGGTTTTTTACCCACGAATGCTTATGCCCAAATAAAACTGCTAGTCTTTAAGGTGTCACAGGACTCCTCATTGTTTTTGTGGATACAGACTAACACGGCTACCCCTCTGATACAAAAGGAACTTAGGGCATGTCTACGCTATGCTATGAAATTAGGTCGAATTTATTTAAGTGGATATTTAGCCTCCGATTTTACAAAGTTGATGCTGCGTATCCCCACTATACATATTTTGTCGGCAGAGCGCATCCTCTCTACCCTGGCTAGCATCGACTTACAGAGCGATGCACTTTGGGCATTTATCCTACAGTTCCTGCTGCCAATAGTGGAATTCTGGGTTAGACTCCCAATGCTTGATGGGACAAAAACATTTTCGTGAGTTGTTTTGGGTACATATCGTCAGCCTCCCATGAAACACTTGTCTCCTCCCTCCCTGAAAGCAACGGCAGACAATCATATTTGCGCCTAAGCCTGGGTTACCTGTGCAGATGCCATAGCACAGCAAGCATGGATCCCAACTCAGCTGTACACTGTTGTTGTGAGTGCCGCAAACATGTTGTGCATCCTCCTGTGGTATTTGCAGAGCCTAGCCAGGAGCCACCGTGTGGAAGAATGTGATGCCACGCAAATAGCTGTGCTGGAAGCCATGGAATGGAGCAATTTGCACATGCTGGCAGCAGTGGGGCTGGTTGACATGGTGGAATGCCGCTTCTGGGCCCAGGAAACAAGCACAGACTGATGGGACCATATAGTTATGCAGGTGTGGGATGAGGAGCAGTGGCTGCATAACTTTTGAACGCGTAAGGTCACTTTCATGGAACTTTGCAAATTGCTTTCCCCCTGAAGCGTTTAAGTACCAAAATGAGACCTGTTCTGACAGTTTAGAAGTGAGTGGCAATATCCCTGTGGAAACTTGCAATGCCAGATTGCTACCGGTCAGGCAGGAATCAGTTTGGAGTGGGTAGATCTATCAAGGGGGATGCTGTGATCCAAGAAGCCAGGACAATCAATTCACTTCTGCTTAGGAGGGTCGTGACTCTGGGAAACATGCAGGACATAGTGGATGGCTTTGCCGCGAAGGGGTTCCCTAACTGTGGTGGAGCAATAAATGGAATGCACATCCCTATCTTGACACCAGACCACCTTGCCAAAGAGTACATAAACCGCAAGGGGTACTTCTCAATGGTGTTGCAAGCGCTAGTGGATCACAAGGGCCATTTGACCAACATCAGTGTGGGATGGTTGGGAAAGGTACATGACACGTGCATCTTTAGGAACTCCGTGAACTTAAGAAAGCTGCAAGAAGGAACTTTTTTCCCAGACTGGAAAATTACTGTTGGGGATGTTGAAATGCGAATAGTTATCCTTGGAGACCCAGCCTACCCCTTGCTCCCGTGGCTCATGAAGCTGTACCCAGGAGGCCTGGACAGCAGTAAGGAGCAGTTCAACCATAGGCTGAGCAAGTACAGAATGATGGTAGAATGTGCCTTCGGACATTTAAAGGGGTGCTGGTGCAGTTTACTCACTAGGTTAAACCTCAGTAAAAGCAATATTCCCATTGTTGTTGCTGTGTGCTCCATAATATCTGTGAAAGTAAGGGGGAAAAGTTTCTGGTGGGGTGCAGGAGTTGAGGCAGATTGCCTGGCAGCCCATTTTGAGCAGCCAGACACCAGGGCAATAAGAAGAGCACATCAAGGTGCACTGCATCTCCAAGAGGCTTTGAAAACCAGTTTCCTGAATAATCCAACACTGATGTGACAGTTCTGTGTGTTGTTCCTTTCAAGCTGCCCCCTTTTTTGCATATACCGTCCTGTAAACTAAACACCCACCATCCACAGTGTGCACAGTGAATACAGAGCCTCTTGTCCTCAATTCATGCATTTTTATTATGCTAACAAACACTGAACAGAGACAGCAATGAATAGCAAAGATAACCCGGGTGTAAGGGCCTGATAACATGGGGGAAGGGGCCAGGACACGTAGCTTACCACAATTGCACTGTCTAGCGATCAAAGCTGTGTGAATGAGAGCCTTCTGCTCCATGAACCATCCCCTGGAGTTGAGTGCGAGGGATAATAGAGCTTCTCCCCACTGCATTCTAGGATGTCTGGGAGAGGAGAATATGGTGAGGAGGGCAGCTGGTTCATCACTGGGTGCAGCGGGACACTAAGGTCTAGATGCCTTTACTGCACCTCAGCCAGACACCTCAACATGTCCCTCATAAGCCGCAACATCTCCTCTTGTGTGTTACGCTCTTGATCCCTGCATGCTGTCCTGCCCCCTTGGTCGGTGCACATGCTCTCCGACAGTGTAAGCCTCCATGCATTCAACTAGGCCATGTCAGTCTTGGAGGAATGCATCAAATCACAGAACATGTGTTCCCTTGTCTGCTTTTTTGCCTTCTAATGTGGGACAGCCTTTGTGCTGGTGTGGAGGAAGCACCTGCAGTGAAGGTTGCAGCTGCAAGAAAAAATATATATTGTTAAAAACAGAAGGTTAACTCTTGAAATGAATGAAACACTTCACAGCAGTAAATACATTCCCTGAGGTACACAGACATTTTGTCTTTTAAAATCAGTAAGGTACAACACATGGCAGAGCTCTGGGCAGCAGATTTCGGTTTGCAGGCAGGCATGGTAAGCACACACGAAAGGGTAGCAGGTGTCAGTGCACACCCAGGGACATTTTTTTTGGTGCGGAAACTCTTGGCACATAAACAGGCTTTTCTAGAAGCATGCTTTGCATAGCTGGACTGGCCGCCACTGTATCCCAATTGTTTACCTCAGATTAAATATTAACCACAATTGCATTTAAACCCTGTAGTGTGATTACAAGAGTGCACTCACCACAGGGCCGGACTACAACATTGTGGCACCTCAGGCGGGGAGCTTAAATGACACCTCTATGCCCCCTTGTTTGGGCCAAAACTTTGAAAGGTCTCAATTCTGCCTTCTTCCTGCTGTACTCCTCTCATGGTACTGCTCTGTTACCTACCCCAATAAACTTAAAATGCCTTGTTCAAAAAATTTTAAGTAACACTTAACTTTCAAATGTCTGAACAGCAAATGTAACTTTTCTTGTCTGCATAGTAAACACTGGCATTTTAATCTGTTTGAATAATCAAAGTGGTGCTTTCTATGCCTTCTTGGCTGCAAATATTTGAACTGCTCTCCTGTGTCATTGTGGAGCGTAGATGTTTTTTTATTAACTTCAGCTTGGAGAAGCTGCATTCTCCACTGGCAACTGTTACAGGAAGTGTTAGAAGTATGCGCAGAGCAACAAAAGCATTTGGAAAGAGGGTGGTCATCTTCTTTGTGCACATATATTCCAGAACAGCCTTTGGAGTTGATCCTGCTGAAATGTATCTTGAAAGGGCTTTCAGTTCATCACCTAAATCACTCGCATCAATAGTGCGCATGTCATCATGTGTCAACATCATGTCTCTAGTGCCCTGCATTGCTGGTGTAGGTATTCTTCAGGTATAGTGAGGAGTTTTGGAATATTATACAACATCCCGAATATACTGCTGTGTTCCTTGAGCTGCATGAAATGTTCTTCAACTGACTGTATTGCACAATCTAGCACCTGGTTAAAGAATTCAACTTTGAATTGTTGTTTGGGGTCTCTTATGGATTGTCCCGTGCCTCGTAATCAAAATGTCTTCTTCGGTGACTCTTGTATTCTTGAATGGCTGGGAAAATAGCTTCAGTGTGAAGTTCCTCTGCCAACTTCTGTGCACTCTTCAGAACGTTTTGAAATCCCTCATTGACCAGTAAGACTGTAGGTATGACTTTGGTTTGTCCAGTTGTTCCATTGCTCCAGATATATCAAGGTCAACACCTTGGAGTCTATTGCTCACAACATTTATTTCAAACAATATGTCATGCCACAACACTAAGCCACACAGAAATTTGAAGTTACATATGTTTCTGGTGATTCCATTTCCCTCTGTCACTGTTCTACAATGAACAGTTCCTGCCATAGCATTATCCTCCATAATGGCAAATATGGCATCATCTATCTTCCCGATTTGGTGTTTGATAGGCTTTTTCGCCTCCACTCCACTTTCCCACCGTGTGGCACTCAGTGGTTTCAGTGTCAGAGAGGATGTTCCCAGATATTGCTTCAAAATTTGCCATCAATGAGTTGATGCAGAGAAAAATACATAGATGCTGTGAATTACATTAAAAAATTCAGCAGCCTCCCTAGAAGCTGATGCTGCATCACTGACTACCAAGTTCAATGAATGAGAACTGCATGGGACAAAAAAAGCTCAAGGGTTTAACTCTTGCATCAGTGTCTGCAGTCCTCTGTTCTTTCCTCTCATGTTGGCATCATTATCGTAGCCCTGACCTCTCATGTCAACTATCGCAATTCCCGTGTCTTCCAGCTTTTTAAGAAGCACATTTGTCATACCAGCTCCTGTAGTATCATCAATGTCAATAAATTCTAGAAAATGCTCTCCGACAGTCACTATTGCAGGGACATTTTCACTAGGCTCTGTTGTTGTTACAAAACGCACCATTAAAGTCATTTGTTCTGTATGGCTGATGTCAGGTGTGCAGTCCAGAAAAATAGAGTAATATCTTTCTGACTTCAGATCTGCCACAATCTTCTGTTTGACTTTTGTTGCCAGTAACTGTGTGGTCTCATTTTGAATTGTTTTTTCAAGGTAGTGGTGTGTGTACATTTCTTGGTTGGTGACTCTTCTTAGATGCTCCTGGAGAATAGCATCAAACTCAGCCATCAGCTCCACAATTTTAAGGAAGTTTCCATTGTTTGGCACATACAGCTGATCTGAAGTGCCATGAAGTGCTAGGTTTTGGGTAGCAAGTATTGTCACAATGGCAATGAGCCTTTTCAGAACATTTTGCCAGTAAAGAGACTCTGATGCAATCTTCTCTTGATACTGATCATCTGTGGTGGCCTTTAACCTTAGTCTCATTTCAAGCTCTTTCCACCTATGAAATGCTCTCTGGTGATTTGCTGCCTTTTCATGGCATGCCAGATTTCTAGACAGATTTTTCCGCCCTTTGTTCCTGTAGAACCCAATGTGGCTGGAACATTAGACTGGAAGAGTTTGCAACAAAAACAGTATGCAGTATTCTGGGGTTTTGAGTACATAAGCCAGGGATTCTCCACTTTGTTACCATCGGGGATTTCACACCAGTAATGTGTTGGATGGAAACTTCTATTTTCATTGTCTTTGGGGAACATGAAGTTTTTCACTTGCTGTTGCCCATGCAGTAAAAGGAAGTCCCTCAGGGTCCACAGTTCTGGATCATCTAGACTTAAGGAACTAAACTCAGCAGCAGCTGTTTCTTGTGCCTCCACAACACTCTTCTCTGATCTACACTTTTCTTCAGGAATGTGCATGGTTACATCCATTTGAGATGGAGATCTGAGTGCTGCAGTAGCTGCCAGGTCACCTGCACTCTGATTAACTGGAAGATCAGGCATCTCCTCACCATTCACATCTTCACTGGGCCCGGAAGGCTCACCGTGAACATTTGTGTCTATGTATCTCAGGAGAGCTCCTTCCTGCTTAGATAGAAAAGCTTCCTTTGCTTTCTTTCTTTCTCTGAATGCTGCCCCAGAGGGGCGTTTTCTTCTTTCACTCATGACTGCTGTTCTGTGCCAGCTGTAGTGGCTCTTAGCACTCAATGGAAGGGGACAAATAAGCAGGCTGCTGGCAGGGCCTGAATGAGGGAAGATATCAGCGTCTTAAGGGCCTAACTGGCTCCTACTACTTCAGTTGACTGCCTGTTCTCCTCAAGTGGGTTCAGGGAAGCAGCAGGAAATAGGAAGCTCCCTGAGAAGCTGGTGTTAATCAGTCCAGGCTCCTGGGGGTGCCAGAGAGGTACATAAGGGGCTCCTCCTCCTCTCTCTCCCTGCAGCTCCTGCTGCTTTCTGTTATTCCCTCTCACCTTTTCTCCTGCCTACCTGTTATGTCTCTTGTGAACCTCCTTCCTCCAGCACAGCACTCCACCATCTCTGTTCATCTAGAGCAGAGAGAATACATATGCATCAGCAGCAGACACAATTTTCTACACGCTGGGTCCTAGTGGCACCACCCCCACCTTCCCCCACAGTCTGGCAACTGAGGCAGCCACCTCAGTTTGCCTCATGGTAAGGCCAGTCCTGCTCACCAGAGGTGCCTTCCCTGCCATCACAGTCCCGCAACAGTAGGTTCTGGGAGGGGATTGGCTCCAGAGTTAGGAAAAGGTCCTGCCTGTCGGGAAGAAAAGATCCTTCACTTGCCTGCAGCACATTCTCCTTCTACTCCTCTTCCTCATCAACAATGTCCTCCTCATTGTTGCCCATGGCTGCCTGGGGCCCCTGGGAGGTATCAACAGAGAGTGCTGGAGTACTGGTGGGGTCCCCACCTAGAATTGCATGCATCTGCTCATAGAAATGGCATGTCTGTGGCTCAGAACCAGAGCAACTATTCACCTCCCTTGTATTCTGGTACACTTGCCTGATCTCCTTTATTTCCACACAGCACTCTTGTGGGTTCCTGGTGTAGTCTTTGTCCCCCATGCCCTGTACGATTTTGGCATAGTTGTCAGTGCTTCTTCTGCTGGTTCAGACCTCTGCCTGCACAGACTCTTCTCCCCACACAGCAATCAGATCTAGTGTCTCCTGTATGCGCCACACTGGAGCGCATTTGCGGCCCTGGGCAGCCATGGTCAGCTGTGCTGGTGAGCTCTCCATGCTGATCAAACACAAAATGAAATTCAAAAGTTCCCAGGGCTTTTCCTATGTACCTGGCTGAAGTGTAGTGGAGCTGAAAGTGCTGTCCAGAACAGTCACATTGGAGCACCTGGGACACCTTCCAGAGGCCAAACCTGTCAAATTACACAGCTTTGTGTCTACACTACCCGGGAAGGTCAACTCTAGTGCTACTCCTCTCACTGAGGTGGAGTACAGGGATCGATTTTACAAGCTCTTTAGGTCAGCAGAAAGGTTTCAGAGTGGTAGCCGTGTTTGTCTGTATCAGCAAAAAGAATGAGGAGTACTTGTGGCACCTTAGAGACTAACAAATTTATTTGGGCATAAGCTTTCGTGGGCTAAAACCCACTTCATCTGATGCATGCAGTGGAAAATACAGTAGGAAGATATATATACACAGAGAACATGAAAAAATGGGTGTTGCCATACCAACTATAACTAGACTGATCAATTAAGGTGGGCTATTATCAGCAGGAGAAAAAAAAAATCTTTTGTAGTGATAATCAGGATGGCCCATTTCCAACAGTTGACAAGAAGGTGTGAGTAACAGTAGGGGAAAAATTAGCATGGGGAAATAGCTTTTACACTCTATAATGACCCATTCACTCCCAGTCTTTATTCAAGCCTAATTTAATCGTGTACAGTTTGCAAATTAATTCCAATTCTGCAGTTTCTGGTTGGAATCTGTTTTTGAAGTTTTTTTGTTGGAGTATTGAGACTTTTAGGTCTGTAATTGAGTGACCAGGGAGGTTAAAGTGTTCTCCGACTGGTTTTTGAATGTTATAATTTTTGATGTCTGATTTGTGTCCGTTTATTCTTTTGCTTAAATAATATCTGGTTTGGCCAATGTACATGGCAGAGGGGCATTGCTGGCACATGATGGCATATATCAAATTGGTAGATGTGCAGGTGAATGAGCCTCTGATGGTGTGGCTGATGTGATTAGGTCCTATGACATCACATCACATCAGCAACACCATTTTTTTGGCTCGAAAAAAATCTTTATACTATTTAATCATACATTTTCCTTGCCTTTTTACATCCTTTTTTTTGTTTAGGGCTATGCAAACTTCTGTAACTATTATGGTATGTAGACTCTATGCTGAGTGTAAGAGGTTTAGGACCTGATCCTGAAATCAGGTACACATAGATGGATTTCTGTATGGCCTGGAACCTCATCAGCATCTCTGGATTAACTTTTGCACTCTCTACAAATACAGGAGCTACAGATGTGGTCAGCTTAGATGAGAAGCAAATAAGGAAGGAGAGATTTTTTACTTTCTCCCCCACTGCATGTCTGTGCATCCCCAGCTGCAGTGCAGCCCTTAATGTTTTCCAGTTTTTGCTGGAGCTTAGTTCTTTACTATGCTATATTAACAAACAATATAACTGATAAAGTTAATACTTGTACTGATTTTGATTTTTTTAAACTTGGTACAAAACATGTATATATTTTAACCTACTCTGCATGACAACAGGTGTCCAGAGACTATAAATGTCCAGAAGCAACTAAATATCCTAAAGCATGTGCTGAAGTCATCCTTGATTTTAAATTTTCACGACACTGGAGGATAGTCTTCCCGAGGTGGCACTTAAACTCAGAAATTTGACAGACAATTTGAAAGCATTTATGTATAGAAATGGTTATCCATACATTTATAATACGTAACATAGCTCAGAAAATTTCTATGCATTATAGTCTCTCAAAAATAAGGTGCATCAAAACTACTTGCTTTATATCATCAACATTTCTATATAGTACAGCAAACACACATGCTTAGTCTGAAATTTGAAAATGTTATGATGGGTTGCTTTTAATATTCTATGAAAGTTTTTAAATTACCTATGCTTTCACATTTTTCTTTCAGTGCTATAGAATATTTTGTAATTAGGACTAATGATGACAGGTTTCAGAGTAGCAGCCATGTTAGTCTGTATTCACAAAAAGAAAAGGAGTACTTGTGGTACCTTAGAGACTTAATCAATTTAAATTGGTTAGTCTCTATGGTGCCACAAATACTCCTTTTCTTTTTGAGTAATGATGAGTTACTGTTTGTTTTCTTCAGGTAAATTGAATATTGAGCTAAGTCACAAATGGTTTCACATCAGGGTATGTCAAATTCTTAGTTCATTTCTGTGATCTCCTTGTATGCAAAAAAGTAACATGGACTGTACCATCTGGACGCATGACTAGCACTTAACAAACCTTTTAACTTTAATGTTGAAATCTACTTAGTTGTCTTTACAGCGGTGCTGCTGCAGTTAAAAAATAACAAACAACAAGTCAGGTTCATGGCTCCGTTATACGAGGAATATATATGATGAAATGGCTCCTGCTCTAAAGAGATAGTCATATGCTTAATCATTATTGTTCCTACCCTCCTCTATGGCTGCAAAACCTGGGTGACCTATCGATAGCACCCAAGAGTTTGGAGAGGTACCACCAATGATGCCTCCGGAAGATCCTTCGCGTCAAGTGGCAAGATCAGTGCACAAACACCAGCATCCTTGCTGAAACCAATATCACCATCATGGAAGCAAATGATCCTCATGCACCAACTTCCCTGGGATGGACATTGTGTGCAGACTCTTGCCTCTGAAAACAAGTCCTCTACTCTCAACTCACCCATGGTCAGAGATCCCGTGGTGGTCAGAGTAAATGCTACAAAGACGGTAAGTGTATCTTAAGAAAACTGATGTGGACATCACAAGCTGGGAAGAGCAAGCCACAAACTGATCCCAATGGCACCATCATCAGGCAGTGGCCCGCTTTGAGGAGAAGCACCTTGCCCTCGAAGCTGAAAAGAGAGAGACGAGGAAGGAAAAATAAATAACTTTTCCCAGCAGATAGTTGGCCTGCCACAAAATGTCTGTATCTACTACAGGCAGTTTTGCGGTTCCATGATTGGACTCATCTCAGGACCCATATGTAAATCCATTGTAGAGATCATCCTTGAATCGAGGGATTGCTAATCAATCAATGTGTATCACTAAACTTCAAAATTAGTTTTAGATGACATCCTTGTTCATATTCTCTGTTTTTAAAACTTATGTTCTTACTCTCATAAGATGCACAAACAGATGCATAATACAACTGCACTCTGATAGAAAAGTTCTTCTGAGGCCTTCCCCAAACCTGGCAAAGTTTTTGTCAGATGAAAGGTATTTAAAGATGGCATTGATTTTGTTGTTTGCTGTTTTTGAATTTATAGACCTGAAACTGATTTCACAGAACATTGTACATGCTAATGAATGTGCTTACAATAGAAACAGTCTGTGAGTCTAAGGATTGGGATGGAGGAAGTTTTCACGTCTGCTAGCTATTCTCCATTGAATTAAATAAGTGATTGTGGAAACAGGGTATATAGTGGTATAAACCTGGGGGCCAGTAGTAGGTAACAGCAATTTTGAACAATGTTAGTGAATGGCACTAAGGTGTCATTCTTCAGCTCTTTATTTCCAGGGTCACACAGAAAAAATATAAGCAATTAAGTTGGAAATTAACCTTATTTTAAAGAAACATCTGGTTATTTTGATTTATTTTATTCTGAAGTATATAGAAATGGGAATTTCCAGAATGAGTAACAATAATTTGTTGTAATTAAATGACAACGTCTAATTACTTCTTTGACAGGAAAACAAACTTTGTGGATGGGGTAAGCAGTAGATGTGATATATCTGGACTTCAGGAAAGCTTTTGATATTGTCTCGCCTGACTCTCATAAACAAGGTAGAAAAATATAGACTAGATGAGCCCACTATCAGGTGTGTGCACAACTGGCTGGAAAAACCACACTGAGAGAGTTACTATCAATGGTTCACAGTCAAGCTGGAAGGACATATCAAGTGAGGTCCCTCATGGATCTCTCCTGGGTCTGATTCTAGTCAGTATCTTCATAGTGGATTTGAATAATGGCATAGAGAGTATACTTACAAAGTCTGTGGATGATACGAAGGTTGGAGGGGTTGTAAGTGCTTTCAAGGACAGGATTAGAATTAATAATAATCTTGACAAACTGGATAAATGGTCTAAATTAACTAGGATGACATTCAATAAGGACAAATACAAAGTACAACACTTGTGAAGGAATAAACAATTACACAAATACAAAATGGGAAATGACTGCTTAGGAAAGGATCTGGGGTTTACAGTGGATCACAAGCTAAAACTAAACCAACAAAATACTGTGGTTAAAAAAAAGCAAACATCATCTGGGTTTTATTAGCAGGAGTGTTGTAAGCAAGACACGAGAAGTAATTTTTCCACTCTACCTGGCACTGACAAGGACTTAACTGGAGTATTATGTTCAGTTCTGGGCACCACACTTTGCAAAAGATGTGGTCAAATTGCAGAATGTCCCTAGGAGAGCAACAAAATAAGTACAGGTCTAGAACACATGACCTACAAGGAAAGATTGAAAAAATGGGGTTGTTTAGTCAAGAGAAGAGAAAACTGAAGGGAAACATGGTAAGTCTTCAAGTACGTAAAAGGTTGTTATAAAGAACATGGTGATAAATTGTTCTCCTTAACCACTGAAAGCAGGAAAAGAAATAATGGGCTTAAATTGCAGCATGGGAGATATAGGTTAGACATTAGGAAAATTTTCCTAACTGTCAGGGTAGTTAAGCACTGGAACAAGTTACCTAGGGAGATTGTAGAATCTCCATCATTGGAGGATTTTAAGAACAGGTTAGATACCTGCGATGGACGGTTAGATAATACTTCATCCTGACTCAGTGCAGGGTACGGGACTAGATGACCCATTGAGGTACCTTCCAGTCCTACATTTCTATTATTCTGTTAATTGAAGCCAAAATGAGTGTTTCAGAATAGCAAACAATTACTTTCCTTTAAGCCTTTTTTAGGTAGGCACATTTATTTTATTTGGTGGTAAAGAGATGGGAGGTACAGTCTCTGGCAGGAGATCATGAAGATCTTAAATATCTCTTCTTCTGCTGGTTTATTTTTATTTTAATTATTGTCCCAAAGGAGGTTAGAAGAACAGTCTATTTTTAAAACTACATTTTTATTCTACACTTAGAGTACAGAATAGGATCTCCTCGTTATTTGGCTTTTACCAGTTGTCTGGTAGGAAAAGCTAGGAGATCAGTATAAAATGTGACATGGAGTTGTTTAGTATTTCAATTTTTAACATAGGTTCCCTAAGGTAATAACTTTATATTGATCTACAAGTAATGGTGTTAGGGTTAGATAAAGCTTGACAAGTACTTGTTACCAGGCCTACTTCTGAAATTCTAGCTCCTTAAGATTATGCACTTATTTTATTATAAAGCCATTTCCGTTTTGAAGTAAGAATACACATATTTTCTTTGTTTTTTCAACATACATCCATTTTACACAGCCTATGTTTTCAATTGATCCTTGAAGTTCTTTTGTTTTATGTTAAAATACTGGGTTTAAATTCTCTAAATTATAGTAATAAAGTTTTAATTTTTAACTCAAATTCAGCCAAAAAATGGGAAAAGCAAGAGAGATGTCTATATCTCCAGGTAGGATATTAGGGATTTTTTAACACATTTATATCACTTTAGGAAACATTCTTAAAATGAACTGGAAATTCTGAATTTTTAAGCAACTATTATTGGATTACACTGTTCCAACAACTTCAGATTTTATTTTCCAGTAATAATTTGATGAACAGGTCTTATTTGTAGTTCTTTACCCTACATTATGTTAGTGCAAGTGGAAACAGTTTTGTCACTTTATGTTTAGCTGCAAATGCCTTAATCAGATTATATATGCAAATAACTGCATCCAGGACTCAGTCCTACACCACTGAATCAATTGAATATTTCTTCTCTGGACTTTCTCCAATATGTCCACATCTTTCCTGAAATGTGATGCCAAGAACTAGACACAATACTCCAGTTGAGGCCTAATTGGCATGGAGTAGAGCAGAAGAATTACTTCTTGTGTCTTGCTTACAACACACCTGCTAATGCATCCCAGAATGATGTTCGCTTTTTTGCAACAGTGTTACATTGTTGACTCATGTTTAGCTTTTGGTCCACGATGACCTCCAGATCCCTTTCAGCAGTACTCCTTACTAGGCAATCATTTCTCAATTTGTGTGTGTGCAACTGATTGTTCCTTCCTAAATAGAGTACTTTGCATTTGTTCTTATTGAATTTTATCCTATTTACTTCAGACCATTTCTCCAGTTTGTCCAGATCATTTTGAATTTTAATCCTATCCTCCAAAACACTTGCAAACCCCTCCCAGCTTGGCATCATCCACAACCTTTATAAGTGAACTCTCTATGCCATTATCTAAATCATCAATGAAGATATTGAACAGAACAGGACCCAGAGCCAATCTCTGCGGGACTCCACACGTTATGCCCTTCCAGCATGACTGTGAACCACTGATAACTAATCTCTGGAAACTAATCTCTGGTTTTCCAACCAATTTTGCACCCACTTTATAGTAGCTCCATCTAGGTTGCATTTCCCTAGTTTGTTTATGAAGCACCTTCTGAATTGCCAAGCATGATACTGTAAGTGCTCCCTGCCTCAGTCCACCAGCCGTGGCCATGAACTAGGCATCAGTCTATCCTGAGCTCAATAACAATCTCAGACTGTGGCAGTCTGAATACTTAAGTACAAAATAGAACAAAACTCCACGGCAAACACCTATTTACAGTGCAGAGACTGAGGCTGAAGCTTTTACACTGGCCAATAACTAAGGAGCTTTTTTCTGTTCTGTTCTCAACCTGAACTGCTCTAAGAACCAGGCAAGCTTTCTTAACTGGCCAGCTGGCTCTAGATTGCTCAGTATCTCCTCCTGGCTCTTCAAGGGCTCTGGAGGACTGTTTTGTTGGTAACCTGGATTTTCCTTGAGCAGGGGGTGTCTGGGGGTAGAGAAGGGCTGACAGACCCTATCACAGGATGCTTAAGTTTATTTCAGAGCACTCCTTGGTCTCAACTGAGGAAAGAGCATATTCTTTAAGTTCTTTAAATAACAATGGGACTACATACCAGTATTAATTCCATTTAAGTCAGTAGAGTTATACCATTGTCAGAGTGGTATGTGAGAAGAAAATTAGGCCCAAAACAGTTGTGGTTCTAACTTAGTCCCCTTTTTATTTTGAAATAAATTTTACATTTCATTAAACATAAGAAAGGTGATTTTCAGCTATCTTTGAGCAGAAAGGACTTGTGAATGTAAGGGATAGCAGAAGCACATCTGATGTGGGAATTCTCCATTACTGTTGCTGCGTAAATATGCCTTAATCTAAATGCAGTATCTATCCAATTCTAGTTAGGTTTGCTGATTACAAATCCATTTGGGAAATAAAAATTCATAACACAAAGAGGTTCTGTATCTCCTGATGCCTTAGCTTATGTTTATACCTATAGTACTAATGGGTCCCTCCATCATTGTGATTGTCATAAATATAAAGGGAAGGCTAACCACCTTTAAATCACTCCTGGCTAGAGGAAAAACCCTTTCACCTGTAAAGGGTTAAGAAGCTAAAAATAACCTTGCTGGCACCTGACCAAAAGGACCAATGAGGAGACAAGATACATTCAAAGCTGGAGGGGGGGGGGGGGAAAGCGTTCTCTCTGTCTGTGTGTTGCTTTTGCTGGGACCAGAGCAGGAATGCAGCTCAGAACGCCTGTAAAGGGTTAATAAGCAATCTAGTTAGATATGTGTTAGATTCTATTTTGTTTAAATGGCTGATAAAATAAGTTGTGCTGAATGGAATGTATGTTCCTGTTTTTGTGTCTTTTTGTAACTTAAGGTTTTGCCTAGAGGGATTCTCTATGTTTTGAATCTGATTACCCTGCAAGGTATTTACCATCCTGATTTTACAGAAGTGATTCTTTTACTTTTTCTTCAATTAAAATTCTTCTTTTAAGAACCTGATTGCTTTTTCTTGTTCTTAAGATCCAAGGGTTTGGGTCTGTGTTCACCTATGCAAATTGGTGAGGATTTTGATCAAGCCTTCCACAGGAAAGGGGGTTTAGGGCTTGCGAGGATTTTGGGGGCAAAGACGTTTCCAAGTGGGCTCTTTCCCGGTTATATTTTGTTAGACGCTTGGTGGTGGCAGCAATAAAGTCCAGGGACAAAAGGTAAAATAGTTTGTATCTTGGGGAAGTTTTAACCTAAGCTGGTAAAAATAAGTTTAGGGGTTTTTTCATGCAGGTCCCCACATCTGTACCCTAGAGTTCAGAGTGGGGAAGGAACCTTGACAGTGATGGACAGGAATGTTTACTTCAATCAGTACAGTGATGCAAGCACATTATCCACAAGTTGTGAATTATGTTCTATGAACTTTCTTTCCATGCTGAAACTCTTTCCTCTTACTAACTTTCCCTAATTGTTCAATTTTGTAGTCTATGATTTTACTTCCAACTAAGATGATCTAGAATCCTACTGCTGTGACCATAACTTATAATCAGCTTTCATTATTTGTTAGCTTGTGACTATTCTGTTTATATTCTTATCTGTACCCCTCATCAAGTTATCTGAGTAGACTGGTGAATCAGTATTAGGACAGAGGGAGCATTAAACAAGTCTTGCCACCAAGGACCTTTGTACAGTGTAGTGATAATCAGATCTTGTTCACCCAGGTCAAGATTCTGTCTCTGCTCAACTCTTTTATGCTACTCCAGTCCAGAGATATAAAACTCCTAGAAGATCGTGGCTTCTTAACCTCTTTCATTAGGCTTTACACCACCCTATTCCTAGCTTCTGGCATAGGCAGCATGTCTGGAGAAAAAGGGTCATGACCAAAACACCCCTGTGCTCTGGCTATTTCCACAGCAAGAATGGCCCCTCAGGGCATGGCAAGTGACAATTAATGTCAGTCAGCCTTTAGCTGATCCAAATTACATAGCGGACATAAATCGGCCCCAGAATCTTGGGACTGCTTAAGTGCCATACAGCCAACTGTGCACCCCTTCCCAAATCACATTATATTAAGTAGAGCATAGATGCAGTTTCAGACTCTGTCTCCTGAGTCCAAAGACTATTCAAGGCTTTCACAAACAGCGGTTCTATCCTTTCTAAGTTGGTGGTGAGGGAAGAGGCAAAGGTGGATTCTTGGGCTTGGTCTATACTTAAAAGCTAGGTTGACATAGCTACATCATACAGGCATGTGAATAAAACACAGGTGGCATACGTATATTGAGCTAATTACCAGTGCAGGTACAGCTATGTTGAAAGAAACGTGCTTCCTTCAACGTGGCTACCATTGTTTGGGAAGGTTGTGTTCCTACACTGTCCAGGAAAAAAAACCCTTCCATTGGTATAGGTACACTACATGGATACACTGGTGTAGCTATGGCAACATAGCCATGCTGTTATAGTCTCCTTAGTGTAGACCTACCCTTGGTTTCCTCTTCCACACCAACCACTGGAGCTGGGCTGTGCAGATGAGAATGCTTACTAAACCTTTTCAAATGGTGTCATAATGGTGTCAAATTGTTCTTCCGGCAACTTGCAAGAGCTACTAGATCGCACGCCCTGGTTCTCATGGGAGACTTCAATCACCCTGATATCTGCTGGGAGAGCAATACGGCGGGGCACAGACAATCCAGGAAGATTTTGGAAAGTGTAGGGGACAATTTCCTGGTGCAAGTGCTGGAGGAACCAAGTAGGGGCAGAGCTCTTCTTGACCTGCTGCTCACAAACTGGGAAGAATTAGTAGGGGAAGAAAAAGTGGATGGGAACCTGGGAGGCAGTGACCATGAGATGGTCGAGTTCAGGATCCTGACACAAGGAGGAAAGGAAAGAAGCAGAATATGGACCCTGGACTTCAGAAAAGCAGACTTTGACTCCCTCAGGGAACTGATGGGCAAGATACCCTGGGAGAATAACATGATGGGGAAAGAGTCCAGGAGAGCTGGCTTTATTTTAAATAATCCTTATTGAGGTTACAGGGACAAACCATCCCAATGTGTAGAAAGAATAGTAAATATGTCAGGCAACCAGCTTGGCTTAACAGTGAAACCCTTGCTGATCTTAAACACAAAAAGAAGCTTACAAGAAGCGGAAGATTGGACAAATGACCAGGGATGAGTATAAAAATATTGCTTGCGCACGCAGGAGTGAAATCAGGAAGGCCAAATCACATCTGGAGTTGCAGCTAGCAAGAGATGTTAAGAGTAACAAGAAGGGTTTCTTCAGGTATGTTGACAATAAGAAGAAAGTCAAGGAAAGTGTGGGCCCCTTACTGAATGAGGAAGGCAACCTAATGACAGAGGATGTGGGAAAAGCTAATGTACTCAGTGCTTTTTTTGCCTCTGTCTTCACGAACAAGATCAGCTCCCAGACTACTGCACTGGGCAGCACAGCATGGGGAGGAGGTGACCAGCCCTCTGTGGAGAAAGAAGTGGTTCAGGACTATTTAGAAAAGCTGGACGAGCACAAGTCCACGGGGCCAGATGCGTTGCATCAGAGGGTGCTAAAGGAGTTGGCGGATGTGATTGCGGAGCCATTGTCCATTATCTTTAAAAACTCATGGCGATCCGGGGAAGTCCCGGATGACTGGAAAAAGGCTAATGTAGTGCCCATCTTTAAAAAAGGGAAGAAGGAGGATCCTGGGAACTACAGGCTAGTCAGCCTCACCTCAGTCCCCAGAAAAATCATGGAGCAGGTCCTCAAGGAATCAATTCTGAAGCACTTAGAGGAGAGGAAAGTGATCAAGAACAGTCAGCATGGATTCACCAAGGGCAAGTCATGCCTGACTAATCTAATTGCCTTCTATGATGAGATAACTGGTTCTGTGGATGAAGGGAAAGCAGTGGACATGTTGATCCTTGACTTTAGCAAAGCTTTTGATATGGTCACCCACAGTATTCTTGCCAGCAAGTTAAAGAAGTATGGGCTGGATGAATGCACTATAAGGTGGATAGAAAGTTGGCTAGATTGTCAGGATCGACGGGTACTGATCAATGGCTCCATGTCTATTTGGCAGCCAGTATCAAGCGGAGTGCCCCAGGAGTCGGTCCTGGGTCTGGTTTTGTTCAATATCTTCATAAATGATTTGGAGGATGGTGTGGATTGCACCCTCAGCAAGTTTGCAGATGACACTAAACTGGGAGGAGCAGTAGATACACTGGAGGGTAGGGATAGGATACAGAGGGACCTAGACAAATTGGAGGATTGGGCCAAAAGAAATCTGATGAGGTTCAACAAGGACAAGTGCAGAGTCCTGCACTTAGGATGGAAGAAACCAATGCACCGCTGCAGACTAGGGACCAAATGGCTTGGCAGCAGTTCTGCAGAAAAGGACCTGGGGTTACAGTGGACGAGAAGCTGGATATGAGTCAACAGTGTGCCCTTGTTGCCAAGAAGTCCAATGGCATTTTGGGATGTATAAGTAGGGGCATTGCCAGCAGATCGAGGGACGTGATCGTTCCCCTCTATTCGACATTGGTGAGGCCTCATCTGGAGTATTGTGTCCAGTTTTGGGCCCCACACTACAAGAAGGATGTGGAAAAATTGGAAAGAGTCCAGCGGAGGGCAACAAAGATGATTAGGGGACTGGAACACATGACTTATGAGGAGATGTTGAGGGAACTGGGATTGCTTAGTCTACAGAAGAGAAGAATGAGGGGGGATTTGATAGCTGCTTTCAACTACCTGAGAGGTGGTTCCAGAGAGGATGGTTCTAGACTATTCTCAGTGGTAGCGGATGACAGGACAAGGAGTAATGGTCTCAAGTTGCAGTGTGGGGGGATTTAGGTTGCATATTAGGAAAAACTTTTTCACTAGGAGGGTGGTGAAACACTGGAATGCGTTACCTAGGGAGGTGGTGGGATCTCCTTCCTTAGAAATTTTTAAGGTCAGGCTTGACAAAGCCCTGGTTGGGATGATTTAATTGGGGATCGGTCCTGCTTTGAGTGGGGGTTGGACTAGATGACCTCCTGAGGTCCCTTCCAACTCTGATATTCTATGATTCTATGATAAATATAAAGGGAAGGGTAACCACCTTCCTGTATACAGAACTATAAAATCCCTCCTAGCCAGAGGCAAAATCCTTTCACCTGTAAAGGGTTAAGAAGCTAAGATAACCTCGCTGGCACTTGACCAAAATGACCAATGAGGAGACAAGATACTTTCAAAGCTGGAAGCGGTGGGGGAGGGGAGAACGAAGGGTCTGTCTGTCTGTGTGGTGCTTTTGCTGGGAACAGATCAGGAATGCTCTTCATAACTCCTTAAGTTAGTAAGTAATCTAGCTAGAAATGGGTTAGATTTCCTTTTGTTTAATGGCTGGTAAAATAGGTTGTGCTGAATGGAATGTATATTCCTGTTTTCGTGTCTTTTTTGTAACTTACGGTTTTGCCTAGAGGGATTCTCTATGTTTTGAATCTGATTATTCTGTAAGGTATTTACCATCCTGATTTTACAGAGGTGATTCTTTTACTTTTTCTTTAATTAAAATTCTTCTTTTAAGAACCTGATTGCTTTTTCCTTGTTCTTAAGATCCAAGGGTTTGGGTCTGTGTTCACCTATGCAAATTGGTGAGGATTTTTATCAAGCCTTCCCCAGGAAAGGGAGTGTAGGGCTTGGGGGAAGACATCTCCAAGTGGGCTCTTTCCCTGTTCTTTGTTTAACACACTTGGTGGTGGCAGCATAGGATTCAAGGACAAGGCAAAGTTTGTACCTTGAGGAAGTTTTTAACCTAAGCTGGTAAGAATAAGCTTAGGGGGTCCTTCATGCAGCTCCCCAGATCTGTACCCTAGAGTTCAGAGTGGGGAAGGAACCTTGAAAAATGGTATAGCTTAGGCTGCTTTGGCATGCTTCCTGTGACATTGTTTATCTCAGGAAAATGAGCTGATTCATTGTTGCCCTGTAGTTGTATAAAGCAAGTGGTAAAATGTTACCATTTTGATTTGGTGCATTTTACCCCCACTTTGTGGTCTTTTCTCACTGGTGAAAATGGTGACAAAAGGTTCAAGTTAATTATGAATCCAACACATCGTTGTCTCTGGACAAGACCCTTTTCTATACATTATTCCCACTTTCCAGAATGTTGATAAATAAACCTAAAAACCTCAGCTCCAAAAGGTCTTTACTACCACTCTCCCTCTACTCTGAGACCAAGCAGATCCTCTGTTTATTCCACTATATGTACCTTTCTGCTTTCCCTTCCACAGATCTTTTATGTGTAGGATACTCTAAACTGGACAAAACATAATTTCAGTGGCACTTCACTTTTCAACATCCACCTACCCAACCTATTTTCTGACCTTTTGTTTCAACACAGTTTTGTACCCAACTTTGAATGTCACCCTTAATCATTCTTACATGTTCTATGCCTCCGCCTTGAAGTCCAAAGAGATTATATCTGCAGCTTCATCCTGTCAGCTTTCATTGTCACTTCTCACCAGTTATGATAGATCATTATAGAATTTTATTCTGATCATTCACATGATCAGACAAAAGCAGAAATGATGAGCCAGAAAAATTGCTCAATCCATTGCTAATGCTGTTGATGTTTTTGTCACTTTGAAGATCTGCATTGCTTATATTTGTCAATAAAAGAACACACCATTTTTCAAACTCTGAATAATCAAATGGTATTTACTGCAGCATACCATATTCATTACTGAATATGAATTGTGAATTGTTTGCTTACATTGTGTTTAGAGAAAGAACCATTCTGATCCCGAATTAAGATATGTAATTTATCAAACAAATATTATGCATGCATTCAAGTCTCTAAATAATTGAATATAGTTATAGTTTTTTTTAAAATATTGAAAACAGTGATTTTTTTATATATATGACTATGTGAATATCCATGGTGAATCCCTTCAAATGTCTCACTTGATCATCACGAATGTGAACATATTGAACTTGACTTAACAAGTGCCACCATGCCACAATGTTGTATCTATACAGATCTGAATTAAAAGTAAATATTACCTTGAGGAATATGTGTTCTATAAATCCTACATGACCATGACACATATGTCAGAATTTAACTTCTGCAACGCTGCCACCTTCCTTGACATGTTCAGTGGTTCTTCTGATTCTCTACTTGCTTAAGTATACAACTCTGACTTCTAACATTTTATTCAGAGCAGATGTCATACAATGAATAACATAGTACCTCATCTGCATTCGATTGTAGCCCAGAAATATTTTACAGTTACAGTTGATGACATTTCATTATTTCTGTATTGTGCTGTCTTCCAGAAACTTGCCTTTTGGCACAGCCCAAAAATCTTTAAATGAAAATCTCTGGCTTAGCTATCTTTTTTTGTGCATGTAAAATTTTCATATTGTAAGGTCATTTCACATGGGTTTCCTTTTATATCTTCTATGGAGGTAAAATGCCACATTTATTCTGCTATAAAAAAAACCCGACACTAATTATAATGTTAATGTAAGCTTCAGAACTTTGCAGCAATTCAGCACTCTCTTATCTCAGACACTCTTTAATCAGTGAAATCCTATAGAAGGCTCTATTTATTATTGAAAATGGAAAGACTTATACTGCCCTACTTCCATGCATATATCTCCTGTTGAGATCAACGGAAGCTGAGTGCAAAGATCTAGGGCAGTATATGGCCCTTAGGAAGCATCTCCGTTTAATCCAAAACTCCAACATCTGTTATAAACAAAAGGCTAAAGCCCTTACAAATGTTAGGTCAGTCCATTTACAATCTCACTATATTTCAATATCAGCTGTGAAAAATAACTACAATGACTGAAAAAACATTTTAAAAAATTACACATAATTTTATATTCGCTGGTGTAAAAACATGACAGTGAAAATGTTTAGTGGGGCTTTATTAACGTGAAGATAAGATATTCAAATCGTTATACTGGTACTGAAAGGACATTGAAAAATCACTTGAATATCAAACGAGAACCTTCCCAATAAAAGTTAAGATGGATGCACACAAGATCCCAGCACTTGCTCCTTCTCTAGCTAAGATGTCATGCTTCATTATGTGCTAGGTTCTGTGCAGTGGTGTACTGTACTTGAAAGTATGTTGATCACATCAGAGGGACAGTGATTCTCGTTTTTACATGACCTCCATGACTGTGCGATGATGTGTGACTCAAAGCTCTGCTTTGCAGGGCTGCCCTGCTCGTTCCACAGGGTGGGTTGCTGGGCTCTTCACTCTTGTTCTTCTCTGTAGTGAGCAAGATTTTGCCTAATATATGGGGGTACCTGTTTTTTTTCCTTTTGTTTTTGTAGTGTACAGATATGATGATTTGCTATGAAAACTGGATGATATTTTAAAATAAAATTAATTTTAAAAACACCTTGACTATGTTCCATTCTATTTTATCTCCATGTTTTCCTTTTTGCACTATTTTCCTAAGGGCCTGTAAACACAAAATCCAAATCTTAGCCGTGGAAACAATTCCCTGATATATCATGAATTTTCTGTTTGTGAAGTGAAAACTGTTACTAATTTCCCTAAATAATTAGGAGGGGGAGATAATCTAACACTTTCAATCATATTTGCTTTCTTGCTTTCTTTCTTTGATGTCCCCATTTGGTGTATTGGGGAGTGAAAAGAAAGCAGATAAACAGTTATTGTTTGTTTTTTTCAGATAAGCAAGGCATAAATCCTGCCCTCAGTTCTGTGAGTACACAGGCTCTAAACATGGCAGAATCAGTTGAGTGGCATTGCATGCAATGGGTGTGGCAGGGTACTTAGGGGAATAGTCATGCTGGGGCAAAGTGACAATAATTTCAAAATGCAAAACAGACACTTTGTTGGCAATAGTTTTAGGTTTGCAAAATATTCATACAAAATTCAAAAGTAAAAATAAAATACCAACAAACAAACAAAAACAAAAAGTTGCTGGTGTCTCTACTGCCAGCCTCTGAATCAAAAGTAAGGAGACTGCTCTGAATGAGTTTATCATGAAACATTGAACGAGGATCATTAACATTCATTCTGAACCAAAGAACAGCTTTGATCATGTCAGCATTCATTCAACCTTTTTCTTTTGTCAAAATATTATTCATCACATTGAACTCTCGTTCCACTGGCCTTTGTGTTGTTGGTGAACACAGCATGAATTCTAACTGGTTTAGCAATGCATCTTGAAAGGCTATTTTGTAATTACTTGAAAGAGAGAGAGAGAGAGAGAGAGAACATTTTAATTGATGAAAGGAAAACCTGGACATTTCAAATATTGCAAAAAAGGTTCTCAGGTTACTAGTACTAGATCTGAAGGGAAACTGTTCCATCTGAAAATCAGAAATGATGATTGAAAGGAATTGAACCATTCTGCAGAAAGTGTGGTTTCTGTTGAAACTTTTCATAGAAACATGGTAGGTTTCCTGTCAACTTGCTGACCTGTCTGATTCCTTGGCAGCTTGCCTGGACTGAGGAGTTTTAAACCCGGGACTCCCTGTGCTCCCCAGCCCCAAACCCCTTTCTCCTTTCCTCCCTTCCCAGCATTTCATGGATACTTTATTTTCTTTTTGGAAATAGTTGAATGCCTTCTGAATTACCTGCTGTAACTCATTTTACATTTCCCCAAAGCAACTGCCCCACAAACAGAGACAGATGTTAGCAACATATCCTATATTTCATTTTCAGATTGCTGCCTAGAGCGGTTTCTGTACCTACAATGCTTGGTTGTTGCACAAGTTCATAGGGCACAGCCTGCTCCACTGAAGTCACCCAGCTTATATGAATACTAGCTGACTAGAAACCCTCTTGGATAATTCATTTGATTCCTCAGTGTTAGGCATTT
This sequence comes from Eretmochelys imbricata, assembly GCF_965152235.1. Lineage (NCBI taxonomy): Eukaryota > Metazoa > Chordata > Testudines > Cheloniidae > Eretmochelys > Eretmochelys imbricata. The sequence continues at coordinate 52,246,666 of NC_135575.1, read as the reverse complement.
TCAATATTGTTTTCCCAAAAGGGCAGTGGGTGCCATGTGGTGAATGTCAAGGTATTGAGGTTTTTGGAGCCCAATCTACCAAAATATTGGTAGTCTACCTTAAGAAAAGCTGTTTTTTTGGGGGAGGCTATAATCTCAGAAACCCATTTGTCAAATGCCCCCACATTTGGATTACTAACTCTACCATGCACCCATGCCACACACCACATTTCAAGGCAATCTGAGTAACTATGCAGATTTTAGAAACTTAGATGTGTAATCTTTTATACAGAAAGGGTTTCTCAGCCTTAACTCTAATGGAGTTGGTGCTCCCCTATAATACAGTTTATAAAAGGGACAATTTATGTTTGCTTGAGAGAGAGAGAGATGTGTACAAAAAGAAAAAAGTAGTTTTGCCCACCCCTGGGTTAGTAACCTGACTCTGTCCAGCTCTTATAGAACTAACAGCTTAGACATTTCACAGAGGTAGATAAAGCTTTATACAGAGCTGTATAAAGGGTCCTTGCTCAGCTCCATAATTAATATAATCCTACCTCTGGGAGAGGCTTGTTTTATAAAGAGTTCATCCTTCATTTTGAATTCGTCCTCCAAACCGATATAGCTTCTTTTGCAAAGAGCAGCTAGAAGCAGGTAAGAACAGGTAGCGGTGGAACAGAAAGAACAAATGCCTGGACAGAGTATGTATACTGCTCAGTCTGCATACTCTTAAATTACAAAGTAAATGGGAAGAAAGGAAAACACACACACACACACACACACACACATACATTTCACTGTGCTTCATAATGATGTCTGTGCTTCATAATGATAACGTTCTTGTAAATATTGTTTTATAGAACAAACTTTTTTTGTGCACAGGTGTGTCTTCCTAACTCCTTTCCTTGCATAATAAAAAGCATTTCCATTTCCATTGCATCTTTCATCTCAAGAAAGAGCTGTATAAACAGTTATCACATCCAGTTTGTAGATGTAGAAACTGAGGAACAAAGTGATTGAATGAATTCCCCAAAGTTTCAGAGTAACAGGGGTGTTAGTCTGTATTCGAAAAAAGAAAAGGAGTACTTGTGGCACCTTAGAGACTAACCAATTTATTTGAGCATAAGCTTTCGTGAGCTACAAAGTGAGCTGTAGCTCACAAAAGCTTATGCTCAAATAAATTGGTTAGTCTCTAAGGTGCCACAAGTACTCCTTTTCTTTTTCCCCAAAGTTGCATATTGAGACAAGGTAAGAGTAAGGAATCAAAGAGTAAAGGAATCAAACACAGGAGTCTTGTCTCTCTTTGTTCCCTGCTCTACCCATTCAATAATACTTCCTCACTCTTAAGATGAAATGGTGTGTTAACCTGCCCTAAGCCTTTGGGTGAACAACCTTAAGGATAGTATAATTCTTCATGAAACTGCAGAATCAAGGTCTACAGTTAGAAGTGAAAGGGTAGGTAGAAATATGGGAGGTGAGTGTGGATTAAAGTTGGTGTTTGAATCTTAAGTAAGAATTTCATAACTTTTCAATATGTGCTGTAAGACCCTAAATTTTCAACCACAGTTTTGTATTATTTTGTTTCTGCTGAGATTAATTTACACATCACTAGGGGGAGGGATAGCTCAGTGGTTTGAGCATTGATTGGCCTGCTAAACCCACAGCTGTGAGTTCAATCCTTGAGGGGGCCATTTAGGGATCTGGGGCAAAAATTGGGGATTGGTCCTGCTTTGTGCAGGGAGTTGGACTAGATGACCTCCTGAGGACCCTTCCAACCCTAGTATTCTATGATTCTATGAAGACATGTTCTTCCTGTTTACACAGCTAAAGGACAGTATATTCTTTGGTAACAGTTATTTTAAAAATCTTTAAGAATATTTATTTGGTAGCATAGAAAAAGACCCCAAAGAACTATTAACTTGATAGATCCTAATGGCTCTTCAAAAGGTTATAGTCTGTTGTGTAAGTTATGTACAGTGTACAGTATGAGTTATTAAATGTACACTAGTAGGAATTTACTTTTAGTCCTAACAGTCTGAAAGTAAAATTAACAGTCTGATCTAAAACCACAAAAGACAGGAAATGTAAAGTTTAAGCTGGAAAAACTAGTCTAACTGCTCCTGATTAAAGGAGATTCTAAAATCCTTCCACTCCATGTTCTCATAGGAAGAAAAAATCTTAGTCAAATGCATTCAATTGACCTTCGCTTTGAGCCTAATTATGGCCTTAGGTCTATGCATCTTTTTTTTTTTCTTTTTTTAAGTTTGACAGCGGTAAGTCAGTTCAGCACTGCCCTCTGCAATTGAAAGAAAATGGTTGATGTTAACACAAAAGAAAAAAAAAAAGGTTTTGAAGAGCATTAGTGACTGATGCTGTGTTTGTCCTGCTGTGTAAAACAAAGGACAAAGGCCCAACCCCCTTACCAGGTTTCAGAACCCAGGCTCCATCTGAGTGTGAACATCTGCACTGCTATTTTTTCACACTCTACTGTGAGCCTAAGTCAACTGAGTGGGCTCTGAGAGTCGTTTTTCAGGGTCTTTTTTTGAAAGTTAGATGTACCTACAATTTCAGACAGTTCTTTATTTGTCTCTAGGGCTAACAGAAAAGAGCAGGATGCTTTCTCAGCACCTGCACTATTTTATTCTTGTTCTGCAGCCTTTCTTTCTATCTTTGAGGGACCAATTCAGCTCCTACTGGTGTCAAATAAAAGACTTATATTGATTTCAATGGGAGTTGAATTGGAATTGGTCAGAAAAACACAAGCATCTCAATACGATCTTTCCTTCACCCCTCACACCAACAAGTGGGGAAGCTGTTACATTTGAAGAGGAACTTTTCTCTAGCAGTGAGTACTAACTTGAGACTATGTGCATGGTAGCCACTAGGTTTTCCCATAAATACAGAACAGAAGGTATCTGAATGAGAAAGACAGTGGTTCTGCTTACTAACGTAAAATCGTTCCTGGGCTGATACTCTAGAATATAACCCTGTCCCTATTCAAATTCCTCCTGAAGATCAATTTTGCTGACATAGCTACAAGAAATGAGTCAGACACTTATTTTATTTTTTGCTTAGAAACACATGTACAGATAGTCCACTACACTATTTTGAGGCCTGGCCTTTACTGAGTAATCACAGAATATTATTGCTTTAATTCCTGTCCTCCCCTCCCATACTTCCTGCAGTAGGTTCGTTACTTTCCTTGTGTTGTCTCTGAAATGAGACTAAGCACTTCAGGGCAGGGATTATGGGTTCTTAGGTACTAATGGGTTGTGTTATGGGTCATTGAGGTTCCTTTTTGTTGCAGAGCATATGTGCAAAAGGATGTCAGGTGTCCAGGTTCACTTTTCTAGGCCATGTGATCTAAGTGAGAAGACTTGGTCTAGAGGTTTTCTGTATGTAAATGTGCAGGGACTTGAGAGTAGAAAATGGACACAGAGTTTAAGTGCTCAAACTTGCATGAAGACTTGGAGAAAAAGAGATATGCAGACAGATGCTTCTGGGGAGAGGAAAAAGATGCTTTCCTGAAGTTTCTGCAAGAGGGAGGGAACTGTGTGAAGTTTGTTACACCCTGTTCAAAGAAACCGGACTTGCACATATTTTGTAAATAAACAAATTTTGCAAAGAAAATAGTTGAATCTTCAGCACCCATTTCTGCCTGCAAGACCCTGAATCCTGCTATCTCTCAGCAAAGAGACAACAATAATAGTTTCAGAGATTCCATGCCCAGAAGTGACCATTGTAATCAACTGCTCTGACCTCTTGTACATAATACAGGCCATAGAGCTTCCCCAAAGTAATTCTGAGAGCATATGTTTTAGATGAACCTCCAATCTTGATTTAAAAATTACCAGTGATGGAGAATCCACCACCACTCTTGATAAATTGTTCCAAATGTTAATTACTCTCAGTCAAAAATGTAAACCTTATTTCCAGTCTGAGTTTTTCCAGCTTCCACTTCCACACAAAATTATTCAAGATAATTAAGTCCAACGCTGAAGAGTTACAAAGGGGCCTTACAAAACTGGGTGACTGGGCAACAAAATGGCAGATGAAATTCAGTGTTGATAAATGCAAACTACTGCACATTGGAAAACAATGCCTACTATACATACAAAATGATGGGGTCTAAATTAGCTGTTACCGCTCAATAAACAGATTTTGGAGTCATTGTGGAAAATTCTCTGAAAACATCTGCTCCATGGGCAGTGGCAGTCAAAAAAGCCAATATAATATTAGGACCATTAGGAAAGGGGTAGATAATAAGACACAAAATATCATAATGCCACTATATAAATCAATGGTATGCCCACACCTTGAATACTGCATGCAGTTTGGGTCACCTCACCTCAAAAAGATATATTAGAATTGGAAAAGGTCCAGGGAAGGTCAACATAAATGAATAAAGGGATGGAATGGCTTCCATATGAGGAGAGATTAAAAAGACTGTGACAGTTCAGCTTGGAAAACAGATGATGCAGGGAGAATATGATAGAGGCTATAAAGTCATGAATAGTATGGAAAAAGTAATGAAGGAAGTATTGTTTACCCCTGCACATAAGAGAAGAACTAGGGATCACCCACTGAAATGAATAGGCAGCAGGTTTAAAACAAACATAAGGAAGTATTTCTTCACACAATGCACAGTCAATCTGTAGAATTCATTGCCAGTTGATGTCACAAAGGCCAAAATTATAACTGGGATCCAAAAAGAATTAGATGAGATCATGGAGGATAGGTCCATCAACAGTTATTAGCCAAGATGGTCAGGGATGCCACCCCAGGATCTGGGTATCCCTAAGCCTGTGACTGCCAGAATAATGGTCCTGTTCTGTTCATTCCCCCTGAAGCATCTGGATTTGGCCATTGGTCTTACCCAATATGGCTGTTCTTATGTTCTTAAGCTTTACAGAGACACAGAGAGAGAGAGAGAGAGAGAGAAAGAGAGTGTAGATTTGGACATACTACAGTTCTACTTATTCTCGTATATTTCTTCCATCAGTTTTAGAAAAAAAAATGACTGTGATTCTTTACCATTCTCACCTCACAAGTTGTTTCTACAAGCTGATTTGGGAGACACAATTCCCCTGACCTATTTTCCCCATAAATTACAGCCCTACACAGAGCTCAAACCATTAAGGTCTCCAACTCAGCATAAATTACACCTGGAAATGGGAGTTAACACAGTCTTTGAGTTGTGCATGTAACATACCCCATGTAAGGCACAGTACTATGTGGGTAGAAAATTCTTCCCTTGATGTTTCCAAATGATCTATAGGTGTAGTCTCATTTTCAGTGTACTTCAGCAAACCTATCTGGAAATAACAATAGCTTGAATAATTGTGATATGAACCACAAAGTAACAATCAGACTTCAGCAGTAAAATGCATCTGGGAAAAAGCATTTCTGGTTTGATGCAATCAGGTCATCCTGAAGTCAATGAGGATCCAAAAGTACCATTAGTGTGCCAACTTATGTACAACAAGCAACCATACTTCCCCATTCAAAGGGGCAGTTATCCTTTCCACTCTCTCATCTGATTATTTTCCCTGTCACTTCTATCCTAACTGGATTTATCTGACAACAAACTTGTGTGGCAGCTGGTGTCTTGTCTAACACAAGAGATTAAACTGGGTACCTCAAAATTGAAATTGATGAATCTATACACTTTGAGGTAAAGAGCCAGCATCAGTAGCTGAGAACTGTAACAGACTTACATCCTCTGTGGATCAGGCACAGAGATGGGACCTATAATACATACTTCCCAGTGAGTTACATTTGTTCTCCTTTAAGCCTCAGTCATGATCAGGTTCTGGGAAAGGTACTCAGATAGTAAAGGGGTGAAAACCGGGGGGAAGGATCGTGTAAATACCTATATAGATTTAGATATAAAGTATTGTTGGAGGCTGTTTTGTGATGTATTATAAAAAAGTGCAAAAAGAAAAGGAGTACTTGTGGCACCTTAGAGACTAACCAATTTATTTGAGCATGAGCTTTCGTGAGCCACAGCTCACTGCATCTGATGAAGTGAGCTGTGGCTCACGAAAGCTCATGCTCAAATAAATTGGTTAGTCTCTAAGGTGCCACAAGTACTCCTTTTCTTTTTGCGAATACAGACTAACACGGCTGTTACTCTGAAACCTATAAAAAAGTGATATCATAAGTCCTGTAATGCCTTTAATGTGAAAAGTTCAAATGAGTTCTTAAATGTTACATGAGAAATACACCTATAAAATAAGTAGGAGGCATTATTCCCATTTTAAATAGGAGAAAACAGACACACAACTTGCCTAATGTCATACAGTGAATCAATCGTGGATCAGAATCCAGGAGACCAGCCTTGTAGTGTAAATGCTACCAGGAACTGCTTCTTGCTCTCAGCAATATAGTGTGTAATACATGTATGTCTGTATGTTTTGAATCTTAGATTTAATATGCATTGGTGTATCTCATAATAGTAGTGTTTCACAATATATTGATCTCAGTGTAATCTTTACATTTTAAAAGATATCATTGTATACATGGCAAATAACAGCATTCTGTGTAAAAAACATAGTGCATGCATGCATTGCATTCTGCATCTTTTACTGAACACATATTCCAATCTACCCTTTCCAATTAAACTGGGAGTGGAAAAGTTTAGTTTGTATTTCTTTGCAGTCATTTACCTAAATTAGTAGCCTTTACAAATAAAAGTAAGTTTGGATTCATTATTTCTCTGCCTTGTGCAATCTTCTGTAATACATGATCAAAAAAGTTTTTCATTGAAGTGTTGACAATGCTTTATATTAGCTGTACATAAAACCTCTGTGGTTATTATACAAAAAGAAAAGACAAATGACAGCTGGTGTCAACACTGAACAGCTTAGGGCAAACTATTTTCTCAATACCTATGTAATTTAATTGAAATGCAATATTTCATGAATATTAGAAAGTGAAGCTTTATTAGAAATGGCAAGGAAAAGTGAATGCATGACTGTTTAGAGTAACAAGCAGCACAAATTTATTCATTCAATACATCAATGAATTATTTAAAACTCAGTTTAAGAGCAAGGTCACAGAATAATTTTGGCAAGTACACACTTTTGCATGATGCATTTCCATAATTCCCCTGCATCTATAAAGTTAATCATAGCTTTGGCATATAAGCCTTCATGTAGTAAATAGATCTAGAAAAGAGCTTCAAATTAAAATCTAGAAATAAACCAAATTATTCACGTATAGGACACACCATTGGTGTAATTTAGAACAGATATGTAATCAATCACATTATTAACTCATGCAATTATTTCATTAACTATTAGCACCTCTTTACATTTAATATAATTTTATGTATAAAAACACATGATTGGCCTAGAAAGATTACATTAAATTTGCAAATGTAAATCTGTTGTCCTAAGTCCTCTCAGGAGGAGGAACTTTATGTTTTAAAGAGTGAAAACTAACTAAGCAAATTCCTGACCCCTTTGAGAAGGAAGATGTTGAGTTGCTAGGTTGCTGGAAATATTCCAGGAAATGTGAGCTGAATTTAGAAAATGGAAATTGGAGCTTGGTTGTTTTAGAGCCAGACTAAGTCATAACACTCCAGTGGACTGCTAAAAATATTCAAGACCATGCTAAATATGTGTGTATTTTAATGGATTTTAACTCATATCATGTGGCTAAAATATAGTGAATGCTGCTTCAGATGAGTTAAATAACATTCTTGCTTCATGCCATATCTCTATGCCCCTACATTATCCAAAGTAGTGGTTATGAGATGGGGGAGGGTGAAAATCTTCATGGGCACCTACACACGCACCAACTCCAGGGTAGTCTAGATTGTAGTAATTCTGATAAATGGCTGGTTTAAAAACCCTTGGTGGTTCTTAGATTATTGTTACAGATGTTTTTGATATTGTAGGGTGTGCCTCCCACTGCTAAAATATGAGACATTACTTGTTGAGCTGTAATGGATGGAGGGTACTCTGGCCTTCTCCAAAAAATGACTTCTGCATGCGTTTTTTCCATTGTCTCTTTCTAAACTTCACTACTACTGTTGCTCACACTCCCCTTTTATCAGGGTCTATTTTCATGTCTGCATTCTCCATCAAGTGTCACAGGGTACACTCAGTACTGGGACTTGTGGCTATATCTGAGGAATCAGATTTTGTTCAGTCAGGCATCCCTTTCTCCTGTTCTCTCACCACTGGTCTCTCCCTGTGACACTTCCCAGTGGCTGGTAGGGTTCCAGCCTAGGGACCCTACAATCAACAGTCAAGTTCTGCACAAACCTTTTTCTTTTGACCCCACTGTTCTTTCTCTGGGCTGCTTCCTACTCTCCATCCCACAGGCTTTCCTTTTCTACCCTTCTGGTAAACCTTCACTCAGAGATAGGATCCCAGGCTACTCTCTCTCCCCCTGAGTATCATTCTTTTCCCTCTCTAAACCCTGGGAGTGACTGCCAGATTCCACACTGCATCCCCTTTCTAGGGCAAATTTCCTGGCTTTATACCTTAGCCTGCTTCTCCCCCAGCTGGGAGTTTGCAGACATTAGTCATTCTCAGTCAAGCCAGACTCTCTACCAGGTGAGGCCTATAAGGTTAATGGGCTTTATCTGTGCACCTTAACCCCTTCAGGAGGCAGTGTGGGATAATCACCCTATCAGGACCCCAGGATTTTGCTATTGCAGGGGACAGTCCTTTAACTTCAGGTTTTAGCCACATTCCAAAGACCTTAGTAATTTTAGGTTTCCCCTTCCTTATGTGGACACTCACAACTCCGCACACCTTTTTTTCAAATAGACTCCTTTGGAATGGGTGTAGTCACAGCCTTTATAGCAGGTTTGCAGTATGGAAAAATCAGACACTAGGGATAAATTATCAGGATATTTTTAAGAGTTACATTAGGAATTAAAGAACTTCATTGGGTGTTTGTTAATATTTAATTTCTTTCTATCCCCAACTTATTAATATTTTACCAAGCAGGTGTGGATCATATGAAAAAAAGCATTATTCACTACTCAGAACAAAACAGGAACACAGCTGGGTTTTGAGATCTGCAAGATTCACAGAGGAACAAGAGATGGGAAGATATTTTGTGGAAGATAGTGGTGCCTTCCAGCTCCTGATGATCCTCATTAATATAGGTAGTAACAATCCAGTGAATTGTGGTTTTAGGTCCAACTCAAGCCTGACTGAAACAATTCCAGATATCATTTTTTTTCCTTGAGTGAGAGTAGTATAGTTAGCACACTTCATCATGCTGCCTTAGCAAATATGAAGGGAATGTCATCAGCTATCAATGTAAACAGGTCCAAAAGAAAAACAGGGAAGCAAAAAAGTTCTTTGTTGATATCTTAAAATATTCTAGGATATCAGTATCTGCTGGGGATGTTCTGTTCTGATGGAGTACATTTTTCAGACATCAGCTATGACATGTTGAATGTGGATATCCAAATCTGTCCTGTGTATGAGTGTATTTTGTTTGTGTTGATGCCAGGTGAGCAGCTGCTAGCAGCATCTGGTGACATGTTGTTTACCTTACAGGGGGAACTGTTGAGCCCAGTTTCCAAACTGAAATTAAAGGAGAAGAATCTCTAACTCAGAATTAATTTTGTAGCATTAGACAACTCATTGTCATTGGACAGAAATATTCATCAGTAGATACCTGCCAGGGGTTCTTCAGTGGCTTTTTTATGGGGATAGAGTTTTATAGTCCAAGCCTAGTGTTTAGATATGGGTGGGTCAAATGATTTCAATCAACCTAGTAGCTGCTTCCTATGACCTAAGATCATAAAATGTTCAAAGGGTAGCTAACTGTCAAAATGATTGCTTATAGCCACCCATTATTTTAAAGGATGCATATTTTTGTTATTCACCACCCTTTGAGTGTTATTTTTTAAAGTTACAGCCTTTGTGCCAGGTTTTCCTTTGGAGTTCCCTTTGAGTAACATATCTGAGGAATAATGGGGGAAAATGGCAAATAATTTATTTGCTATTATTCAACCATCTGTTGAGTATGTTAAATAATTAAAACAATGTCTAGAGAATTTATTCAATGATTGGTGACAAAAATGGTCTTTTTTGCATATATTATTCAACCAATATATTAAAACCATCTGGTGATCCAGTATTAAGAATCCCTGATCTCTTTGAAAATCATCACTTGAAATGTGCTCACCATTGGCCTAACTTTTCTCCCACTGAAGTCAATGGTAAAACTTCTACGGTTAGGTTAATTCACAGCACTTTTGAAAACCCAAATCAAACGTATCTTCATTATTATAACTGAGTTGTTTACCTTGGTTAAGGGTACTGTGGGGAGAGGAAAATACAGTATACCAGTTAATTATGTTTGACCATTTCAATCTTCAGGGTAAATCAACAGTCAATGGATGATCTGAAGGTAATATGGTCAAGCACACTGAAAGCTTTGTAGTTTTTCTCTTAGAAATGGTTGTCTGACAAGAAAATTTTGAAAACATATTTAGCTAGGATTAGATTTTAATAGAAAAGTTCACTCATTGCAGTAACTATTCATGAAATATGATCATTTCCTATATTTCTAGTTATAGTAATAGTTTATTGAAAATAAATCATATAAATTATGGGATCAAATCTGTAAAGCTCCAAAAGTACTAAGGACTCATTTTATGCAAAAAGTGTAAACTGCCTGCCAAGGTTCCTTCCCCACTCTGAACTTTAGGGTACAGATGTGGGGACCTGCATGAAAGACCCCCTAAGCTTATTCTTACCAGCTTAGGTTAAAAACTTCCCCAAGGTAAAAACTTTGCCTTGTTCTTGAACCGTATGATGCCACCACCAAGTGTTTTAACTAAGAACAGGAAAAGAGCCCACTTGGAGACGTCTTCCCCCCAAAATATCCCCCCAAGCCCTATACCCCCTTTCCTGAGGAAGGCTTGATAATAATCCTCACCAATTGGTACATGTGAACATAGACCCAAACCCTTGGATCTTAAGAACAAGTAAAAAGCAATGAGGTTCTTAAAAGAAGAATTTTAATTAAAGAAAAGGTAAAAGAATCACCTCTGTAAAATCAGGATGGTAAATACCTTACAGGATAATCAGATTCAAAACATAGAGAATCCCTCTAGGCAAAACCTTAAGTTACAAAAAGACATGAAAACAGGAATATACATTCCTTTCAGCACAGCTTATTTTACCAGTCATTAAACAAAAGGAAATCTAACGCATTTCTATCTAAATTACTTACAAACTTAACAGGAGTTGTAAGTCTGCATTCCTGATCTGTTCCCAGCAAGAGCGTCACACAGACAGACCAACCTTTGGTTCTCCCCCCCCCGCTCCAGATTTGAAAGCATCTTGTCCTCTCATTGGTCATTTTGGGTCAGGTGCCAGAGAGATTACCTTAGCTTCTTAATCCTTTAGAGGTGAAAGGGTTTTGCCTGTGGCCAGGAGGGATTTTATAGCACTGTATACAAAAAGGTGGTTACCCCTCCCTTTATATTTATGACACTGACCGATTATTATTTTTGATCAAAGAAAATATGATCAGTGAGTGGAGTATAAAATCCCATTTTGACTAATTCATTGGTTAGCAGATACTATACTTATGTACATACTGCTGTCAAATGGCAGAGAGGAATGCAACTTAACATTAGGCATGCATGACATTCCCCATGGTACACTCTGGACCTTTGAATAGCACTGTCCCCTAAATTTTCTAGCCTGGGGTACATTTTACACTGCTTTACTGCAGAGCATCCACTACTGGCCTGCTCACACACAGCCTTTAGCACACAAATTCACTGCCAGTACATGAGCACTCTGACCAGTCATTCATGAATTACATATAGGGCAACATCTGCATATTCTTAGTCTTAGCCTTGTCTCCCCAGAAATGTGTGTCTTCTACTGTCTAGCACACTACTCAACAATGCAAGCTCATAGAAAGTCTGTCATTTCATCTAAAGGAAAATTATATATGCACCAACCTATTTTATCCCAAATGGAGCTTCCTACACACTTTAATCTAAACACACTCGTTAAGATAACACAAAGTTTATTAACTACAGAAAGCTAGATTTTAAGTAATTACAAGTATTGATTCCTTAAAGTCAGGACTGGTTACAAATGTCTCATCTCTGAAGAAGAGGTTTGAGCCTACCTTTCTAACTCTGGAACATGTTATAACAACATTACACAGTAGAAACTGTATACACAATATTGGTACACATTTTACCAGGACAATAATGTTCAGCAAATTATTCATTTTCAAATGATACCTCACAAAGGCATACTTTGTACAAAATTTATATAGTCTTGTAAAAGTGGTGACCATAAGAGTGTAGACCATCACATGATGTGACAATGACAAGTTCAGAATACAGTGATTACTTTTACTCAGAGACATTGAACCAATCTTTCAAAATGGCTGCAAGAGACAGTGAGTAACAAAAAAATTATAACTTCTCCATTAAAGTCCAGCAACATTTATTGATAGGCTATTGTGACAAAGCTCTGTCCTTGTCTCCATGGGTCCTGCGTTTCCTGGCAGATTTTGCTAGCTTCAGAGGCTCACTGTGACCTCCACTTAGCCCTTCTCTCTAGAGGCTGGAGACACAGCCTACTGAGCCATTTTCATCATAAGCCAGCAAGGGAGGTGAGGCAAAGCAACCCTCCCTCACACAGTCTCTGTTGTCTCCCAGTCTCACCGATTAATTGGGGAGGGGAGGGTTGCTTCCTCAATATCTACTTCACCATTATCTCAGGGCCTCCTTCCTTGTGCCTGAAATGGTTTGTACTGCTCAGTTCCTCCAACAGCGCAGCTTCCTCCTACAGCTCCTGACATGCACGCTCTACTGAATAACTTGGAGGCTTTTAACTAGTTTCAGCCAGCCCCTAATTGGCTTCAGGTATCCCAATCAATCTAGCTATTTTCCCTGCCTTCTGGAAAGATCTTAATTGGCCACAGGTGTCTTAATTGACCTGGAGCAGCTGCCATTTACTTATCGTGGTAACAGAGATTTGTTTAGCCTGGGGCTAATATATCTGTCTCCCACTACTTTTCTATAGCCATCTGGCCATGCCCCGTCACACTATTTAATACAAGCGTAACTTGCAATTAGATATAGACTGGAGACAAAATAACTGGCTGTGAATAATGGAACTATTTTTCAGTTCAGCCAGTAAATCTAAAGACCAGGGAAAATATTTGGTACCAAAAACATTTGGAATGTGTCAGCAAATTGGAAAAGTCCATTTCAGGCTATCACACTCTGTGTGCACCCCCCTTTTTAACCTTTAGCACAGTAGTTAAGACATTTATCTAGGATGTGGGAGACCCACATTTGATTCTCCACTCTGGAGCAGGGACTATGAACTCAAATTTCCCCCCACACCCAGATGAGTGTCCTAACCCAAAGGCTATAGGATATTCCAGGGTGGGTTGCTCACAAGCTATCCTGATGAAGCTGTTCTATTTCATATCAATGCTTAAATATTCACTGGATCAGCAAGAGATAGAGATTATTCTAGTGGTTAAGATGTTCAGTTGGGGTGGAGGGGAGAGATCTGGGTTTAAGTCCTTGTTACAATGAATGTTTAACTGTTTACACACAGTGGAACAGCTTTAACAGAAGAAATGAAGAGCACCCTACACCAGAATAGCCAATAAGCTGGGTGTCACGGCCATCACCTGATAGTGGGGAGATCGAGTTCAATTCCCTGCTCCAGAGTGGGAGTCAACTTTGACCATATCCCAGGCAAGTGGCCTAATCACTGGGTTAAATGTGATGATAAAAAAGGTTGGAAAGGGACATATACACACACTCACTTACTTACCCAGCCAAAACTATTGGGTCAATTTGCAACTAGTTTAGGGTCATTTTTTAGCAAATAAACTATTAGTTCAAAAGATTTCATCCAGCTCTACTGAACACCAACAAATTACTCATCTTCCATGTGTCAGTTACTCACAAAAATGCGATGTTTTATTCTCAAATTCATTACCAAAATTATGAGACCAATTTATGTTCTATCAACAGCTACAGAATGAAGAGCATACAATACTGCTTTTGGGTTTTTTGTAAAGGATGTACAATGAGAAAAGAAAAATATTTAAGGATTCATCTTTAAGGGCTTGTCCACAAAGGGAAATAGTCCAGATTAGATATTGTGGAATAAATACTCCTCACTACATCCCCATGTGGATGCTCCTATTACACACTAAGAACTACTTTGAAAGATGTAGCTTAAACCACTGTGGAAGTGGATTAAGCTAAAACACTAAAAACCCACTCTTATAAGAGCGTGGAATTGCTATTGAGCTTTAAATTCACATTCTAGCTTATTCTGCAACAACTTCCCCATGTAGACAATGCTAAGGAAAACCAACTGGCATCTGGCATGTATTGAATACCTATGTAGTTTTGGCTGAAATACCATAGAGCTCTGCTTTGCTTGGCAAGTGCTTTACTTGCCAACAAGCTAGCAGCAGACAGATGTTTTTAAGTCACTGGGGAGGGAAATCCTCAAGAGTTGTCAGACATTAAGGTTGAAAGAGTAGTCACTTATCTCTTCCTTTCTCTCCACCTGCTACATAGCTCAGCCTACATAATGAAAGTCATGTAGTCAGAATTTCCCATTTCATTTTTAACAGATTGGGTCGGAAAATACTAATACTGCTTGTGACACTCCGACTTACTGAAGAACTCTGCTTAGTAGCATTTTACACCAATACATCTTCAAAAAGGTACCACCAGAGAAATTTCAGTTTCTCTTAAATTAGGTTCAGAATCCTTGCCTGGGGCTTAGAGAGAGCAACAAAATGAAGGATGTTATAATTATTCCAATAGTATACCTATCTGTAAAATGGATTTAATACCAATCTTCCCAGGGATTCAAGAGATGCTTCATAAATGTTTGTCATTGGCTTTCAGACACTTGGACAGATGTCATGATGTATGTGTAAAATGTGTATTAGCAACACAATGTATGATTACAAAACACAAGAGAAAAAGGAATACAGTTTATTTGTATTTTCATCATTCAAAAGGTGAATTTTAATTTTAACTGTAGCTCTTGGAAATAATGGTTTTAGGACTACAATACATCTAACAAACATAGAAACTTTTGGACCGTATTGCCCACATAATATATAACTGTTGAAATTTCAGCTGTTATATTTTGCAAAATGAGAAAAGCCTAACTGCTAAGAAAAACTATTGCTTCTGTATTTTATCCAAAAGGTAGCCAGTAATCCTCAGAGGTATCTTGACTCTAGATTATGCTTAATCAAAGAAGCCCCTCTGAGTCCTGTCATTGGAATGTCTATTAGAGAGTCTGACACAGTTGTAGACAAGGTGGATCATTTCAGTAGAAAATATTAGCCAAGAACAGTAAATGTCCTAACATGAGATTAAAGTTAGGGGAGTTTTAATTAGCAAATTGTAGATGGTAAATGGGCCTATACAATAGGTTAGAAGAGTCACTTTCCCTAGTGGGAACTGAACAATGTTTCAGACCAGAGAGAACAATTTGAAACGAAGGTCCAACATTAGCGGCCATTGGGCTATTAAAATAAGTTTTAAAATAATCTTTCCTGTGAGTATCTGGACAACTGTAAAGGGAGAAAATAATTCTAGATTCAAAATTGAGTAAAAAAGCTTAGGAATTATGTTGTTTCTGTAGGGCTTAGTCCAGCAAGTTTCTAGGTGAGGTGCCAAAGACTCTCAACTCCGATTAACTTCTTTGGGAATTGCGGGTACTCAAAATTGCAGGATTGACACATTCGAGTCTGTAAGCTTTTCTGAGTCCTTAAAGTTGAAAGTGGAGGGAGATATGCCAAGAGTTGAAACCCCATGTTTGAGCTAGATTCTAAACAATGCTGTGGTATGCACAGAATTTCTCCTAAGTGGTCCAGTGTCTTAGACACACTCTAATATTCTCCTTCCTCAAAAATAGCAATCAAAGTTTCAAAAAGGTAAACAATAATTGACTTGGGTTTTCTGCTGTGTGTTTCACAAATTACTAGAAAAATGAGTCCCATGCAACAGACACTTCCCAACAGTATAGGGAAGAGGTTCACTATAGTTATTATGTGAGCCCATACACTTACCATTACTTGGTTTCTCAAGTCTGATTTTAATGACTACATCTCCACAAAGAGCAGAGAGAAGAGGTAAAAGATATAGGTTAAATAAGGATCTAACATAGATGGGGATAAAAAGAGAAAAAAAAGCAGAAAATGTGGAGAAGAGAAACTGCTGGAAAGTGTTTAAGCTGCCAACAACTGACCTTGTTGCAAACCACTGTAGAATTGACTAGCCTAAGGAATGGCTGGCAAAAAAAGGTTTCAGAGTAACAGCCGTGTTAGTCTGTATTCACAAAAAGAAAAGGAGTAATGCGTCCGATGAAGTGAGCTGTAGCTCACAAAAACTTATACTCAGATAAATTGGTTAGTCTCTACGGTGCCACAAGTACTCCTTTTCTTTTTGGGAAAAAAAGGTTATTCATGAGCCAATAAGACTAGTTAGTTTCCTTTGTGTGAGGGTCCAATTTTGTCATCTGAGAATTGAGTTTTATCATCAAGTATATCTAATTTGTAATGTATTCAGCATGGCAGAGATTTTTTTTTCATTTCAGAAAGTTTTCTTATAGAAAAAAACATTAGCATATGTAACAGCTTTCCTAGATCAAATAAGTGAGTACAATATGTTAGTGTCAACTAAATACTTGATGTGTTAACTTCATCCAAGCAAATGAAAACATATAACTATTTTTAACCGCCAACATTTAACATTTGAAAATATTTCCATACGATTACAGGTATTTCTTAATTTAAGTGTATCATACATTAAATGGCAAATATAATATTTGAATAGTGACCCCTCTGTAATACTTACATACTTGCAGACAAAGTAGATCATTTCAGTAGAAAGTCTAGCCAAAATACCATGTATCTACTGGCTGTTCATGCTGTTAAATCATTCCTGAAGGTGTTGCCCTATGAACAGGAAAGTGGAAAGTAGCTTGCTGTACTTCCTGATGCAAAGTAGAGGCGAATAAAATATTTTACCATCCTCACTAGCTATTGAATGTTTTCCAGGTTACAAAATACCTTTACCTGTGAAAATTTGGAGACATAGGATTTTATACATTACAAATTCTCTCAGGAACATCCCTGAGTACAGGATGGTGTTAGCTGCATAAGTACAGAGGCAGCAGAAAGCACTATATTCAGCTTTCTTCAGTGCTTCAATGCTGTGTCTGTTGTGTAGAGCTGCATTGTCTCATTTCCACCCTGCAACTATAGAGCTCTGGACACTATGGGAGTGTATGGAGGGAGCAATCTGCATTATCCCATAAGCAGAGGGTCTTCAAGGCGGGAGAAAGCTACCTGCACGCTCCTTTCTCTCCATACACCCTTGCAAGGATGAGTTACAATCTGGCCCTAAAAAGGAAAATAATCAAAGAAATAGCTTTCTATAGACGTTGCTATACCACAACACCACTGAGACTGGACAATGTCAGATACCTGAGAGGAAGTGTCAGTCATGAGAGCATTATAGACCAGCTCAACTCACCTTTTAAAAATCACACTCTCCAGATTATACCTCTTGGTTAAGTGCGTAATGTTAGCTAACTGTACAGCGATTACAGCTGCTGAGCATAAATTAATTTTCTTTTTATCTCGGTAGGTAAAGAACAGTTTGTTCTGAAATTTAAATGCTCTCCTCTGCTGACAAATAAAGATGCATTTTGACAGTGAAAATGACTGAACACTAGTGATAGCTCAGAGTTATTACTGGAGGATTTAATTTGTTCTGTTCATAAATGTTTAATAGTTTACTTTAATTGCATTATTTTGGATTCACCTAGAGACAGTTTCAAAAATTCATATTTCTGAGCTAAAAAGTTAAACTGTTTGACTTTATCCTACAGCATTCAGAGGGGTAACTGTGTTACTCTGTATCAGCAAAAACAACGAGGAGTCCTTGTGGCACCTTAGAGACTAACAAATTTATTTGGGCATAAGCTTTCGTGGGCTATAACTGGTAAGCTTATGCCCAAAAAAGCTTATGCCCAAATAAATTTGTTAGTCTCTAAGGTGCCACAAGGACTCCTCATTGTTTTTATCCTACAGCAGTGATTCTCAAACTTTGGGTTCCTGACCCCATTTTAATGGGGTTGCCAGGGCTGGCATTAGACTTGCTGAGGCCCAGGGCTGAAGCCTGAGCCCCACCGCCCAAGGTCTTCAGTCCCGGGCAGTGGGGCTCGGGCTTTGGCTTCAGCCCTGGGCAGTGGACTCAGGTTACAGGGCCCCTGCCCAGTGCTGAACTCTGTGGGCATCTGCTTTGGCCACCACCTAGGGCGGTGGGGCTCAGGCAGGCTCAGGCTTCGGTTCCTCACATTGGGTCATGTAGTAACTTTTGTTGTTAGGAAGGGATTGCAGTGCAATGAAGTTTGAGAGCCACTGTCCCAGGGTATGAGTGGTCTTGATTTACACCTTTCATAATTAAGATAACTGTACTTTAAATATTTTTGATTTGTTGTTGACATATAGCTTGGCATTCTGCTATGTAAAACATGTGCTGTAATACTCAGCTGTTTTATATTTCCTTGAAGGAAATTAACACATCCAAATTTCCAATTCAATTGCCCATTACAAAACAAAGTAAGAACTCCTTCTTCAATCACCTCAGTCTCCTCCTCTCCTACCTAATCTCCAGTTCATCCAAAATGCAGCTGCCATTATCATCATCATCCTCTGCAAATATCCTGACCATGTAGCACATTTCTGAAATACCTAAACTGGCTTTTCCTCTTCTTCTTACTTAAATTCAAGCTCCCACTTATCTACAAAATTTTTCATAATTTCTCTGCCTCTATTTACATCTCTCTCTGCCCTTCTCTCATCCTGCACCACATCAATCTCTTCAGTTTGCCTACTCCTCTTCTGATTATTCCCCTTTGTTTCCCTCAACTACTCCCAAGTGTATATCTTCTTTCATACTGCCACTTATGTCTGGAGCAGCTTCTCAGTGAATGTGTGCCAAGCTCCCTTTCTCCATCCAAATGCTCCCTTTTCTCAACCACCCTATCACTTTGGCCTGTCTCCCAAAAAAACAAGATTGTTTTGGAGCCCAGTGGTAGATCATTTCTTTTTTGGGAGAGAATTGAAGAAACAAAGTTAAGATACTGTGCTCTATATTTATTCACCTGGAGCCAAATTAATCTCTGGTGTAACTTCAGTGGCATTGCACCTGAATTTATATGTCTGAATACATACAAAACCAGATCAAACAACTCACAGGATTTTGGACAGAAGTAGTGCTAATATGGGGTGGATTTGACTCTGCTTTGGACCTGTTTTGTAAAGCAATATCAATTATGAAACTCACCTTAATTCCTTCAGTCACTTTCTTCACCGAAGTACTCATTGGTGCAGCCATGTAATAATAAGAAGACAAGCTGTAGGGCTTGTCTCAAGGTGCGTCTATCCCTGCTCAGAAAGAATTATATTCCTGTTGAATAGACTAATGGAAAATAAGCTTTTTCAACACTCCTTTTCCTAGGTGCCAGAAATTCAGAAGACTTTCTCATTACTTTTAACAAACAATACTTAAATAAGTCTGCAGAGCATTGCTGAAATGCTTGCCAGATTTATTGCACAGAGCAAGTAGCTTTATCTTTCTAAATATATTTGGAATTAATGTTTTAGAAAATATTTTTCCATTCATGAATATGTTAATATTGACTAAAAGAATGAAACCGTTACTAATTACTTAAGTAAGACTGTGGATTAGAGATCCATCAATAGGTGTTTGATAACAAATTCCACTCCCCGCATGCTTTTCCACAAATAGTTTTAAGAGTTTCTGTGTTTGGGCATACATTTATTCTCCAGATGAAGTCATAGGCCGTGATTCCCTTTAGCCCTATAGCTTGTCTTATTATTATAAAGCAATACAACATGGAAGTAAAATGCTACCACTTTGCTCTGGGTGCATATAATTACAGAAGATGCAGGGCCATGAGACTTGGTCCTAATCTATCATTGATCATCCCTGCAGCCAATGGAAGTAAAGAAGTTTCAAGGCCATTAAGAAACTTGTCCATTTGACAGAGTCTTAAACCACAAAATTCAGATACAGATTTTGAAACAAACCCTCAAAAACAAAAGTTTAGGGGTATTTGAATTCAAGATTAAGTTGAGATTCTGTGTGTGTGTGCACGCACCACAATAGCAAGTGGTGGCATTTTATAATAATAAAAAAATACTATTTTATATACATATATATATATATACACACACACACGAAGAAGTAACAGATGACTGCCCTTGTGCCACTCCCCATAAATGGTTTTGCTTCCAAAGTATCTTTGGATAATTATCCATGCAGAGATAATAAGACATTGCTGAGCATTTTATTTGCATTAAAGCATGCCACCAGATTGTACAAGAGAGGTCATATTTTACCTCTAATACAAAGACAAGCAGTCAAACAATTAAATATATTTCCCTTACACAATATTGGATTAATTTTAAAACAGGTGAAAAGAAAGGTCTTCTCTAGCTCTACTTCTGGGCCTAGCATCAACACTTCTTTTACCATTGCTAAAACTACCATGAGTAAGCACAAACACCACCATCAGTAACCCATTAGAAAGTTGGCTGATCTTCAAATAGCACATTTCCCACAAACATACACAAAACCATCTGGAATGTCTGGTTAATTCCAGTTTGCATGATTGCCCAGGACCTCATCTGTGATTTAACTGCAGACAACAGAAGTAATTCAGCAATAATCCAGGGATTATTCTCTCACACATTCAAGTCTATCTCAATTGTGTTAAATGACCGGTTTTCTTAACACTGAAATTGAGTGATGTCTGTCTTAAGAGTGCTACAAGCGTGTTGCACCCAATGAAAAATTGTGTAACTCTTACTAAAATTCACAGGAGTGAAGACCTCCACTCCAACAGCTCATTCATTACTCAAATCAGAGTTTCACTGCTATACTATTTAAACATATTTTTCATCAGAAAACAGTGCACAATGATATGTAGGAGAATAGTGTTCTAATCCTGTCAAGGAACTCATGATGGAAAACTTTCTTCAGATCTAGATGAACTGGATTGATTAAATCAAGAACCACTCTGAACCCATGACCATCACATGTATTTTGAATGATGATATCCATAAAATACAGATTTTAATATATTTAATAATGTTATGCACAGATGTTCAGTCCTGAACTACTACACACAAATAAGTGGCAAGCAGAAGCTGTTCTCCATGCTTTATGCCAGATGTGTTTTCAGCTTCAAAAAACAATTAGAATTCTATCAAATTCCTGGTGAATTTGCAAATGAGGTACCTGTGGCATACCAGGATACAATCCAGAATACAGGGGTACATTTTGTCACAGTGTAATTTTATTAACTTCCAAGGAGTAACTCCATGGAGTAACTCTTGAGTTACCCAAGTGTAACTGTAACATAAGCGTGACTTGCATTCCCTGCACCGGAAGTGACAAAAGAATCATTCGTTAGACTCTGTGGGAAGTGTCCTGACCTATAGTGTTTGGTCAGTAAGACTGCTGAAGGCATGCCGAGAGACACTTTGCTTGAATCTGGTATAGCTTATTAAGTTAGGAACTGATAAAGGTCTTATTTTATTTTTCTTGTAACCATTACTGACTTTTGCCTCATTAATTGTAGTCACTTAAAAGCTCTTTGTAGTTAAACTTGTTTTATCTGATCCAGTGTGTTTAAATTGAAATGTCTGGGTAACTCCATTTGGGATGACAAGTTGGGTGCATATTATTCTCTTAAAGGGATAATGGATTTAATATATTTTGTACTGCCTAGGAGAGGGCAGGGCAGTACACAGCATACATTTCTGGGGGGAAATCTAAGACTGTGGGTGTGTTTGGGGTCACACTGCAGTATAACCGAAGTTGGTGAGAGCCAGGGTGTAACTGGCAAGCTGCACCTACACAGACACTCAAGGTATGGCTTGCATGTTTGAAGGTTGTTTGTGAGCAGCCCAGGTGTGTGCTCTAATTCTACCAAATGATGAAGGCTGGTGAAACACCAGAAGCCACTCTTTACTGCTCTGTGGAGCAGAAACATAAGAATCGCTGACTACAGAATCTGGAGCACAAACCAGAAAGAAAAGTGACTAACTCAATTTCTCGCTAGAGTTTTCAAATGTAGCTTCCCAGTGATTGATCTCAGGTCTTCCTGTCATTTCCTTGCCTCTTGCTTTCATCAGAATATACTGAGAAAAGGCATGGGAAGTATTTCCCTTAGGAATTGTGAAAGAACCTTTTATTCAATGTGAGAAGTGTACCACATCATTCAATCAATATTTTGCAAAGATATATATAATTGACACTTTTCTTGGTGTACTCAAAGATTTCACGTAAGTAAAAGGTAACTGAATAATCCTATTTTGCATACTCTATATTCCAGAGTGGAGAATTTTTCTTTCCAGGTGAAGCTTAATATGAAGCTTAATATTAAACAGTAGAATTACATTGGCAGAATAGTTTGCTATGATTTTTTTTAATTAATGAAAAATAAATTTCAGCAAAGTGAAATCATGATAATACAATGCCTGATTTAGACTCCTATTATTGAAAGTAATAGTTTCAGTATATTATTGTGACATTTCATATTTGTAGAGTAGAACTGAGACTGTCTGTCCAACACATCAGTTGACAACACATCACATAAATATCACACATCAACCTGAGGTTTACTGAGTCAGTAGTATGAGACCTTACTACAATTATCTATTAAATAATTGCTTCAAAGTTGAAAGAGACAGTAAATTTTTGGTGAGACTCATCAGAATTGCAAATTAGTAAAGTGTAATAACAATTTTCTACATTATAACCTACAACAAACTCTTAGACCAAGAGATCACTTTGAAACTGTTGATATGTCTAACATTCTGAGCAACAAATTAACTGTCGAACATTAAACTTTTGGAATTCAACCTTGATTTTATCGCTTCTAGAGCTTTGAAAAAAGTGAAGTTGCCAAGTGCCAAAAGACTCCCTTTGTACGGCTGGGAAGGTATAGTAGATGTGGAGGGAGAGTAGAAAGAACCCAGGAGCTTAGGGTATGTTCCCTCCCAAACAACCCTCCTGTAAAAGAGATAGTAGCTCCATTCCACTTCCTCTCTCCTCAGTCTTCCCCATCTGAAATCTACTCTTAACTCCTTGGTAGCTCCCCTCCTTTCTTTGCCAATTTCTCTGGGCTGCTCAGAGGGGAAAGGACATAAGCAGAGTAGCAGAGGTCCCAGAGCTGCAGGCTGACATGCTTTGTTTCAAGGAAAACCTTGAAACACATTTCTATTAAATGAGGCAAGACAGGGAAACTGAACAGAAATAGTGAAGAACCTATGTACAATGTGGCAAATTTGAGAGTTCTAATCAAGACATCCTGAATCAGTTCATTACTTTAAAATCTTCAATATTACATTACATTACTGAACATTAAATAATAAGCTAAGGATTTCTGCAACATCTGGAAAAAAGTGAATATTTGTCATAATTAACCAAATAATTGTCTTGTTATTGCTTCTGTACAGTAGATCTCAGATATCTGTGAAAATTATCAGTTCCACTATATTTTCAAAAGCATTACTAAAAGATATTTAACACTATATTGAAACTATAACCTCTAACAATAGCAGGATACCAAAGCAGAGACATTGTATACAGTGAGTTCATCTTTGTGTCATTTATTCATTGTAGGTCAACTACAATATATAGGCATGAACAATCATATCAAAATAGTCTGTGTTTATAATTTTACTCTGAGTATTGAAGGTCATCTGTGAAATCAAAGGTCTCTGCATGACAGTTGTTTCCAACTGATTACAAAACTGAAGAGTTTAACACAAGGCAAATGAAAAAAAATTCTCATTTATTCACAACTTTAATACATTCCTACTACCAGTGGTGTATTTAAAAGCTTATTAAATAGTGTTTTGTTGTTTGCTCATGTGCAAATTTTAGTTTTTCTAGCAGCTGTTTAAACATCACTCTATATCATGAAGGCCCTTGTTTGCACTTATGGGACTGGACAAGGATCATATCCCTTTGCAAAACTGCACAAGTATCTCTGACAAAAGTAGTCCGAATACCTCACAAACCAAAGCAACTAATTGCTCTTCCTCCATTTGTGGAACAAGATGCTGAGAACAGAGCAAAGAGGGAACTTGGAACAATCTGCTCCATCCATTTACATTGCATTGCTAAGTTGTGCATGGAAAATTAGATGGTCACATCATATGCAAGGACAATATACATTTTTAAGAATCTTGCTTATTGAAAACAAATTGCAAAAACTGTATCCCTCATTTCACTGAAAATTGTAGAAATTCCTTCATTTTATTTTATTTACCATCTGTGGGAGAACAGAGGAGATTGCTGCCATAATCAAAGGTGAAGTTAATAGGGGTGTGAGATTTGGCTGCAGCAGTGGAGAGAAATGCATGGATATTGGAGATGTTGAGGAGAAAGAAGAAATTTGGTTTAGAAATAGCTTGGATGCATGGGGAAAGGGAGAGGAAGAAGCCAAAAATAACCTCCAGATTGTAGGTGTGAATGATGGGGAGGTGGATATGCTTATTGACAGTGATAAAAAATAAGGTAAGAGGAGAATGTTTAGGAGGAAAGATGAGGAGTTCAGTTTTGGCCATGTTCATGACAAACAAGAAAATAAGCTGAGATCGGGGATTGGATGGAAGGATAGTTTAGTAATGAAGAGATGGATTTAAAAGTCAGCAGCTGAGAGTACAGCAGGCTCCCCTTAGATTTATAATAGGGGATACCCATGGTAATTGTTGGCAATATTGACTTTTTCATGCCTTCTACTTAATAAAATCCAGCCCATAAAATCTAGTGACATTACATGTTGAATTTCATATAAAATAATCAGTCTTCTACATATTTTCAGCCAGTGGATCAATAATACAGAGTTATGATATTATCATTATCATGTGATATCCTCATCTATAAAGGAAGTTATATGTTCATACCCTCAGAGTTTATGGCTGTGTGTAGATTACTTTCAAATATGCACATAAAAATTCCAAAACATTTGTCACCTTTCAGAGTATACAGACCAAAAGGGGCACATAAAGTTTACAGCTATTAACTCAACTACTGCGCTTATCTATGCACTGTAGATAGCCATAGTGATCTATGTAGACCATAGAACATTTGGCTAACTGCAGGGATATTTGTCTTCCTTTCATAATTTCACTATATACATTATCACTGATTTGGGAGTAGAAGTTGGAAATGAATACTGTATTGCTTATAAGGCTATCACTTTCTTTGTTGCCTAACTCTCAGAACAGATTCATTTTTTAATCATGTGACCAATATAAATCTGAATAAAAAATAATGCCAGCACTTGAAGCTACGTACCCTCTCCAGAACGAGAAGCGTTATTTTGGCTTCCACCAGGGTAAGGCCTTGGGATAGATAGCACATAAGTACAATGTGTATGGGATATGCTTTTAAAATTCTGTCATGTGCTGATGGTTGCTGTCTCTGCTGTGGTTAATCAGAAGTAAAAATAGTAATTATCACTAGAATTGCTATTTACATGTTTTCATTTTTAATGAAAATCTATTTATTCAGTACAATTAAAAATTGGAAATATATGCCTTTGATGACCCATTGTATCAAAGGTTTCACTCACATTGGTTTGTAAATGGATTTTTTTGAAAGAATATCTAACTATGGGAGTTGCAAATAACTCAGGAAATGCTGTATTGAATTTATATATTATTGTGTTTTCTTGGCCTTCTCCTTCTTGGAAGGAATTTTGGGAGTGCTTAAAGTTAAGTAGGTGTTTAGTTCTCTCCCCTTTTGGGAGGAAAAGTTTATCAAAAGCCTTGTCTAATTTTTGAACAAGGGTATGCTAATTTCTTCTATTGCTGCATTGATAACATGTACTAAAAATTCACCATCCTCTGTTTAAAATTGTTTTGCCTTAAGTCTCCTTTTTACCTACTGTCTTTTATCATTTGTTTGTGTCCTAAAGTCCTGAGGGTTAGTGTTAGTTCAAAGAGCTCATCTAAAAACTATGCTTTCCCACAGTCGTAGGAATGTTAACAGTACATTAAGTCTGTAAACTTAAGTCCCTGAAGTGTTAGAATAATTTTTCCAACTGTGCTCTCTCCTTAAATACCCTAATATTTCAGTTTGCCCTTTTGATTATCTCCATACAGTTGTACTGATATATTGTTCTAACTCTTATCTCTCAAGTCAGTCTCCCATTCTGTTTTACATAGATTCTGCTTGGCTGAAATAGAGATTAGAGTGGGAGATATACATTAGGTGTGATGATTCATAGATTTTTAAATCTAGAAGGGACAATTATGACCTAGTCTGACCTCCTGCATAACACAGGCCAAAGAACATCATCAAGAAAACTCTGCATCAATCTCATAACTTCTGTTTGCGCTATGTTTTAGAAAGTAATGCAATCTGGATTGAAAGACTTCAAGTGATGACGAATACATCATGTCCCTAGATAAATTGTTCCAGTGGTTAAATTACTCTTCTGTTAAAAATGTGTGAATTATTGCTAGTCTGAATTTGTTTAGCTTCAGTTTCCAATTCTGGATCTTGTTAGGCTTTTTTCTCCTAGATTAAAGAGCCATCAACTATCAGAAATCTCTTCCCCAACTTACATATAGGTATTGGTAAACCCAGAACTCTTAACTTTCTCTGTGATAAATTAAATAGATTGAACCTCTTCAGTCTCTCACTATAAGGCATGTTCTCCAGACCTAAAATAATTCTTGTATCTCTCATGAATCCTTCCCAATTTTTCAAAATCCTTTTTGGAAAATGAATGGAAGAGAACACAGCACTCCAGTAAGGCTCTCAGAGATAATATACCACCTCCCTACTCCTACTTCATATTCCCCGCTTATATACATCCAAGGATTGCATTCACCCATTTAGCAATAGTATCACACTGCAAACTTATGTTCAGTAGAGTTTCTACCATGACCCCCAATTCCTTTTAAGGAGGAGAGGTTACTCACCTTAGGTAGTACCTGGAGTATGAGATGTGTTTCCCTGTGTGTGCTTCACTTTAGGAGCTCACTTCCCTCTGTGTCTTTGATTGGAGATTTTTGGTAGCAGTACCTGCTCAGCCCACACATGCTCCTTATGCATCCTTGTGCCCCGTAACAAGCCTATATAGGGCTATATGATGCACTTGTTCATGATTAGGGGAAGAAAGTATAGGCAAGAATTTCTGATCATCCTTAATTCCAACAGTCTGATGTGGAACTGCTGTTCTTGTGACCATTTGCCTTAGACTGCATGCTACCCATCCTAATAAGGAAGCATCTGCTATGAATATGACTGTTGGGGGGATTCTGGTTGAACATCATTCCTGCACAAACTTTGTATGGATTCATCCACCAGGTGAATGACTATACGACTAAGTACCTGCGTGTTGACTCTTTGGACACATAAACAGTCCTGAGAAACCCCTGGAGATATTGAAGTTGTAATTTGGCATTTGTGTCATGAAAACACAAGCTGTCAGGTGTCCCAGAAGTTGCTGGAATCATAGAATCATAGAATATCAGAGTTGGAAGGGACCTCAGGAGGTCATCTAGTCCAACCCCTGCTCAAAGCAGGACCAATCCCCAATTAAATCATCCCAACCAGGGCTTTGTCAAGCCTGACCTTAAAAGCTTCTAAGGAAGGAGATTCTACCACCTCCCTAGGTAACGCATTCCAGTGTTTCACCACCCTCTTAGTGAAAAAGTTTTTCCTAATATCCAACCTAAACCACCCCCACTGCAACTTGAGAACATTACTCCTTGTCCTGTACTCTTCTACCACTGAGAATAGTCTAGAACCATCCTCTCTGGAACCACCTCTCAGGTAGTTGAAAGCAGCTATCAAATCCCCCCTCATTCTTCTCTTCTGCAGACTAAACAATCCCAGTTCCCTCAGCCTCTCCTCATAAGTCATGTGTTCCAGACCCCTAATTATTTTTGTTGCCCTTCGCTGGACTCTCTCCAATTTATCCACATCCTTCTTGTAGTGTGGGGCCCAAAACTGGACACAGTACTCCAGATGAGGCCTCACCAATGTCGAATAGAGGGGGACGATCACGTCCCACGATCTGCTCGCTATGCCCCTACTTATACATCCCAAAATGCCATTGGCCTTCTTGGCAATAAGGGCACACTGCTGACTCATATCCAGCTTCTCGTCCACTGTCACCCCTAGATCCTTTTCCGCAGAACTGCTGCCTAGCCATTCGGTCCCTAGTCTGTAGCTGTGCATTGGGTTCTTCCGTCCTAAGTGCAGGACCCTGCACTTATCCTTATTGAACCTCATCAGATTTCTTTTGGCCCAATCCTCCAATTTGTCTAGGTCCCTCTGTATCCTATCCCTGCCCTCTAGTGTATCAACCACTCCTCCTAGTTTAGTATCATCCGCAAATTTGCTGAGAGTGCAATCCACACCATCCTCCAGATCATTTATGAAGATATTGAACAAAACCTGCCCCAGGACCAACCCCTGGGGCACTGCACTTGACACCGGCTGCCAACTAGACATGGAGCCATTGATCACTACCCATGAGCCTGACAATCTAGCCAACTTTCTACCCACCTTATAGTGCATTCATCCAGCCCATACTTCTTTAACTTGCTGACAAGAATACTGTGGGAGACTGTGTCAAAAGCTTTGCTAAAGTCAAGAAACAATATATCCACTGCTTTCCCTTCATCCACAGAACCAGTAATCTCATCATAGAAGGGGATTAGATTAGTCAGGCATGACCTTCCCTTGGTGAATCCATGCTGACTGTTCCTGATCACTTTCCTCTCATCTAAGTGCTTCAGAATTGATTCCTTGTGGACCTGCTCCATGATTTTTCCAGGGACTGAGGTGAGGCTGACTGGCCTGTAGTTCCCAGGATCGTCCGTCTTCCCTTTTTTAAAGATTGGCACTACATTAGTCTTTTTCCAGTCATCTGGGACTTCCCCCGTTTGCCACGAGTTTTCAAAGATAATGGCCAACGGCTCTGCAGTCACAGCCGCCAATTCCTTTAGCACTCTCTGATGCAACTCGTCCTGCCCCATGGACTTGTGCACGTCCAGCTTTTCTAAATAGTCCCTAACCACCTCTTTCTCCACAGAGGGCTGGTCATCTACTCCCCATGCTGTGATGCCCAGTGCAGCAGTCTGGGAGCTGACCTTGTTAGTGAAGACAGAGGCAAAAAAAGCACTGAGTACATTAGCTTTTTCCATATCCTCTGTCACTAGGTTGCCTCCCTCATTCAGTAAGGGGCCCACACTTTCCTTGGCTTTCTTTTTGTTGCCAACATATCTGAAGAAACCCTTCTTGTTACTCTTGACATCTCTTGCTAGCTGCAGCTCCAGGTGCGATTTGGCCCTCCTGATTTCATTCCTACATGCCCGAGCAATATTTTTATACTCTTCCCTGGTAATATGTCCAGGGAACTTGAGAGCTGAACTGCACTCTTTGTATAAAGATTCCTTAGATCAAGGTACCTATGTAGAGGGAGATAAACTCTCCCCATTATATGAGTGCTTCTGGATTTGAAAGAAAAAAATTATGAAGTCAGAGGCGAGTTGGATTTCTCAAGATTTATCTGCAGGCCTAGAGTTTGGAATAGTGATGCTGTTGTCTGAACTGCCAAGCACATCTCCTGATATGACCAATCCTTTAGGAGATAGTCATTGAGGGAGGGAAATACAGTTATCCCTATATGGAAGAAGTAGGCAGCTATACTGCCATGATTTTTGAGAATATCCTTGGGGCAGATGGCAGTCTAAAGAGTAGGATCTGGTACTGGTAGGGATTGTAGTTGAAAATGAATGGAAGAATTATTTTGTGGGAAAGATGAATCACTATGTGGAGGTAGGTATCTTTAAGGCAGAAGGTCACAAACCAGTCCCTTGATTCCAGCGAGACAATTATAGGTGCTTGGTGAAACAGCCTGAATTTCAGATATCAGACATGCTTGTTCAACTGTTTCAGGTCTAGCCTTTCCCACAACCTCCGTTTTTCTCCGATATCAGAAAGTATCTTGAATAGAACCCCTTTCCCGTGTTGAAGTGGGACTGGTTCTGTGGCTCCCAGACTTAGACGCAATGAGATTTCCTGTGTAAGCAACTGATTGTGAGAGGGGGTGATGCTGGGGAACCAGGTGATAGCTCTTGCCAATCTGTAGGTACCAGTTGAGCACTGACAAATTCATAGCTGGAAACCAGACCAGCTCAACAATATGTTAATATTCAAGATAGGTGTTGCACTTTAAGAATGTGTTTAATGTTTAGACTATAACATGTTTGTAAGTTGATGCATGCATTAATCTTACTTGTATTTTCTATATCCCACACTATAAAATAATATGTAAGTTTTGCTTTATAATTGTAAAAATGCCTGCTCTGACCTTGTGAACTGAGGCAGGAAAGCTGGTTCTCCTGCCAATCCAGAAGAACTATCAAGACTAAGTGGGCCCTTGTAGAACATCACAACACAAAGGTCGGTGCAACAGACCTCTTACAATGAATAAGGTACTAGGTGAGAGAAAGCTCATCCATCAGCTTGGAGTCTGGAAGAGAGAAATAAAGATAGCAGACATGATAATTTTTGTCTCTTTGCGGTCTGAATGCTTAAAAGGCTGGAGCTAAGAAAACAAATAAAGACACTAAGGTCAACCTGTGTTAGCCCTAAAAGAGCACTCAGTGCCAACTAGGGCTGTCACAGTTAACTCACATGATTAACGGGAAAAAAAAATTGCAAGTAAAAAATATAATCATGATTAATCTCAGTTTTAATCACACTGTTAAACAATAGACTACCAATTGAAAAAAACCCTGCATTTTTTTCCTTCAAGGATGGTAAGTGTTTTAAAAATTAGGTTTTAAAAGGAATTGTGGAAAGGTAACTAAGCCCCCAATCCTGCATTTACAAGTGTGCTTATCTTTACATGCAAGCAATCCTATTGACTTAAATGAGATGACTCACATCCATAAAGACAGAGATACTGGGTTACAGATGGTTGTAATAAGAGATAAATCCAATGTCTCTGTTCTGTCCATAACCTGCTTACCCCCCCCACCCCCCGCTCCAGTTTTTTTGTCCTATGACTGCGGAGGTGTTCATGGTCCACTTAGTATTGAACCCTCCCTTAGAATATGTGCTAACTACTTATGCTAAACATTCTGTTCAAGTGAGCTGTAGCTCAGGAAAGCTCATGCTCAAATAAATTGGTTAGTCTCTAAGGTGCCACAAGTGCTCCTTTTCTTTTTGCGAATACAGACTAACACGGCTGTTACTCTGAAACCTTACATTTAACTGTGAGGCTGGGAGTACCTTTCCCCATATTTGAAGAAGAGCTCTGCATGGCTCAAGAGCTTGTCTCTCTCACCAACACAAGTTGGTCCAATAAAAGGTATTACTCCACCCACCTTGTCTCTAATATCCTCAGATCAACGCAGCTACAACTACACTGCCTGAATAAAGCTAAACAGGCGTGCAAGCATTTGCAGGAATTAGGCCTAAAATATTGAGAACAGGAGTTTTGTCAAAGTGAAAATGGAACAGGAAGTGCAGGACTCAATCCACAGTTTGTCCTATAAAGAAAAAACAAATGAAAGGAAAATGTTTTACCTTCTCCATAGACCGTCCCTTCTTTGCTTTGCAACCTTATGTTAGAAAACTACTCTCTTTGTACAGTATTGTTAACTTCTCTTATCTACAATACTAAAAGAGGAGTGGACAGGTAGTGATGAGAGTGGGTGCAGAATTGACCATTCCCTCCCTCCCCAGACACACACACACACTTTTCCATTGCAACGGGCAATGCAGCTGAGCTGTAAAGGAGAGGGAAGTAATCTGCTACTGATCTATAACAATTCCCCACAGAAGAAAAGGGATGGGAAGTGGAACAGAAAATGAATTGTGATTTGCAGAGTCACAATTCATTCTCTAGTCTGCTCTGGGGACAGTAAAGTGACATGCCACCCCTTACTCAGAGTATTTTGTTAAATCACAGTCTAGTCATAATTTATAATGTCCCTATCAAGTATTATCCAAAGCCTCAGTGATAGATACTAATCACACTCCCCCCAGCCCCCAAATAAATTATTTCCCTGCCATTTTCATGGTATGTCTGATATCTAAACATATTTGTCACAATTATTCTATTTTATTGACACTTATTTTTCAGGTAAAAGGAGATATATCATTTTAAAAAGCATGGTGCTTTTTCAAAAGCCCTGCTCTCTATGTGTTTAATGTAAATCTCTCTCATTTAATCCCTTTGAAGCAAGGCCTAAAGACCTGCTGTAACCTACTCATTGGTGGTAATTTTTTTTTATAAACCATTCCTTTATTCTACAGAAATGAGTTGAATTCTCACTCTAATGATAGCAATGCAAACAAAAAGTTCAATTTTAGTGGAACCAAATAAGTCTCTTGGGTATAAATTCTACAGGTATTCTAGCCTGATGATTATTTTACTGTTTGATCTCCTTTTCTCTCAAACTATCCTCCTTCCCTCCAAAATTCCTTTTCCTTGTTCCAAATATATAAGACTTAGAATTTCAAGCTCCAAGGCATCAGGTATCCCTAAAGTTCACATGAATGGTATTGAATTCCTAGAAAACAAAACATGCATTTCTGCTAAACAACAAGAAGAATGCTTCAGATAAAAGTATCTTATCGAGTTTTCACTCTGCTGTGATGGTTGGATGGGAAACAATAGCAACAATGAACTACGAAAGGTCTCTTGCAGGTAGCATTTTAGTCCCTCAGGATGAAATTCACTTTGCCTGCATGAAACCTGAGAAAGTGAACTTTAGGTGGGTGAAGTTCAGGGGAAGGGTTTGGGGAGGGAAAAAAAAATCCTCACACATCCCCAACATCGGACTAGACAGAGTGAAGATTTTCATTCTTCCAGCCTGCTCCTGCTGCTCCAGCCTGTGGAATGCAATAGCAGTCATTATCTCTCTCTCTGCCACTATCATGGTTTGGCAGAGCTACTAGATCCATATAAAGGTGGCTCTCATGGCTACTCCCTTACTGATGTCTCTACTCTCTACAAGACCATTAACAAGACCCCTCCCCTCTGGTACTCAGGGAGGTCATCCTGCACAGCCATTCCATCGACCCTCCCCGTGATTCACTACCATCTGCAATATAGCAGTAAAGTGGTGAAGAAGGCCTTGCGCTTATCAGCCATATCAGTTCCAATTTCAGCATTAAGGACAGCATTTAATTTTTTTTTTAAAATGTAAGAGCCTAAAATGAAAATCCTAAATTCATATATAGAAATAAAGTAAGTGGCCTGATATTCAAAACAGCTCAACACTCAGCAGTCATTAAAATAATGCTTACCCCTTTGAAGACAATGAAAGCTGCTGGGTAAACAGCTGTTCTGAAAAGCAGGTCACTCACAGGTCCCAAAATATGGACTTTAGAGTGTAACTTCAGGTACTTAAAAAACCCCAAAACAAACAAACAAAAAAAAACCTGTGGCCACATTCCAAATGAGTTTCAGCCATTTCATCTTTCAATGAAATGTCTTATTTCTGTTTTATGTACTGAACCTAGACAGTAAAACCATATTGCATGAGACATTGACAAACAATTAGAATGAAGAGCTTCATGTTCTTCTTATCCCCAAAAGGGGCATGTAGTGTGACAGTCTTTGTTACCAACAGCACCTATAAAATTGTATTTGAGTTAAGGAAAACAAGTCCTGCTGTTTGTGACCATTAATTACCTAGTTAAGAAATAATAAATACCTCATTTATTTTAAACAGGCAACTGGGGAAGTCTCCTTTTTTGTTATGTTTCTCCATATGTGAAGTAAATGTCACTGCCAAAGAAAGAAGGCAGAAAACTAGGAAAGGAATATACTGGTGTGTTAGGTTTCAGAGTAGCAGCCGTGTTAGTCTGTATTCGCAAAAAGAAAAGGAGGACTTGTGGCACCTTAGAGACTAACCAATTTATTTGAGCATAAGCTTTCATGAGCTACAGCTCACTTCATCGGATGCACTGGTGTGTTAATCATCCAGTGGATTTTCACTCATTTGTAACCATTGTAAGTAGTCTATTTAAAAGACATTTAAAAAAAACAGCTTCTTGTTTATACGACTGAAACTTTATATAGTCACCTATACGCTTCTTGAGATGAGTATTTTCCACTACATTCGTATTTAGATTAGGAATGGACTCTAGTGTCACAATCTTATCTGCAGTTCACTTCAGCAATGTGGAGTCTTTACTCAGTGATGAACTCCTGTCTTGATAGCAGCAGCAGCAGCAGAACTAGTACTTTTAGAGTTATATATTCCCTCTACTAACATGATTGAAGGGAGCAGAAGCGTAGAGCATCTGGTTAAAGAGCGCAGAGCTTTACTGCATATTCCTCCTCCCTAGAGCTAACATAAGCCCTTCTGCCAGGAGTCCACAAGGTTTGGATTCCATGAATTAGAAAGACACCTAACACATATGATAGCATAATCCCATTAATCTGGTGCATATTTGAACAGAGATCCATGAGCAATGTAATATTGCTCAAAAATGCATAAATTCCTATTCAGCTTGTATCTCCTTTTCATAAATTCCAAGACCAGAAGGGACCATAATCTGACCTCCTGAATAAAGGGCCACAGGAACTTTCCCAAAATAATTCCTATAGCATCTCTCTCAAATATTAATTCTTGATTTAAAAATTGTCAGTGATGGAGAATCCACCAGAACACTTGCTAAATTGTTCCAGTGGTTAAATAACCTCACTGTTAAAAAATATACACCTTATTTCCAGTCTGAATTTGTCGAGCTTCAACTTCCAGCCATTGGATCATATTATACCTTTCTCTGCCAGATTGAAGAGCCCATTATTAAATATTTGTTTCCACGTAGACCCTTGATTAGTGTCCAAGTCACCCCTAACCTTCTCTTTCTTAAGGTAAATAGACTGAGTTATTTAAGTGTATCATTACAGGCATGTTTTCTAATCTTTTAATCATTCTTGTGGCTATTCTTTAGAAAGAAAAGGATTTGTGAAGGATCCAAGAGAAGCAAAATGATATTAGAAGATATTGTGTTATGAGGCAGAAAGGGGAGTAGTAACTTGAGGGGATTCCTCCCTTGTAGAAGCTGCAGCTTCCTTTAAGCTATTACCTCTGCTTCCTTAGTGGCACCTCAAAGCACAATGCTTAAGGAAGCATTCCAAAGAAAAATGATACGGATATTGCCAAATGCTCTGAGCCATTTGTCACCCACACATTGTACACATTTTATCATAGGTGAGTATGATTGGACACTGTTTTAGAAGTAGTACAATAGTTGAAGAAATAGCAGAGTCACTGGCAATAATATTCATGGATGACAGGAGAGGTCATGGGAGACTGGAGAAGGGCTAATGTAGGGCCTATCTTTAAAAACAGTGCTGATATCGCTGACTTTTCTTTGTGTGAAAAAAGAGAAGGTGAAGGAAAGTAGCTCTCCCTAAGATATCTAAACATAGGAGCAGGTAACTTCTGAGTCGATTATAACCCTTCGGAAGATCTTACAGATTGAGTTTCTATCATTTTTGCTAACACGTCTTCAATCTTAACACTGAATAAATTCCCCTTGAAAAGAGGTCCTCAATTCTAGATTTAATCTCTAGAGGTAGAGAGGAAAATCTTAGCCATGCATGTCTGCAAAGCATAATAGAAGAAGCAACTAATCTGGATGCAGTGTCTGATGCATCAAAAAAAGATCTAAGTGCATGTTTGTAACATTCTGATGTTCCTTAATAAGAGCATTTGTTAGTTTATGATGATTTTCTGGGAGGTTTTTAGTGTAAAGTAATTTCTTTTCCCAAAGGTGGAATTGGTATCTTGACATTGACACTTGATAATTTGCTGAAGAAAATAGCTTTCTTCAAAAGGAATCTATTTTCCCCCCTTCTCTCTCATAAATGTAATGGAAATGACCAGGCTTGGATCTTTGAAATGTTGCTGCTACAATGAGTGAATTAGGCAGAGGAGGTACATAAACAGAATTTCTCAAGGGAATCTGATTTAAATTGTCAAAACAAGCTGACATCAGGAAGAAGGGCTGGATCACACTGATTGTCAATGTCCTTCTAAAATTGGTAAAGACTATTTCTTGAGGTGCTGCCTAAAATGTCAAAAACTGGATGCATGACTTCTTCAAAAAGCCACTGAAGTTAATTTCAAAGTTGTCACCATTCTGCCCACTAATTCATGGATATTGGATATTGTCCTCTGAAGGGGAGGATGCAGAAGCAACACCCATATTTTCATCAGGGGAAGAATCACCCTCCAACTCTTCTTCTTGATGCTCTAAATTGTCTTGGGGAGGTGGAATATCTTCCCCTTCAGAAAGCATGTCAAGTATTAGAGTGGGAGAATACTCTCTAGTCATGGGAACTGAACAATTAGCATTGATCATTTCTGATCCATAGAACTGGGTTTTCTCTGACCTGGAATCCAGGATCCTGGCTGTCAAGAATGGTAGGGTAACTGGAAGTTGGACAGTATGCCCAAAGAATAGGTCAGTCCTGCCAATTTTCCCAATCTGGCAAGATCTCATAAGCCTAAAACCAGGTCCGCCAACAGCAGTTCTGGGCCCCCTAGAAAGGGATGGCTGAGGTTGGATTCGTGCAGGGTGTGCTGGTGCCTGGCCCCACGCTGCTGCTGGCCCAGCATCGTGTCACCACATGGGTGCAGAGCTGGACCACGTGCGGTAGGTGGTGCGCGCACACACAAGCCACGCTGACACGGACGCAGTCCACCTGACATTTAGCCAGCACCCAGCGTGCTGCCGTAAGCTGCGCTGCTGGGTGCACTCTTCTGGCATGGCCAGCATAGGCACCGACTCCATGTGAGCTCTGGAGTTGGAGCACCCACGGGAAAAAAATGGTCGGTGCTGAGCACCCACCGGCAGCCCTCCCCACCAGAACCTCCCCCTTCCCCCAGCACCTCCTGCCTGCCAGCAGGCCTTGCTGATCAGCACCTCCTGCTCTATCCCAGCGAATACTGCCTGCTGTGGATCAGCTGTTTCATGGTATCTGGAGGCTCTGGAAGGGGAAGGGGGAGGAGCAAAGGCACAGCATGCTCGAGAGAGGGGGGTGGAACTGGACAGGGATGGGTGGGGGTTGAGTCGGGGTGGAAAGAAGCAGGGCAAGGGTAGGACTTGGGGTAAGGTGGCATGGGGGCAGGGTCTGGGCGAAGCCAGGGGGAGCACCCCCAACAGATTAGAAACTGGCAGCTATGATGGCCAGGGCTTCCAAATGCCCACACGTTTGACTTCATCGCAGCTGGTACCACCCCGTGCATACCTAGGAGCCCTGCAGCCCACCCAGGTGCTTTAAAAGGGCCCAGGGCTCCTGGCCACCACCACCGCTACTGCAGCAGTTATGGCTGGGGGCCTCTGGGCCCTTTTAAGTCACCTGGGCTCCTGGGCAATTGCCCCCTTCCCCCTCTCCCCGTAGGTGGGCCTTCCTAGACTGGCTGTTTGAATCTCAAAGTGAGGAGAGGAATGATTTTTCTAAGGTAAATGTTCAACCTCCAAATTATTGGATTCAGCTCGTCTTCTAAATGCAGACCCAACCCTGGATCTGATAATTAAGTGATTGGTGAAATGACAGAAATTGGAATTTGCAGAAGTGATAAAGGTGAAATACTCTTTCTTGGAGAAACTGGCTCGGGTCTTAAGAGGTGGCAGTATGGTCTCTAACTCAATGTCCCACCTGAGTCTCTTATCAGGAGGAAAGTGAGGGAATAGCGAAGATTCAGATTCCAAGACCAGAAGGGATCATTGTGATAATCTAGTATGATAATGTATAACATAGGACAACAGAAAAAGAGTACATATGAAATACTTACTCCTTTAAATTAATGGCCATATTCCTGTACAACGGACAAGGTTTCATCCTAGATGCTTACTTATGTGAAGATAGTGTTTGCCCAAATAGCATATAAATATTTAGCAAATACAGTGTCATTACCTAATAATAAAACAAGTTTCATTGTAGTGCCTGGATATAAAAGGTTTTTGTTTACTATCCCTAACCACAGCCTATCTGAATTTTAGAATTACAGCAACATCTGTGACTCAGTGTGCACTGACATATTTTGATACTGTCAGCATATTTAGGCAGGTTACTTATTTCCCTTCATATAAGCTGTTCATGCTGGTAAGGGACAAAAAGGTACAGAGTCATCATGGGGATACTATCTATAGCAATTTAGAATAATTAAATATTTACCATTATTAATGTTTTTAATCTGATTTTCTAATGTCAGTTTCGTTCTTGCATTATTTTCACAGGGAAAATTGAGAAAGTATTTAGAAAGTTCAGGTATTGTCTTGGGTTTTTTATTCATTATCTTAATAGTTAGTATTACAATTCAAAATAAGTAATACATTTTGATATGTTCAGAGGAGGAAAGTAAATTGCCAAATACTCAGCTTCATATTAAAGCTTTTCATTATGATCCACAGGAAAATAATAAAATGTACAGTACAAACCTGACCAACTCACTGTCTTGCGGAACAGCCTTCCTCTTTGCATAACTGAGGTTCCAATAACTGAAGAAGCTGACCCTACAGGCTTTGGAAACTGCATACAAGATCACCACTTATCCTACTATTGACCACCCTCT
The DNA here is from genome assembly GCF_965152235.1 of Eretmochelys imbricata. Taxonomy (NCBI): domain Eukaryota; kingdom Metazoa; phylum Chordata; order Testudines; family Cheloniidae; genus Eretmochelys; species Eretmochelys imbricata. Next base: position 52,207,990 of record NC_135575.1, on the reverse strand, counting down.
TCTGCCAGGTTATTCTTAGGAACTTTGTAGGACTGAGCTGTAGAACATATTCACACCTGCAACGTATTTAAGCTTCACAGGGCCTAAACCTCAGTCCTGAAAAGTTATTTAGCTCCAGAGGACTGATCTGAATGAAAAAAAATTGGCACTCTTCTGACAAGAAATTGAATAAGTGTTCTGCAAGGGTCAATGGGACAAATGGCAAGTACACCAAGAACCATAGAATCATAGAATCATAGAATATCAGGGTTGGAAGGGACCTCAGGAGGTCATCTAGTCCAACCCCCTGCTCAAAGCAGGACCAATCCCCAATTAAATCATCCCAACCAGGGCTTTGTCAAGCCTGACCTTAAAAACTTCTAAGGAAGGAGATTCTACCACCTCCCTAGGTAACGCATTCCAGTGTTTCACCACTCTCCTAGTGAAAAAGTTTTTCCTAATATCCAACCTAAACCTCCCCCACTGCAACTTGAGACCATTACTCCTTGTCCTATCCTCTTGCACCACTGAGAATAGTCTAGAACCATCCTCTCTGGAACCACCTCTCAGGTAGTTGAAAGCAGCTATCAAATCCCCCCTCATTCTTCTCTTCTGCAGACTAAACAATCCCAGTTCCCTCAGCCTCTCCTCATAAGTCATGTGTTCCAGACCCCTAATCATTTTTGTTGCCCTTCGCTGGACTCTCTCCAATTTATCCACATCCTTCTTGTAGTGTGGGGCCCAAAACTGGACACAGTACTCCAGATGAGGCCTCACCAATGTCGAATAGAGGGGGACAATCACGTCCCTCGATCTGCTCGCTATGCCCCTACTTATACATCCCAAAATGCCATTGGCCTTCTTGGCAACAAGGGCACACTGCTGACTCATATCCAGCTTCTCGTCCACTGTCACCCCTAGGTCCTTTTCCGCAGAACTGCTGCCTAACCATTCAGTCCCTAGTCTGTAGCTGTGCATTGGGTTCTTCCGTCCTAAGTGCAGGACCCTGCACTTATCCTTATTGAACCTCATCAGATTTCTTTTGTCCCAATCCTCCAATTTGTCTAGGTCCCTCTGTATCCTATCCCTGCCCTCTAGCGTATCTACCCCTCCTCCCAGTTTAGTATCATCCGCAAATTTGCTGAGAGTGCAATCCACACCATCCTCCAGATCATTTATGAAGATATTGAACAAAACCGGACCCAGGACCGACCCCTGGGGCACTCCACTTGACACCGGCTGCCAACTAGACATGGAGCCATTGATCACTACCCGTTGAGCCCGACAATCTAGCCAACTTTCTACCCACCTTATAGTGCATTCATCCAGCCCATACTTCTTTAACTTGCTGACAAGAATACTGTGGGAGACTGTGTCAAAAGCTTTGCTAAAGTCAAGAAACAATACATCCACTGCTTTCCCTTCATCCACAGAACCAGTAATCTCATCATAGAAGGCAATTAGATTAGTCAGGCATGACCTTCCCTTGGTGAATCCATGCTGACTGTTCCTGATCACTTTCCTCTCATGTAAGTGCTTCAGGATTGATTCTTTGAGGACCTGCTCCATGATTTTTCCGGGGACTGAGGTGAGGCTGACTGTCCTGTAGTTCCCAGGATCCTCCTTCTTCCCTTTTTTAAGGATTGGCACTACATTAGCCTTTTTCCAGTCATCCGGGACTTCCCCCGTTCGCCACGAGTTTTCAAAGATAACGGCCAACGGCTCTGCAGTCACAGCCGCCAATTCCTTTAGCACTCTCGGATGCAACTCGTCCTGCCCCATGGACTTGTGCACATCCAGCTTTTCTAAATAGTCCCTACCACCTCTTTCTCCACAGAGGGCTGGCCATCTATTCCCCATGTTGTGATGCCCAGCGCAGCAGTCTGGGAGCTGACCTTGTTAGTGAAGACAGAGGCAAAAAAAGCATTGAGTACATTAGCTTTTTCCACATCCTCTGTCACTAGGTTGCCTCCCTCATTCAGTAAGGGGCCCACACTTTCTTTGGCTTTCTTCTTGTTGCCAACATACCTGAAGAAACCCTTCTTGTTACTCTTGACATCTCTCGCTAGCTGCAGCTCCAGGTGCGATTTGGCCCTCCTGATTTCATTCCTACATGCCCGAGCAATATTTTTATACTCTTCCCTGGTCATATGTCCAACCTTCCACTTCTGAGATACACAACTGAGACTGGGATTAACAAGGGGGATTTAAAAACTAGGCATTCCAATGCTCAGCCTAGCTCCCCTGTCCCCCAGTGGAGTTCACTACCCCAAATTAGGTGCCCAGTCCCCTGCAGATTGCATAGGGAGATTTAGGCATCTATAAAAAGAGATTCACAGAAACCAGGGCCCTAGGTGGCAACCCACCTAAATTAGCCAAGAGGAAATGTCAAGGAGAAAGGTATAGCCTAATATTTGCCTCTCAGAGGGAGTGAGATATTTACCTCCAGCTCAGAGAAAAGTATCTCCCTCCACTCAGAAATCACAGCCATTAACCTACTCCAGGAGTTAGTTGCCTATGTCAGGCCAGTCCTTTTTCAAGAAAACCTGAGGATGAGGAAGTGGTCCACTTTTACACATAAGAGGAGCATTAGAGCACTCTGCCTGAATGGGAGAGGCCCAGGTTCAAATTTCTTTGCCTGATATGGCAAATCCACTGCGGTGGATTTTTTTCCTCAGTCTCTCCTTTTGAAGCTGGTTCCAATTTTTATAAAAGCAGTCATTGGAGCAGGGACTTGAACCTAGCTCTCCCACTCCCACAGCCTAAGTAAGTATCCTAATCACTGAACTACAGAGTCAGTTTCTCTCTTTCTGGACCAATTAGGCAAGAGGCTCAGTGATGTCAGGACTGAGGCTGATATGGGTATGCTCACCAGCAGAAATTAGGCACCTTAGCAGGGTTTTTGAACTTTGGCGGCTCCTAAAGTGGAAATTAGACACCTAAATGCCCCCACCCCTGCCAGGAATCCCACCCTGAGCCTCTGTCACTTCACTTGAAAGATCTCATACCATTCAGTTTATTCTGATGAGTGTTCATACAAAACTAATATGATTTTCCATTAGTGTAAAAGCCCCATATCACAAGCTGAGAGAACACATGTTCTATTATGCAACACACTCATAGTTCAAAATATTCAGAGACTCTTTCACTTCTTAATTGCACCAGGGATTTATTTTTGAGCTATGATAACTCCTCTGGAAATGAGGTTACAACACTGGCAATGTTTCAGTTTACAAGGTGCTAATGAGCTTTCTCCAAACTACAAAAATTACTGAAGTAACTTAGTGCTGTTTTTACAGAGTCAGAGGAATTTCACACAAACATGAGGGAGCATCATAATTTGATTCTCTATTTTCAAAATTTTCACTTCAAACTGAAAACATAAGCACAGTGTCAAAAATAAATTAATGTTAGTCTATCAAATGTGCACATAACACTTTTCTTCTTATACCAAGCAAACAAATGAAAAGGAAAGTAGATTTTGTTTCCTACTTTGGGGAAACAAACTCATTCTATTGCGTTAGAAGAGAGACTTCTGGGTTAGTGGGTTATTCAATGATCATTTAATTTTACTCTTATGGAAAATGTTTGGTTGGGTGGATTATTTCCCACTGGAGTAATCGGAAATGCAAAGTAATTACATTTATTAACAAAACTGGCCATAGACGTTAAAATACTAATTAAGCAACACATTTTCTTCTCTGTTTGTCATAACATGAATCTCAAATAGACATCCTGAAGTTAACAGGTTATGTTACTCATAAATCCCAATGATATTTTAAGAATCCCTTTAAGAATGTTATAGAATCCCAATTACAGCAGTGCTCATTAGCATTGCTTCAGTAACATATCTTTCAGAATATTTTTTTGATCTGAAAGTCCAAGAACTTGGACAAAAATTGGACACTTTTTTGCATTCCATTGTGTTTAGATGCTGTGAAAGATTCTTTATTTTTAATTTCCTTGCTTCACAACTCAAAATACAGAGATTCAAAAGTGTGACAGTGACATTTAAAATGTGTGGAACATTATGAGGGATAGCACACACAGCAGAGGTATAAGCTTTAAATGGTCTAGGAATTACTTCTTTAACAAAGTATAAAGCTTTCCATAATCAAAGTGTTAGAATTCAGAATATCTGATGTCAAGTACTTGCACAAACAATAAAATGACAACAGGTCTGTTAGGAATGGAGGTAAAAATTAGGACTAAAATGAGGGTTGTACCCCATCGCCTCAGTTTTTGGAACCCTTTCCAGAATTTATAACTGCATATAAGTGTAGTCATGGCTAGAACAGGAGAAGGAACCTGCAACTCCTAAAGGCACTCCAAGGTAGAGTTTGAAGGTACAAGTGGAAGAGGCTGGCATAGCTTGGCAAATTCTAAACACGAGTAAGATCTATCTGACTGCACAGATTTGAAAAAAAAAATCCTTTACTGATTATACTGATTATACACAAAATGCAGCACCAGCATAAATGGGCATAACTCCTTTAAATCTAAAATGGACTTGCACCTGCTTTTGGCAAGTTTTAATTTAGCCCATTGTGTTTTCCTAAAAATTCAAACCTCTTTTTACTATTTTATCATCTTTAGGGTCAAGGATTATTGGTGTAATGGTTTGGGAAACCAAAAAGTATGACAACTAAATATAGGCCATATTTCCAAGTACAATATAAAAAGGATCTTATGACCATATTACAACATTTTCAAACTTGTTCGTCTAAAGTCAGACACCTAAAGATGGATTTTGGCACCTAACTAAATGTTCTTATTTTCAGCAGTGCCAAGTAGCCATAAGTTTGTAATAGGTTCTCAGTATTTCTGAAAATCAAGTAGTTAGTACACTCCCTCCCCAAATGTTTAAGGCCCATATATTTCTCTCCTCAATGCCTAACTGAGGGGTATCATAAAGATATTGGAATATGTGGTCCTTTCTAATTCATACCAAAGCTCTGCATGCATGGAGTATAACATGGATGACTGAATACAAGATAAAGGACAGGAAGAGTTGTTGTCAGTCATTTGCGACAATGGTAACATGAGAGCCTACTAAAAGAACAAAGGTGTGCAAAATAATCACAATAAAATTTGAAATGCCCAGTATCAACTGGGAAAATTATATTTTGTGGATTCTCATACATTTTCCCCACCCCTCCCCCACCAGTGGAAATTCTTAACTCAACATTTCAGTTGGAAACAAACAGACAGGACCCTGCAGGAAATGTAAATACACATTTTTTTGTGTACTGCAGCTGAACAGAAGGTGCCCTTGGCTATTGCTTCAGTCAGAAGAAAAACTATCAATTTTAATAGGTAAAGATTAAACGTTTTATTTATACATGGGATGTAAAAAATGTTAATTAAAGCAGGTTTGAATAGGGCCTACACGTGTAGATTTACTTATTGGTTCAAATTTCGCAAACTCAATCCATCAGCACACACCCACAATTGAGGCCTTTCTTACCTCACCCAAACCACACAACAAGCCCCACAACACTATTTATTTACTTGGATATCTCCTGAGTGAAGGATCTCAGGACTTTAAGAGAACAAAATGGTTGTAGGGGTAGGGAGTTCTATCCACTTCTTCCTAATAGTGTCAATATGTTCAGTCCATGCTAACCAAATTGTTACAAGCAAGAAATGAGATTAATACACATACTGAAGCACAAGTAGGTTTCAGAGTTAATGTGTATGTTTTCCACAACTCTGGCTGAAAACAGCTTTACACGCTTTCCCACTGCATTCACACTTGTCTAATGTTAGAGATAATAGTGCTCTTCAACAAGATGGTCTCCTCCAGCATTAGCCGCAGAAATTTCAATTGGAATTAAAACAATGCTTGCATTAGAGAGAAGTGGGAGGATGGCACAAACACGAAGATCCCTACATCCATCCCTAATTTGTTTTAATTCAGAATTTTGGGGGAGATTTTCAAACACACCTAGGGAATTTAAGAGCCCACATCCCAGTGTAAGTCAATGGGACTTGTACTCTTCAACAGAGCTATTTGGGAATTTTCATATGAAATTTCCCCTCTCTAGAATATGCCAATTAATTAAAACCATTTTTTTTTTGTTGAAAAGTATTAATTTTGATGAAAGTTTCCATTAGGAAGATTTCTCAGCTCCAAGATAAAATTTCTGCTCAAAATCAGAAAGAGATCCCAGAGAATCCAGCAGCCCTGTAGTTAAGAGTACTGCAAATCAGAGACTTGAACCTTTCTCTCCCAGGGGAGTTCCCTAATCAGAGGACTATAGTCTCTTGCTTGCTCTCAATCTTTCTTGTTGGAGTAGTTCCACTTAGCATAAATATTTAATTTATTTAGGCAGTGGGAGATTGACTTTACACCCTGGTGGTTAGAGCACTCACCTAAGGTGTGGGCGATCAGGTCCCGGCTCCCAGTCACAAGGGCAGAAACTTCTACATGAGTGCCTTGGCTCCTATGGTGTTTCTCTGATTTGTACCAGTGTGGAAAGGGAAAATTTTTGCATGGCAGGAAAGCAGTTTCTCTCCCAGCTCTATTCCTGAATCTTTTGGGCATTTTTGAAAATCCCCCATTTAACTATGAGAATGACATATCAATTTATTCATTGTGACAAATACTTATTACCTCTTGCAAATTTTTATAACAATGTAGATGCCATTTTCCTTCAGATTTATCTAAAGCTCGCAGGATCTTACAACTTTATGAGGTCTAGCTATCACAATCCAAAGAAAGTGTCACAATGTACAAATTATGCCACTGATTATTTTACGACATTGAGTTGAGAAGTCCCATAGTTTGAGTTGTTATATGTGTCTTACAGAATGAATCTGTGATTCGTATTATTTCCTCTAAACAAATCCTTGTACCTTCTCTTTTGTATTCATTCATACACAAAGGTCATGCAACTTTTTTTCTTCTTTTGATTCTACCACTTTGAGATATGTTCCCTATGAAAACACTGATAGAAGCTATCATCTTTCAAACCAGAAAAATAAATAAATAAATAAATAAAGAGTTCCAGTTTATATGTTGTGCTGATATCTGCCTCCCCTATAAAATATGGGCTACCTTTAGTTCTCCTGTTCTACTGTGGAACAAAATAATTATTTATAAATGTTCTTATATTGCTTTGAATAGATCAATAATTCCTTTCCTTTAATCATATTCCTTTGCTGTCATTATTTCTGATATGACTATCATTTGGACCAGTGCATTTTTGTCTTCAGTATTCTTTTTTTACTGCTCTGATTTTCAAGGCTGTGATCTGTGCCTTCAAGAGCTCATCTGATGGATTATCTATCACTTGGATGTCACCTTTTTTGTATGTTGATGTGTGCGCTAAAATATTTCCATCTCTTGCTCTGTCTGATTTCTTGATTTTTTGACCGAATCTCTTACCATTCTCATAATTCACAACTACTTTTTAACTGCAGCCATGAATTATTTCTCCCTCTATTTTTTTTACAAGTTTATCTCCATGCCCTTTGTATGATGATTTGTGTGGAGATGTGGACAAAAAAGTTTTACATGAAAAACTTTCACTCAGAACTTGAACTACAGCAGAGCTGAATCTTTTTACATGGTTTAAAAATATATAAAAATGTAAAGAAACACATCAAAACAGTAAAAAATCAAGTTTCTATCAGGACATATGCCACAATTCAAAACATTAAAAACAGGGAAATTGGCAGTTAGGGGAAAAGTCATAGAATCAGAGACTATCAGGGTTGGAAGGGACCTCAGGAGGTCATCTAGACCAACCCCTTGCTCAAAGCAGGACCTAATCCCCAATTAAATCATCCCAGCCAGGACTTTGTCAAGCCTGACCTTAAAAACCTCTAAGGAATGAGATTCCACCACCTCCCTACATAACCCCTTCCAGTGCTTCACCACCCTCCTAGTGAAGAAGTTTTTCCTAATATCCAACCTAAACCTCCCCCACTGCAACTTGAGACCATTACTCCTTGTTCTGTCATCTGCTACCACTGAGAACAGTCTAGATCCATCCACTTTGGAACCTCCTTTCAGGTTGTTGAAAGCAGCTATCAAATCCCCCCTCATTCTTCTCTTCTGCAGACTAAATAATCTCAGTCCCCTCAGCCTCTCTTCATAAATCATGTGCTCCAGCCCCCGATCATTTTTGTTGCCCTCCGCTGGATGCTTTCCAATTTTTCCACATCCTTCTTGTAGTGTGGGGCCCAAAACTGGACACAGTACTCCAGATGAGGCCTCACCAATGCCGAAAGAGGGGAATGATCATGTCCCTCGATCTGCTGTCAATACTTCTACTTATATAGCCCAAAATGCTGCTAGCCTTCTTGGCAATAAGGGCACACTGTTGACTCATATCCAGCTTCTCATCCACCGTAACTCCTAGGTCCTTTTCTGCAGAACTGCTGCCTAGCCATTCGGTCCCTAGTCTGTAGCAGAGCATGGGATTCTTCCATCCTAAGTGTAGGACTCTGCACTTGTCCTTGTTAAACCTCATCAGATTTCTTTTGGCCCAGTCCTTTAATTTGTCTAGGTCCTTCTGTATCCTATCCCTACCCTTCAGCGTATCTACCAATCCTTCCAGTTCAGTGTCATCTGCAAACTTGCTGAGGATGAAATCCACCGCATCCTCCAGATCATTAATGAAGATATTGAACAAAACTGGCCCCAGGACCGACCCTTGGGGCATGTCGCTTGGTACCGGCTGCCAACTAGACATGGAGCCATTGATCACTACCCATTGAGTCCGACGATCTAGCCAGCTTTCTATCCACCTTATAGTCCATTCATCCAGTCAATACTTCTTTAACTTGCTGGCAAGAATTCTGTGGGAGACCGTATCAAAAGCTTTGCTAAAGTCAAGGAATAACAATCCACTACTTTCCCCTCATCCACAGAGCCAGTTATCTCATCATACAAGGCAATTAGATTAGTCAGGCATGACTTGCCCTTGGTGAATCCATGCTGCCTGTTCCTGATCACTTTCTTCTCCTCTAAGTGCTTCAAAATTGATTCCTTGAGGACCTGCTCCATGATTTTTCCAGGGATTGAGGTGAGGCTGACTGGCCTGTAGTTCCTCGAATCCTCCTTTCCTTTTTTAAAGATGGGCACTACATTAGCCTTTTTCCAGTCATGCGGGACCTCACCCAATCACCATGAGTTTTCAAAGATAATGGCCAATGGCTCTGCAATCACATCCACCAACTCCTTTAGCACCCTCGGATGCAGTGCATCCAGCTCCATGGACTTGTGCTCGTCCAGCTTTTCAAAATAGTCCCGAACCACTTCTTTCTCCACAGAGGGCTGGTCACCTCCTCCCCATACTCTGCTGCCCAGTGCAGTAGTCTGGGAGCTGACCTTGTTCGTGAAGACAGAGGCGAAAAAAGCATTGAGTACATTAGCTTTTTCCACATCCTCTGTCACTAGGTTGCCTCCCCCATGCAGCAAGGGGCCCACACTTTCCCTGACCTCCTTCTTGTTGGTAAACATACCTGTTAGAAACCCTTCTTGTTACTCTTAACATCCCTTGCTAGCTGCAACTCCCAGTGTGATTTGGCCTTCTGATTTCACTCCTGCATTCCTGAGCAATATTTTTAAGCTCCTCCCTTGTCATTTGTCCAATCTTCCACTTCTTGTAAGCTTCTTTTTTGTGTTTAAGATCAGCAAGGATTTCACTGTTAAGCCAAGCTGCCATATTTACTATTCTTTCTACATTTCAGGATGGTTTGTTCCTGGAACCTCAATAAGGATTAGACTCCTTTCCCTGTCATGTTATTCTCCCAGGGGATCCTGCCCATCAGTTCCCTGAGGGAGTCAAAGTCTGCTTTTCTGAAGTCCAGGGTCCATATTCTGCTGCTCTCCTTTCTTCTGTCTGTCAGTCTCCTGCATTTCTTGTCACTTTCACATTGCCTAAATCACTATCACTTTCCAACTCCATAAAACTTTCAACTCCATCTGCAACAAATACTGAAAAAGAAAACCTACCTGTGATGGGGCAGATCGACTCCGCACTGGTTCAGTGGAGGTTAATCCTTCCCTCCTAGCAGAGGAAGCCATGCCCCTGAAGCTCTGCTGGGCATGCTCCACCTGGAAGTTAGGTATAAAAGCCTGCAAAGCTACTCAATCGGGGTGGACCACCAGAGGGGAAGGAGGCTCCTCGCTCTCTCCAGCAGAAGAGAGGCTCGCACCCTGAGATGCAGAGGCAGACACGCCCAGCCGCACTACAGAGGGGAAGCCAAGGACACTGAAGACCGGGCTGAATCTGAGAATATGGTAGGAAGTGACCCAGGGAGTTCTTAAAAAGGAATGGGGCTGAGACTGTTGAGACCAGCATGTTTCGAGAGCATCCCCGCTGGACCACTGGTGAGGAGAATTCACCACTAACAGGGCCCTGGGTCAGGACCTAGTGGAGTGGGTGGGCCTGGGTCCCCCTACCTGGGCCACCCTCCTTTGAGAGGAGCTGGCCCCACACAGTGAGTTATATGGACTCTGGCCGCTAGGCCGCAGTACCCCACTAGGAGAGAGGAATTTGGTGGACTTTGGCCACTGGGCCACACTGCCTCAATTGGCAAGGGGAAGTAGATGGACTCAGGACATTGGGCCACGCTGTGAAAACCACAGAAGGGTTTAGAACACGGACTTGGGCATAGAGAGGCTGTGCTACCTCCTGCCCCCTGACCTAAGGGGCTGACGAGGTACCACCACAATACCCAACTTCAAACGTGCACCATAACTCAAAATCTTAACAGTGACCTCAGCTGCTCCTATGTCAACAATGGATCAGCACATCTGACTGTCACAGATTCTGTGTACTCATTCTGCCTAAACACTGCTAAGGTTTGGTCAAGTTTGTTTCATACCCTAAATTTAGCAATGAGAATCTAGTGAAAAAAGTGAATAATACGAGCTTAAATCACTATCAAGCCATTTTCCATCAAGCCACTATGAACAATACCACTAATACTCAGTTCACATTTTGTCTTTTCCTTTTGTGTGCGGGGGGAGGGGGGGGATTGCGGGGGGAGGGGAGAATGTATTTTCTTTAGATTTTTACAAAATAACGGTCTAAAGTTCCTATTCAACTGACAGCTTCTAGAAAGCATTGGCACATTGTTACACATTGTTAAAAATACTAGTTTAACAAAAAAATAGAACTCAGCATCCACAGATGAGGCTAAAATTTTGAAAGAGCTCAGTATACTGAGTGTTGAGATCACTTTTGAAAATCTGGACCTTGTTTAGCTCCCTAAATGGGAATTGATCTCCTTTGAAAAAAAAAAAAAGGTCTAGCCCAAAATTATGGGGTTTGAGCATTTGAAAATCTTGTCCATTTTTATGCCAATAGCAATCCAATATAAAAACCATAATATTTACCTTAAGTTAATGTGATGGGGTTATATTACGTTGAATAACCTTGAACATTCTTTCATTTTCAAAATCAAATTCTGCTTTATGGAACCAGCACAGAGAACAGTATTGGTTTTTGTGGCTTTCAATGCTGCCTAAGCTCCATAGCCCAATGCAGACAACCACAAGCTGTATTTTGCCTGTATTAAAAAAAACAAAAAAAAACAAACAAAAACCAATATACTCTTGGTGTATGCACATCTCTATTATTCAGCACTATATGAAACTTATTTACATGACCTAAATGTGAAATCTCACAATAATTATAGGACTTCTTACTGCTCATTTTAACAAAATTGTTATTATTTACTTTACATCTTCTGGCACCTGACCTTGTGTTGTATCATTAAGAATCTTAAATCATCATTATGCTGCATAACTGCCAAGGCCTTGGACCCTTTTAACATTGATGGCATCCATAACAGTTGCTTGCCCTTGCTTCATTTTCACTGCTGACTTTTTCTTTCTATCTGGAGGAAATATGTACAGGTCTTTCAACTGTTCATTATCTGTCTTTCTGACATAAGTAGTAAAACAATGTCTCACAGAATTCATTGCTTCGGTGGCTGTTTCACATAAGAATCCATTTCTAACAGGACTTTATTATGACTAGATCATTTTGTTTAAGTATGGTCTCTTACTCCTTTTTCACTCTTGCATACTTTTAACAACTTGAAGGTTTACCCCTTCATATTTCACAAACTGGGGTGCCAGTTTCAGCATAACCTTTCCTAGTAACCACAGATGCATCCGAGCGTGGTGTGGGAGCAGTTTTACTGAAGGAAGGTCCAGATCAAGAATTTCATCCTGTTGTGTTTCTGAGCAAAAAAATGTCTGAGAGGGAAAGCCACTGGTCAATCCCCGAAAAGGAATGTTACACCATTGTGTACGCTCTGGGAAAGCTACGCCCATACGTTTGGGGCGGCATTTCCACTTGCAAACTGACTATGCTGCGCTGAAGTGGCTTCATACTGTCAAGGAAAATAACAAAACTTCTTCGGTGGAGTTTAGCTCTCCAAGATTTTGATTTTGAAATACAACACATTCCAGGAACTTCTAACAAAGTGGCTGATGCACTCCACCGTGAAAGTTTCCCAGAATCAACTGGTTAAAATCATTCTTGAAATGTGGCATATAGTTAGTTTTTATATAATCAGTAGTATATCTAGAGGTGCATGTGTCTTAACAACTCTGTTTTCTCCTAGAGCTCCAGGGAGAAATCATAGCCAGTGTGGAACAGGCTGGCCAGCACCGTCTGTGATTTGGGGGACATGTCATAACCATATAGCTAAGGGTAGCCTTGAATTCCTCCTTACCTGTAAGGAGTTAAGAAGCTCAAATAACCTGTTTGGCACCTGACCAAAAGGACCAATGGGGAAAGAAGATACTTTCAAATCGGGGGAGGGGGGAAGGAAGGCTTTGTTTGTGCTCTTTGTTTGTGTGTTCTTGGGAAGCAGAGAAGCACCAGGTCAGAAAACTCTTTCTCCTATAAACCATCTTAAAGTGAGTCTCAATATTGCAAAAAGAGTAAGTAAATAAGGCAGGGTGCATTAGATTACCTTTTATTTTCAACTTGTGAATTTTCCCTGTGCTAAGAGGGAGGTTTATCCCTGTTTTTTGTAACTTTAAAATTTTGCCTAGAGGGCAATCCTCTGTGTTTTGAATCTGATTACCCTGTAAAATTACTTTCCATACTGATTTTACAGAGGTGCTTCTTTTACTTTTCTTTCTTTATAATAAAGTTTTGTTTTTTAAGAATCTGGTTAACCTATTTGGTTGGTATATTATTCTCAAGCCTTCCCAGGAAGGGGGTGTAGGGCTTGAAGGGATATTTGGGGGGAATAGGAATTCCAAGTGGTTGTTTCCCTGATTCTTTGTCTAAATCACTTGGTGGTGGCAGCATACCATCCAAGGACAAAGGATTTGTGCCTAGGGGAAGTTTTTAACCTACGCTGGTAGAAATAAACTGAGGTGGCTTTCATGCGGGTCCCCATATCTTTACCCTAGAGTTCAGAGTGGGGAGGGAACCCTGACAGCATCACAGAGAAAACAAACAATAAAAGGATTTAAAAGCTCACTAAACATACTAGGAATCACTCATCTTCCGCACAGACTCTGGTAGGGGAAAATCTTTCTAATCATTCTGCAAGGCATGGGCCCACCCTAAGATCAAGGGTCCTATACATTTGTTGAATCACAAGGAATTTCCTGAGTGTTTGAATTCAGCCTTTTATACCAAAAATATGATTTGTCTCTCAACCTCCTGAAAAAAGGTAAAGCCTTCCACTGTTCTCCAGGAGATCAAGCCACCCTGGGATTTTGCATTAATGATCCGCTAGTCAGGATCATTATTATTTTGCATTAATAATCCGTCCTTAGGATTTATGGGGCCGTATGTAGTATTATTAAACTGGTGCCCCTATGCTCGACAGGAGCCTGGGCTGGCGGCCAGAGAAAGAGGTAACTTTCCCCAGCTCCAAGGCTGCGGCTGCCGGGGAGATACAGCCCTCCTTCCCAGCTTGAATTCTGTGGTTGTTGCAGTGGGGGAGAGAGGGCACATCCATCACATTAGAAAGGTAAGACTACTGATATTAAAATATATGAGTTGTGGGCTTTTATTTGTAGAACAAAAAAACCTTTAATTATTAAGTTTTTAAATATAGTGCTTTTATCCAAAGTGCTTTACAATAGTTAGCTAACGGTACAAACAACATTTGGAAAGATCATTAAGTGGTCCGCCAAGACCCTCAGCAATTTTCAAGTGGTCCGTTAAAAAAAAGTTTCAGAGCCACTGCTGTAGACTAACATGTTCTGAGTAAATATTACACTAATGCACAACTGTTTTCGTCAATAAATTCAGAAACTGACAGTATATACCTTGGTGTTGGCAAATGCCTGTTAAATGGCTTCATTACCACTTGAATGGCTCTTTAACAGTTTCAGTGTTGTGCTAATAGGTCTGGCAGGTTGGAAGGCTTTTTCACTTTTAAATACTATATCCCTTCTGGTACTTTAAGTACTATAGCCCTTCAGCTCACCAGGTTGCAGCAGCCAGCTATGGTGGGAGCCTGCAGGAAGGGTCAGAACAGGGATAGGAAGAGGCAAGTGGGTGGACACTAAGGGTATGTCTACACTTACATTTTATAGCGCTCAAACTTGCTAGCTCAGGGGTGTGAAAAATCACCCCCCTGAGCACAGCAAGTGTGAGCGCTTTAAAGCGCTAGTGTAGACAGGCTTTGAGCGCTGGGAGCTGGGCTCCCAGCGCTCGGAGCTAATCCCCTCATGGAGGTGGATTACCAGGAGCGCGACCACACTCGCACTTCAAAGCGCTGCCACGGGAGCACTCCCGTGGCAGCGCTTTGAAGTTTCCAGTGTAGACATACCCAAAGACTCAGGGATGCCCCAAATTTTCAGGTGCCCTATGCAGCTGTGTATACTGCCTATGCCTAAGGACAGCCCTGCCCCTAGTGATTCCAGATTCTTCAGGAATTTGCCCCATCTGTTCTCCCCCATCCCGCCCATCCAGTGGCCAGAAACACAAATACACAATGTTATTGATAGACAGGGCTATGAATATTCTACAGCTCAGTGTCTGGCCCACCTCAGTATAATGATTTGATATTTTATGTTTAAGCACAAAAACCTCAATATGGTCCCAAAAGATACTGCATGTAGTTGCAATAGCTGTCACATGGGGTTACGTTGATGGGATAACTCCACCTATCACATAGGTTGTCCAGGAAGTGGTGTTGGTGATTCAGGTGGCATTTCTCTCTCTTTAGGGAAGATATTGTGTCTACTTATGTGTTTGTTCAGCACCAAATACAGTGGGATTCAGTCTTCAATAAGGTCTTTTGGTGCTATCACAAGACAAATGAATATAATCAGTGATGCACTGGAGAAGATGTGCTAGTATTTCTGTTAAATACCTTCTGTTTTGTCCACTACTTGATGCATCAGTTTCATCCATTTGCTATTCACACTTGGAGAAAAGTAGAGGACGGATACAGCAGTTGCTGGGGGAGGGGAGCGAGAGGTACAAGAGGAAGTGGAGAAGAGAAACAGGAGCAAGGAAACCTGTCAACATCCATTTCTTGGAGCTAGCCTCACCCCTCTCCCAGGAAGTTCTCAGTCTGGACAGCAGTATGAATGCCAGGGAATGGGAGAAGTGGTAAGAGGCTTTGACAATATCTCTGTAGTCCCTGCTCATGAAGCCTCCAGTTCAGTTCCAGAGGATGCTATTTCTCAAAGAAGCAGTAACCTACAAGGTGCAGAAGAGAGCTCCGAGAGCACAAGTAAGGAACAGAGCTTGTTAAAACAGTAAATGTTTTCTCATGAATCATTTCAAAAGAAACAAGGTATTTTTGTTGCATTCAAAATTTTGCACAGAACTGTTTTTTTTTTTTTTAAAGAAAAAAGTGAACATTTTGGCAATGTTCCCTACTTCTTCCCATTTCCCAATTTTAAATTTTCCCATTTCCAAATAAATGAAAAAAAATCATTTTTTGATTTTTTTGTACCAACTTTTTAATTGATCAGGAATAATTTTCCTGGAATCATAGAAATGTGCCTGGAAGGGACCGTGATAGATCCTCTAGTCCAGTCCTCTGCACTGAGGCAGGACTAATTATCATCTAATCCATCCCTGACAGGTGTTTGTCATTGGAGGATTTAAGAACAGATTGGACAGATTCCACAACCTCCTTAGGTAATTTGTTCTAGAGCTTAACTGTCCTTTGTTTAGTTGTAAATCACTTCTTGTTGGAAAAAATGTTTTGACAAATAAATATCATCCAACTCTAATGACAATCCTACTCTGAAAATTTCTGCTACCAGAGACCATATCAGTAATTGATATTGTGGTTTTAATTATTCTGAAAGCACCCAGAACACTGGTCAGGCACTTTGCAAAACTCAAAACAAAATAATTCCTAAATCAAATGATAATGACTACGTTCTATTGGCATTGTCTTATCAGAGCCAGTTTCTGCTAGCACAACTTAAATAATCAAAAAGGTTCAAGTCTAGTTAAGGGTGCAATGGCAGTGTTGAATGAGGATGTTTATACAACATCTATTATAAATCACCACTGCTGTCTAAACTTTGAGAAAAGGCAGTTATAACAGATAAGAATTAAACTGAATATTTTCTATTGGACAAAGCATACCTTTTCTTCTCTATGAAACAGTCACTATATTTATAGGGGAAGAGGGAGTCTAGAGGTTTGTCTCAGTGGCTACCTAGGCATTTATACTACACTCCCTGTTATAGTTGAGCACTTATAGGGCTGAAAATGAGCACAGAAATATTAGTAATCTTTTACCCTTGCGCCCCCCTCCACCAGCCAGTCTGCCCCGAGGGCCCATATGGAAGTCAGTGTTTTCCTGGGTGCTCATAAATCCAGAGTAAGGGACCAAGAAGATTGAGAGCACTGAACACTCTCCAGAGTCATCAACAGAAAGCTTCAAGGGTCAGTTTTTAAAAAATGCTCAAACCCCACAACTGCAGCCAGATTTTAAAGAGAGCTCAGCTCCCATTTAAATACTTAGGGTATGTCTATGCTGCAAGTGAAGGTGTGGTTGCAGAATGAGTAGGCACAGCTATGTTAGCTTTAATATAGCTAGCACTGGTAGCAACTGTAATGAAGACATGGTGGTACAGGCTTGTAGTAAGGCGAGAGGGATAGCTCAGTGGTTTGAGCATTAGCCTGCTAAACCCAGGGTTGTGAGCTCAATCCTTGAGGGGGCTTTTTTAGAGGGAGAGGGAGGGGGAGGGTCTACGGCCATACCACCTTGAACATGCCCAATCTCAGAAGCTAAGCAGGGTTGGGCCTGGTTAGTACTTGGATGGGAGACATCCTAGGAATACTGGGTGCTGTAGGCATGGGGTGGGAGAGATAGTTTAGTGGTTTGAGCATTGGCCTGCTAAACCCAGGGTTGTGAATTCAATCCTTGAGGGGGCCATTTAGGGATCTGGGGCAAAAACTGGGGATTGGTCCTGCTTTGAGCAGGGGGTTGGACTAGATGACCTCCTGAGGTCCCTTCCAACCCTAATATTCTACGATCCAAACCATCAGATTCAGTACCAACAGCTGTTAAGAATCTTGAAAATCTGACCACACAGTCTTAGGAGTTAGTCACCTAATATCATATAGGACTTTGGTGGTAATGGAATATTAAAGCTGTATATTGAATGTTTAGTTTATACATTTTGGGTGAAGTAGCAATATAATCCTGAGTGTTGTAATTTTTTGGTTAGCTAAAGTGATTTGCACAATATATCTTTCTGTAATTCTCATTTGGATTTAATCAACATGAAAGACAAAATGAAAATTAGGACAAATAACTTTTCCCTAAGACTGGAAAAGGGAAAAAAAACCAACATTGAATTTAAAACAGCCTTAATTTGTGTATAAATGACCCAAAAAAGACAGTGACATTTTTCTTCCATGATGCATATTTTGTCATGAATAGTTTTGAAGGCAGAGTTGCTTACAGCAAATGTTTCCAGCAGCCTCCAGCAAGAAATTTGGTTCAATTACCTCACTCACTGATTATTGCCATCATTTTGTTGGGCATTCTCAGTAATGATATACCTAGTGACTTTTGTGGATATAAATCACTACAGAATTAGGCCCAGTTGTGTGTTCTGAGAAAGTATTTCACTCTCCAGTAGCTGAATCATTACATTACAGAGAGTATATATTGTTATATTGCCACAGTATATATACACACATCAGTAGTATGATATATCAATCTTTATTCTCAACGATATGTCTCCTCCAGGCTTATCTCCTGAACACCAATCCCAAGAATATAATATCTTGGAAGTAAGAATTCTTATTCTTTGTACTATCACTTCCCATTTTAAATAGATGCAAATGGCACTCCTGTTGAAGTTAATTCATTCCCTCTTCACTTGAAGTACCGTGTTTAGAAGCACTGTGTTTAACAGTAAACCCTTTGTCATTGCAGATTTGAATGGCACAAAATGTATGTGCTTTAGTCCATTAAGTTGCACCCCTTGTTTAGAGGAGGTGTCAATGGTGAGTACAAAATCATAATGTATCAAGAAACCACCACCACCACCTTTGTCATTAAATATTTCAGCTATAGACAGACAGCTAAGACAAACACTTATTATTTGATACAAAGTTTTAATATATATATTCAGGCAAAGAAAAGATAGATAGCACAGGCCTGGGATTCATATTAAATTCTAAACAGGTCTTTGGCAAAGCATTTGCTTGCCGTTCCTTAACTGCCCTGTTTACTGTAGATTTGATTTGTTAACTCTCCAAACCAACAGTGGTTTGTATTCAAGGAAATGAAATTAACATTCTCATTCTGCCCTTTGAGGAAGAAACATCCCTTTTGTCTTCCAGAGCACATCCCCTCATGTAATATGGAAAACGTAATGTGATCAGAAGTTACTTGTAAATTAATAGTTGTGGAAGAATATTCAAATGAATTCTTGTTTCATGAAAAAAAAAATATTCCTGTTTAACGCCATAGTTATTTTTTCATATAAAACAATTACTCTGAACAATTTATGTTATATAATAATAAAAGCACAACTTTTCTTAACGTGCTGCATCTTTATCAGGTATTTATAAGGGAAGAAAGGAAGCTTTGATTTTTTTTTTTAAATGAAGCAAGCATGTTCATTATAAGTACTGTCCATTTTCATACTTTTCTATTAATTTTATATGACTAAGTATCAGATTTAAAGACTCAGAGTACATTACAGATAATGATTATTTTGTGGCTTCCTCCCGTCCTTCAGCTCCTTGTCCTTTAATGAATGTTTACATGTATGGTCAATGTGGTCCATATAGTCCAAACTTAAATATAGGAAAGTCACCCATATGCTTGTATGGGTGAAGAAAGAATGTAAAAGTATGTCCAAAACCTCAACCAACTCTCCTTAATATGCTGTAAAAAATGAGAAACGCAAATGGTTGCTAGATGAAGTGGCAGTGTAGTCAATTAACTTCTTCACACTTCAGGAGTTTTACAATATGTTCAATTTCTTCTTTGGTCATAAGAAAAAAGTACTGGATTTCAACAGAGTATCCAAGAAAAAGCATATATGGTATCTGAATATTGGGCATCCCTTAAAGTCAGAACTGAAGTTAAATAACAGAGCTATATTGACAGGTTTCAGAGTAACTGCTGTGTTAGTCTGTATTCGCAAAAAGAAAAGGAGTACTTGTGGCACCTTAGAGACTAACCAATTTATTTGAGCATAAGCTTTCATGAGCTACAGCTCACTTCATCGGATGCATACTGTGGAAAATACGAAGATGTTCTTATACATACAAACCATGAAAAAAATGGGTGTTTACCACTACAAAAGGTTTTCTCTCCCCCCACCCCACTCTCCTGCTGGTAATAGCTTATCTAAAGTGATCACTCTCCTTACAATCTGTATGAGTACCCGCATGGCCCCACAGTATGCCAACATTTTTATGGCTGACTTAGAACAACGCTTCCTCAGCTCTCGTCCCCTAACGCCCCTACTCTACTTGTGCTACATTGATGACATCTTCATCATCTGGACCCATGGAAAAGAAGCCCTTGAGGAATTCCACCATGATTTCAACAATTTCCATCCCACCATCAACCTCAGCCTGGTCCAGTCCACCCAAGAGATCCACTTCCTGGACACTACAGTGCTAATAAACGATGGTCACAAAAACACCACCCTATACCAGAAACCTACTGACCGCTATTCCTACCTACATGACTCCAGCTTTCACCCTGACCACACCACACGATCCATTGTCTACAGCCAAGCTCTGCGATACAACTGCATTTGCTCCAACCCCTCAGACCAGAGACAAACACCTACAAGATCTCTATCAAGCATTTTTACAACTACAATACTCACCTGCAGAAGTGAAGAAACAGATTGATAGAGCCAGAAGAGTACCCAGAAGTCACCTACTACAGGACAGGCCTAACAAAGAAAATAACAGAACGCCACTAGCAGTCACCTTCAGCCCCCAACTAAAACCCCTCCTCCGCATTATTAAGGATCTACAACCTATCCTGAAGGATGACCCAACACTCTCACAAATCTTGGGAGACAGGCCAGTCCTTGCCTACAGACAGCCCCCCAACCTGAAGTGAATACTCACCAGCAACCACATACCACACAGCAGAACCACTAACCCAGGAACCTATCCTTGCAACAAAGCCCGTTGCCAACTGTGCCCACATATCTATTCAGGGGACACCATCACAGGGCCTAATAACATCAGCCACACTATCAGAGGCTCGTTCACCAGCACGTCTACCAATGTGATATATGCCATCATGTACCAGCAATGCCCCTCTGCCATGTACATTGGTCAAACTGGACAGTCTCTACGTAAAAGAATAAATGGACACAAATCAGATGTCAAGAATTATAACATTCATAAACCAGTCAGAGACCACTTCAATCTCTCTGGTCACGCGATTACAGACATGAAAGTTGTGATATTACAACAGAAAAACTTCAAATCCAGACTCCAGCGAGAGACTGTTGAATTGGAATTCATTTGCAAATTGGATACAATTAACTTAGGCTTGAATAGAGATGGGGAGTGGCTAAGTCATTATGCAAGGTAACCTATTTCCCCTTGTTTTTTCCTACCCCCCCTTCCTAAGACGTTCTTGTTAAACACTGGATTTGTGCTGGAAATGGCCCACCTTGATTATCATACACATTGTAAGGAGAGTGATCACTTTAGATAAGCTATTACCAGAAGGAGAGTGGGGTGGAGGGAGAGAAAACCTTTTGTAGTGGTAAACACCCATTTTTTTCATGGTTTGTATGTACAAGAACATCTTCTGTATTTTCCACAGTATGCATCCGATGAAGTGAGCTGTAGTTCACAAAAGCTTATGCTCAAATAAATTGGTCAGTCTCTAAGGTGCCACAAGTATTCCAGAGCTATATTGGAAAACTTGGACCGTGGGCCAAATCCTGCTGTCTGTTATACAGATAGTCAATAATCAAGGAAAGGGCATAAAGAATGTTTCTCTTGCTCCTCTGCCCCAAAGCCCCAGGCAGCATTAGGGCAAAATACAAACAAGGCTTGAAAGAAGTGATGGGAAAATCTTTCCCTGTCATGTGCCTAATGATCCTAGAAGATAAATGGTTTGTTGGACTGGTAGAATAGCACTCAGGTACCCTCCCATGTAGTTACTGCAGTCAGTATCATACCAAATACAGGAGGTGCAAACTGCTCTTTTTGGAGCAGCTGTCCAATGCATACCAGAGCAAGTTCTATGGTCTGCCTGAGAAATCCTCCTTTACTTTTGCAATTTACTACATACAGGGTCCTTTATATGCAAGGATAAGAAATTATCAGGAAACATTCTTTCCATGAAAACAGTTGATCAAATTAAAATGTTCTGTTTTCATCAACATTTTTCTTTAGGAGTTTGAGGTTTTTCATAGAGAAAACAAGGAAACCCTCAAAACCAAAACATTTAAATGAAAACTTTTTTTAGTTTAGATTTCAGCTGCTGAAAAGAAAAGTCAGTGTTGGGGTTCTCAGTTATCTATAACTCCCGCCAATTATCATCAAAAACCAACATTTCTGGTGGAAATTTCCATTTTGATTAAAGCAATTTTTCATCAGAAATTGTATTGAATGAAAAATTTCCATCACTTGTAGACAGGACCACTTTCCTAACCTTTAAGAATTGTAAAATTCAGGTCTTGTCATATATTTGAGTGTTAGATTTTTGTTCTTAGCGTCTCACTTACATAGGTACAAAATTCCACGTCTCACAACACCTCCCCACAAAAAATGATTCCCATAATGAAATAACATGGCAATTTTACTGTTGCATCACAGCACAAAAACAAATCCTGAACAATCCATATATTGCTGGGTGTCAACCAAGCAAGCAATGCAAAAGTTGATGGTAATAGACTGGCAGTGTTACATTTTACTTTCATTTTGTTGCAAATATAAAGGTAAACTGCTGCACTAAAATAAATGTTGGTATTGAAATAAGTATTAATGTTTTAATTGTTCACAGGTTTTGAACCTTCCTTGGTTGGTTTCATTCCATATGAGCTTTAGGAGAAAGTTTACTTTAGTTCTTATTTGATGAAAAACAATTTACTCAGTTTAGCTAGTAAGCTCAGTGAAAAACATTAAGTGCGGGAGGTGGAATAGGCCAAAATTTAATCCTACTTAAAACTGCAGAAGAAATAAACTTTTCTGTTTAAGGTTATTCACTAATTACAGTAAATTCAGATGATGGGGCAGAAACAATGGCAATTACATTTGAAAGAAAAAAAGACACAGGAACAGCTACAAGGGGAATATTGGAAACATTAAAGAAGGAGGATCGACACTATTCAGATTCCAGAAAGCTAATGAAAAATGTCTAGACAATGATGAAAATATTATAGGTTATCTATATTAAAGAGCTGAAGAAAAAGGCAGTGGTATTTTTCTTTGTAAAATAAAAGCTTCAAATCTCTTATTGCTAGGGTGACTGTTTCCCAAAGGCAAAATGGGATACTCCCAGCCACTTGCCTGAGCCCCCGCCGCAGGGCTGGCTCTAGCCACTCACCCGAGCATGCCCCCACTCCTGTACGAGGGTGTTGCTGGTCACTGGAACCCTGCCTGCCCCCTGGATGCTGGAATGCTGCCTCTCCCTCTCCCCGCCCCCAAGCAGGGCTGGCATCTCTGCCTTACCTCCCCCCCATCTCATGTTCCTCCACACCACACCCCATTTTTGACAAAAGTGGGCATTTGTCCTGTTTGCTCTTTGCTCTGGAAAGTCATGGGACAAAATTCTCTTCTGAGATAATAAATAAAAGAAATTATGCTCATCTGCCCCCAATTAATTCAAAAGTGTAGAGTTTCACAGTCCTTGCTCTGTCTGTAAACATACACTGTTGAACCACAAGGATCATTTCAGTACTGTTCCTTTGAGTCCTTCCATGCCACTCCTTTGAACTTTTTGGTGTGCATATGTGTGAGTCTGAAAGACACACTGATAATCTATGAAAAGCACATATGCCTAATATATGCATGATGGGAATATCAGACATAGAACAGATATAGCCGGGGGTAGGGGGAAATCACTAATGACCATGATTTGTGAGAGAGGGCTCAGGATTTAAACTCACTTCCTCAACTTGTGTCAATTTAGAAGGAATATACTGGAAGCAAAAAGTTTGACTAGGATCTTACAGGAAGTATAATGCAGCTGAGGGCTTAAAGCTTGCAGTTCTCTTCCCCTACCCGCCCCCCCCTTTTTTTTGCACCAATTATTGTCCTCTTTGTAATGTTAATATCTGAGGTTCAAGTCAAGAGGATTGCTCTGGGCCTGCCTCTTTTACAAAATGGTTCTGCTGGTATGCATATGGGACAGGAGCTGGTAGGGGAATATAAACCAGAACCACTAGAAACAAATGCATAATAGTGTTTTTATCTGAACTAAATGAATTATTTGCTTCAGGCTTCAAGACTGAGGATGTTAGGGAGATTCCCAAACCTGAGCCATCTTTTGTAGGTGACAAAACGGAGGAATTGTCACAGATTGAAGTGTCACTAGAGGTGGTTTTGGAATTAATTGAGAAACTTAACAGTAAAAAGTCACCAGGATCAGATGGCATTCACCCAAGAGTTCTGAAAGAACTCAATAGTTCTGCAATTTCACATTTAACTCTGGTTTGTAACCGGTCCTTTAAATTAGCTGCTGTTCCCAGTGACTGAAAGATAGCTAATGTAACGCCAATATTTAAGAAGGGCTCTAGAGGTAATCCTGGCAATTACAGACCGGTAAGTCTAACATCAGTACCGGGCAAATTAGTTGAAACAATAGTAAAGAATAAAATTGTCAGACACATAGAACATAAATTGTTGCACAAAAGTCAACATGATTTCTGTAAAGGGAGATCATGCCTTACTAATCTATTAGAGTTCTTTAAGGGGGTCAACAAACCTGGACAAGGGGACTAGTGGACATAGTGTACTTAGATTTCCAGAAAGCCTTTGACAAGGTCCTTCATCAAGGCTCTTACGTAAATTAAGTTGTCATGGAATAAGAGGGAAGATCCTTTCATGGACTGAGAACTAGTTAAAAGACAGGGCACAAAGGGTAGGAATAAATGGTAAATTTTCAGAATGGAGAGGGGTAACTAGTGGTGTTCCCCAAAGATCAGTCCTAGGACCAACCCTATTCAACTTATTCATAAATGATCTGGAGAAAGAGGTAAACAGAGAGGTGGCAAAGTTTACAGATTATACTAAACTGCTCAAGACAGTTAAGACCAAAGCAGACTGTGAAGAACTTCAAAAAGATCCCACAAAACTAAGTGATTGGGCAACAAAATGGCAAATGAAATTAATGTGGATAAATGTAAAGTAATGCACACTGGAAAAAACCCCAACTATACATACAATATGATTGGGGGCTAATTTAGCTGCAACTAATCAGGAGAAAGATCTTGGAGTCATCATGGATAGTCCTCTGAAGACGTCTATGCAGTGTGCAGCGGCAGTCCAAAAAGCACACGGGATATTAGGAATCATTAAAAAAGGGATATAGAATAAGACAGAATATCTTATTGCCCTTATGTAAATCCATGGTACGCCCACATCTTGAATACAGCATACAGATATGGTCCCCTCATCTCAAAAAAAGGTATACCGGCGTTAGAAAAGGTTCAGAAAAGGGCAACTAAAATGATTAGGGGTTTGGAACAGGTCCCATATGAGCAGAGATTAAAGAGGCTAAGACTTTTCAGCTTGGAAAAGAGGAGACTAAGGGGAGATATGATAGAGGTATATAAAATAGTGAGTGGTGTGGAGAAAGTTAATAAGGAAAAGTTATTTACTTGTTCCCATAATATAAGAACTAGGGACCACCAAATGAAATTAATAGGTAACAGGTTTAAAACTAATAAAAGGAAGTTCTTCTTCACTAAGTGCACAGTCAACCTGTGGAACTCCTTGCCTGAGAAGGTTGTGAAGGCTAGGTCTGACCCAGTATGGCCATTCTTATGTTCTTAATTGAATCTTGGTAGACTTCTTGATGAAATCATTACTGCTCAGCTGGTTGATATTAAGATTCTCAACTAGATTGCCATAGGGCATTCTACAGTGGTGTTTAAAAACAATTAAGATGAATCTTTAGTAAATTTGCTTCTGCACACTGAAAAAAAAAATGCTTCCAAATTAAAAGGGCAAGGAACTAGTTTAGTTTAATCTCTGGTATAAGGACTTTTTAAAAAATCTCCCAAACTAATGTTTTGAATAATAACAATAAAATAATCTCTAATAATTAATTATGGAATGCCAGGTGGTGGGGGGGGAGGAGACAGATAGTTATGATGAGTTCATGTTTAAGAGACTATATTGTATATGCAGAGGGAATATTAGAATTAAATAGTAATATGCCTACAACAATTTTCTAACAGTGGCTCCCAGCCATTGAAAAATGTATACTGGCCACAATATACAACCTATCTTAATATTGTGAAGTAATATTTTAATCTGAAAAAAAAAAACAATATTTTTTTAACTAAATTTCAATTACTATATATTGATTTCAGTTGAAAGGCACCAATACTATAATATTGTATTAACAATAGAAGCAATGCTTAGGTACTTTAAGTGCTGTACATAGAAAGACAAACAATACTGGGTATAAATTAAAATTGAGGAAATAAAGAAAGTGAAGATGAGGTCAAGCTGCAGAATTCAGTGCTGCTATATGAATTTTGAACACCTAGATATTCAAGGCATTTTGATTCATGACCCATTACCAATATGGGTTATTTCCAGATTTGTTTCAGAAGCACATTTTTAATGCTTTTACTCCCATACAGTTTTGTAGAGTTTGGATCTAGGGTTTGTTTCAGCCCCATCTCCACAATTCAACTCAAAAAGATAACACGTACAAATGAATAAATAAATTAAGCAAAAAAAAAAAAGGGGGGGGGCATATATTGCAATTACTCCACATAAACTTATAGCCCAAGTTTTTAAACATGGTATCGGTGCATTGCTTTATAAAAGAAATCCTCCCATTTTAACATTCTATCAGTTCATACGTATCAGTTCATAAGAAGAGAGATCTCTGTGAGCTAACTGCCTTTTCCTGATTCCCCATCCTATACCTTCCATGAAACCAGGAAGGTTTCTACAGGTCAACAGATTGAGAACAACTTCTGTTCATAATGTGTTAATGGAGTAGAAAGCATGTAGATAACTTTGCTTGGAATTTGATTTCACTAATGCAGATTGGAGATGTGCCACCAGGGAAGCATAAGCGATAGTGATGGTGTTTAGTTATATTTGCAATTAGGACTAAAGTGAAGACACAAAAGGGACAAATAAAGATGTAGAGTATAAGCCTGGGAAGTTTTGAAAGAATCCAGCAAGTACTGGCTGAAGTTAAAAAGGCTAACAAATTGCAGAGAAAGGACCCAAAAGGAAAATAGAAACCAGAGATAAGAGGCTGTTGAATCACCAGCGCAACAACAGATAACGCATATCAATCAAGTATGCCAACACCCACACCTTTGGTTCTGCTATTAAATATCCAAAATTATATCTTCCACAACTGCCTGAAGACTGAGATAATAGTGACTGATTTTATAATATGATAAAAGAAGAAGTCTTTACCATCTGATGTCTGTTTGGTGATCTATTATTCATGCAAATTACATGAATCCAGGAAATTCTCCATAACAGGTAATCCCTGGGTGATAACATTGGGATTATTGGCTGGAGAAACACAACTGGTGACTAATCCCAGGGCAGAGGTTCCCAGACATGTCACAGCTGATTTTTTTATGGCAGTTGATTTGAATCAGAGGGAATTTTAGAATGATGTGTTTGAAGGATTGGACAGAAATTCCAATCCTTCAAACACATCATTCTAAAATGTCTATTAATTTGGTGTCTATTAATTGATGTCTATTAATTTGGTGAACCAAGCAGCCCAAGATAAGGAATTAACTGTTATGGATACACTGGAGCACTGATAGTATGCCAATGAATGATGAAAGGGGGAAAACAGGTAGAAGGATTGAAACCCAGAATACCTTTTGTTGAACCAATAATATATTCAAATGGGAGTGCTTATAAATCAAAATATGGAGAGAGAGGAAGAGACTGTGGTACAGGACAAAACACCCCACCCCAAGGAGGTAGAGAGTGGAATAATCAAAATGAGCCCAAGAAGGGAGTAGATGTGATTCGGAATATCGCTTGGAAGTATTTGAAACTGAGGGGAGTAGATATGGATAAGTGGAGTGGGAGATGTACTGACCAAAGAAATGCAAAGGATGGAAGAAGAAATGTTTAAGGAACAGAAAAATATTACAGCTATGCAAGCTGAGGATTCAGAGAAACCTGCTCTATAGAGAAGCCCCAATGACAAGTTGCTCCCATTGGAAATGGGTCCTCAGGAATGTGAGATGGTAACTAGATTAAGATGGGATTCAAATGGGAGGTTTAGGAAAACTGCCATTGTAGGAGATAATGGACTGAAAGATGCCCTATTGGATAGTGAGGCTGGTGTAAATAAAAGTTGTGATTTGACTCGAAATGCATGAGAGATAATTACAGCAGCTTCCTTTATTGGGGAAGGAGTGACAGGAAAAATGTATCATTCAGTAGAAAAAGCTATAGCCAGAGAGAGAGTGGGGGGATTTTTGTTGTAAAGAGCAAATGTTTCAGATAGATCCGGCGGCTGAGGAAGTAGTACTGGGGACTCATTTTTTGAAGAGGAATCTGTTAGTTTTGGATTTAACTAATGGAGTTCTGTAGTGTGTGCCCAGCTTGATGGAAAGCACCCTGACAGCAGGGTAGATTCCAAGAATGTGCGCTACAGGAGCAGCGGAGGAGATTATACTGGATCAACAGGATGTTTGGGTAAAGGAGTTTCCTGGTGTACGGATTAAAAATAAGGGAGAATGTGGTAAAATCAAATCATGTGGTAAAATCATGGGGGAGGAAGTGCCACCACAGAGACTATAAATATCCTGTGGAGGCAGAGGCAGGAATTTAAAAAATAATTGAATCATTAGAACAGGGAGTGATTGAAAAGGGGAATTCTGCATACAATAGCCCAATTTGGACCATATTAAAAGCCTCAGGAGACTGGAGTTTGACAGTGGATTTTAGACAAATTAATAAAGCTACCCCCTCCCATGGCACCAACAGTAGCAGATCTACTTCAAGTGATGGCAAGAATACCGGGGGGCCCTAACTGGTTCTCTGTCATAGATTTGGAACATTGTTTTTTCGCCATCCCATTGCATCCTGATTCTTGGGCCCACGTTGGGTTTACTTTTAAGGGACAACAGGACTTATTTAAAAGAATTGCCTGGGGCCTACACTGCGTTCCAGCTATTGTGCACCAACAGGTGGCGCGAATGCTGGATCAACTATCCAAAGGGGATTGGGAGAATGTCACTTTATATGTGGATGACAAAAAAAGTGTTGAGACTCATTCAGTAAACGGGTTTCTAGGCTAATAAAGAGAAAGCCCAACTAGTGCAGAGGAGAGTGAATTATTTGCGGGGCGTGGGGGGTAACCCTAGGGAACAAGGAATTCAGGTAGATCAACAAAAGGTGAAACCATTAATGAATTTGCCAAGACCAGAGGATTCTCATGTGTTGAGGGTGATGTTAGGAGGGTTTAACTATTTAAGGAAACACATCTGGAATTTTGCCATTATACCTGGACCCTTGTGGTGTTTACTAAAAAATAAAGTAGCCCAAACAAGAAAAGAAAAACAAAAAAAACAAAAAAAACCCCACCTTTCTGCAATTTAAAACAAGCCTTGATTCAAGCTCCAGCATTGAAATTCCCTGAAATAAACAAGCCATTTGTGATTAAGTTGGCAGCAACCCAACAGGGTCTAGGGGCAGTACTAATGCAGAAAATTGACAGGAAGTTAATACCGGTAGCACACAAGTCTAGGAGATTAACCCCTATGGAACAGCAGTTTGGGATCTGTGAAAGATAACATTTAGCTGCTGTATGGGCCATTGAATCTTTTGCTTTAACTACTGGCACAGCCCCCATTATAATACAAACACCTCACTCTCCCCTGAAGCATATTTCATCAGGGAAACTGCAAGGGAAAGGAGTATCAAATACCAGGATGGCCCAATGGACCTTGATGTTAACTAGCAGAGATGTTACTTATGAGAGTAACAAACAAGCAATGATGTTACCATATGCCCTCCTGACGGAAGAAGAGGAGCATGAATGCCCACTTCCAGAAACTGAACCAAAGTTAGTTGAAGAAGCACCCCCAGTAGATGAAGTGTTAAGCCTCGGAGAAAAAGAGGTTTAGTTTACAGATGGTAGTTCATACCATGAGAGCTCTAAGCAATATACAGGATATGCTGCTAAACAAACTGATGGGGAAACTATTTCTGGTTCTATGAGTACGATTTCAGCTCAGGGAGCAGAGGTCAGAGCTCCTAATGATCTTCTTAAACAGTAAAATAATGTTACAGACTGTTATACTGGATTGGGATTTGGAAAAAGAATAATTGGAAACAGCTGAGAGGAAAAATTTGGTCCAAAAGGAGAATTGAAAATCTATTTATCTATGATTAATTGAAAAAACACCCAGGAAAATTAAGAGTAAGACATATTAAAGGTAATCAAAAGTGAGAAGGGAATGCAAAATATTGGAATGATAAAGTGGATGCTTTAGCTAAATTAGCAGCAAAGGAACCTTTTGGAGTTATGGTAGTTACTAGAGCTCAAGCCATAAAACAGGAGTTAAACCTCAGGAAAGATGGACAAACTGGAATATACAAGGTGGGTATGCTGTGAATAAAAACAAACAAAAAACAGGAGAGGTGAAGTGGGTACATGACAAACTTCAAAGAGAAGAAATTATTAACCTGTGTCACTCTATGGCAAAAGGAATAGAGAATACTCTCTTTAAGGTAAAACAAATTGGAATATGGCCTAAGGTGCAAAAGGACATAGAGAACTGTTAAAAACTGCATAAGGTGTGCAGCAGACAGGAATAAACCACTGAATTTGGGACCTTTGTTGTACCAAATAATTGTGGGGCCATGGAGTAGAATACAAGTTGATTATATTGATAAATTGCCTAAGATCCAAAGGGGAAATCAGTATTTATTAGTGATAGCAGATTCCTTTTATGGAAGGATGGAGGAGATTCCCACCAGAAATCATACAGCAGAGACAACTGCCAAAAAGTTGTGGGAAGGAGTATTTAGTAGATATGGAACTCCAAAAGTAATTGATTCAGATAATGGCACACATTTTGTAGGAGAAGTAATTAAAACTTTATTAAAAGCTTTAGGAATAAAGCAATAACTACATTGTCCGTATCATCTTCAATCGCTAGGGACAGCAGATAGGATGGATCAAACGATTAAACAAGCTCCACACAAAGTAGTGCAAGAAACTGGCAAACATTGGGACGATAAATTGCCAATGGTGTTGGCGGCAATCCAAAGTAGTGATCAACTGGGTACTGCCTACCAGCCTTCTCAAATTCTCTTTGGAAGGCCTATGAGATTGTGGAGCCCGTTACTGTACCCAGAAGAAGAAGAGGAGCTTTAAAGTAACCCAATGGGTAAGGCAGTTACTGATACAATTTAAGAAAATGGAATTTAAACTAATGCCATTGAAAAAACAAGAGAGACTATGTGGATTCTCATGTGGCTCAGGACAGGAAATTATGGAAAACCGGAGAGAGTAATATATTTGAAATTAATATTGCAAATATCATGTCCTGGAGTCTAGATGGGTTGGATCCTTTTCCATCATAAATAAAATTTCACCTACTGTAGTGCAGATTAACCAGGGGAAAAAAGGGAAAGTGAGTCCACACATCACAATTGAAATTATGGCCTAAAGATTAAATAATGTTCCTTTTTCTTTTACTTTATCTTAAGAGGGAAAGGCATGCCCAACTGCACTGGAGGTTATCCTGTATGGACCTTGGATTTGGAGTGTGGATGTGATGCTACAATTTCTGTAATTAGCTTATTGCTTATGCTTACTTTGCTTTGCATTTTGTGTTTAGTAGAAGAATTGTGTTGGGTGCCTTATATTTTAGGAAGAAAAAATAATACCGGACCTTGAGCAAAGATAGAAGAGGTTAGTGTAAGTATTTAGAATTATATGGCCAGAAGCATCGGACATTATTCCTATGGAATAATGGCCATAGCTTCAATATTGAGGATTTTCATAATTCAAAAAAGGTGGAAATATGTTTTTTGGCTTTTATGTTTTTTTAATATTTGTGGAAATGTAGGGGTACATGGATATACATATGAGAGCACCTCTAGGATGGAGGCATGGATCAAAGGGAATAATACGTTGAACTATTTGTGGGACACATTGGGAAAAACAAGTCCAAAAAAAAAAAAAAACAGATGTAAAGAAAAACCTTTTGAGGTAAAATTTGAAATATGGTGGGAAGACGGCAAAAATGTGACATGGGATTTTCTAAAGCAGTGGTTCTCAACTGTGATCCACCACTTGTTCAGGGAAAGCCCCTGGCGCACCGGGATGGTTTGTTTATCTGGCGCATCCACAGGTTCAGCCGATCGCGGCTTCCACTGGCCGCGGTTCGCCACTCCAGGCTAATGGGGGCTGCAGGAAGCAGTACAGGCTGAGGGACGATGCTGACCGCCCTCCCCGCAGCCCCCATTGGCCTGGAGCAGTGACCTGCGGCCAGTGGGAGCCACGATCGGCTGAACCTGTGGACGTGGCAGGTAAACAAACCATCCCAGCGTGCCAGGGACTTTCCCTGAACAAGTGGTGGACCACAGTTGAGAACCACTGATCTAAAGCCAAAAGATTTGGAAGAGCAATGGAGGTATTTGTACATACTAAGGGTAAAAGATCACCTAATGTTTAGATTTAGTTATGACGAGAACAATGTGAATACAAGTACTCTGAACTGTACCTTTTGGAGTTTGGGATTTGATGTAGTAAAATTAACTAGATGTGACTAATGAACAAGAATTGGCTAATACTCATGTGGGATGGGATGAATCAATGGCTCTTAAATTATGGGAATATGGTGTAATGGAAAATCCTCCCATAATAAGAAGATTGAGTTACATTAGGAAAATTAATGGGGGAATATAGTTTCAGAGATACGGTCAGGTTTTTTTGTGTTTATTAATGAGATACCAGTAAACAAGAATACACCAAGAATCATGGCAGATGAGCACTTGTAAAGGAGGGGAGAAGTAATCAAAGCCTCAACTATTGTGAAACAAAACAAACAAACAAACTGGTTGGAAGGAGCCCAGCTAAACATAAGTGCACAACATCCTCTATTACAAGCATGGCAACAACAACGGGGAGACAGGACTATACGAAATGAGAGGCATAGCGGGATATATCATAGGTAGTATTGGTGCTGGAGCTATATTCTCATTTGACATTGAGACATTACAAGGGAAAATGTCAGCTTTGGGTAAGATTTTGGGGCCTATACAGACACATGACACAAAATTTTGGTGCATTATCGGAACAAGGAATAAGAGTGGAACTCCAGTCGAAACAAGCCCAAGCCTTGAAAAAGTCTCTAAATGTAAATTTAGTTGGTATGCCTGAGATTGACAATAAAACTGTACTAGCAATACGATGTGTATAGATGCAAATGTATAGGATACAACACACAGAGAAAATGGTGAATCTGTTAAGTAATGGCCTTTTGAGTGGTTCAAAGATCCTCATATATGGAATCAACGAATTGCAGGATGTAAGTTTAATGGAGTTTAATTGGGATCAAGCCACTGAGGGGAGAGTGGAAAGGCAGAATGCTGTTACATAACACAGGGAAGCAAAGAAAAGCAATAATGGCCTGGGTGTTGCCAAAAAAATATTAATGAAGCGTTATGGCAAATAGAAATAAGTGGGATACTTGATTCAAGAAAGGGATTATAAATTAGTAGAATTAACAAAATATTGTGAAGAGTGGGGGCAAATTAACTGGATGTGCTCACAACTAACTTGATCCTGAGAGGGATGTCATTGGAACCATTCAAGTGGACAATGTGCCATGCGATATTTAGCCTCTAATGGCACAAGAGTGTTTGATTTAGGCAATAGGTGTATTTGTGTGGTAACCACTGAAAAAACATATATTTTGGGGAAGTATGACAGAAAAAGGCCCAATTGAGTCCTGTAAATATAATGTAACAGAGGTCATTATTAATGGAATTATTTACCAAGATCCTCTATTCTTAAAAAAGGAAATTGTTTGGGAACCAAAAGATGTGGACTTGTCCTTTGATTTGGGGATACATTGGGAATAATGGGAAAAATTGATTGATGAAAGCAAAAAAAAAAACCCAGGCAATATGCAAAAGATGTATCTAAGTCTGCTCAGCTGGGAAAAACAAACATTTTGATCCATAATGGTCAAATATTAAAATTGGGGAAAGGAGGAGGAGAACTGGCAATTTCTCATTGGTATGATATTTTTAAAGGATGATCTCCCAATGTCACAGCTTTTCTAAATTTAATGCTACATCCCATTGTCATATTATTTTCATTAATGATTTTGTTAACCTTTATTATGCTATGTTTATATTGCCGAATAAGAAAGTGGCAAGAAGTTTTGGAGCAAGTGATATATAAAATTGAATTGCTTGCAAAATTATAAAGTGATACATGATTACTGCCAATAATTATTGTATCAAAAGGGGGGAATGTTGGGAGATATATATATCTCAATATAAATTGTGATTCATATATCCATGTAATATGTTATAGGTCATTGAGGACTGGCATGAATGACATGTGCTTGACATGAATACATGCATTGCATATTGGCAACCGAAGCAAGAACTTAAGATCAAGATCTATTTGAATTATTTGTGAAAAAACAATTTGTTATGGTCTGAGAAAAATACAGAGAATCAGCAGAAAAGGAAACACCAGCTGGACTAATATAAAATTGTATAAGAATTGGAGGAAATGGCACGCATTGGATCATGGCAGCCTGCCCAGGATTGTCTCTTTGGAATTGTGTGGGTAGAAGGCCTAGTAAACAAAGGCAAAGAACCGATGGCACAATGGAATGGACTATAAATGGACTATGGTTTCTGCAAATCGGAGTCATTTACTGATCCAGAGCCCCCTATGGATATAGATGCGGTTTTCGCCAGCTCCCCACATCTTATGATCAGAAGGAATATCGATTGGCCATCAGGACAATTCTCACCTTTAGATTCTGGTACAGTATGTTTGGGGTGTGAATGTGGAGTGAGTACGGTTTGTTTTGTAATCAATAAAGAGAATTTAGAGTATTATATACCAACACTGTGTTTGGTATCTGCCTGCTCCCGCATCCCGTAGGGAGACCTCTATCACGGGTCTAACAGAAGATATGACAGTACCACCTTAGTACATGCTGGGACATCAAGTGGAATGAAAACTAGCAAACTATGAATTTCAGGAACCTTCAAAAAACAAAACAAAGAAAGTATGACCTAAAAGTAAATTTTAAAATGTTTTTTTACCCTTGATATCGTAGTCATTCAGCAGATTTTATAATTTCTAAAAATTGGTTTTTTTTTAGTTTGATATTCAGATTGTTCTTAAACAACCTTTAAAACATACTATTGTAGTATCTCTTTATTCTGACTGTTAAAAAACAAATTTTTAATACTCTTTCAGCTTAAAAAATGCAAGGGTGTGTTAAACCCAGAAAATATTTTTGTCTCTACTTCAGAATAGAAAATAAATGAGTACGACAATAAATCTGTTTAAACTAATATTTGATGGAAATCTGTTGTTTTCTTTGCACAGTCATTTGATTAACAGTTACCCTTTATTGTTTGATCACTCCAGTCTTGATGTTCAAAAAGGAGGTACTTCTTACCTGAGACAAGAAGCAGTGAAGCAGAGAGAAAAAGCTGAAGAGATTCTCACATGGCTAACTTGGCTTTGCTTCTTATTGCATGTGAAATGTTCCATGATGAGTGAAAGTTGCAGAATGTACATATCCATATTCCACATCCAAAAACTAGACTGACAATATCAGTATTGGAGATATGCTGATCTGCCAACAGGAAATTAAAATACTTCCCCAAAACTGGCTACTCAATGACTTATAGAGAGGTAAGCATTAACCCACTGACAGTTTAGCTGCACAGAATGTGTGATTTGAATAAACAGACCAAACATTTTTCTGCGAAATTAAAGGGACACTTAGCAAGTATTTTAGGTCCAAACAGAGGGGGTTCTTTAAGGGTTATAAAACCAGATTTGATATAAATGATTCCAGATTGTAATTTCAGTGAAAATTGGGTTATATTTACTCATTTTCTTTTCCTGTAACTACATTAGAGTTCTGCAAAATTTCTTTGCTTTTGATCTTGATAGGTTCCCACATCTAGATTTTGACTTTGAGGCCCTCATTCTGCAAATTCTGGACACACAAAACACCCAATGAAATCTGTGGAAATTCCACCTCAGTAGTAATTGCAGGATTATGCCCTGAGTTTCCCTTCAAACCCAGCCAGACCCTCAAAGGGAAACTAAGTTAAAATTGCAGATATCCTCTTTAAAGAAAAAGTGCCCAAATCAAAGATCATGTCCCTGTTGTCCTGTATACAAGCACATAGCAAGTTTGGTTCCTTACGCAAAGAGCTTAGAACATAATTTAAACACAAAATGCAACTAAGGAATAAAGAAAATAATAGACGGGAAAAGGCGTGAAAGGATATAGTGCATAGGATATAGTAAAAGTGAGGATCATTGACAATGCTGTAAATTATCTCAGGAGGCAATAATTTGCCATGTATCTAGAATATGCTTCACCAAGGAATAGGAAATTAATAAACAATTTGTTCCCTCTGTATAAGTTTATTGTACATCTTTCTCTGATAGACAGAAGCTTGAGCACTGAAGCAGCAACCTCATCTTCCTCTAAAATGGCTTTGCACAGTCTAGTAAAATAACTAATTTTCCAGGATAGTGAAGTAATAATGTAGTCTCCCTACATTTTTTTTATAAACAAATGTGACAAAGTCCACTGTCTTTACTGGAAACTTTACTTATCATCCTTTGCCAGCTTCCTGGAGAGGAGCCTTTTATACAAGAAGACATTGTCTGGCATTTGAAAGCATCACTCAACCATCCCTCCTCTCTGATGATGATTCTCTTTTCTGCCTTCACATCTGAAGATCACTGACAGCATAAAGTGAATTTCCTGGGTCCAGAGCACTTCATACTTCAATGATCACTCATCTAAAATATTAGACTGTGTTTACTATCACATTTAAGGAGAAAGCAGTCTTTTTTTGGAAGATGAGTGAGAGAAAACAGCTACATAGGGAAAAAAACATAATAAGCAAATTCTCCATTCCTTAAAGAGATCACAGCTATGTAGTTTAGAATTAGAGTTGAAACAGAGGTATATAAAATGATCGGTACAAAGAAGGAAATACAGACACCCTATTTATCTTCTCCCATAATACAATAAGAAGGGACACAATGAAATAAAAAGGCAAGTTTTAGCACTAACTAGTCATTGAAAATCTTGCAACGGCATGAGCTTAGTTCATAAAGTCACATGAATAGCCCAAAATGGCTGAGAACTTAAAAAAATTGGGTGTTAACAGACTGCAAATGCCAGTAATATTCTAAACAAAAAGTCTCAATCATTCTTGTAGCTGTTTCCATTCCCCCATCCCCAACACTTACTCAGACATTCAAAGCTTCAGCGTGATGTTGGGGTTCAGAGTGATGTCTGGTGGTTGTATTGATTGGTGTCTACGAGATGTTGTGCTGGGAGAGTTGTGTTGATTTGTGCGGGTGCTGAGGCAGTTGGGCCAAGTAGTTCACCATCTGTGCAGTCTCCTTCATACAACCAATTAAGTTTGTGTGTGTAAATTAGTAGAGACAAAGTTGTGATTGAGTTAACTCTGATATCACCATGGTCTAGGATTCTTTGCATGACATAGCTGCATGCCTTACTCTATCTATACACTGCATGGGTGTAACTCAAAGATAAAATGGTTGAGGACTAACAGTGGGTGGAAACAGATCACAAAACCTGATGTATCAATCTGGTGATATTCTCAACACAAATCTTTCAGCCATTCTTGTAGCTGTTTCTATAGCTTTATGCTATCTTAACAGACATTCTAGGCTTCAGAATGATGGACAAGATTCCAGGAGAGTCATCCTATTGTATAGATAAAGAAAAAGGTTGTAGTTTTAATTTTTCCTACAAAAACTGAAATTTATTTAAAAGATATTACTGAAGCAAGTCAGTTAACATGATGTTAAAAAAGGATTAAGATCTATGTGCATAACATCTGCAGTTACAGTAGGTATGACAAAAATTGATAGACGCTATGTTTCAGTATACAAGACAACCGCAAAATGTCTGTGCCTAATAGGAGTGTTGCACACTCCTGAGGCAATTTTTAATGCCCACCATTTAACATGGGCAACTGGACTATTTGCAATCATAGGTTATAAGAGAGAGACCCACTTTCTAGTCCCTGCTTGGAATCAAGAGAGCAGAAACTTGAAGTTGTGTTGTGCCCTATCACCAGGCTATTGGCTATTTTGGGGTGAGTTGCTCTCTTCATGACATTTTCTAGAAGTCTCATTTGCATTTAGCATTGGAATGAAAAATTCAGAAGCCTCAAATTTTTTTGTTCCACAGAAATTTTTTTGACCAGACCTACTATTCCTATATGATCTATTATAGCTGAACTATAGTTGATTATAAATTTATATTTAGATATAACACTATGGAACTTAGGTATGGAGTAGACTAGAAATGCTACTGCAGTGCCAGAGATATGGACATACAGAGGTAAATTTTAAAACCAAGGTGTCTTCAAAATACCTTTCTCAAGGCTGTTCAAGAGAGTAAAAATTCCATGCTAGCACTTGAAAAACAGACGATAACCCGAGTAAGCCTTTCCCCATCCCCCTTAAAACAAGTTTTAATGCCTAGGACTATGAGCTCAGCAGTGGCTGAAAAATGTGTTATAGCCATAACAAAAGCAGTCTTCAATTTTGCACAGGACTTTGGGATACCACGAATAAAAAGGCACTATTATGAACACAATCTATTTTATATTTTTCAGAGAACACTTTTTTCCACAGATAAAAGTAAAGCAAGAACAAGAAACAAATGCTTAACCAATGCCATACATTTATCTCCTTTCACCCCTTCTTATGTATAGCAAGATGTACCAATATTATTTGTTCAGCACTGACTATGTTCGGAACAGAGGAAAAATGAGTCTTGACCTCAAAGAGTTCACAGTCTAAAAGTACAAATATTTATCTTCACCCCAAAGTTATTTTTTGCAGATGGATTAGATGACAAATTCATTACAGCTGGTTGCATTTTGTTTGTTTGGGTAGTTTGCAGGCATCTAGTTTATTATCTAGTCAGCTGTCAGATATGTGAGTCAGAAAGGGATCTGACTCTCCCATTTTTTTATATGTTGCTCATATGCTTTGGCACTAATTGTAACAATGAGCCACACCCTCAGGTAGTGTAAATCAAAGCAGCTTCCTTGAAGTCAATGGAGCTATGGTTTACATTGACTGCGGATATAGCCCCAAATTCTTGTCTTATAAATATGCTGTTGATACAGACCCAAATTTTCTTCCTCCCTGCATCCTTATCAGATTCTTTATAGCCTCTCCAAATGGCAGGTCACATAATTTGGACTGGAATCAGATGATTATTGTAGCTGGTACTGCGTAAATCAAGTTCTATGTCAGTGTTTTAATGGATTGGTTCAGTAAAGGAAGAAGGGTCAGATATCCAGTTACAGCCTGCTGCTGAAAACAGTTGATGGTTGCTTCTCTGGTCTTGAGCCAATTCTGACTTTCAGTAGGAGTTCTATTGATGAATGATATCCCAGGGACACTGGAGTGACAAGTAAAGGGAAAATTGGTAATAACCTACCTATAGTAGTCAGATCTGTGTATGAACCCACAGACCTTGTGAGACTGGATGCCAAAATAGTTTTGTAACTACTTGCTTTTTTGTAATTAGTCTATTTATTGTTATATTTGCACACATGTGGTAGAGATTTTTGAAATTTATCACATGAATATCTTATGTGAATATATGTAACTTTTTTCATGACCCATTCACTAACACTTGTGGCTTCTAACAACCCCAGTCATTTATGCATAATACAACTAGCTTGATTTAGATTCCAGCAAAAAGTATTGATTATTTAAATATGAAGGGAGAGGAGCTTCTTAAAAAGGAGAAAAGTATATTCTCCGTTGAAAAAAAAATATTTCATGGCACATCTATGATTTTGGCTTATTTTTTCTTTCTTTCTTTTTTTTGGAGGGATAAGTAGGAACAGAAAGTTGTAATAAAAGATTTCATTCTTGCTCAACTATTTTTCTGGGAATGCCCTCCCACAAAAAAAAAAAAAAAAAAAAGCACATTTTTGACTTTGTCCCACTTTAGGATGGGAAGTATTTCAAAAATGTGATTTTATTCATGGAAGGGAATTTCTGGCCCACTCTATTTTACTAAAAACATAGTAGTTAAGACGAATGAAAAAAATACAATTACGTTGGCACTTTGGATAGGGCTTCATTAAAAGACATAGCTCGATTCTGCATAAAATGCAGATAGTTCAATTCATAGAGAAATATCACGTCGGCCATAACAGAAAAATCTCCATTAATCTTATTTAGACCTCGCTTATTTTGTTTGTCAAACAAAGATGGTAGGAAGGTTTTTTTCTGGATTCACTTTACTCTAGTTTCCACTTACAGCTTTGGATAACAAGACATAGGGATACATTTTTTGTGGCACAGATAATCCTGGTCTGACTGATAATTTTGCAATTTATTTACCTTGTCTATCCCATTCTTCACTTTCATTCTCAAGAGGTTAATCTTTTCCCTAATATCCATCTAATGATATTACTGCAAAAGCGAGGCCTTAAATCTTTAATCTCTCTCTACTTGGAGACTATTTGAATATGTTCTAATTGTCATTCATTTTGGTTCTCATTTCCTCCCCACCCTCGCACACAAATTAATTTTTTCTAGAACAATTTTGTTCTATCACTCAGTTGCTGAGATCCCATCATACCTCTGACTGGCTGTGTCAAAGACAAGAGCAAGCACAGTCCTTTGCTGAACCACAACTTTACTGGAATGAACATAAGTTCTCAATTGAACCTCCACTTTGCCTCTGAGCTGATTTCAATCAATTTTCATCCGCTCATCTCAGTCTACCTTTTCCAAGTCTAATTTCAGCTCTAACATTCTTGTCTCTGCAAAACCATTTCCAAGGGTACTGCTGAAAGAGAATAAGAAGAAAATCTGCAGAAATTAGGGAAAGGTAGAATACTTTAGGAGCTCAACATTGATTCTGCTTTGGTTATACATGTCTCTGTAGGAAATACAGAAAGCCCATCACAGTCTGGGTTAATAACTTATTTTCTGATGTTGCAGGCTTTCTGGTTTTTGTTGTTTTTTTTTTTACACTCCCACCTGACAAAATAAGAAAGGATGGTTGGAGCATGGAAGTAAATATATTGCTTAAGATAATGAAATTTTAATGGAAAGCTGTACTGCAAAAAAGAATCAAAGATCATATAGGTGATGAAGACGTTCAAAGCTACTTTTCTCTTGCTGACATAGTATTATCATTCCTGCACAACATTGACTAACAATATAAGAAAAATAAAATTACTTTGGGCTACTTTCAGATTTCATCTTCTGTGTTAGTTTGTTTTAATTTCTTGCACTAGTAAGTCCTAGTCCTGCAGTGAGGAACAAATAGGTGCACCCTGACACTCAAACAGATACCAATGCTGCATTGGGGTCTAAACTCTAAAGTTAAGGCTTTATCCTGTAGCGCATCTACATACAAAACTTTCCTTGTATATGCAGACATTTGTCTTGGCATGCTCTTTTATAGGCCTGATCCCTATACCCACTCTATGATTTCATTTTCTATTGAATTCAATGTAAACCTTAGGGGAAATTCCTATAGAATTTAAAAGGGAAAATCAACTGGGGTCCTTCAAAATTATAAAAACCAATAGGATTAATTGATAATTACATCATTTCTAGGCATTTTAGAATAAGTAAATAAATAAATAAACAATTCTAGAATATATTGTGTCTGCTATAGAATTCATTCATAGAACCACTGAATAGATTGGTTTACAAATTCTATAGGATTTAACAGAGAACAATATTTTTTCTATAGGATTTTTTATGAGGGATCCATTTAATTCCTTAGGCATTAAACAGAGTGTCTACAGGTTCCAGTCTCTAAAAAGAATACTCCAGGATGATGGTGT
Organism: Eretmochelys imbricata; assembly: GCF_965152235.1. Taxonomy (NCBI): domain Eukaryota; kingdom Metazoa; phylum Chordata; order Testudines; family Cheloniidae; genus Eretmochelys; species Eretmochelys imbricata. Next base: position 52,166,294 of record NC_135575.1, on the reverse strand, counting down.
GTACAGGGATTGGTTGGGTTTACAGGTGTGTGTTCAGACTTGTTACCTTGTTGTAAATTATTACCTTGTACCACTTGTTAAATCCATTCCTTTGCTTACAGTTCAATTCCCTGCATTATTGGATTATGGATAGCTTCAATAGGGATCATAGACATAAATATAATCTCTCTAACTGCAACCTTCTATAGTGAGGGTTAGAAATAGAGCTGTATAAACAACTGATTTTTTTGGTTTTCTGACAGTTCCAAAAATTGGGGGGAAAAAATAGGTTCAACATGAACTAAAACATTTTTTTCCAGGATTTTTGGAAAATTCTGAAAGACAGTAAAATTCAGAAAAGGTCAGAAAAAGTCCAAGTTTTCATTTTGATTTTGGGCATTTTTAAATGTCTTTCAAAATAAATAAAAGCAAGGGAAATGAAGGGCTAGATTCACAAAGCCACCAACACCAGGGATATCCTTATACTTAATAGCCCACGGTTCTGAGCAGTCATCCAAGAAATGGGAGATTCGGGTTTGAATCCCTGCTCTGGAGCAAAGACTTTAACCCAAGTCTTTCCCCTCTCAAGCGAGTATCTAATTCTGGCTTCAGATCAGTGTTTGAATAGTGTTCAGGAAATAAGGTAAGGAGTCACACATTGAACAATGAGGATAAAACAAAACATTCAATAGTTGTTCATTAAGCGAGCACTGTCCGTCCTGTGCACAGAATGAGGCATTGTAAGGTGATCATGTAATGAGACTGTTTTGGAATTAGAGCTCAGCAAGAAACTGTTTTCCTGTTTTGGGGAAAAATTAACACTTAAAATAAATGTCCCATCCCAAATCAGGAAAAAACTTTGACGTTTCAACAGATTGTGTCAACTGAAAATTGGAAAGAATTATTTTCCGGTCAATTAAAATAGTTCTTTTCAATAATTCAATAATCTTTCATTTCAATTTTGACATTTTTTCATTATATAATTAACTTAAATTTCAGGTAAAAATTAGTTTTGACTTGGAAAACCAGAATTTCATTGAGAAAATATGAAAACACAGTATTTCAATAATTTCAAAATGTTTCTCAAATCAATAAATTTGTCAAAACCAACCCATTCTTGCAAAGTATTTCTTTTGATAAATAGCAGCTTTCCAGTGAAAACATATTGTAAAATTCCTGACCATGGTAATCATAATGCATAACACAGAGCAAAATTAAGGTTTTACAGGAAACCTTAACTTGGCATTTTCTAGCTTTGAGTGTTTTTCTTTGTAACCTTAATTTTATTTTACTATAATATTTTGTTGTTGGATGGGTGTTTAATATTTATTGGCACAATGAAGCAAGATCTTACATTAAACTTGCTAACATTTGTCTGTCTGCAACATAAGTTTTGAACTTTCTCTTAAATCAATTCCAAAATTTCAGGGAACATTCGAGGCATCAATGACCAGAACCCTATTGATGTTGATGAAAATTGGAAAAAACAGAACAAGGAAATGGGGGAACCATGGAACCCCTGGTATCTGGTTAACAAAATTAGTAGCTTCAACCAAATCTGTAATTGTCTGTTTATCAAAGAACCAGTTGGTACCAGCTATTAACAAACATTATCGCTCCACCCCATCCTCCCAGTAGTTTAAAATGTTGACACCCTAGCATGTGGAGAGAGGGGAGGACAGTAGCATGGGGAAAGGGAGGATTAGGGAGCACACTGAGCCTCTGACATGGGAAAAAGGGAGAATGTGGGATATTCAGAGCCTCTACTGCAGGGACCCTGGCCTGGGACACATGGAGATACGACTAGAGAAATGTCAGGAGCTCATCCCGCAGAACCAACAAAGTGTACAACCCTCTAGTATAACATTCATTATTGAAGGGGTCAAATGTCAGTGCCATGTTTGTTTTATTTTTTGTAAATAAAATAATGTGCTTGTAAAAAACTTAAACTTAATTATTAATAGTTAACAGGCACAATTATGTATTATGTTTAGGGGATTTTATTATTTGACAATACTGTATTTTGGATCAATCCATTATGTAGGTATAAATCCCTTTTTTCATGTTAATGGTTGTGCATTCACTTATGAAGTCAGCATAAGTGGGAGTCTTTCATCCAGAGGCAAAGTAATAGTATTAATAATACTAAGCTGCCATAGCCTGGAAGGTGCTGGAACCCACAGCAAACTTAACAAATGTCATCATTTTTGCAGCAGGATCAAACAAAGGTATGCAAGATTTCGACAAAGTTTATTCATAATGCCTAATTTTCCTATTAACTGACAGTACTATAAGAATTGCAACATGGATTCAACTAGGGTGACCAGATAACAATTTTGAAAAATCAGGAAAGGGGATGTGGAGTAATAGGCACTTATATAAAAAAAGCCCCAAATATCAGGACTGTCCCTATAAAAATCGGACATCTGGTCACTCTAGATTAAACTAGCTGATCTATTTTCTTTGCTATGTATAATACACTGGTCAGGACAACAATCCTGCAAAAACAAAGTGATTGCAATATAGCAGAATCCATACAAATCAATTTTGCTACACATTTCACTAAGTGATTCATGTGCCCTGAATTTCAAAAATATAATTAAAGCAATAAACTTAGCATCTGAATAGTTCCAGCCACTTGTGGGTTACTCCAGCATGCCTAGGAAAAGCAATACCTTTTTATTTTTTTTAAACATGAAGTTCAACACTGTAAAGAAAACAGCCTGACTAGGGAACAGAGGACAAGAAAGTAAATGTTTTTTATGTGCTTTCTGCAACACACTAGCACAATTTCTGAGGTATTTCTTACAGTCAGGGGATTGCTGTGCAAAAAAATCTGCTTTAGTAAGCCTGACACCATTCTAGCCTCCCCCCCCCCATCATGATGATATACCTTATCAAATAAAATACTTGAGATAATGATCTGATTAAAAAAAAACCAAAATACTACAAAGAAGCAGATGCTACAGTATTGCAAATTCCAAAAGCTATTTTAATGTACTATGCTTAGCCAGTTGTACTATAGAAAGTGCTCGTTTTAATTTTATTTCAATGATCTCCTCTATAAAGTCATAGGATTCCAGCATCCAGTGCTTCTTTTCTGTATACCTTTGATAAAACCATCCCACAAATCTATTTATTGACAGTGTGATCACAAAATACTTTTTAAGGGTTTTTTTGTTTTTTTTTAAACAGAAACTGTAAATTTCAGAACCAGGACTTCCATTCAGCAGAATTCAAATTTGTCAGATAAACTGTTTTGTGCTACCAATTAGTGTCTAAAACATCTTTTCTGTTACAATAAAAAAAACCCCTACATGTTAATGCACAGTATTGAGCAAAAGAATAGTAGTGTTAAAATGAAAAAAAAAAAAAAAAAAAAAAAACACAGAACCCTTCATTGATAATAGAAAAGAATGTAGAAAATATTAATTTCCCATTGTTTCCAAAAATATGGGTAAGGGAGATATGCCTCTTAGGGTCCTTTTCTGCCAATGCCTGGTGTCTGCCTCAGGCTGGGTTTTTTTTTTTTTTTAAACATATCAGCCAAAATTGTTCAGTCATTTTCAAGAATGAGGCCAAAGAAAATACATTGTCTCACCTAGGCTAAAAAAAATCCTTCAGACCTTCCATTCAAAATGCTCTAGTACTTCTGTGCTTTGGAGCAGGGACATGAAATCTGCATACTATTTACTTCATTTCTAAACAAAGAAAGAGTATGTTTATAAAAGATTGAGCCTAACAGTCTCTTGCACTCCAGTAGAAGTATTTAGGTTGAGGACCTATTGTTTTTCCATCTACCTTCACTTAGGATCCCCCTCAGCCTATTTTCAGTCTGTGTGATATTGCTCACATGCAAGCCACATTGAATTAAAGTTAGATTAAAGTTTTATGACACTATATCAAATCCTGCAGCTATATTGTATCTGCTATGTTTCTCACCCATTATTAATATAATTTAACATTTGTGACAATGGTGTCCAGATGCCCAAATCAGAATTTGAGCCACTGGTGGGATTGCGTGTTGCACAAACAAATAGGATGACAAGGTCTCTGTCCTAACTTTATACACTGCAAGTAGTCCCATTGACTCAGCTGAAGTGTGTAAAGTTAAGCACATGCACAAGTCTTTATAGGATATGGGGCCAAGAAATTAAGTGGTACAGTTCAATTAAAAAAATAACTCAAAACAAAGCAACTAATGATTTATGCTTTACAGATCCCCACTGTAGATGCTGACAGGGGATATAGGCACAAGAAGGAAAAGGAGGGGTGGAGCGGGCCTCCTCCCATAGCAGTTGCAGTGTACATGAATGTTTAAAAAATCATGGTGCAGTTTTCCCCTGCTGCAGCCAGAACACGATGGGATGGGGGGAATTTGCATCACCCCCCCAAGTTAGTTTAGTTACCACAGGAACCCAGAAAGCAATCAAATCACATACAGGGCAGACTGAGTGCAGGTGGTTGGCCCCAGGGCAAGCCAGGGCAGAGTCCATACAGCAGGGGCAAGTGGCTGGGGGAGCCTGGGGTAGTGCACGGGAATATCAAAGTCAGCCTATCAGGGTTGGGTGAAATGGGGGCACCAGGTGCAGCATTTGCTCTCCCGAGTGTATTGGATTGTCACAGATGGCCTATCGGGCTTCAGGATTCAGACTATTGGGGTAGTAAATACTCTGGGCCCAGCTGTGGGAGGTCCAGCAGCCGCACCTTCAGTGGGCACTGATGGTATTACACAGCTGCTGCATGCTAATTTGCATTTACTACAGCAGCTTCAGGCAGCTAGGTGTGTGGGGTCTGCATGGGGTCACTGGGCAGGCCCAGCATGGGCTCAAGTTTGGGCAGCAGGACAGGGGCAGGCCCCCGGCAAAGGTAGCGAAGCCCGTGTTGGAAACGAAGCCCCTGGGCACATGGGGACTCATCGGCCATCAGGGCATGTAACCTCATGGGACAGAGTAGAGACTCCTGGGGGTCTCTGAGGGAGCAGGGCTCTGCAGAACTTCCTCCATGCAGGCCTGAGTATGGTTATGCCTGGGTGGCTGACCCGATGGGAGTTCACCTACTCAGTACAACTAAATATAAAATCCTGAGAGGCGAATACATGCATATATTATCCCTAGTGCACAGGCAAGTATGACAGACAGTAAACATGGGCAAGGCAAGCAAAATAGCGAACTGCCCAAGAAGCCAAGGGTGCTTAGAACATGGGAAAATTGAGAGGCTGCCTTCCTCATCTATGTGGGTGTTATAGTACAGGCCTACCCACAGAGGAACCCTGCCTTGGTTAAGTATACAAATATAATTAGGCGGGCACACAGTATGTTTGGGGGGCATGTTCTAGTTTAATTATAATTAGCAGTTTCAATTAACGTCAGCAACACAAACTGGAATAAGGTGGCATCACACACTGTGGTTGCAGTGGATGACACCAAGGGCACCAGGGGTTTGTTCATACCACAACAAGTTCGGGAGGGGCCCCAGGCATGTAATAGTATTTGCTGGGCATTTAATGATGGTTGTTTTTGCAACCCCTGTAGATACAAGCATGTTTGTGAGATGACTACTGCCAGCAATTATATTTCGACAAGGCTATGATCATGGGCTGTTCAGTATACTGTGCAGCTATTCAGAAATTCAATACAATGTTGCACTGGGCATTATTTGCATTTTTTTTTTGTTTTGTTGCAGATACACACATTTCAGGCCCTGGCTAAATAGAGGAGTACAAAACATAAAGCCCTTCTGCTTCATTGACCTACCTGGGCATTCAGCTGAACACCAGGGTGGGCATATCTCAGCTCCCTCAGTATAAACTTCAAGAGCTATTGGGGTTACCCCAAAGAGCACTGGGGGCTTTTAAAAAAACCCAAAACACTCAGGCTACAAGAACTGCAATCTATTCTGGGGCACCTGAATTTTGCTTGCAGGGTTGTTGCCCTGTTTTGTGCCCAGTGGGCAACAGCCAGCATAGCCAGGCAACACCATTACATACCAGTCACTAGATACTTAAGGGACACTTAAAAGTGTGGAAAATTTTTCCGAGTCAACTAAATGGAGTATTATTGTGAAGGGAGTAATGGTTATTACAAAAGGGGTTAAAAATCCACTCAGATGACACAGGGAGTGCAGGTTTTGGGCTGTTTTATCAAGGCAAACGGTGTGCACAAAATAGCCCACCAGCTGGACACAAAACGGGGTTGTGCATCTGGTGCGACAACATGGCAGTGGTACAGGTTATCAGTTACCAAACTTCCAGATAGCACAGGTTTATGAAGTTCGTAAGAGCGTTTGTTCTACAATGCTTAACCTTCAACATCTGTTTTTCTTCCAAGCACGTGTCAGGCATGGCTAATGGCATAGCAGATGCCTTGTCTTGTTTCCAGTTTCACAGATTTAGTGAGTTTGCAACAGGGGCTAGCAGCAAACCCCAGCACATGCAGCAGGCTCTCTGGAACCTCAGAATGTGATGTGGTCGGCGGAATGGAGATTTTTGGCTCCAACCTACAAGTTGTTTATTTCATTTTCTTTTTAAGGAGTCTTGACAATTCAAGGATCCAGAGACAGGGTCGCCTGTGCAGACCTCCATGGAAGGCGGTTGTTGCGCTACCGGGTCAAGGACAATGCAGCTGCTGGTGCCCCTCAGCAATCACACATGGGACAATGGGTCCTTTCTCCCCAGTAGGGCTGCTAGGCAAAAGGCCATTTGAAGATGTCTGGGAACCCCGCTGTGTGTAGGGAGGAGGCAGACAAGCTAATGGCTGGTGCCTCCTTGTGGCAGATGTTCAGTGCAGGTACTCCATAAATTAAGACACAAAAGAACGAAAAATGGCTTGGAAAAGGAATTCAGGAGAGGTGCTTGGTAACTGAGCATGCCGGGAGCAGATGGGGACTCCTATGATTGGTACAGGAGGGAGCCAACCCCCCATCATTGTAGTCCACCTTCATGCCCTCTAGGAGGGGGCATGGTTGGTAAGGTCTCAGAAAGGGAATTGCTGGAGGGACCTGGATAAATGGGGGAGAGCTGTGGAAGATTCCCTCCAAAAAAAAAATTGTCTGGAATTGGTCAGGTCCCAGCAGGGAATCCATTGTAGGGACATACATTTTGCACCTGCACTGCACACATTTTATCTGCCGGGTTAGTCCCAGACATCTGTCTAATAATAAAGTTGAGGCCTGATTAACCCATATCTAATGTCTCCTGTCATTCTTTCGGCATAGCCAGACAACCCCCACGATAGATGCTGACATAAGAGTGCCTCTATTGACATAGTTAATGCCATTTGGAACTCCTTCTACCAGTGCTATATCCTCAGTGGAGGCTCTGCTGGCATAGACATAGGGATGTCACTTAACTACTCCAAAACTCAGTTTCCCCATGTGTTAAATGAGATCACAATATTTACTTCCTTTCCTTAGGGTGCTCTGAGAACTAGATAATGTTTGTACAGTGCCTTCAAAAAGTAATGTTCTGCTAAGTATTATGTTTTAAACAACCTTCATATTCCATTGCTTTTTCATTATGTTAATGATTACCTAAAAAACAAAGGTGCAGTACATGAATAATTGAAGACCCACGAGCGCTGAGTATTATCTAAGTGAACTCACACATGAAAAAGCTGTTCATGTCAAAAACCACACAATGCAGTTTGTAAATGAAGAATTAATGTAATTAAAACTGTATCAAGAAAGCAGGTGGAATGGGCTTAGCATGATCTGTTTGCCTTTAGCATACAGTATATTGCAGATGTTTTGAAAATCTAGGGGGCATTACCAGAGTGTATTATTGCAGTTTCCAATGTTATTCATAATCTTCTAATATAAACTTGGGCCTGTAAGTTTATTTCTTTTAGTCTGCTTGAGGGACTGTTTCTGAGAAGAATGCACTGCAACATCATCAAGGCATACACTTTGCAATGACTGATAATTAATTCAAATTGGCTTGGATAGGTATATTGTCATGTGGATTGAAAAACTAGCTAAAAGATTTAAACAAAGAAAAATGATAAATAGCAAGCTGGGCAAAGGTGTCTGGTGGGTTTCTTCGAGGATCAGTGTCAGTTTTGGTCTTGTTTAACATCTATACTAACATCCTTGAACACGGAGTTAACAGCACATTAATGACATTTGCAATAGATACTAATCTGGGAAGAGTTGAAGAAAGAATTACACAAATGGATCTAGATAGATCAGAAACATAAGCAGTTAACAAAATGAAATTTAACTTTGAAGACAAGCCAATACAGATAGCTCTGAAACACATTTTCAATGCTAGGAAGAAATTTGGGAAATAGTATTGCTAAGAAAGATCTCTAAGGGGTGATAGTGAACAGCAAATTAGATATGCCCTTGACTATTTTTGCTCAGATGTTTGTAGAGATTGATTTCTAAGTTCAAAAAGACTTAAATATACATAGAATGGCTAAGCAATGAGGGAGGCATAGCATAATAGTCTAAAAATAACAAATTTGTAAACAAGGAGGGACTGGAGTTGTTAGTGTGGCAATCAGCAGTACTCAGCCACTTGAAACAGATATGAAATAATTAACTAAATGATTTTCTTTTTGCTGAAGTTCAAAGATATCCTGAAAATCAAAAGTATATTATAGACTTCCAAGAAAAAATGGTAGATGGTCACCCTTCCCCCAATCTGTTTGGCTGTTTTAGAACTATACTGCACTGTTATAGATAATCTCCTAATTTTTTATGCACACACACTCACACATATATAAGAGATTATATAGTGGTGTGTACTAAAGTAAAAAAAAATTATTAGATCATAGAATATATTGATAAATTAGAAAATGTATAAAGAGTGTTATAAGTAGTTGAAGACTGTTCTTTATGTTACATATTTCAAAGGCTAAGGCTCTCCTTGTAACCAAACGGAATTATCTGAGTTTGAACCCTATTTACCTTTGTCTCCATTTTAAGCCTATTTTTTCTGCCTATTGGCCAGACACAGAAGTCACAGATGGCACTGGTGCAGAATCTTTAAAAATCTGTTTTGCTAAGTGTATAGGCAGTTAGCAATAGAAAAAGTGTACATGGGTAGTTGCAGTCCAATTCTTTTCAGAAGCTGAACATGCCTCCCCCACCCCACCATAATCTCTCAAAATATACACTAGTTCAATAAATTCTAGATGTTCTATGCTCATATTTAAATGTTCGATTTGCTTATATCACTACATATCAAACTGTAAGACCATGATCCCAATGAGCATGCCATCTCACTCATAACTAAAAGTGATGTCAACTGAGTTCTCAAACAGATTTTCTAACACAAATACAAAGTAACTATTCTGGTCCTCATTATAATGGATAAAGATCAACCAGCCACTGGACAGGAAGTTGGTGTTTGCCTAGGGACCAGTGATCATGACTTGGTTACATTCAATATGGGCAAAGAGAATAGAATCCTAACCAGTAATAAAAATATATTTTTTATATATATATATATATATATATATACACACACTCACACACACACACAACACTCTTAAGAGACTAATTCTACAAAGCTGAAGAAAATTATGAATTAAGTTTTTTGACAAAAAAAATGTGAATAAAAATAGGGAGTTCTTTAAGAAGAGTTTATTAAATGGTCAAAAAGCCATTTTCACATACAAATACTTTTACAGAGGGGAAACACTGTGTGCTAATGGTCTTTTTAATTTAGTACAGAAAGGACCAGAAACCAATGTCTGGCTACAGTTTCCAGCCAAACTCAAAGTATAAATGATGCACACATTTTTAACAGTGAGGGTGATTAGCAACTGGAATAGGCTAGTAAGAGATATTTTCAAATTCTGAAATCTTCAAATTAAGACTGGATTGTCTTTCTGAAAGATTTGCTTTAGTCAAGCACATACTATGCTCCATAAAAAGGCAAAATGAAATTATGACCGATTCTCCAGATGGATTTACAAAGTTAGAATACCTTAGAGGCAGCTATCAGTTAAGCTAGCTGGTTATGGTCCCTAAGGAGCTGATTGTAGCCAGAATGCAATATGCTCTGGCCAGACCCACATATCCTGGAATCAAGTGGAAGGGAAGGCACAGGAGCAGGCTTCCACCAGCTGTATACCATATGACAGCTCCAGCATACCAGAGGCACTCTGTTTCCCAGCATGGTTATGATGCTCAGATGGTGCAAATGAGAATCTGGCCAAGAACACACAAACAAATCTGGAATACATCGATTCATCATGCATCTAGTCATCAGTTATTTTTCCTGTATATTTTCGTGTCACAAGGGTTCATTCAGTCACTGGAAGCTATAAAAAGATCATATTTAAAACCTGAGATAAAAGACATGTAGGTACTAGGTGAAAGGAGGTATAGCAAGCAAAGAACTTTTAGAATAAGGTTGGAAAAAAGCTTTATAGAATTCTAAGTACTTACATTAATATTTCAAGATTAGTCTAATGCAGTGGTTCCCAAACTTGTTCTGCTGCTTGTGCAAGGAAAGCCCCTGGCAGGCCGGGCCAGTTTGTTTACCTGCCGCGTCCTCAGGTTCGACCGATCGCAGCTCCCTGTGGCTGCGGTTCGCTGCTCCAGGCCAATGGGAGCTGCTGGAAGCGGCAGCCAGTACGTCCCTCGGCTCGCGCTGCTTCCAACAGTTCCCATTGGCCTGGAGCAGCAAACTGCGGCCACTGGGAGCCGCGATCGGCTGAACCAGAGGACGAGGCAGGTAAACAAACTGGTCTGGCCCTCCAGGGGCTTTCCCTGCACAAGCGTCGGAACAAGTTGGGGAACCACTGATCAATGGTTCATAACAGCATAATGGACTGTGTCATAGTCCCCCATCCAGTCAATTATGTAGTTTAATTTTGGCTTCCATTTTGAAGACCTTTTAAAGACCATTTTATTTTCAGAATAAGAGTATCTAGTTGACAATCCATTTTACATTATATTTTTGACCAGTATTTCGGACTTTGATAGATGTTGTGTTCTCTGTAGCAGACTCTTTGCTTGTATTGTTATTGCCAGACCAAGTAATCACTTAAAAATGTATTTAATCTTTGCTTAACAGCAACAAAAATATTGTTTTGCAGATTAATTTTAAAATGTCATGGAAAGACATTTAGAAAACATTATCTGCACTATTAATATACAGGCTGCCTAGATTTAATGCATTGGCAAGGTAATAAGGTACAATTTGTTAATTAATATTTCAACAATAAGATGTTATTGAGATATTTTCTTTGCAGAAAAAGTGCTATCACTTTTAGAAACACTGTACACATTGCAAATAAACTTTTCCATTATGAATGCATGAGATGATATGTTTGGCTTAAAGTATGATGAAGACCCTAGGTTTAATTCTCCATTTTCTCTTTCACAATTTGCAAACCCATATGTTTTGATGTATGCAGGTTCTTCAAACTGCCCTTTCATTCATCATTATAAAATTATCACATCAGTTCCTGTTTCCTCTTATGTTACTTATGGCATGACAGGTAATTTGCCAACATAAGAGAATAATCAGAAATGCAGACTCCTAGCATCGATCTATGGCAGTAGATGAATAGCTATGCACATTATGATGAAGCTGACTGTATTCAGAAACTGACCTTCAGGTTTCTCACCAATTCTCCTATTTTATTATTTTTTCAAGTTGTTTACAATTCTTTATTGCTAAATTGTTGGATTGCAGTAACCACCAGAAAACCAGAACTTAGACAAATGACTGCACCACAACTAAGGGGGGCAGAATTTGTCTGGGCTTACCCAAAGAAGGGCAGCTCTGCTTTGTGGTTGGGGGGCGGGAGGGAAAGGAGAGGAAGAAGGTCAGAAACTGCTGCAAAAGGTGCTAGGTGGTCAGCTTTTCAGCAATTACTCACCCCCCCCCCATGAATGTGCATAAAGGTATGAAACCTAGGTGGGGCAAGTCTCTATGTCCAAGCAGCAAGAAAGCCAGCACCCACCCTCCTTCCCAGAGTGGAAGTGAATGGCAGGCTGGGTTAGGACCTGCTGTGAGCATTATGCTAGGCACCCCTTTTAAAGGGGGCTGGGAAGGAATTTTTCCCGTACCACCAGAATTGGCTTTGGTGGAGTGTGTTTTTTTTCCACCTTCCTCACAGCGGGTGTGAGGAGGGACCTTTTCTGTTGAATAGAAAAGGTGGTAGGCCATATGTCTCAACTTATTTTGTAATATTGGCTGGATGTTCAGTGCAGTTACTCCATAGAGAGAGCAGGCAGTGACCAGATAAACAGCCTGGTAAAGGATGTAAAAGAGGTACTGGATAAAGGAACAGAATGGAGATGGGGTTCGGGGACTCCTATGATTGGTATGGCAGGGAGCCAACCACCCCCCCTTCCAATTCTCATACTTAACCTTCTTATGAGGGTGGTGGATGGTAACATCCAAGCCATGGGTCAGCTGGGGGACCTGGATGGAAACAAAGGGGGGGCTGGTGAAAGCCTTGGAGAATTGATTTGAATAACTATGGATTTGCTTTAACTGTACATTTTATCTGCCAGGTAGTCCCAGACATCTATATAATAAAGTTGTGGCCTGATTAAAATCCATGACAAGTCTCCTGTCCTTCTTGCAGTATACCCAAACACCTCACAATAGAATTATGGAATGTATATTTTGACTCGAGTGCCCTTTCCAACTGAGTGGAACCTTTTCGGGGACTTTAAAGTTATACCCTAAATCTGAGAGAAACAGTTCAGAATACAGCACCTGCCAAAGCTGTTCATGATTGGAATAACTGCAGAATTTATACTGAAACCAGGATTAGATTTAGTGGTATGAGAGTGGTGGAAAGTATTGAGTCTGATAGTCGAAGAACTTCTGCTATTTACACTTAAAAACTGGGTGGTATGGGATTCGAACTGTACTATAAAGATTTTCTTTTCAATTAAATTTGAACTGTTAATCTCTTTATCTGAACTATACAGCTGCAGTGAAAATTTGAGTGCAACATGTTTGACTATAACATGAACTTTCCTCAGTAGGGACTGTGATATATTTTAAGAGTACAGGGTGTATTTAGAGTGCTATTCATATTTTATCTATTTAACTCAAACAATAAATCTTTTATATGCATTCACTCTCCTTTATCTTTCATGACTATGCTCTCCTACGTTTCCTCAAGATTTGGTCCTCTATCTATCCCCCTTCATCCAATGATAAAGTATGAAAAGGAAGGACCTTATCCACCCAATGTCTCCACACTAACTTCCCCCTCAACATCTCTCTCTAGCCCCAGCCTCTTGTTTTCCATTCAGATCTCAGACTACTTGATACCTTATGTGCAATGTCTGACAGTAACTCAAAATTATGGTAAAAAACTTCAGTTCCCTACTTCTGTCTCACAACAAAACCATACCCTCTTTCCTCAGCTCCTACCGGACACCCAGATTCACAATCTGTGTTGCATATTCACAGATTCTCTCTTCTTTTTACCCCTGCTCCTTACTCCCCCTCACCCATTCGATTTTTCATCTACAAAATCTGCTGCTACATCATAAACCTTTCCTATGCCTTAGTAAAGGGACTCTTGCAGCCTTCTCCTTCCTTGCATCTCACCTTAACAAATAAGTGACTGTCAAACCTCATATAAAACTACTGAGAGGGAGGAAAGTATTATTTCATTTGAAAAAAAAAAAGAATTAAGGTTACAGAAAGGCTAAATGACTTGCCCAAAGTATCTGCATTTGAGCTGGGAGCTGACTTGTCCCTACTGTCCCGGTCCAGTTCCTAAATCAGAAAGGTATCTCTTCCCTTCGTTTACAAATCTGGCAATTCCCATGGCATGTGGCTCACCCCAAATCTCAAAGCAAATTAGTATCACAAACAGAAGTTGAATCCTGTGCCTAAACCATTAGGCCACAGTACCCACCAGACATGTCCTTCTAATTCTCAGCCTTCTGTAAAATGGAGACTATAATGTAGTATGATGGAATCTAAAAGTATACAGGATTAAAAGTATCCATAACCAAGGTAGCATTATCCTGACTGTATAGAGCATGCCAAGGTTCCTTCCCCACTCTGAACTCTAGGGTACAGATGTGAGGACCTGCATGAAAGACCCCCTAAGCTTATGCTTACCAGCTTATGTTAAAACTTCCCCAAGGTACAAACTTTTACTTTTTGTCCTTGGACCTTATGCTGCCACCACCAAGCGTGTTAAACAAAGAACAGGGAAAGAGCCAACTTGGAGACATCTTCCCCCCAAAATATCCCCCCAAGCCCTACACCCCCTTTCCTGCGGAAGGCTTGATAAAAATCCTCACCAATTTGCATAGGTGAACACAGAACCAAACCCTTGGATCTTAAGAACAATGAAAAAGCAATCAGGTTCTTAAAAGAGAATTTTAATTAAAAAAAAGTAAAAGAAAAACCTCTGTAAAATCAGGAAGGGAAATACCTTACAGAGTAGTCAGATTCAAAACATAGAGAATCCCTCTAGGCAAAACCTTAAGTTACAAAAAGACACAAAAACAGGAATGTACATCCCATTCAGCACAACTTATTTTATCAGCCATTTAAACAAAACCAAATCTAACGCATATCTAGCTAGATTACTTACTAAGTTCTAAGACTCCCTTCCTTTTCTGTTCCCTGCAAAAGCAGACAGACAGACCCTTTGTTCCGTGCCCCCCCCCCCCGGATTTTAAAGTATCTTGTCTCCTCATTGGTCATTTTGGTCAGGTGCCAGCAAGGTTATATTAGCTTCTTAACCCTTTACAGGTAAAAGGACTTTGCCTCTGGCCAGAAGGGATTTTATAGTTCTGTATGCAGAAAGGTGGTTACCCTTCCCTTTATATTTATGACAGAGCACATGACTAAGTAGCAAGTCTCTTGCTAGCTATGGATGTGGGTAGGGAACTGGGATCTAGTGGATTAAGAATGGATGAAGTCATAAGAGTTTTGCTCTACATCTTGGTTCTGATGCTGTGGGACAATTTTGAGGCGACAGTGGCATGCATCCTCCCACACACTGTTTTTTTTGGGGGGTGGGGAGGGGAATTTAGGGGGTTGCATAAACAAACAAATTGATAAAATTTGGTGCATGAATTTTCATAAGTATTTGTCACTAATTTATAATAAAAAATCACAAGAGAACTTTACTTAGTATAATGTTGTAAACATGAATTATTAGTTTTATTAGTATACTGTCAAGGGTGCTTTTCCTCCTAATAAAAACTACTTGGGACCTTAAACTTGCTGAGTCAATTAACTATGGGTAAAGTATGAAAAATTCTGCAAGTGTGGGTTTAGCTACAACAAAACTAATATGCAAATTGCAACAGATGTTCCAGTAAATAAAGACACTGTTGCTAATATTTGAAATTCCACCATGATACTCTGGGGGCTCCTGGAGTCAGATGGAGGAGTGAAAAATCTCAGCTTTCATTTACTTTTTTAGGTAAGTTTCTAGCCCTCATAACTGTGGAGAAAAAATTGAAAATATGACCCACATGTACTCTAAAATTTAAAAGCCAGAAGGTTAAAAAAAGAAACCAAATGTATTTTTTAAAAAGCACTTATGATTTTTAATCTAATCTCACAATTTTTTGGGGGCCTAACAATTTTTTAATACTTGGATTTAGAAATAATTAATACAGCTTCCAAACTCTTTCCCCCCCCCCCAGAAATAATTAGAGAAAGAATGTTTTTGACATAGAAAGTATGTAGTTCTCAGTATTGGAAAGCTTTACTTTATCCGTTCAATGTTTTTCATATGATATAACATTGTGGATTTTTATTGTTCATATAAATTATCTTGGAAGGATTAGATTTACATAAGTAAAAGTTGGTAAATGTTGATTTCATCATATACACACAAACCAACAAGAAATATTTCCTTCAATAATAATCAAAATTTTTCATAGAAAGAAAGAAAGAAAGAAAGAAAGAAAGAAAGAAAGAAAGAAAGAAAGAAAGAAAGAAGTAGCTGGAGAATATAAGAGTTTGATTCAAGGAGAATTACTATATATATTTTGATATGTGATGTTGTCAATTTGGATTTTAACGGTTACAACACTTTAAATTTTTGAATCTCAGAGTCCTTAAAGAATTGTCTGACCCCTCCATAATCTTCCACAAGTGTGAAGATTTGAACAGAAAAAATAAAGAGATCAAAACCCAAAATTTCATACAAAATGTGAAAATATAAATTTAACAATAAAAATGCTTAAAATAGATGTCAGTCTTAGCCATCAAAATTATATAACAATAGAATTCTGTGAAGTGTACTTATAAGCTCCATCCAGCTCCCACTGAAATCTTTCAGTTGACTTTAGAAGAGTTGTATTAGGCCCTTATAGGGAGAGTCTATCATTGTATCATTTAGGAGATTATTGTTTACTAAATATTTACATGCTACAAATTAAAACAGAGCCTTAAGACTATTTTTGGCAATCTAATTAAATATTGAAGCTTAACATACTTTGCACCTTGAAGAAGAAAAACATTATGCTGAAAGCATTTCTTATATTTGCTAGTCAAACTCTTTTGTGTTAGTCATTCTGCATTGATCCATTCTACTCTGGGTAGCACTCAAAGTAGTGCACAACAACCAAGGTTGAATGGTACATCATCGTCTTTTAGAGTTCAGTTTATGAGATTACTTATTCTGCACTTTTGGAACAAGGAAGGCCTTTTCGCCTCTCTAATGTCTTAAACCTAACTGCAGATAACAAAAACTTAAAAGTACAATTTAAATTATTCCTTAAAGTACTAACCTTACATTTCAGTACTTTAAGGAATAATTTAGGGGGCTTATTCCTTCACCCACTTACTTCCCTGGTCCTTCTCTCATGAACAGTGAGCAACAATACCCGAAGTCCAAAGGTGCAAACAATTCGATGTTTATTGGGGTGAACTTCCAGCAAGCATGATTCCAGTTTCCTTCCTTAGTGTCCCCCTTCCCAGCTCTGACACCACAGAGCCTTACACCTGTGTCCCTGTTCCCATTCCTGCCCTTAGCCAAACATGATTCCAATTTCCCCACCGCCATTCCCTGTTCCAATTTCCCCCACCTCATGCACCCACCCACTCACTTCCTGATTGACTGCAGACTATATAGTAAAACTTGAGTTCTGCTTAGCTATACCTTAACCAATCATTTTACTGAAATTTAACTAACCGATCCTAACATACTGTAACATGATTATTTAACCAAGTATATCCCACCACCTTAATTAGTTTACATCCAGCGAAATTAATTATACAGCAGACAGAAACAATCACAGAACCAGACAGAGATTATGCAGACAAACAATAGGGAAATGGGGACTACAGTGCTAGAACAACAAAGAAATGAGGATTTCACATCCTAGCTATTGATAAGTGAGTTCTTGCCAGACAGGATGCTATCAACTAAGTTTCCTTTTACATCTTCTAGGCACTTCCCTTTCTCTGGAAGCGATAGGTATCATCAGGACAGGATTGTATTCCTAACAGCCCAATAGCACCTTCTTTCAATGTGACTAGTTTGGGATGTGACCGGTCGCTTCCCGGCTTATGGCTGCCTCCGCTGCTTTGCCAAAGGCCTTAGCCTAAGAACAGGGCCTCAGACTCTCACAGTAAGAGAAGGCTCTTACACCGGCAGACAGTGATTTTGATCCTTTCTTTTATACCTCTAACTATCCAAGTGATAAGAATACACCTAAATTCTTAGAGTATAGGCCTTTACAGACAGACTGAATATCTATATCCTAACAGTTCTCTCTTTGTGTTTTTGTTTTGTTAGTCTCCCACTTCCTTGGTAGTTGCATTCATTGCATTTATATTTTTTTTTAGAATGATCACACCAACTCATAATAAATTAATTCACACTAGAGGCACGAAGCACAGAGGGCGAAATTATCAAAGTGAATAGGGTTGCAGTTGTATAATTAAGAGCAGAATTTGGTCCACACTATGTAGTTTACAATGTACAAGCAGAATGACAGTCTGACAACTGGAGTGTTAGCCTGAGACAAAGCTTTATAAACCAGCCTCTAATCTTACAATAAATGCATATGGTTGCATTAATTGTTTAAATATTCAAGTGTCCTACTATTTAATTTGCATATGCACACGACTGCATGGAAAATTCAGAGACAAAGTTGAGGTTGGCTGAAAATAACTGGCAATAGGGGTTAGAGTAAGATGAAGGGCATGCCATAGGAAATGAAGCAGTGCATTTGCGGAATAGCATGCACTCAGTTTCAGGATAAAGGCAAGATGGAAGATAGATATCTAAAAGAAGAAAATAGATAAAATGGAAAAAGAATCAGGAAAATAAATATTAGAAAGGAAGGAGGAAACAGTGTTACTAAATTAGTTAAAGTAGATTGAAAATGGTGCCATTTATGTTTAGCATTACAAATAGTAATTAAATGAGCTGCAAAATGGGATATTAAAGGAAATATCTTTTAGGCTATAGATCTAAATGGGTTAAGTCAAGGAGTTAGCTTAGCAGAAACCACAGCAGCCGCCTGCCACTTCGTTACAACTTCCAACTATTACCACCAAAGAATAGGAATAAATGCATCGTTGCCTCCCTAAGCCACTGTATAAAACCTTTGCCCATTCTAGTATGGCCTTTTTAGCTTCCCCTATTCTCACCACTCAAACCTCCAGTTCACAAAATATTTAGGCTCCACTCCCGGTTTTCAAAAAGTCAGTTTCTTTGGGCCTAAATTTCCCATTGGTAAAATAGGAACAGCATTTTATTTCTCCCATCCTTTGTCTTGTTTGCTTAGACAGCAAGTTTTGACTATTTCTTACTATGTTTTTTTTGTATTAATTCCTAAAAAGAATGAGCCCTTGTTCTTTGTTGAAGCCTAATGGCACTACTGAAATACTAGTACTGCTATTATTAATTTTCTTCTACTGTTGCTTCAGCTATGTCCCAGCCTTCCTTTAATCCTTTCTTCTTCCCCCCACCCTCATCCTTTCCAAATCCTCTTCATGCTCTTTGTGCGCACACAAGCTCATCTCTATGCTTTCGCTTACATTCTCACTCATTACCTATAATCTTCCAGTTGTTCACCAATTTCCCATATTTCTCCACTTCTTCTATTTTCTGCTACGTGCCAGCCACAATGCTCCTTCCTTGTTTTTGAAAAGACTCCCACTTTCTATCCCTTGATCCTCTGTCTTTCTTCCCAATACTTCTTTAAAACATGCTTCTCCAGAATTTTATCCAGTCTTCCTCTCTTCACCAGTAACTTCTTTTCACTATCCTTTTCCTGAATGATAGTCTGTTTCTTTGTCTATCTTACACTGTAGACTCTTTATGACAAGGAGTCCATCTTCATTATGCAAAATACTGTGTAATCATTTTTCAGATACAGTACATGGGATAAATAAAAAAAATATCTTTTGGAAAGTATCTTGCTTTGTATAAGGGTGAAATAACTGTCCCACTGACCCGCAGGAAGAGAAGAGCTCAGTGCTAGATCTGGAAGGTCCTAAATTCCATTAGATGCCAGAATTTCAACCTTTTGCAATGGTAGAAGCTTTTTTTACTCCTTACTTTAATAAATGGAAATCTTGAGAAACAGTGCCTCCTGATTGTATTCTAAGAGCTTCTCAGCAAGAGGTAGAACAGCATTTGTATATTTATCCATAACACAGGGCAGGAAGCCATTGGTGTAAACAATTGAGATAATGTCATGATGACTTCACATTAAAAATACTCCTTCCGAATTGCGTTTATCCAGCTTCTTCTAAATAATCTATTCTCTGATGGGCATATTCACTCCTACCAGTTTTGAGGCTGCGATGCTGAATGGGAATCGGACATTAATACACAGATTTGGCCTCCTCCTTTGTGATCTGGTGGACACAGACATGATAAAGAGAAGACTACATGCACACCTTTCAGATCTATTTGTGACTCTGCATTGCACTGGTAAAGAATAAAACATTGGTCTTCTTTTGTGAAATTTGCCTTTTATGATTAGTGATCTCTACACAAAAAACAAACATTTAGTGGTTTAGCAGAGCACTGTTGCATAAACATTCTTTACATAAGTGGAACTTCATTATAGGAAGACTGATTTATGTAATGATTTTTGAGTGCTTGTCACCATAACAGTTAGGCACAACAGCAAGCAAAAATTCCCACTCCCATCAGCGTAGCCTAAGAACTGCCTCTATGGCCAGAAATAAAATCCATGGATTTATTTCAATGATATTTTTAAGGTTAGACTGGGAATTGCAGCTGCTTATCTTATTAATATTAAATGTTAAAGTGCTTTATATGTAACATTAGAGATCACTGAACCACCACCCAAGCAGTGTAACTGAATGAACTAGGAATACATGAAAGGCCCACATGGGAAAATAAAGTGGAGGGAAAAGTTGAGAAAGTAAAGTTGGAGAAAGGAAGGTCTTGTGGGTAAAGTATAGAAATGGGAGTCAGAAAATCTAGGACCATAACTTGGGGGCTTCTGAGCATATTGCAACTTAGTGGGAGGGTAGACCACAAAATGTGACTTATCACTGAACCTTGGCCTACCAGGAGCCAATGTGGTTCTGAAAAGCATCGTAGGGTAGTCTGATCACTTCCAAAAGAGTTGTTTGGTAGCCAAAAATTCTCAAAGAATAGCAATGTTCCAGCCACACCACACCTGCTGAGCTCCTATAGTGACATAGAGCTGGCTATATGCTACCTGAAGACCCCCTTCTGCCAGGAAATTAAAAAAAAAAAAAAAACAGTTACACCAGCTTCCACCTGTTTTTGTTGCCGGAGCTGTAAAAAGCATCTGGAATGCTGGAATGCATCTGGGAAGCATCTGCCCCCTGAACTGATTCCTATCTCTACCATAGATTTGTGAGAGACTTTGGGCAAGCCACAATCTCAGTGCCTCAGGTACCCAAATCTGTAAAAAAGAGAGAGAATCATTTAGCTGTCTCAGAGGTGTTATTTTCTTGTAAAGTATTCAAATTAATGAATAGAAGAAATTGAGAATGGGTATCATAAAGAAGCTTTACTTTCCAGTGTTGTGAAAGTGATTATGGCCTCCCGATAAACTAATATTCTGTTAAATATTAGCAGGCTCATAGCCACAGGACCTTTACCTCAACGTTTCCACATTACTCCTCAGTAGATAATGTCACACTAATTTCTCATACTATTTATTTGGACTGCTGACATTTGGACAGACCTTTGTAGCTCACACCTCGTTGCTTCTTCACCCTTAAGATATTATACTGTTCAGACAGAAGTATATTGTCATTTTGCCCTTTCCTAACCCAATCCTCCTAGTATAGTGAAGGAAGAGATTTGCCAGTCTTTCAGTATCTTCTTGTATTTTTCTTTAACCTCTTCCAAGCCTCATTTGGAATAGCAATAATACAATGCCTAGATGTAGCATGTCCTATTAGTCTTCAGATAATTAAAGAGACTATTTTCTGAGATAGCAAGAAATTTTAGCTACACATTACTGATTCAAGAACGAACTCTGATCGAAATTTCTACTTTTCTTATGACTCAAATCCGTCAAAGATTGTCAGAATATCAATTTTTGTTTTTCAAAGGAAAATTAACATCTGTGCAGTGAGAATTGTTTCCCCATCCTCACTTCAGTTGTTGTATTTTTTCTAATTATGTTGAGACTTCATAATGAATTCTTCAAACGTTTTTTAAAGCATGCCTTTCAGTTTGACAAGGTATGTAACATCATATCATGACATCCTTACTTGCAATCTGTTGTGTGTTATGAAGGATAGATATGCCAATTGTTCCCTAGGTAAAAGTGAAAGGTCAGGAAAGCTTGCTTTGTTTTCAGATCTCAGAGCTGGTCTGCTTAGTCTTTATTCTACTTAGAAGAAAATTTGGCACATCTCTAAAGTACTTTTTTTTAAGCTCATTATTAGCTTAATTTTAAAACCCTCTGGTTTTAACATACTTAAGACTCACACTAATGGTATTATTGAACCCAAAGATATTCTTCAAAAAAGAAGCATCAGCACCACAAGTCTTCTGCATTTAAATTTTAAGGCCCCAGTCCTGCAACTAGATCCAAATAAAAGGAATGAGTAGCCTTACTGACTTCAAAGGGACTCTACTTGTGTGTCTCTGATTGGACAATCAAGGCCTAAGGTGCTATGTTCTAAAGAGTATTTCTAGAGAGCTAAAACTTTATCCAACAGAATTAAACAAATAAACCCCACTCTTAGAATGGGTTGGGCGTTAATATTTGGAAAATGTGATGGTGGGGTGATGATTTTAACCAATTTTAAATAACGCATTCCCCTTATTCTAGATTGGCTTCTAAGAAAGATGCAGCAAAATGATTCTCTCACTTGAAGATAGTTCATAGTAGCCTTTTTAAAAAGTAAGGCTTTTGGGGGTGAGGGTAGGAGAAAGGCGGTCTTTATTCCACATTCTGCTGTGTCTCTTAATTCTGATTTAAACTAAAATGATTCCTTATCAAGTTTGCCTTAACTATTTAAAAAAGAAACTAAAGGTGCTTAGGCCAAAACCTCAATCCTACACTACTTCTCTTCTTGGAATGATCTCTTCTCTTTCCTGGTGTTCTTACTCTTTTCCTGCTCATGTTCTCCATCTTTTTTATCTTATTCTTTCCATCATTTTATCTTATCAACATTTTTACCAAATGTATCTCATTTATCATTTCTGCCTTTTACTCTGCTGACTGTATTTACTGAAGTTTTATGTTCATTTAAAAATAAAACTTCAAATAAAAATAAATTAAAACCTTGACAATCTCCTAAGCCTTGCTTCATAATTATATTAATTTAATAATTTGTCTCACTATTCTATAACCCTCCTCACAAACATTTTTTTATGAAGGTAATTGTTGCCTCAGGCAACCTTAGATTATTTTCAGTCTTTTTTATGGTTTTGTTTTTTTCCTGATTTTGTTGCCTGAGCAGTTCTCTTTCCTATGTTTCTCTCTGGTTTGTCAGCTGGAGCACTGGCCAATGCACTACACTCAGCTTTGTCTGTGCCTTTCTACAAGGCCAGCTGATGGGTTCCCTGTGGTAGATATGGTTGACATATTATGCTAAATATTCTGTGCCTTCAGATTGAGAAATTATGGTCCACCTTTGAAGTTTGTCGCACAACCTCCCCCCCTTCATGCATGAATGGCCACCACAAGGCAGGAGTCATAATCACCACAATCTCCCCACTACTGTCATGGTGCATTCCTGCTGAACTCAGGTACCAGTAAGGATGGTGCCTCTTACCCCAGTGCTTCTCTATCAAAAGCAGGAGTCAGCAAGGACAGTTACTATGGAAAATTCTCTCCTACCTCAGTGCCCTATGATAAGCAAGTGCAGAAATAGGTTAAAGGCTAAGACACCAGCATTTTTTTGATTTACTGAGAGCAGCACCTCCTCCCTTCTTGCCCAAGTGCATATACCAAGAGAGGAAGAGGAACGACCCTGCCCCCATCATTCCTTGCTGAACCTGAGCAGAGAGGAAATTTCAGGAGGGAGACTACTACCCATTTTGATAGATGCAGTGCTGAAGAAATGCTGATAGCGAAGTTTGGTATGGCAAATCACTCCTGCTTTGAGGCACCCAGGAGTGACAGTTGGGCCAGATGGTTGCTTAACACTACTCTTTCTAGCTAATCCTCCCCCACTCTCCCTGGCACTCTTTCAGAAGCTACCATGAGGGCATATGGTATTATGACAACATATCTCAAACATGCTTGTCTCATGTTTCATTGGCTGAACATCTTGTCACTCAGTGTATTGGAGAGAGTGAAGTGAAACTTAGAGAAAAGATTCCATCTTGACTGATCTCTCAGTAAAAAGCTGCTACACTTCTAATGCACATACAGGTTATTATAGGCTATTCCTCCAAACACAATGGTACTACTTTTAATATATTAATATATTTTAATATATTTTGCATTTGCCAGCATAAAAAAGGGTAGATTTAGTTATGACTAAATAATAGTTTCACACACATTTCTGCAGAGCAGTGGTGATGCACACATTTGAACTGTGTGTTTACATCATGGAAAAACTCTCAGTTATAAAAAAGCTGTTTAAAACTAGAGAGGATCAAATAGCAAAGGACCTGAAGTGTAAATATTTGTGTTCATAGAAGTGCTAAGTTTGGTTCACTATACATGGGTATTGTGTTATTCATAAGTCATAAGTATTCTAATAACTTCTGGGTATTTGTGAAAACCCAAAATGAACCCAGCAAGTTTCAATACATATATCAAACAGTATTTGCTATTTGAATAAGCACAGAACAAAGTTAGTGAATAGGGCTGGTTGAAAAATGTTGAATGAAACATTTTCCTATCGGAAAATGAGATGAGATTGAAAAAAATCTATTTTAAGATAAATTTCAGCAGAATTTTCCTTTGGGAAAATTGAATCAAAATATTTTGTTTCTTGACCTGAAAAAAAAAATCACAAAATATTTTTGGTTGAATTGCATTAACCTGTGTTCACTCGAGTAGAATCATAGAACTGGAAGGGAACTTAAGAGGTCATATAGTCCAGTCCCCTGAACTCAAGGCAGGACTAAATATTATAGTATTGAGATGGCTCATCGGAGTTATAGTTCCCAGTCCCTCTTGTGCCCCATTAGAATCTCATGGGACAATGTGGTGATTAAGAGACCATGGTGCCTCACTGGAAATGCAATTCTGAAAGGAGCAAGGTCCACAGGGGAGAATGGAGACATGACCTGGAATGACAATTCTCATTTGGCACTGTGACAGTTCAGACAGATGCAGAGATCATCATCAACACAACCCCAAAATGAATGTTTCAGGTCAACAAATTGAAACTAATCATTTTGATTCAGAAATGACACGTTGTGTTTTGATCAAATATATCATAATGATACATTTCAACATTTCCAAATAAAAATGCAGAACTTTTCATTCTACAAAATATTTTGATATTTCTACAATGTGTTCTGACTGCAGATACAACAAATGCCAAAACACTGGAATTTCCCTCAGAACAGAAATTGCATTTTTAATCAACTGTTTTTGTGCATAACCTATAATCTGACAAGTGTTCGTGCAAATTTGATGACTACATAAAAACGACCATCTGTAGAATTCAGAAACGCTAAATAAATAACTTAACAAGGCATTACATTTGTAATCCACATTCTATGTACTGATAACTCATGTTAGGGAAAAATCCTATCGAAATTAAACAGAAAACAAAAAGCTTCTATAAACTCTTTGAACCTCCCATGGAATTGAATACAGAACTATATTTGTGTTATAGGATAGTTAGTATTTTTTAACTCTGTTTCTCCCTTCTGCAATTATGTTGTCACTTCTATTGTACAGATTCTGCCAATAATAATAGCCCTTAAGACACATATCTTTTCAACAGGTAAATCAGAGGCCATCAGTGTCCAAAAGTTGTGTACTAAATGAAAACCTCCTCTATATCCTGCTCTGAGGATACTGAGAGCATAAAAAGATGAGTCAGAATCCTTGATCTAATGTCTCTAAACAGTCATGAAAGTCATAAATAACCTCTTTAAAAGGCAGCAGATTACAAAGGATTAAGTATGTACTGACTGTAGGTGACAAGTGTAAATAATCAGAACACTACTCTTTCCTACACAAAACCTTAATCAATACACACTTGTGTATGTGCATGAATCTTCCATGCAGTGTTTTCAGAATATATCCCTGAACATTTTAGATACTAGCCAGGCCAGTCAATCATATTTACATTTTGATTTCAGCATAATATTTTAGACAGGAGCATAGGTATCTTAAACCTATTTGCACTAGCGGGAAACTAGTCTCCCTATTATGCCCAGACTACTTTTCGGGATAAGAAAAGCAGTTTCCTTAGTACTGAATGGTCCATGAATTCAGTCAATCCATTGGACTTATTCAAGGAAGCAGAATACAGTTGACTTCTCCAGCTGACTGGAAAACTGAAATTGATGGATGCTTCAAGCACATTCTCAGGATCAATCATTCTAGACCAGTTTAAAGGACTGTAACATCCACACACACATGCACAGCCTGACCATACTGTTGCTCTCAGATCCATTTTCTACAGTTTTGACTTTACGTTGTAGTTCACTAGGTTATACTCTATTAAATTACAGCAAGAATAAGTTATTAATTCTGCAAATACAAAATCCTTTCAAATAGAGTGGGTAAAAGCTATTGTCATTTCCAAGATTGAAGAATACATTCATAGCTATCTGCTGACATGGACTCTAGAAGAAATGGTCAAACCTGAAATGTCTTTTCTTGTGAGAACTTATTTTAAAGCTAATTTCTAAGAGGTGCCTTCATCTTTGTACCTCTAATGTATGCTTGGAAATAATGGCCAGATGGCCGAACGAGGATTGTCGATTTCTTTCCCCACAAAGGAAGTACACAATTATTTGTCTTCACAAGTTGGTAGGCACAAAACAGAAGGCCAAGTTAAGAGCTCTGTAACAATGAAACCCAAAGGGAAAAAAATCTTTTCCTGCCTTTGCACTTCTGACAAACCCCTTGTTAGCTGAACAGGTGTTATTGCATTACTCTTTCAAAGAGAGGGGACAAGGTTTGAGGAGAAACAACTCTTTGGGCTTCCTGGTTGCCTGCATTCAAGAGTCAGGCAGGAATGGGCCATCTGTGACTCAGAGGATTAAATTATTTGCAAATCCTGTGAGCCCCTCTCCCCCACCCCCCAACTCCCTGAGGCTATTGAAGGCTCCTGTATTGAGGCTATGAAGGCTCCTAGAGTCTCATGACTGCAATAATGGTTACAGAGCTACATAATAATAATGGCTACATAACTCTCAAGAGTTGCTCCACACTGTCTTTGGCAGCATGATATCTTTCTTGAAGTACACCAGCACCCAGCCCAGTTGTTTGAGCTGGGCTTTGAAGATTGGATTCCCCCTCCCCGCCCCCGAGAAAATGTCCACTTGTTAAAGTTACACTTGAGGGACAAAATATTCAAAATTGTTTCAAAGACAGAAGTTTTGTTACACTACACCTATGATGTCATTTATTTCACCTGATCCCTAAAATCCATTCAAATTATGGGACTCACTTTAGCAAAATGATAGTACACCACATATTTTTAAATCATTAGTTTAAATGTGACTTTATAACAGGCAGATACATACCACATTTTCCCTTATAACAAAGCCAGCTAATAGACTTTTTTCCTGCACATCCTAAAATCCTTTGGGGAAGTTGATCAGATTTCCTTCCGTCACCAGATAGAATAGCATCATTATTGATTTTATTTAAAATATATATATATATATATATATATATATATATATATATATATATATATATATATATATAAATATATAATATTGCACACACACACACACAATACACATAATATCATGCTGTCTGATCTACAGTACATTAGGCAATACATTTATAATGCCTTGGACAAAATGATTTTTTAGAAAACCTATTCAAGGTTACAGGTGAGTTTCCTGCTCTTTGCAAGCATTCTCCTTTCTAACAAAGAAAATAGAAAATAATTCTACTGAGTACCATAATTAGCTCTGTATAACTCTCACATTCTACTGAGTAGCTTTAGTTTAACCATACTAATGAGGATTTTGTATTTGAAATTCCATTTGTTTATTACTGAGTCAAAGTACTACTTCAGCTGATAAAGACACAAACCATTAGACAAACCAAGGCCCCAAGATTTTAATGGAACGGATGAAACATAAGAGTACAATATCTGATAGAGTATTACTTTATAGACAAAGGAATAGTTAGATTGATGTAAGGGAGACTTTCATTATTTCTTTGACCCATTCACTGGGCAAAATAGAAGGAATGGAAATTGTTTAATTTTATAAAAGCTGAGTGAGAGCTCACAATTTCATTGTTTTTTTTTTTTTTAGTTCTGGCTTGTTTTATTTGGTTTTCTTCCTAAGTAAGTTGGTGGTTACTCTTTGCTTTATGAATACTAATAGCCAAAAATGCAGTTGTGGATCAACCAAACTATTCAAATTCACCAAATTGCTTTGGCCTAATTATTTTTTCTGGTGTAGATTCACAAGGGGACTGAGGTTCGATTCACAAAACTGAGGAGGATGAAGTGCCCCCTTTATATCCAATGGTATCATGGTTCTAGTACTCAACTGGGATGGAGACAAGTTCAAGTTCCCATTCTACCTAACTCAGATTAGGGACTTGGCTCTCTCACACTGCAGGTGAGTACCCTAATCACTGGGCTATGGAGTTTGCTGGGGTGGGTGTCAGTTTCTCCTGTTGAAGCTGTTCTACTTTGTATAACTAAATATTAATTGAATCAGGGACTGGAATCCCTCCATCCCAGATGAGTGCCCTAATTACAGGCTCTAGAGTCTCTCTCCTCTCCCCAGCCCAATAAGTATTTCAGTATTTATACAACATGTAACAGCTGCAATGAGAGAGATCCATCCCCAGAATACCCTATAAGTCAGTGGATGGGGCAACTGACTGCAATGTGGGAGGCCCAAGTTCAACTCCATGCTCCCAATCAATCATAGAATCATAGAATCATAGAATATCAGGGTTGGAAGGGACCCCTGAAGGTCATCTAGTCCAACCCCCTGCTCGAAGCAGGACCAATTCCCAGTTAAATCATCCCAGCCAGGGCTTTGTCAAGCCTGACCTTAAAAACCTCTAAGGAAGGAGATTCTACCACCTCCCTAGGTAACGCATTCCAGTGTTTCACCACCCTCTTAGAGAAAAAGTTTTTCCTAATATCTCAACTTAGTGCATAGCACAATAGCCATCAAAGAATCACTGTAATTTGAAAATATACGTATCAAGGTCATTCAAATACCAGCGGAGAGCACTTATTAGTGTGTGTAAATTCCTTCTTATCAATATAAGAATATTAAAACACACACCCTTAGCATTAATGGTAATTAAGCAAGTAACTCCATTTACACTAAACTGCATATTAACTTAACTCTTATTTTAGTCTTTATTAGTGCAGTAGTCTTACATAATGTAGGTGATGTTTAAAGACATGATTTTTCCTTTTTGGGTTATTGAGAGTAAAGTGAATGTTTGTCAGCCAGACTTGTGGTAGACCACAACCATACCTAATGGGGATTCAAGTTCAGATCCTAGGGCAGGAAGCATGTCACTCTAATGAGAATCCCAAATCTTGCTGACTGAAGGAGTGTCATCATCATGCTTTAAGAGCCCCTGGAAAGAACACGATGGGTAAAACTCACTGCAGGCAAAGGCATTGAGATTCAGGGCCTTTGAGGTACACATGAAAAAAATAGTTTTAAATAGGGGACAGACAGTCCTTCATCCTACCAAAATGAACTTCTATTTTTCTGAGATATGAACTTTTCTTTTTCACAGAACATTTGAACAACACATGAATGGGAATCTTTATGTAGATAGCCTAGATCACTGCCTCATACACATCCATTACTATGGGAACAATATATTGAAAGAACTAATAGGTGTATGAGGGGGTGCTTCACTCACTGCTAGGCAGGGGCCTCCTCCTAGTCATTCTGGGGAATAACTCACCAGATTAATACCCCTTTCTGGGGCTCCTCTTTGCCCCTCTCTCTCTGGGGGTCTGCAGCTCATCTCTTAGCCCACAAGTTGCTGCCTCTTAATGAGACAGCCTTCCAGCCAGGTCACTATACACATTTTCTTCTGTAGTACTAAAGTGTTCCTTTAGCAATCGTGGGTAGCCTTCCCATTCGCTGCCACATAATGCCATTCCTTCAATGGCTGGCAGGGAAACCTGGGCCTGCCTTCTACTCCAGGTTCTGGCTGAGGGACCCTCTAATCAGCAGTCAAGGTCTGTTCCGTTTTAAAGCTTATTGCCTTTCCCTAGCATCTAGCACACCTCCTTCTCTGGGTTTGCTAGCCTCCTAACAACTCCCACACAGGGAGTGACTGTTGATTATCTGTCACTATAGCCTCCAAACACTCTTTCCTTCTCCTAGGGAATGATTTCAGGCTTCCCAAGCAGCCCCGTTCTCCTGCCAATTTTCTGTTTTCATAAGTCCAGTGCAGCTCATTTCTCCCCAGCTGGGCTCCTTTCCTCAGTCAGAAGATTACTTAGGCACCTGAATCCTCTCAGCTGTGGCCTGTGAGGTTAATTATCCTCCTTCACAATCTGCCTTAACTCTTTCAGGGAAAGTGTGGGGTGAATGCCCCTTCACGTTCTCATTTTTCTTTCCTTTGCATTTTCCAATTTTAGTCACCAATCTGACTAATTCTTTAAATACTGAACAAAATCAGAGAAATATATGTTATAGGTTTATCTTCAACAAAACTTTACCAAGCAAGCACTTTTTCATTTACCATGCTTAGGGTTCTGTTTCTGTTATTGGTGTGTTTTCTCTCACCATAAGATCAGTCTGCTGTATGCTTGAGAAGGGTTTGGGCTTAGAAGGCTCAGAATCTTTCAGAGACCATAACAAAAATCACATGCATATGCCCAAGCATTTCTATATTATTATGAATACATACCGGTTTACTAATATAAATGCACAAGTTATTGACTATATATACACAAGACTTCCTATCCTAAGCAACATGTTTGATATATTAATTATGAGAACCATATCACGTTTGCATATTCTGAAATCACATGATCAGATAACTCAGGGTCAAGTCATTTTTCTAACTTAGAAAACATTCCTTACAATTTTTTGTGTGCGCATCCTCAAATGAGACTTTAAACTGAAAGGTCCTGTGTAAACTACATTTACATAGACGTTCCCCCTGAGAAAGTACAGGGTTTTGCCCCAATGCCCTTGGCCAGTATTCTCCCTCCCAATAACATTATGCAGTATATTGTTCACCAGCTGATTGCTGCTACCTGTCCCAAAGATGTCTTCCCTTGGGGAAAACAGTGAGATCTTTCTTTTGGTGGAAGAAACTCTGCCAGGACCTGATGGAGATTCTCAGCAACACTTAATCAGAGCTATGCTATCAAGCATTCTCTGTGGATGCAGCTGCCCTAGGATAAGCAGCAGGATAGTTGCGTTGAAAGGAAAATAGCACATGGCTATCTTACCTTTATTACCTAAGGTTCAGGTCTGGAGCACTGGGAGATGCTAATCCGCCTGTTCCCAACCCAATCACTGCTCTTCCTTGCCCAGGTCATCTGGAGCACCAGGTGATGCTAATCTCCCTGTTCCCAACCCAATCCCTCCTCTTCATTGCCTAGCTCATCTCCATCCCATTGTTCTAACAGATTATGAATCTGCAGTACCGGAAGAGAAACAGTGCCACCAAGACAATAGACTGCAATATTCATTGAGGAAGGTGGTGATTCTGGCTAAGGAGGCCTCTTCTATGTGGGTATTTAAGCAGATAATCTGTGTCCGTGAACAAATGGAGGACAGACGATCTGGGCCATAGTTTGTGAGATCATTTTTAAGGAAAAGCAAAAAAATAAAACATCCTAAAAATAGACAACTACTTCAGCAAGGTTTCTGTTCCTTTAGTTTTTAGTGCATGGGCAGGCAGCATAGCATCTTGCCTTCCTGGCGCAATTATATATTACTATGATTCCTGAACTACTTCAACAGAGACCTTCAAGGGCACAAAATCAGACCAATTGTCTGAGGATAAGATACACTCTGGTAAGTACACCCAAGTGGTAATTCTAGAATGATAAGACACATTTGATCTCCTTCACCACATGCTTGGTGTACGCTCGAGTAAAGAGGACCAACAAGCAAGGTATTACAGTTGCAACATACTCATAGTTTGCAGAACTCTGTTTCTGCATATATATTTCTCATTGGCAGCAATAGGGTTAAAATGGCCTCTCTCTGGAGACATCAGATAGCTTGAGATAGCAGTGATTTTGTCTGTATGGTAGGCATAATTTACTGATGTTTTTCTAACATCTGGAGTCAAAATGTCACATCTGACTGACAGCTTCTTTGTACTTATAGCTAAATGAAAAGAGAAAGTCAGCAACAAACTGTTAAGCTGAAGGCAAACAAAAGATGTTTGCTGTCCTCTCATAAAGTTCTAAATTATATCTTTTTAAAGTCATTGAACAAGGCAAGCTATGTAATATAGTTTAAGGTGGATCTAGAATGAACCAATTTTTGTTCCACTGGGTTTGGGAAAGATGATCTTTATTTTAGAGTATTAATGTGAGTTTTTCATAAGCAAGTATTAAAAAGAAATTTGAATGTATGTCCTCATTCCACATGGATCACAAGCCAAGCAAAAGAGGGAAACATAAATAGGTTACTTGCTATGACCACATCACTTAGATAACAATACTAGACACTTGGGAAGTGCTGATTGATTGATGGAAAAAGAAAATGCTGATAGTACCTCTGTCAATACTACTGTATCTCAGAACATGGAAGTATCTGCAGGAAAGTTATTAATAGCAGGTACTTTGTTTATAAAATAAAAATTATTATGAATTAAGTCCTTAACTGAAGTGTTCCAGACTCAGTGCAACCTACTTTAAGTAATATATGACCAGTATAAACCTAACGCTTAAAATTCAGACACATGCCACATTACTCACTATTGGATGAGTGAAGCAGATGGGGAAAAAATAGAGACTTATCTAAACCTGAGTCAAACATCAAACAAACAAACAAACAAAATGCATTTTCAACTGTAGAAAATAGTGGTGTATGTTATTATGTGTTTGTTGGCTTTTTGTTTAGGATAACCTTATTTACTTCCAGGTGGTGAGTCAATAAGAATGTTACAGAAATCATCTTAAATGATGGCTATTACAGCTCATTATATATTATGTACATGCTAAATAGTTTTAGGCAGAGGGTGTATTTCACTAGTCCACCCATAAAGCCTGATGGACACAGCTGTTTGTTCTCTAAAGGAGAATTACTTTGTAGCGTAGAAAAAGTAAGGGTGTTAATTCATTCTATATACAAACTAATTGCTATAAGAAGTGACAATGCATTTATAGATAGTGAAAATTGTATTAAGAACAGAATAAAATCAAATTTGTGTTTATACTCATGGAATTCCAAAAGGATTTACAATGCAATTGCATCTGATGATAGTGTAGCAATTGTACATGATATCTATATGCATCAGCTATACACATGTTCAGGAATAACTACTAAATGCTATGTATGCTACAACCTGCTTTGAGGAGAGACTAGGAAATTCTGGAAAGGACATTAGTGTTCCCCTCCACTCTTTGAAATATTATTTTAGAAAATAGCACATATTCTTGGAATTCCACCCACAATATCACCAAATAGTGGGCAAAATTAAGGGGCTTCTATTTGAAATTATAACTTCAACATCACTCTTCTATAGGAAAAAGAAAGTAGGTCAATCCTGTCCTTCAAATACAAATCTTCATGTTTGAAAATATAGTTAACCCATTTCTCCTCAGATTACTTTGGCTTTCCTCCATAGGTGTGGAGCCAGCATAGGGTGAGTGATCAGCTTGCAGTGTACTCCAGTAATCCCAGCTGGCACATGGTCCTTTAGAAACATATGCCAACAAGGAGTATCGCAGTACCCAATCTATCATTTTTACCAAGAGCTGGTCCTGTCTCCAACCCTTTTGAGGTTCATTCATGACTACTCAAATTCCTTTGGATTTGGACCCCAGAATTTCTGCTTCCCTTTAAGGGGGATGAAAAACCACCCACTGGGATCCAGGCATTGCTTATGCAGGTCTTGCAGAACCAGCAGAGACAGTAGGAGGCACCATTATAAATGCAGAAATATTTAATGAAGCTGGTAGAAAAAGCAGTCATATTTATTTAAATCCTCTGAGAATCCTGAGAAGTGATCAGGGGCTGAAGAAGCTGAGAATGGAAAAGAAGTTCTGGGACCACGAGGCCAGAGGCCTAACTGAGTGTTTTGCCTCTGGGCAGAAGGGACGCACGAGAAGGGAATGTCCTATATATACTGGAACATGAAGGCTTGCCTGGAAGTGAGAGGTGCTGGAAAGTCCCAAAGAGTCCCAACTGGTGAGAGAGGAGGAAAAAGAGGGGCCTGCTTTTCCTGTGAAGAAAGGGGACATGTGGGGAGTCATTATCCTTACAAGAAAAAAGAAACTAGCCTCAAAAATGGCAAGGCATCAATAAACGACTGGAAGGAAGTGCCAGAGGCCCAGAGCATGTGCACAATGCTTGTAGAGAAAGCCAATGGAGTTGTAGATAGAGGTTGAAGAAAAATTGGAGGGAAGAAAGAGTACCCCAAAGATAAAGTGAAAGGATACAGGTACAAATACAGAAAGTAACCAGACTACTATGAGAGAGAAAGTGTTGGGAGAGTCTGTGGAGCAGGGGGAGAAGCTACAAGAGAAGTTAATGGCTACAGATCAAGCCTTGCAAGTGGTCCTGCAAGACTTTGCATTCCAGAGAGAAAAGTTTTGGGACACAATGGAGAAGAAGGGTAGACTGGTTCTCATGGTGGATGACCTATAGCAGGAGCTGACCTGTTGCTAGACCTGGCAGTTCCAGAGATGGCACCTGTGCCCCCAAGGGTTACAGGTTTTAGGGAAAGCATATGTAGTGGGGTGCCCACCCCACACAAGGCCTGAGTAGGAAACAAAGGCCAATTAACCCTGTGACAGGCTTCACTTTCAGGAGAGTCAGAGGTAAGGTCTAATTGAAGCCCAGCTGGGCAGGCTGGGTTAGTATATAACCAGGAAGTGAAGAGCCAGCAGGGTCTGCAGGAAGGAACTCTTTAGTCACTCCCTAGAAAGAAGGGGATTGGTAAGAAACAAGGAAGAGTCCTAAGAGGGGAGTAAATCCTGGGATCCTGCATGGGAATACAGACTCTGACAAGTATCTGAGAGTGTGAAGTAGCCAGAGGGAACAGAGAAGTGTTCAGTGGTAAACCAAGGAGGCTGGGGTGTGGGGGAGAGGGAAGGGAGATAGTGACTTGGTCTGGGAGCAAGTAGACAATAGTTGATGGACGTAAGGTTGGAACCCAGAGTAAAGGATGGGCCTGGTTCCCCTACCAGCCCTGGGAAAGTGGCACAGTCTGAGCAGTGGAATGGAAGACTGCCTGATCATCCAGCGAGATTTGATATCCCAGAAGAAGAAAAGTATAGTAACCTGGCTGCAGGGCCAAGCCGTGAAGAGGAGGCACCCTGAGTTATGAAAAGGGATCAAATGAGTCGAGAGAGAGAAGGAGAGAGCCAGGGCAAGTGACTGGTCAAGAGCTAATCCCCAGACGCAGCCACAAAGACACCACAGCAATGGGTAGTAAATCCCATCTCAGTTCTGTAAAGCAGTAAGTCAGTCTGTCACAAGGAATATTGATGTTCAGGTTGTTTTAGGGTTCAATTAAAGAACCTGAATGCAGCAACAGGTCATACAGGATCTTTCAAGCACTTCCCCGCATGATAAATTTAACCCCTTGCTTCTGGCCTATTATGGAAAAGTGCAGGTCCAACTCAATGCACGCAAGCTGAAAATCATCATTCCTCCTTGCATCCAGGTTGCACAATACCTTTTGCTGCCAGAATGACCTCATCAGCCCACAATGGTGCAGAAAAATAAAAGGGGAAAATGCTGTTTTGAAGAGAAGATCCTGAGTTCTAGACCAACTTACCAACATGCAATGGCCATCAACTCCCTAAAGACCTTGGGGAGTGACAAGGGCAGTTCTCTTTATGGACTTTAGCCTAGCCTCCTTTTCCATTGCACATCTTATGAGACATTTGTCTTGTCCATATAGGGCCTCTTTTTCTGAGACAAGATGGAAAAGGCCAGAGCATGTAAAAATGCAGTCACTGGAGCAATAAGTCATTCAACCTGTTCTTCCATGGCAAGCCAAAGGTTGTCAGGCTTCTTCTAGCCCTGAAGTAAAGAAGCTTGAAAAACATTCCCTACAGGGCTGATCAGTGCTCATTGCTACTGACTACTACAACAACCCCACACCTGCAAGATGCAAAGGGACTCTTGGATCCCTACCAGCTGTCCCTCTGCCTCTGGTATTAGCTGCCAAAATCTCTGAGTCTGCAACTGAGACACAGCACCAGCATTATGGCTATCAGCTCCTGCCATGTGGCAAACCTGAACACACACATACACGACTGTAGTCAAAGCAGAGCAAATATCCTCATGACTTTCATTATCCTTGGGGACCCTAAATGTTTGGTGGTTGATAGTATGGCCACCAGACCAGAACATAACCCTGCAATTAAATAAGTGATCCCACAAATCACTACTGCTGCTAAATCAGAGTATTTCTAGGAAGGTTGTGTCTGTCCCCTTTTTTCCATCAGACACCCAGCCTTCTTGCCATCACTCAGCACAACAACCCTGTAAAAATAAATTGTGAAACCTAAACTTCCCACGCCACCTTCAGTGCAGCTGCAGATCCAAGGAATATTTCTCAACTGATCTCCACAGAGGGACTCTTTAAATCTTTCCAAATTTCTTCCTATATGCCAAGATCCTTTCTTATTTGCCTCATTATCCTTATATGGTGGTGCTAGAACATCTTACAGCCACTGGAAAGGAATATATATCTACTACCACTCCATATGCAAAAACCAAGTTTTTGACATTTTTCTGTTGGTATTATAGAGGCTAAGAAAATACTTACTGTGAACCCGGCAGACCTTCTGGTCAATGTGCTTTTTTTGTATTATCTGAGTGTAGCTGAATAATTAGATACAGCATACACTGAATGCTGCCAACTAAGTAAGAATTGTGTGGGGCAACTAAGGTGTATTTGCGGACTTCTCTTGGGCAACCTTTGCAATGCAACACCCTCTCTAACTGAATAGTGGGGTTTCTCTGTGCAACAAGGAAAATATCTCTCAATTCTCCTTCTTACATATATTCTTGGTTATGGAATGGTGTATACCCAAGGGATTTCTTTCTATATCTGGTTATTATTTTAATTATTTACCCAACACAGTCGATATGCCTGAGCTGGTATAATAGGTGGTAACTTGCTCTTAGCCTCGAGGGGATTACAATAAAAAACAAAGACAGATCATGTTGTTTGATGTTTACTTTCTTATTAACTTGTATTTAGCCCCTATGGCAATGGACACCTAAGACAGAACTCACCTAATTGGTTAAGCAGGTGAAGCAATTGTAAAAACAGTGCAGATATCTGTGTTAAATATATTTCTTTGGTGAGTTATAGTTGAAAAGTCATCAAGTGTGTTAGTAATATTTCCCTAAACAGGACTGGCTCTAGGCACCAGCAAAGCAAGCACGTGCTTGGGGCGGCACAATTCCAGGGGCGGCGTTCTTCCAGCCACCCTTTTTTTTTTTTTTCTTGCTTGGGCAGTTGTGCTCTCGGAACTTGGGGTGGCAAATTTTTTGCTTGGGGCAGCCCTGTCCCTGAATTCCCCTGAAGTTACAAACTGAATATACTTCTTCATCTCCTATCCTAAAGTATTAAATAGTGCATTGCCGTTATGTTTCAGCCCAGAGACGGACAAGTTCTAGATATGAGTATGGGCTTCATTCTCCTCTCACTTACACAAATATAACTCCATTGGCTCCTCTAGAGTTGCTCAGGATTCACATCAGTGTCAGAGAATCACATTTGAGAATTTAAGGAATATGTTTATATTTTAACATTATAAGTATTTACTACAATTATTTGGCAGGGAGTACTCTGTAGGAAGATATCAGTATCTTTTACCGAAATTAAATTCCTTTATAAAAAGGCTGCATAAACAGTGTATACAGTATTTTATATAAGCTGCTTTCATGCTTTTAAACAGATATTGAGCTGACACAGTTAAAAGGTTCTATTGGTTTGAAAGATTCTACCAGTACTGGAAAATTTTCTCATTCTAAATAGGGAATTGTATGAGAACAAGTAATATCTTTCATACCTATTGAACATTTCAATTTCACCAAATGTGAATATGTGTATACAAACACATATATAATTATAGACATATATCATAGAAAGTAGACAATATAGCTTGGGTATTTTAAATATTCTAATATTCCATTCTGGACAGAAGGTTCATATTCACTTGAAACTTTGAATCATTAAAGTTTCAGATTTGTCAGTCTGTAAGCCTTAAAAATGTCTTTAAATAACAGCTTTAGATCAAAGACTGATTTCTAAGCATTTCCATCTGGAAACAGCTTGCTTCATAAGATCAAAAAGACATGTTTATATACCATGACAAAGTTCCTGCTCTACCTTGGTGGGTGTTGCGCTTATATGCGGATTTGCTCAACTTGGAGCTTCATGGTAGCCCTCAGCTTGGCCATTTTTCTGAATTCACAGTCCAGGTCGACTCCTCCTGTGTCTCACCAGAAGTTGGGAAGATTTGGGGGGAACCCGGGCCTGCCCTCTACTCCGGGTTCCAGCCCAGGATGCTATGAAATGCAGCTGTCTAGAGTGCCTCCTGGAACAGCTGTCCGACAGCTACAACTCCCTGGGCTACTTCCCCATGGCCTTCTCCCAACACCTTCTTTATTCGCACCATAGGACCTTCCTCCTGGTGTCTGATAATGCTTGTACACCTCAGTCCTCCAACCATCTGCGTTCTCACTCTCAGCTCCAAGTGCCTCTTGCTCCCAGCTCCTCACACGCACACCACAAACTGAAGTGAGCTCCTTTTTAAAACCCAGGTGCCCTGATTAGCCTGCCTGAATTGATTCTAGCAGCTTCTTGATTGTCTGCAGGTGTTCTAATCAGCCTGTCTTAATTGTCTCCAGAAGGTTCTGATTATTCTGGAACCGTCCCTGTTGGGAAACGGAACGTCCTTTGCTTGCTCCTTAGCTATTTGCTTTCTATTCTTTCCTAAAGCCCCCTGGCCTGGATTTTTCTTACTTTTTGCACCTGCCTTAGTCCCCCCCGACCGGGCCAGACGCTTTTTTTTGTTTCTTTTGATTCTTTGGTTTTTTTCCCGGCTACGTGCTTCGGCCCTTAGCTTGCCAGCACCCGCCCCCGCCCCCCCACGCCTGCTTTCGGGCGCAGCTATTTGCCTCAGCTGAGCCCCCGGAGGAGGGGAGAGAAGATTGCCGATTTTGCTGTCCGGAGTGGAGAGTGGAAACCCCCAGACCCAGCCGTTTTGCTAGCAGCTCGGACTTTACAACATTCTCAGCATGCCGGAAGCCTTGGAACACAGCCAACACAGCTGGAGAAGAAGATTTCAGAAGACAGGAGAAATAATCCAGGACAGCTATAAATCTTCGTGAAGGGGGCCGTAAGACTGAGTAATTTTCTGAATTACACTCTCGTGGGGGGGAGTTTGACTGTGGTTACTTGCGTTTGTGGTGGCACAGGGGGTGTGGCGCGGAGACCGCCACCCCCGATCCATCGGTGCCCCTACCCCCCCATCGTTATTACAACTGTCACGGCCCCGCCGCCGTCTGTCCCTGCTGGCAACCTGGCATTTCCCTTCGGATCCAGCTGTTCACTTTGAACTTTGCCTTCCAGACCGGACATAACAGCCGACCAACCGAGACTCTTTGGACAAACGTGTGTGGGTCTGCCCCCCACCCCCCGCCCCCGGATTGCTTATCCCACAGCTTGCTCCTATTACTGGACCCCAATTTTGTTTCTTCCCCCCCTCCCAGTCCAACCCCCTCGGCATTCCCCCCCTCCCCGCCTGCAGCCTAGCGGGGAGGAGTGGTTTTTTTCCTGTCCCCCTCCCCCCTTCTCCTTCCAGTGTCTCCCCGTCTCTCTCTGCTCACAATGGTGGGGAATGAGAGGGGCGAGGCCCCTCCAACAAAATCAGTTGTCCCTTCCCCACCTCCCCCCCGCCTGACCCGCAAGGTCCCCGTCCCCACTATTGTTAAGATACTTGCCACCCCCCCCGCTGGGGCACCGGCGGCAGGAGGCACCGGGGTGATTACTGCTGCTGCTGTGCCCACCGCCCCCCCAGATTCTAGGAAACCCCCCCAGCTGGCCGGAAGGGCCAGGGTGGGAAGAAAGGAAAGGGCCCCACTAAAACCACTAAGCCCTCAATGGCAGGGGCTGCCCCCACCGCTGTGGCCTCGTCATCAACCGTGGCGCCCCTCCCTGTGTTTCCCTCCATCAGCTCTGCGATTGTCCCTCCCCCAGCCCCCAGGACGTATGCCCGGGTGGTGATGGGCTCCCCCCTGCCTGCCGCCTCATCATCTCGCCCCCCCCCCGCCTCCGCTACCATCACCAGCGGCCGGGGCCCTTTCCCCGCCTTGACCAGGAGGCACAGTGTCTGTTGCCTCCTGGTGCCCGCCTCGCCCCATGTGGAGATATACGTGCAAGCGTTGGCGAAGGTGGTAGGACCCACAGCTATTGTGGCGGCCTCCAAGATGTATGGGAAGGTCGTTTTTTTCTTAGCTTCGGAGGCTGCCGCCCAGGAGGCAGTGGAGAGGGGCCTGGAGGTGGGGGGGGTGTTTGTCCCCCTGGAGCCACTAGAAGACCTGGGCGCTTGCCTCGTCCTCACCTCCGTTCCTCCCTTCTTACCCAATGCTGCCCTGTTACCCGCTCTCTCCACTCTGGGGAAACTTGCCTCTGTCATCAGCCCTCTCCCATTGGGCTGCAAGGACCCCACCCTCTGTCACGTCCTTTCATTCCGCCGGCAAGTGCAGCTTCTACCGCCGGCAGGAGCGCCTGACAGAGAGGCACTAGAGGGGTCTTTCCTAGTCCCCTACCAGGGAGCCCGCTATCGGGTCTTTTACTCCACCGGAGAGGCCCGGTGTTACCTCTGCCTCTCAGCGGGGCATGTCCACAGAGACTGCCCTTTGGCCCGGGGGGGAGGGGCACCCGAAACCCCCGAGACCCGGCAGGACATCGGCCCTGTCGCTGCCGACGCCCCTGGCTGCCTGGCACCTGAACCCAACCCTCCTCCTACTCGACCCATCGCTGCTCCCATCCGGGCCCAAGAGATACCTTCCCTACTACCCCCGGGTGAGCAAGAGAGTTCCACCCTTGCTCTTACCAATCCAGCAGAGCCTACGGAGGAGGGTGTGGCAAGGATATTACCGGGTATAGGAGAGGGCCCGCCCCAAGGAGAAACCCCCGCCCCTCATGCTGCCTCACCGCTACCCCCCGAACCCCTGAACCATCGCCTCTGCCCTCCGACACGACCCCTGCTAACCAACCCCCAGATGACGCTATGGAGGGCTGGACCCTAGTCCAGGGGAAGCGAGGCAAGCAGAAGGCTCGAGCTCCGCTGCATCCATCCAACGCGGAAGCCCCCCGGAAGACCAGGAAAGGAGGCACTGATATTGAGCCTCCCGCTACGGCCACGAGTGAGATCCATCTGCTGGTGTCGGGAGGTGAGGACGGACTGGCATTGGAGGGCAGAATCCCCCCTCCACGGGAGACCCTCCCCTCCGAGACTCCTGAGGACGCCCCTTCTGCCTGGATACCACCCGAACCCCCCGCGGACCCCGAGGTGACTGTTGAGGCGGGCCCTAGAGGAGAGGCCCCCGGGGTAGCAGGAGCTGGCCTCTCCCCCGTGTATGAGGAGATTGAGGCCCTAGATTTGACCCTGGTCACCCAGGGAGAGGATGATCTACTGCCGGCTGGCCTCGAGCTGGGCAACCTTACCCCAGCCCCCCTTTCCCCATGCTCCCTCCCCCTAATTGCCTTCCCGGGCGAGCACCCTGCAGAAGGTGGTCCACCACCTGATGCCATGGCCGCTAAGACCACCATGGAGCCAGTGCCTAGCATTATTGGGAGCCCCCTCCCTTACCCCTTAACCCTTGACTCTGCTCAGGAGGCACTTTCCTTTAGCTGCTTGCCTCCTGAACCCCAGAGCCTTACCCCTGCCCCTGCCTCCACCCCTGTCCCTGCCCAAGTCCCCTCCCCCTGCAATGCTAATGCTGCCCCTGGGGTTATTTCCTTCCTGCCTTTCGCAGATTCCCCCCAGGGAGCAGTCTTTGCACTTTCTAGTCGCGACCCATTAGGAGTTGCAATTTTTTTCCCTGCCATCCCCTTCCACCCCAAGGTGGGAAATGAATTTAATAACCCCAGCCTGTCAGACGCCCCGTCGGTGGTCCGCACCCTGTCTACCCGCCTTAGCGGACCACGAGGATGTATTAAGAGCCCCACCAGGGAATACCCCGGAAATCGTAACCCAACCCCCCACATGAGCTGCGGCATGCACTACGGAAGTTCTTAAAACACACCCGTGGCGCCCGCAATAGGGTACAGCTAGCTCTTCAGCTATGGGGGGACTTTGACCAAATCCTCCAGGCCACAAGGGCCCT
Organism: Eretmochelys imbricata; assembly: GCF_965152235.1. Taxonomy (NCBI): domain Eukaryota; kingdom Metazoa; phylum Chordata; order Testudines; family Cheloniidae; genus Eretmochelys; species Eretmochelys imbricata. The sequence continues at coordinate 52,124,265 of NC_135575.1, read as the reverse complement.
TATACAGGAGGGCAGGGGGCAAGGAAAGCGCGGTGCTGCGGCCTACGAGCAAGCCCGCAGCTTCTGACATGATCTACTCATCCACGGGATGGGGCACGGGTTGCTGCGCAACCCGCCAGGGGCCCTGAACACCCCCACCAACAAGAAACCCCCAGCCTCCCAGCCCTCCACATGACGCCTCTTATTATTGCAACCCTGAATACCAGGGGCTGTAGGATGGCTCTCCGCAGGTCCCAGGTGCTCTCTTACCTTCGGGAAGGGGGGTACTCTGTAGTCTTCCTTCAGGAGACCCATACGGACCCGATCGCCGAGGACAGGTGGCGGCTGGAGTGGGGGGACGGAGTATACTTTAGCCACTTCACGACTTGGCAAGCTGGAGTGGCGACCCTGTTCTCCCCCAACCTACTGCCTGAGGTGCTAGGGGTCACTGAGGCCGTGCCGGGCCACCTGCTGCACCTTTGAGTCCGTATGGAGGGGCTCGTGGTCAATCTTGTTAACATCTATGCCCCGCAAATGAGCTCCAGGCGGCCACAATTCTATCAGCGGGTGTCCGACTTTCTCGGCACCCTAGATTCGCATGAGTGCCTGGTCCTGGGAGGGGACTTTAACACCACGCTCGAGGAACGGGACCATTCAGGGGCCGAGCCGAGCCCGGCCGCCGCGAATATTCTCCGAGGGATAGTTGAACATCACTCCCTAGTGGACGTCTGGCATGACCATCACCCAAATGACACTTCCACGTTCACTTTTGTCCGGGTGAAGGCTCATCGGTCACACCACTCTCGGTTGGACCGTATTTACTTATCCCGTTTCCATCTTTCACAGGCCCACTCCTCCGCCATTCGGCTGGCCCCATTCTCTGACCATCATTTAGTCACTGTAACTGTCTCCCTCCATGCAGAGAGACTGGGGCCGGCCTATTGGCACTTTAACAACAGCCTGTTGGAGGACGAGAGCTTCGTGACGTCCTTCTGGGAGTTTTGGCTGGCCTGGCGACAGCAGTGGCGTGCCTTTCCCTCGGTGCGGCGATGGTGGGATTTCGGGAAGGTGCGCGCCAAGCTCTTCTGCCGTGACTACACTCGGGGCACCAGCCGACTGCCAAATGCGGCGATAGAGCAGTTGGAATGGGAGGTCTTAGAGATGGAGAGGCGCCTGGCCGCCAACCCCGAGGACCCGTCCCTCTGCGGAGCATGCCAGGAGAAGCGGGAGGAGCTCCGGGCCCTCGAGGACCACCGGGCCCGAGGTGCCTTCGTTCGGTCCCGCATCTGCCTCCTTCGGGAGATGGACCGCGGCTCCCGCTTCTTCTATGCCCTGGAGAAAATGAGGGGGGCCAAGAAACACGTCACCTGCCTTCTTGCGGAAGATGGCACCCCCCTCACGGATCCGGAGGAGATGTGTGGGAGGGCCCGTGACTTCTACACAAGCCTTTTCTCCCCGGATCCGACCGATCCTGGCGCTTGCGGGGTGCTCTGGGAGGAACTCCCCATGGTCAGCATGGGCGAATGAGACTGACTAGAGCTGCCTCTCACCCTGGCCGAGTTCTCGGAAGCCCTCCATCGCATGCCCACCAATAAAAATCTCCGGGCATGGATGGGCTGACCGTGGAGTTTTACCGCGTGTTCTGGGACATCCTTGGCCCAGACCTAGTCACCGTCTGGGCTGAGTCCTTGCAGAGCAGGGTCCTCCCTCTGTCGTGCAGGCGAGCGGTGCTCGCCTTGCTGCCGAAGAAAGGGGACCTCCACGATTTATGAAACTGGCGTCCCATCTCACTCCTTAGCACGGATTACAAAATCGTAGCAAAAGCAATCTCGCTGCGGCTAGTGTCCGTGATGGCGGACGTGATCCACCCAGACCAGACCTATACTGTCCCAGACCGCAGTATCTTTGATAACATATATCTGGTTCGGGACCTTTTGGAACTCGGGCATAGAGACGGTCTGTCGTTCGCCCTACTGTCCCTAGATCAGGAGAAGGCATTCGATAGGGTGGACCACGGGTACCTCCTGAGCACTCTGAGGTGTTTGGCTTCGGACCCCAGTTTGTGGGTTTTCTCCGGGTTGCTATACACCTCCGCAGAGTATCTGGTTAAGCTCAACTGGACCCTGACCGAACCGGTCAGCTTTGGGCGAGGAGTACGGCAGGGGTGCCCCCTCTCGGGCCAGCTGTACGCTCTGGCAATCAAGCCCTTCCTCTGTCTCCTTCGCAGGAGGTTGACAGGGTTGGTGCTGTGGGAGCCGGAGCTGCGGCTTGTCTTGTAGGCGTACGCCGATGATGTGCTCCTCGTGATCCAGGACCCCGGCAACTTGGTGTGGGTGGAGGATTGCCAGGCCGTCTATTCGGCAGCCTCCTCCGCCCGGGTCAACTGGGTCAAGAGCTCTGGCTTGGCGGTAGAAGACTGGCGGCAGGCGAGCTCCCTCCCACCCACGCTTCAGACCATCCCGTGGAGCGCGGGTCCACTGCTCTACCTCGGTTTTTACCTTCCTGCCACACATCCCTCTCCGCCAGAGAACTGGGAAAATTTAGAGGGCGGGGTGATAGAGCGGTTTTTGAAATGGATGGGACTACTCTGATGTCTCTCCCTCCGAGGGAGAGCACTGGTGCTTAATCAACTAGTCCTGTCCATGCTCTGGTACCGGCTCAACACCCTGGTCCCGGCCCCAGGTTTCCTGACCAACCTCCAGACATCGATTCTGGGGTTCTTTTGGTCAGGAACGCACTGGGCCCCTGTTGGGGTTCTTCATCTACCCCTGAAGGAAGGAGGGCAGGGCCTGAAGTGTCTGTACACTCAGGTCCGTGTCTTCTGCCTCCAGGTCCTACAGAGGCTCCTCTATGGTGCAGGCAGTTCGGCATGGAGCACACTGGCGCACGCCATCCTGTGCCGCATCCGAGGGCTCCGATATGACCTGCTGCTCTTTTATCTCCATCCGGGAGGTCTTCCGCAAGACCTCTCCAGGCTGCCGGTCTTCTACCAGGACCTCCTCCGGACTTGGAAATGGTTTCTAACGACCAGGTCCGTGGCGGCCACTGAGGGAGTACATTTCCTTGCGGAGCCCCTGCTACACAACCCCCAGCTCCATGTGCAGGTGGTGGAGTCCCGCTTGGTGCTCCAGAACTTGATCCTGGCAGAAGTCATGAGAGTCGGAGACCTCCTGGACTACGACCGGGAAGACTGGCTAGGTCCCCTAACACTCGCCCGGCGCATGGGGCTCTCCAGACCTCATACCCCCCGGCGCGTACTTCAGGAGGTGAAGGCCGCTTTGCCACCCGCTGCTCAAGCTTACCTCGATCGGGTCCTGCTCGAGGGCGCACCCCGCCCACCCTCTACCCCAGGCCTGCCAGACTTTTTATTGGACCCCTGCCCTGCAGATCCAATCGACCCCCCAACTCCTTCACTGCAAGCTAGCTGCATGAACTGCAGCCGGTACACTTCCAAACCGCGCCAAGGAAACATCTATACACGCTTGTGCTCCACACCCTTCACACCCTCACCCTAGTGTCCCGCCCTGACACAAAGTGGCAAGACCTTCTGCCACCTTTGGAGGGTGAGCAGCCCCGGTCGGCCAGCCTATATTCCACCTTGGTTCCGAGGCCCGTCGGGGACATCAGTTGGCGGCTCCTTCACGGATCTGTGAGCACGGGCACGTACTTGGCTCGGTTCACCCCATCCCAGATACTTGTCCCTTTTGTGGTGTGAGGGAAACCCTGGCACACGTATATTTGGAGTGTGCCAGGCTGCAGCCCCTGTTCCAGCTCCTCACAAATCTCCTATTACATTTTTGGTTGCATTTTTCCCCTCACCTTTTTATTTATGCACTCGCCATCCGTGGCCTCACAAAGTCACGGGATCTCCTAGTTAACCTCCTCCTGGCCCTGGCTAAAACAGCCATCTATAAAACCAGAGAGAGGAGGTTAGCCGATGGAGTTTCCTGTGACTGTGGGGCCGTTTTCCGATCCTCGGTCCATTCACGTATCTGGGCGGAGTTCCTCTGGGCGGAGTCCACTGACTCCCTTGATGCTTTTGAGGAGCGGTGGGCGCTGTCCGAGGTTCTCTGCTTGGTGTCCCCGTCCGGGTCCCTTTGTCTGACTCTTTGATTGGGGGAGAGAGTAAGGGACCCCAGCCCCAGCCATTGCTGCTGTGGACACCACCACCCTAGAAGGGTCCTTTCACACATGGGTGCACGTGCCCCCTCCCCGCATTGTCCACCCCACAGCCTGCCCCTCTTGTTGGGTGCTTTCAGAGGAGGGAATTGTTGGTGACATTCGGGCGTGGCACCAGGTTACTCAAGGGGGTGGAACACCACGAGAGTTGATGAAGCCTCCTTGTTCTGGGCCACCAGGTAACTCGGAAGGGTGGAAGACCACGAGAGTCGAGGAAGCCCCCTGCTCTGGGCCCAGGCAAGCTTGAACACTTCCCTCCCCTGAAGCTAATGAGAAAACAATTGTGATTGGTTGCTGTGTTACACATTGCATATGCTGCTGTTTTTACTTTGTAAGTGTGTTATGCAAATAAAAATATCTTTTGCTTCAAAAAAAAAAAATTACTGTCCTATAGCCATCTGGCCTGACTCTGTCACAATGGGCCTCATCAAAATGCCAATATCAGTCAAAACTAAGTAATATATAAGAATGGGAAACAAGGTAAGTTTTGCAATTCAAAATGTTCTCTTTATGAGGACAGTGAGACAAAAAATAATTGAAGACATATGGACATATTTTATTACACTTGCCCTATTCTCACTCTCATTGCTAAATAAAAGCTATTAAGCAAATATTTAGATAAAAATCATGAGAACTTAAGAATTTAAGGTTATGGTAAACTTAGAACCTGTTAGTGACAAAGAAAAAAGTGAATGTGATATAAATAATTTCATCATAATATGGGACATCTGCTGGTGGTTGTTTTTTATATTGACAAGTTCAATAAATACATTCTTAACAATGCCCCTTTTTTCTGTAAATCTGTCAGGTTTTTTTGCTATAACACAATGAGACAGTTCCTGGGTCATTGCCCCTCTCTCCTTGCACACTGCAAAGGGCACAGAAACCAGCCATCTCCCATTCTAGGGATTCTCTATGCATTAGGGAACTGCTAGTGGGTATAATGCTTATTTAGCCATTTCCTCTGCTGCCCCCTTGAAAAGGGGATGTATTAGAGTTATATAAGGGGGTGGCCAAAATTCATTGTTCTCTGGATAGACCCAGCTGACAAACAACTTCCTGGTAGTTGTTGCACTTGGTAGAGTTTAGAATAAACTTCCAGCTATTCTAAACTCCACTGGACTGGGACTAGTGTAAAACCAATCACAATTTCAAGGAGCAGCAACTGGTAATAGACCCAAGGGAGATGGGGTATGGCAGAAGATCTCATCTCTCTTTTATTAGAAGATACTGTAAATGTCACATTTTCATTTCTTGCTGTTAATTGTTTATTATACAACACCCAAATTCACGAGGTATTTTAGAGACAAATCCCTCCCCTAAAGAGTTTACAATCTATACAAGACAACACAAAGATGATGGAGAAGGGAAAATGATGCAACTAATGTTATACCCATGGTCATTTGTCCTATTATATTCCGGTGAGGGGAGCTTCAGAAGCCCCCACTCCCCCAGAATATAATATATAATGGTATATATAATGGAATATATATAATGGTACATACATCTCTGTTATATGTGTACATTATACACACAGACCATTGAGTGTGAAGGGGGAAGAAAGAGTTGTCAGAGAAGGTACCTGGATGCAGTATATGCAAAACTATCTTAGACAGTTGTAAGTAAAGCTGGCCAGGAAGCCACATTTCAGTTCCACAATTTTTTTCAAGTTTTCAGAAAATATTCATCCTGAATCATGACAAAAAGCCAAAATGCAAAAATGTTCATGGAACTGAAATCCCCAAAACAATGAAATGTGGTGTTTTCCAAACAAAATATGTTCCCCTGGCTTCCCAACTGGTGGGCTGCAGAAGAGCAGAGACACTAGAAACTCTAGCTGCTGCAGACTGAAATTCACATAATTCTTGTCAGCTTCACTCCTGCCCATCACAGTATGCCAGCAATGAATACCTGATTCTTGTTGTCAAGTATTGAACAGTCAGGGATTGTTGGAAGCTTGGGGAGCCCTTGTCCTCCTCAGTAGCCCATTTGCCAGGTTGACATGGAGTTTTTGGTCTGGAAGCTCCTGCTCCTAAGTTCAGAGTCTCTCAGCTCAGCCAGGGCTTCCAAGTTCCCCATTTCCATTCACTCTGCCTGGCCAGCTGAAGGAGAGCCTGGAAACCTTGGGACCACTGAGTGTGCGGCAGCCTACTTGGCAGGTTACTGGGGAGCCTGGGAGATTGGGAGGCAGAGCTCCCACTCGTCCCTCACTGCTAAACCAGCTGTTCTGGGGTGTGGAAGCCCTGGGGTCTTCAGCAGCCATCCAGGTAGGCTGCAGAGGAGCTGGGGGGATCACAGGTTTACATTGCAGGTTTTCCTAATGATATTTTCTAATGGACATTAAAACATCCTGCACACATATTCTAAGTTCTATAGTGCCTTTATTTATTTTGCTTATGCTTCTGGTACATTTTATGAGCACAGGTAGGGGAAGCGAAGGGGGGAAGGATGGAAATCAGAGCAAATTAATTTAATGTTGAATGAACCATAAATGTATTCAGGTACTATGAGTAGTTCTGTTTTGAAAGAAACCAATTTTTTTTTGTAAACTACTTTATGCCACACGGTGGGTTTTTTAAATAGAATTGAAGTAATATTTTTTTTTTCTAATCTTTTCTCTGACCTTCTATCGGGATCTGATTTTATTTGGCTGGGTAGATAAATCATATTTCTTCTCTATCATTACAATATTCTATGAGAATTTGCTCAACTCAGAAATGTGGTGGTGTCTCAGCATTTATTATTTAAGCTGAATGAGAAGGTTTTCACCTAATCTGTTTCCTTTCTTTTGTTTCATAAGTGATGATCAAACAAATATAGTTTGATTATTTTAACACTGTTGATGATTAGTAGATACTTGGTGGAGTCATCTTTCATTTTTAAGTATCTGAAATATATATGATTATTTCAATGATTCAATAGAGTTTTAGATCATGGATGCAAATTTTATAAAGTAAATTGATGACCAGATATAAAACCATTTTATTTTATTGATGAAGCTGATGCAATAACTTGTGCTATTCTGCACAAATTTTCATTTTTATTTATGTTGATTTCATCTTTATACTCAAAATGTCAAATGAATAATAATTCTTGATTGTACTAAAAACCGACAAAAGTAAAGAAGGTTTCAATTAGATTTTATTACAGATACAGTAGATACAAACACTTTCAAATACCCCAGAATGAGATTTTGCCTGAAAAGAAAGAAAAAACTCATGTAATTGACGTTGTCCTAAAACAACAACCTTATGCTAAAACTCACCCTTGAATATCACTGCTTTTTTAAAGATATAGAATTTCTACTTTTCTTACTTATGACATGATCATTTTTAACTAATTATAATTGTTTAAAAACTGCACCATTAAATATATGTTAAAAGCCTATGTTCTCGTGGAAAATAATATTATACATCCAGGAATAGTACTTTGCCAAAACAAAAGGCAAGAAATGAACACAGTTGACTAAAACATCAGAAAAACAAAATAAGTTTAAATAAACCTAAACCATAACAATGCTGTCATAAACAGTAAAGGAAAAAATGATTCATAATAAATTCTACTCCATTTATTGTGGCAATCCTAGGTTTTCATAGTAAGCAGATTACATGTTTAGGAGGAAATAGAGTTCCCTCAATATTGTTAACACTTCTAACAAATTGCATTGTTTAAGTGTACTAATACAGCTAGTTCTGTTGGCTGAGGGATGGCTCAGGTGATTGTTAATAGGTTATAGAACAATTCAACTCTAAGTTGCTGGTTAAAAACCAGCACAATTCAGGAGTGAATGAAATATGATACCATCTGTTCATTTTCTTTATTAATGAGTATAGTGGACTCGATCCAGTTCCCAGCAGATAGATATCCATAGCAGAAACACCACCAGAAATGGCACCAATTGCCATGCTTGTTGGCAGTCTCACAGAGTGGCCAACAACTGAATGGGCACAAACATTGAATTACCCTAAATAGATGTTCCCTCAAGGTCAGGGTTTAGGAACATTGGTAGGATAGCATGGATACGCCTGCATTATTGTTAGCCATATTCGCTGTCTCTACCTGTTCTGTCAGTAGAAAGAAGACTTCCCATCTCCAGGGCTATCTGCCTGAAACCTTTCAACAAGTACTAAATTCTCTCATACAAGTAAACCAAAACAGAATGCCCTTTCATGGGAGGGTTGAGGTGGAATGCCAGTCTTAATATCAGTATTCTTCAAGACTTCTCATAGGTCTCATGGCCCTCAGTTTTCTTTCTAGAGCAAGATTTTGACAGTAACCCATGCCAGAGTAGCTTATAGCTGAGCTCAAGTCCTTGCCATGGAGTGGGAATTCAAACCTGGATCTCCCCCCTCCCAGCAAAGGGCCCCAACCACTGAGTTAAAAGTTATAAGGAGGAAAACATGCATATGATTTTCTGAAGTTGGCCCTGAAAATCTCTCTCCAGCCCCAAAACTCATCAGGTTGTTGCCGGCACAGAGTGTCCAAGGCAAGCAACAGCTGGGTTCATTGCCCGGTGTGTGTCGCGCCACTGATCACAACGGGGTGGAGAAGCAGAGAGATTTATTTGGAGCTCCAAATAGGGTGCAGGGAGACTGAGCTGTCTCAAATCCTGCAGCAGTGCAGCAGATTCCAGTATACATTTTATACCTTTGCCTACTTCACTACACAAGCTTATGCAACCAATTAACTGTTGCCCCATACAATACCATAGCCAATCATCTAAAGCAGCCAGTTGTGTTTTTCCTCAGTAGCATTGCCCGAGCCTTGCCTTATTTGGTCCTATTTGTTACTGGTTTTTGCTAAACATTTCTGCCTTATCTATCTGTTTCCCAGGCCGAAGCTGGCCTTGGCTGGCGAGCTGTGTGCAAACCTGTCTGTTTGTGTGCTAGCTTCCTCAGAGTTATGCAGGATCACAGAGGGTTCAAGGACCAAGGGGCCTTGGTTTATCCGGGCCTAGAGCAGGAGGGCTTCCTCGACACTTGTGGTCTTCCACCCTCTCGAGTTACCTAGTGTAGTGCCCAGTGTCCCCAACAAGGTCAAATTTTCAAGTAGTTTTGAGTCAGCTGAAACTGCAATTTTTGATGAATAAACTGTCTGAAAAAGTTTGCCAGCTCTACCTAGAACACCTGTGCCACTAACTCCAGCAAGGTCACCATTCTCCCCCAAAGAAACATCTTCATCTGCAAAAGTTCATAAATTCTATAGTTGCTCAAATAAGTATTGGGTCTCTGACACACAGGCTCATTTGTGATTCACTACTCTATATCAACAACTTTTTGTTAGGCCAGACCTATTCTCTCCACCTCACATACTGGTGTCATATTTATCTAAAAGTTGTCATGTAATATGTCATTGGAAAACTAATAACTCGTGTATCATTAATATTCTTGCGTGATGTATATATGCAGTGTATATTAAGAGCTATGGATATATGACAGAATTATGACTAAAGTTTGTTTAAACCAGGGATATTGGGGGTGATTGGTAAACAGGTCTGCCTAGACAAAGGAATGTGTTTGCTTCTCTGACCAGCTCAGTCCTCAGACAGAGACAATGAAGGTATATTTACGTATCAGGTAAACAAAGCTATCAAGCTAACAAGTGGGGGAAGAGACAGTATGGTGTCTATGCCCCAGTAGGAGAGAGAAGCTTGGTCTGGGTTTTAATTTTCAAAGAATACATTGCAAAGGCTAAATGGTCTACAAAGACAGGATGCTGAACCTCAAGTGATAAACAATATTATTGTATTATGAACGTGTATAGAGTGAAGTTTTTTCTGGTGATTAATATTATTGTAAAATGTTTGTATTTACACTATATCAGGAAATAAGTATACTTAATGATATTATGCCTTAAAGCCTGTGACCAAACAGGGAAAAACAGCTTCTCTTCCTGAGAGGAGAGAAGGCAGTATCTACCTGTCTCCAATGAAATTAAGCAAGGTGTGAACAAGAATAATGAAAACTCTGTTTATATAGAAATCAGCAGGAGCTATGAAGCCCACAGGAAGGGAAAAAACAGCATGAGGTCAGCCTGCCTCTTGAAATAAGGTTTTTCAGCTTTGGAAGATATAAGCAAGGACAGAAGCCATCTTTGGGATTCATCTATCATTAGACAGACAAAAGGGAACAGGGTTCTAGCATGCTGAGAAAGATGGGTCATTCAACCGGGGGGCGGGAGGGGAGGTTGTGCTGAAGTTTCTGGGAACTAAATATGAGTAAAAGTTCTTTGCAAAGGTTTTTCACCTAAGAGAACAAGGGAAACTAGCCCTGTGTGCTTATATGGAAGGTTCTGACTGAGGGAAAGTCAGCCATTGGATGGGCAGAAGGAAGATTTGTGAGACATTAAACCTGTACCTTTGCTAGATTAAGTTTTAGACTTTTAGATGTGTTTTCTCTTTTAGTTGCTTGTCACCATTTCTAATTTTAATTCTTTTATTTGGCATCACTTAACCTATTTCCTGTTAATACATTTTGTTTTATTTTTTACTATAAACCAACTCAGTGCTGTGTTTGCAGGGAATACACTATTCCTACCTAATTAATTACCTAGTTAAGCTAATAAGCTGTGATGTGCTTTTGTTTCTTTAAAGAACAGACAACCCTTATTATTTCTCTGACTGTCTAGGAGATGTATGAACATTGCAGAGCTCATGGTTTTGGGAAAATTCAGGACTAGGAGTGTGTTTGGATCACATTGCTGGTTGTAAACAAAACTGGTGGAAGCCAGAGTGGGGCTGCAGACAGGCTGCCGGGTTCAGAGCTGCTGAACCAGGGCTGTCTAGCTCACCCACACTCAGGGTGTGACCTGCATGCTTGTAGGCTGGCTATTTGCATCCCAGGCTGGGACCTACATCAGCAAAACCTTGTAAGGCACCCAGGGTTTGCAAGGCAAATGGTGACACAACGCCTTGCTGGTCTGGGTTGTACCCTGAACCCCATGACAGTTTTCTGCACCAAATTATGTGTGTGTGTGTATATGTGTGTATATATATATATATACATACATGCCACACACACACACAGTATGATGCTGGCAGACCAGGTGTCAACTGATGCCAGGGCCTCACTGACAAATGCATACCTGGGAATCAGTCTGGTTCACCTGTGTGTGTTTAGTGACACATTCATCAAGGGTGTCCGCTGTCTGGGATGTTGTATGGTCTTAGTTTGGAGCCATTCCTGCTTCTCCTCCATAGCCATCAAATTGGCCTCTCTGTGCCAGGGATGCCAGCTGCTTTCCCAGTTTGTCTGTCAGCCTATGCTGTTATCTCCATTTTTATCACATCTGTATAGTGATGAACAAGCACTTTGTGCTTGTGTATAAAACAGGCATCTTCTGCCTGCATGAACTGGGCAATGAGCAATTTGATCTTACCAGGCTCTTGGCAGTGTAGCAGTCCTCCTTTGTTGCTACAATTGCAATGGGGCACCTCTGGAGTTAAGATATTAGGGGTCTTTTTCAGTTCAGAAAAATATATGCTAAGGAACTGGAAAGGGGCTTAGGAGAAGGTACAAAGCAGAAATGGCACTGGCTTCTTGCTGAACTCTTTTTGAGATTAGTTTTATTTACCAACAGTTTGTGGATTCAATATTGTGGCACTGCCTACTGGGTCTGGACCCTCCCCCGGGCCTTTTGGGCTGGAAACATTTTTAATGGTTTTATAATCAGTTACCACTGATTGTGCCCTGCTTTCTTTTTCCTACCATTAGATGAAGGAGGCCAGGGTTCATTAATTTAGTGAGCAGGGTGGCAGCCTTTCACCTCCAATCTGTTTAACGGTTGCTATGATTTGACTCTACTGTCCAGGAAGAGGGGCTTTTTCTCTTGTTTGTCATGCTGGGGGGCTGGGCTTTGACGCTAATCTATTTTCGTTGGCACCTGGGCAGTCAGATTTGCCTTCATTCTATAATGATATTTTTAATGCCTGGTGACTTCTGCAAAATGTGCAGCTGGACTGGGTGTTTTCCAGTTTATGGCTTTTTGGAAGAGCTGGTATTTTTTAAACCCACTTTTTCCCACTGAAGCTCTCTCATCCAGGAGCCAGTTTTCTGCCTTACGCAGGCCAGGTGGGCCAACCTGTCCCACTTTATTGTTCCTATTGGCCACGCTGGAAGTCAGATAAAGCTTCTGCTTTTCAGATCAAAATATGGTTTGTGCATTTTTTTTGGAAAAGGTCCTCACTGAATTCCAGGTGGCACTCCCTCAGCAGTCCACTCAGTATTTGCAGAAAGTTTTGAGGAAATTGTTCTTGCAGAGGGGGAATCCTGTGTTCTCACTTTTTGTCTCCCCTATGGTGGGTGAGATCCTTCTGCAAGCAGACAGATTGTCCTTAGAAGGGTTTGGTAAATGTATCTTTTGCATCCATGACCAAGAAGCAGGTCTATGACATGAGAGTCAAGGTTTGGCATTATGCAACTTTCTCTAATGTCCCTGAGGATGCACTCATCTCCGGGTGACTCTGTCTCTGGCTTGGCTGGTCCTCCTCTGCCTAAGTGCTCTGATGACCTGCATTGGAGAGTCCTGAATAGCATTGTAGCAACCAATCATTTTGTGAACCATATTACCCCTGAGGCATCTGTGCAAAGACCCTTCTGTTTGACTTCGAGAGTTTCACTTTTTCCCTACACTACCTCCATTTGATTCTTTTTTCCCCAGATTTTCAGCATTCTTCTTCACCTTTCCTCTTTTTCCACCACAGGGAGTGGTAGCCTTTCTCAATCACTGTCCTAGGGTAGACCTGCTCCCTTCCAAAGCCTCAGGATCACATCAGAGCAGGTGACCTGTTCACCCCCTCATTCTACAACAGCAAAACCTGACACATTCCTCTAGTCTTGCTGCAGTATTGCCATTTTACTTTAGTATAGGGCTGAGAGATTTCCTCCATGCTTCATGGTGCTAATAGGAAATCCCCAGAAATGGGCAGGCTAGGGAAAGTAAATATGACTTTGTTGCCTTAAATTGAGATAATATACTAATGTAGTGCAGCTTTAACTTTCGATTACAAGGGGGTAGGTTCTGTTCTTGTATCTGACATCATCAGGTAAACTAATATACCATTTGTAATTAAAATAACATTCATACTGATTTATATATTTAATTCTAATATTTAAGGGTAACACTGGTGACATGTGGCTAGCTCTTAGCTGAATCATAGAATCGTAGGACTGGAGGGGCTCTCGAGAGGTCTTCTAGTCCAGTCCCCTATACTCATTGCGGGACTAAGAATTGTTATCTAGACCAGTGGTCTCCAACCTGGGGTGCACGCACCCCAGGGGGTGCGCAAGACCATCCCTGGGGGTGCGTGGCAGGAGGAGCGCCGCCAAAGGAGCCCCGCCAGCACGGTGGCAGCAGCACTCCCGGACATTTGATTCTTTGGCGGCACGCCGGCGGCAGCTCGGCTCTCCCTGCTCCATCTTCAGTGGCACGCCGGCAGCAGCTCGGCTCTCCCTGCTCCATCTTCGGCGGCACGCTAGCGGCAGCTCGGCTCTCCCTGCTCCATCTTCGGCGGCACGCTAGCGGCAGCTCTTCTTCTTCTTCTTTTTTTTTTTTTTTGCTTCCCTAGAGCTGGCCTTGGGGGTGCGCGATCCAAGAAGTTTGGAGACCACTGATCTAGACCATCACTGACAGGTGTTTGTCTAACCTGCTCTTTAAAATCTCCAGTGACAGAGAGTCCACAACCTATTTACTTCAGACCATTTCTCCAGTTTGTCCAGATCATTTTGAATTTTAATCCTATCCCCCAAAGGACTTGCAACCCCGCCCATTTTGGTATCATCCACAAACTTTATTGTTCTCTATGCCATTATCTAAATCATTGACAACGATATTGAACAGAACCAGACCCAGAACTGACCCGTTATGCCCTTCCAGCTTGACTGTTTATCACTGATAACTACTCTCTGAGAATGGTTTTCCAGCTTATAGTAGATCCATTTAGGTTGTATTTCTCTGGTTTGGTTTTTGAGAACATCATGCGAGACCATATCAAAAGCCTTACTTAAGTCAAGATATATCACATCTATCGCTACCCCCGATCCCTTGTTACCCTGTCAAAGAAATCTATTTGGTTCAATTTGCTCTTGACAAATCCATTCTGACTGTTACTTATCACCTTATCTTCTAGAGTCTGCAAATTGATTGCTTAATTATTTGCTCTATTACATTTATGAGTACTGAAATTAAGCTGAAATCCTCTTTGTTCCCAGAAAATAGAGTAACAAGGATAGTGGCACTGCAGGCTTCCCAGTGTCCATCTCTAAGAGTGAATAGTTAATCTATTTCCTAGGCATCTGTGGAATTCACGCACTCCAAAAAGGTTTGTGATGATTTGAATAAGTAATGCATCATTGTGACATGTCAAATATGGAACAGTTCTTTAATCATGAAGATCAAAAAGCTATCCAGTTCTTTTTTGTTTTCTCAGAACTAAGCTCCAGAGCCCTGAGTGTAGCTAAGATACTGAGAACTTTCTGACAGCAGGAAGTATAGATATACCACCAAGGTAATGTAAAAGTTGCTCCTCTGTGGTTGCCGAGGCAGAGGAGACTGAAATTGCCATGCCATGCAGATGCCCTATAACCTATAACTTCATTTTGTACCCCATATTAAGTTATTTTTAGGCTGCCTATGAGATGTAATAAATCAGTGCTTCTCCTAGATGCCTTCTCCTAAATGCCTTAATCTCTCCATATGCACCTCCACTGGTGGCTTTGCCACTGTGTTCCCACACCTGGTGGAATTTGTGTAGCCTGAGTTGCACCATTCACTGTCAGTGCAGTGGATTCTTTTCTCTTCTGTAAAAAGGCATCATATATACATAACAAGCCATGTAGCCAACATCAGACCTACCATGGATGCTTCAGACATGAAAAGGAGAGAGTTTAGATGGGGAGGGGGGGAACACCCCCCCCCCCAGAGATCACTAACTAGAATAAATACTTATTGTGCTTCTTGAAAGTTTTAAATAAAATCTATTAAAGGGCCATGGAAAGATGAATATTTGAACAAACCTGGTTGAAGGACATTTGGAAGATGAAAAGGGTTGTTCAAAATTAAGGATCTGTCTTCCAGTGAAAACCATCATGGCAGAAGCTGGACAACAGCAATAATGTACTGTTGCCAAACATCTTTCCAATATTTTCTTAATTTTCATAAAGCCTGCTTGTTTACATGCTTATTAAATTATTATTTGTTCCAACATTTTCTTGCAATCTAGACTGGCAGAGAATAAATGTCAATAGCTCACTATCATTTTAAAAAAGCTGGAAATAAACTCAAATTATTGTTGCTTAATTTGGCACTATATCATGGGGTTTACATTAGCATGAATAATACCAAAATGTATCCAAGACAGATGCATAAGCATTAAGTTTCTGATAA
The DNA here is from genome assembly GCF_965152235.1 of Eretmochelys imbricata. Taxonomy (NCBI): domain Eukaryota; kingdom Metazoa; phylum Chordata; order Testudines; family Cheloniidae; genus Eretmochelys; species Eretmochelys imbricata. The sequence continues at coordinate 52,108,725 of NC_135575.1, read as the reverse complement.
GCAAACTCTTGACAGGACTATTCATACTGATGGCTGCAATGTAGCCTACAGATTGAAGGGATAAGTGTTGTAAACTGTGCTGTCATATTTTACCAATTGGGGAAATTATGTGCACTGTTGCTGTGGTAACACGTTCATACCAAGCTTCTGTATAGAAGCATTTAATGTGCTAACAACCTTCTATATTTTAGGTGGTTCTACTAAAATGAGATGATTCAAGTAAGCAGTTTTTACAAAGCTTGTATTTTCCACTACTATAGATTATATATTGTGTGATATGATATATCTGCGAGGACGAGTATGAAGATATGATTATAGTTGCATATATTTATACACAACGGCAAATTCTACTTACAGGTTTAGAGTAGGCTAGTAATCTTGATACACGTATGAGGAGTGGAGGAAAGAAGAAAAGGAAAATACCATGCAGAAAGCAAGTTGTATGCAAAGTCCAATGTGAGCAATACATTAACACTATTTCAATTTTTTAAAATTTGTTAATTAGTTTAATTATAGATCATAATTTAGGTTAATTTTATATCTTAATATTGAAGCATTCTATAAATATATAGCTATGCATAAGAATACCTGGCCTAGGACCATAAAGATAGAACGTGCTCGTTAAAGTGTAGGTGTAATGTTGCAGTATCTATGTTATAATTAACAACACTTTAGCACTAGCATTATTTCAATAGTATCAACAAAAATGTGTGATCTTTGGTGCTATAGACCCAATTACCTTGTGACCATTGTTGCTGGCATTTCTTTTATAACTTCTTAAATGAATGTTAAACTAAACATAATTATGTAGAACACATCTAATTTTCTATTCCAGTCTATACACTACTAAAACAATGTTCAAGAGATCGTGTAAAAACTCTAATTTCCCATCATCTGTCTCAAGCAGATGCTATTTATCTAAGAGGATTGCATAGTTTTATTTTAATGTGTCTAGAGGACTAGAAAACCTTCTAAAATATGTTTTCTTATTTAATATATTAATTTGTAATTGCTATGTTTAGACTGTTTAGACCATTTTAAAGATATATTACCATATACTATGCAATATTACTTTTAAGGGAATAGTAAGAAGAACTGTTATGGTCAAATCCTTGTCAAATGAAATGTGTGTGTATGGTATGGAGCCACTAGGATTGTTTTTGTGTGAAGAAGGGCTGCAAGATTTGGTTACTATGTTTAGTTTAACACTTATTTCTCATCTCTCTTTTTATGAATAAAGTGTGCAATCCTTCAAACACTTACTGCTAAGAGCAATACATACTACTATGAGTAGTCCCACTGAACTGAAATTCTTTATAGGGTTTTTGAAAGACATTGTTTGCTCTCTGTGTTTTCTGTTATCACACATATTTGGACCACATGAGTTACCATTTCTCTGAGTTCTGCGTTCTTTACATCTGTGCAAAGCAAGCATGAAACACTACCATTTTGCTTTGGTAGCATTTTATACCTAGTTTTATTCAGCTTGCACTCATGTAAAGGACTGCACAAGGTGAAAGGCAACAGCAGACCTGCATATGCATAGTTTGATTTCCTATTGGGGGGGGGGCAACTCCAGTCAGGCCAATGGGGCTGGGAAGTGGGGGCAGGCAAATTATGCAGCTGCCCAAGGCTTGCAGGACTGGGCCTGCCATGGGTCACTGCTGGCCCATGGGGCTGGGCATGGTGTTTGTTCGGGTCTCACACAGGGACCAGGGAGGGATTTAAGCAGGGCCACAAGGTGTCTAATATGCAACCATGGGGGCCTAGGAAGCCACAGCTGAAAACCACCCAGCCGCCAGTGGCTCAGGGTGGGGCCAGGGCTGCCCGACTCCTTTTGTGTGAGTTTCCTGTTGATTCAGATCCAGCTCCATGCTTGGTCACAAGGTGCTGGCTGGGGCCTTTCTGTGCACAGCAGCTGATGGAACTGAACCAGTCAAGTGACCTCAGAGGCCAAACAAGTTGCTAGTTGTGCCGTGAGCTACCCCCCGCACCCCCATGGGGAGAGGCCGGAGGGACAGCTGGGTGCTGCAGGGAGGAGCCACTGCAGGGAGGGCGATGAGGGGAAGGCCTGCCTGGGGGAGGGAGGGCCTGAATCGAGCTGTTCAGGAGGTGGCTGAACCTTTCATTGTGCCCCTCACTGTCAACTTATACAGCTTGGGGGGCAATGCTCCCCATGGGCCATCCTCCCACCAAACTACACCCAGGCAGGCCAGGCGCATTGGTGGTGCTGCATCTTATGAGATCTTTTGCTATTTCCAGTGATGCCACTGGGAGTTTTGTCATTAGCTTAAATGTGAGAAAGATTGGGTCCAAATGAATGAAAGAGAAGACTATTAGACATGCTGAACTAAACCCTGTTTGTCTATCAAATATGATTATTCTGGTTAAATCCATGTACCATCTTTGTATCTGTTATGAATATTGGCTATATACTTGCATCTTATACTTGTGTTGTGTTCCTGAGTGACACCCACCAGATAGCTGTCTAGACTTGATGTAAATCCTGTGTGTTGATGGTCCATTAAGGACACTTCACTCTAACAATGGACAACAGAAGAAACTCTACCCACTGAGTAGGTCTTCCTGAAGACACCTGAGGCTGTGAGGAGCCAGTGGCCACCCTCTGTGGTTTAGCAAACCATGTAAGGATTTGTGATATGCTCATGTGACCCTGGACTCCATCTTGGGCCAGTAACTTTCCACAAATAGGGCCTGTGGACTTTGGGACAGTAAAACTGCATACACTTGGCAGAGGATGTAGAAGTCCCCTGGAACATCTCTAGTTTGTTTTCATTTCCTGCTTCATTTCTCTGGACTGGATTTCTAACAAAGAAGCTCTAAATAAGGACTGATGACCCCCAATCTGTCTGGGTGATTCTGGGTGAGAGAGACTTTTCCAAGCTAGCTACAAACCTGATACAAGGATTTTACAATCACTTGTATGTATATGATCTATACCTCTTCTTTTCTTTTATTATTAAACCTTTAGTTACTAAAGAATTTGGCATCAGCATGATTATTAGGTAAGATCTGAGTTATATAGTTGTTGGGAACACTGGGGCATGGCCACTAGGTAACTCGAGGGGATGGAAGACCACGAGTGTCGATGAAGCCCCCTCGCACTAGGCCCAGGTGTCCTTGGCCCCCCCTCCTGCCTGGAGGCACTCACAGCAGCTCTGCGTACTAGGCCCAAGTGTCCTTGGCCCCCCTGCCTGGAGGCACACACAGCAGTTATGCTGAGAATCTGCAACAGTATGTTGCAGAGTCAGACTGCCTGAAACTAAGCAAGGCCAAACAGGGGAGATATGGAAGAACAATGCTGAATAAAGCAGCTTTATGTATAGTTTAACAAATGATACAGAGAATCAGGGAACTAGCTGGGAACTGGATTGGCTGGCTATATGGATACTTTGGGCAGCTTGCTATTGGATAAGTATGCTGGGAAAAAGGATGTATAAAAGCCTGTGTAACTTCCTGCTCTGTGTGCAGGATTTGAGATTTTATTCTCCCTGTACCTTTTTGCAGCTGCAAATAAACTTTTCTGCTTCTCCACCCCGTTGTGATTATTGGGTGTAGCACACCGGGTAACGAACCAACTCAAGCTGTTGTTCAGCCTCTCGGCACTGGGTGCCGGCAACAGCTTTTGGCGTCCCTGGGTGGGCGACGAGGCTGCAATTTAGCCTTGCCCGGACCCCTCCTGGAGGTCGAGGATTGCGGCGAGAACCGACGCCCAGCGCGCACCGGTGAGTTCATCGGGGGCCTCGGAGGAGACGCGATTTGATCGACCCCAGAGGGCACAACGGTGCAACGCACTCATATAGTGGAGAAGCTGTTGTGGACGGCGGTGAAGAACCGGTCCCTTAGACATGGGGGAGGAGCAGCTGCAGGCCACGGTGAAGAACCGGTCCCTTGGATAAGGTAGGAACCTTTTAAAATCCAGATTATATGCTCTGTTGGAACCTGGGGACGCCCAGAGTTACCCTGTAGGTATGGGACAGGGACAGAGCTCAGAGGTTAGGGCACGGTGTACGCCCCTAGAGTGCATTCTAGCAAACTGGAAGGTATTTGGTGCGGATCCGATGACTAAGAGCCAATTAAAACGATTCTGTACAGTTGACTGGCCTCAATATCAACTAGAGGACCAGGAGTGGTGGCCACCAGGAGGGTCAATTAATTACAACACGATCCTTCAGTTACTCCTGTTCTGTCAGAGAACAAGGAAAGGGAATGAACATATGTATGTGCATTTGTTTCTGACTTTATGTACTCGACCAGATATTTTACAGCACTGTAATCTGACTCCGACTGGTTCGGTAGCAGCTAATGTTAGTCCCCAGACCCCCAACCCCCACTGTAATGGCAGAGCCGGTGTCCCCTTCGGCCCGCACACTCCCACCGTATAAGGGTAGGATGCCTCGGGTTACAGAGATTGTCCCCTTGGTGGGACTCTATCCTTTGCTTACCGAGACTGTTGTGGCTTGCCCAGGGGCAGACGGACGTCAGGCTACCACTATGCAAGTTTACACCCATGTGCCATTCAATCCAATAGACTTAGCAGCTTTTAAAACACAAGCTGGGGAATTCTCAACAAACGCAAGCAGGTTTTTTTCAGTCTTTGAGGGGTGCCTCAGTAGTCACAAGCCGATTGAGACGACTGTAATATCCTCCTGAGAACCCTGTTGTCTGAGGTGGAGAGGGATCAGGTTACAGCTAAGGCAAGGGGAGCGTCAGCGTTCAAGCGAAAAAAAAGAAAGGAATCTATCTGTCAAGTTCCTCTCCAAATAATTGTAAGCGGCTCAGGGCATTTCTGGGTATGGCAGGCTTTTGCAGGATATGGATCCCAGAGTTTGGACTGTGGGCTAAACCCCTGTACGACTGTGTAAAAGGAGCAGATCATGACCCCTTCTATTGGACCCCAGAGGCTGATAGGGCATTTAAAATCCTGAAAAGAAAATTAATGGAAGCCCCAGCTCTGGACCTGCCGGATCTCTCTAAGCCGTTTCAGTTGTATGTACATGAACGAAGGGGGGTGGCCCTAGGAGTGCTTACACAGCTGTTAGGAGCATGGAGACATCCAGTGGCTTATTTTTCTAAGCAATTGGATCAGGTTGCAAAGGGTTGGCCGGCATGTTTACGGGCGGTCGCAGCTACTGCCCTATTGCTTGAGGAAGCGGAGAAGCTAACATTGGGAGGGGTTATGCAAATCTATACTCCCCATATGGTCCGAGCCTTATTGGATGCAAAGGGAGGGCTTTGGCTCACCCAGGCTCGGATTGCTCGGTACCAGGCTAAGCTGTTAGAGAACTCTGAAGTCACCCTACAGCCTTGCCCCTCCCTTAACCCAGCCACCCTCTTGCCAGAAACAGAGGAACAGAAACATGACTGTTTAGAGATCATAGATGTCCAGTACTCCAGCTGTCCGGATTTAAAGGATGTACCCCTCCCAAATGCAGATTATGAGTGGTACACTGATGGTAGCAGTACTGTAATAGATGGGCAAAGGAGGGCGGGTTATGCTGTTGTGAAAGGAGGGATGGCTCCATTCCCCAGAAGGGAAGGTCCTCTTACCAAAGGGCCCAATCCGGCCAGTGCTTCAGAAACTACATCAAACCACTCATGCTGGCAGGGAAGCACTTATCCAGCTAATGGGAAAATACTTTATCACTTCCGGACTCCGACCCCTGGCTGCCCAGGTATAAGCGGACTGCTTAGTCTGCCAAAAGAATAACCCCTGACCGGGACATCCTGTGCCACCAGCTGCCCTAGAACCCACTCCGGGCCCCGGACAAGTGTGGCAAATAGACTTTACTGAGTTTCCCCGGACCCAAGGGTTCAAATATCTCCTTGTCATAGTAAATCGGTTCAGCGGATGGCCAGAAGCCTTCCCATGCCGTAACTGCACTGCCAGAACAGTGGCCCTCAAGTTTGTTAAGGAGATCATTCCTCGCTTTGGACTCCCCCTGTGGATAAAATCTGACAATGGGACACACTTCACGTCAAAAATCATTCAAAGCATCTCACATGCCTTACAGATCCCCTGGAAACTCCATACACCCTGGAGACCGTAAGCCAGTGGTGTAGTGGAGCGTACCAATCAGACCCTTAAACGGCATCTCTCAAAAGTGTGCCAAGAAGCCTCACTGCAATGGCCTGATGCTTTGCCCCTCGTCCTACTCCGTATCCGCATTCTCCCGAGGGTAGATTAGGGCTTAGTCCCTTTGAAATTATGTTTGGAAGGGCATGGCCTATGAATGGCACCCTGGTTCTGTCAGGGGAATGGGAGTTGGGTAATGTTTTTTTGTCACAGTATATGTGTTCCCTGTCTGCTGTTCTCTTGTCTCTTCACAGGTATACCAAGGATTCCCAGCCTGTCCCCTTGGATTCTCCCATTCACTCCTTACAGCCCAGTGACTCTGTGCTTGTTTGCACCTGGAAAGACGAGCCTCTCCAGGAAAAGTGGAAAGGACCCTATACCGTCCTGCTGATCTCCCATACAGCGGCAAAGATCGAGGGACACAAGAACTGGATCCATCACTCTCGTCTGAAGGCAGTAACCACCCCCTTGTCAGCAGGACAGTGGACCGTCCAACCTGCTGACTCCTCATCTAGTGAGATCTCGGGCTAAAGCTACTGTTTAAAAGACACAAATAGCGGGCACCTTAATGCTAAAATGGGCCCACCCAGGTACTGGAGACCCTGGGTTGGGAAGACTCTGGTAATAATTAATTGGGTAACATTGTTATTCTCTGTATTGGTATTTCCAAACTGTGCATATCGGGAGCATAACTCCTTTGTTTTGCTTGCGCACCATGTTGCTAATTTAACAAACCAGACTGATTGCTGGGTATGTGCTCCAACTCCACTATCCCCCAAAACGGGAATGCCCCTTGACATGCTGCCCTTGACCCTAGCAGAATTAGCCACCACCAAAGAGCAGGAAAGAACGGACTCACTGTTCTGGAACAAGACCTCTTTACAGCAAGCCACCTATCAGGACCAGGAGTATTCAGTTGCAGTACTCACTGAGGGAGTATTATGTTTTACCTGAAACCAATCTGATCACTATGGGCACCCTGTGGGAAAGAGCTCCTGTGTTATTACACAGTGGGCTGATGGGTATTAAATAAAGACCAACAGGGGAGGCCAACAGTGTGGGTGTAATGGTTCCTCCCCTTTTAGGGAAACACAAATAATCTTACCACAAAAAAGGGGTTTGGAAATGTAACTTGCTGTCCAGTTAATATCTCCAATGTAGCAAGCCAATGGTGGGTTTGTAGTGATCCCTATGGCGAGTGTAATTTGAACAGCACAATTAGAAACGCCCCCACTTGTACCCAATCAAAAAAATAAGATGCTCCCATAGAAGCATATAAATTGTTTAAAAAAGCAGCCAAAGCAGCCTTAAATATCCCAGGAATCCCCTTAAGAAACAGTCCTTACTGGGCCCTACAAAGTCACTATTTTGTATGTGGCCGAAAGGCTTACAAGGTGCTGCCAGCCAACTGGACAGGTAGCTGTTATATAGCTCATGGAGTTCCTCATCTTTCCATAACTGCCACACTGCCCAAAGGAAAGATTAGAAATGCCTGAGACACCTCTGTTGAGTCACGAGAAAAGACCCTGCAGCGACTGACTACGGCATTAGAGGGCAATATGAAGAATCCCCTCACAACCGAGAAGCTGGTAGGGTGCTCTGTACTGGGAATAGCACCACTGTTTACTGGGCCAGCCATGGCATGCATAGGCTGCTATACTGTAAGGCTGCAGATGTTACTTAAGAAGGTGGCCTTAAAGTTAAAAAACTCGGTTAGTAATTTAGGGTCAGCAGTAAAAACATTAAATAAAGAGGTACAGCAGCTCAGGACGTTTTCCGTCCAAAACAGGCTGGCTTTGGACTATCTCTTGGCATCCCAAGGAGGGGTTTGTGCCCTTGTCAGGCCCCGATGTTGTGTATATGTAAATGATAGCAGTTATGAAATCTATAAAAAGGTGGTACAGGCTGAGGCCCATGCCCGAGCCGGAGCACAGGTTGCCTATACTGCCCCCGAGAGCGATTGGTTGCAAACCTTGTTTTCAGGCTGGGGTTTGTCGTCTTGGCTTGGTGGTTTATTTAGCCTGTTATTGAAACTTCTCTTTCCTGTATTGCTTGTATTACTGGTATTATGCTGTGCAGTATCATGTGTCAGGGTCCTTTTGCAAAAGTTAATAAGTCACTCTCTTCAGGGCTATCACAAAGTGCTTAGGCAAAGTCCTATTGTAAAGAAATAAGTAGCCTAAGTGAGAAAACTCAGAGCCAAGGCTGTTGAGTGTTCTCAAAGGGGGGAGTTGTTGGGAACACTGGGGCATGGCCACTAGGTAACTCGAGGGGATGGAAGACCACGAGTGTCGATGAAGCCCCCTCGCACTAGGCCCAGGTGTCCTTGGCCCCCCCTCCTGCCTGGAGGCACTCACAGCAGCTCTGCGTACTAGGCCCAAGTGTCCTTGGCCCCCCTGCCTGGAGGCACACACAGCAGTTATGCTGAGAATCTGCAACAGTATGTTGCAGAGTCAGACTGCCTGAAACTAAGCAAGGCCAAACAGGGGAGATATGGAAGAACAATGCTGAATAAAGCAGCTTTATGTATAGTTTAACAAATGATACAGAGAATCAGGGAACTAGCTGGGAACTGGATTGGCTGGCTATATGGATACTTTGGGCAGCTTGCTATTGGATAAGTATGCTGGGAAAAAGGATGTATAAAAGCCTGTGTAACTTCCTGCTCTGTGTGCAGGATTTGAGATTTTATTCTCCTTGTACCTTTTTGCAGCTGCAAATAAACTTTTCTGCTTCTCCACCCCGTTGTGATTATTGGGTGTAGCACACCGGGTAACGAACCAACTCAAGCTGTTGTTCAGCCTCTCGGCACTGGGTGCCGGCAACATATTGACCTGGCTAAGTGACTGACTGCTTGGGATTAGAAGAAGCCTAAATTGATGAAATTGGTTTTCACTAACCACTAAAGTCCAGTGTCTGGGTGGTGAGCCAAGGGCTGGAATGACTAAGGAGACTGTATTTTTGACTTCTTGTTAACCAGAAGTTTACTTTTGTTACTGGCTTGGTATAATGTAAGGATAGAATAATCACCAGTTTGGGGGTAAGTCTGCCTTATTTTTCAGCTGTTCTGAATTTGGCATTCTCAGCTGGGACCCACAGGGGCATGGTGACACCTGATTCTGTGTCTATTGAAGTCAGTGGTAAAAATCCCAATTACTTCAACGGTTGCAGGTTCTGCTTGATCTGCATCCTGACAATGAGACTTCTTCTCCTCTTAAAATGGATGATTATGTTGAAACGGATGGCATTAAAGCAAAACTAACAGACAATCCACCAAGCAAACAAAGAAAAAGCCTACATAAAGATGAAGCTTTAAAAAGTCAATGAATTGAAAATAAACAAAAAACCCTACGATTTTTTGTCATAGCATATTATTATGAAGGAGAGTTTTTTAATTCTGAAAAATTCAATGTATAATATGAAGGGAGGGAGTTGTTTACAAATATGGCCATTTAAAAATAAACACCCTGCTGAGAAACCAATGTGTGACTATTAAATGACTAAAATATAAAAGGTTTATTTTCTCAAAACAATAAACTAATTTTCTACTTTTTAAAAGCTGATGACCCACATTTGACAATTTACTGTTCTTCCCACCTAGAGTATAGATTTTGTCTGCTTGTATCAACCATGGAGAAAAGCAATCTGAGTTGTCTTATGTCATGTTAAGTGAATGAAAGAGACTATTGAAAATGTTTGCCTTTTTGCTGAGGGAAAAATTTGTCACATGCAATGCTGAAACAGAAGAGTAATGCTGTTTCCTAGCTACTTGATATCTCACTGAACACTGTAGTTGAGCACATCTTCAGATACATTTTTAACAGGTGATATGTGAAATAATGTCTGAATATATCCTATATAGTTAGGTGGGTTTTTTTTTCTTTTTTTTTTCTTCCTCATTTAAGTTTGCTTATCTGAAACCTTCCACACTATAACAGTTTTCACTGACTGTCATTTATAGGCCTACCCAAACCAATAATTCAGATAACAAGCTGTTCATAAGTTTAGACACAGCCCATAATTCTGTTTCTAAGTTGCTGACAACTAGTTTTTTCCTAGAGAAAATGGTATAGTCAAGACTCAAGAACAGTGCAAGTCAAGACAGACAGCCTTAAAAATATACATTAATTTGTTAATCCTTTGAGTCAGTTCTACATCTGTATTGTTTATTGGGGAGAGAAATAATTACATTTCTGGATTTCTTTCAGCACTTTTAAAAATGTTCTTAAAACATTGTCCAAATGTTACCCATGTGCTTAATAGGGAGATATCTCTTCAAGAGATCCATTGCAGGGTGGGAAGGAATGAGTTGTGTCTGGGTCATTGTTGCTAGGCAGATGGACAATTAGCTCTCCACACTCAGAAGTTTCGGGTATGTTCAACAGGTTCCCTTGTGCTGAACTCATACTCCCAAGAGAGCACGTAGTCAGGGCAGCTGGTTTGCAGAAGGCCATATTCACTGTATGGGTTGGAAGAAGCTGAGACCAGGGGCAGAAAGCAGACTGTTTTCCTTACCTCTGAAGCATTTTGCAGCAGGTTACTGATATTGTTAACACTCCCGTGGGAAAGCCCTAGCAGTATTAATTATAGACAGGGAAAATTGTTAGAGAAAGCTAATTTCTTTTATTTTAACTGTATACTTTGAATGAATGTTTAATTTTAGTCAAACTATTTTAGTTGTTTCAACTAGTATAATTCACCAACTTTTATTTTATTGTGAAAAGGGGGAAAGTCATTTATTTTGCTATTCTCAGTTTGTAGTTTCTTGCGGGTTTTTTTTTGTTTTGTTTTTTTAATCTATGTACCTAACTGAGTGGTTGGTTAATCAGATAGCTGACTAGCTGAGTGATTTCAGCAGAGGAGGAAGAATCTGAATGCATTGCAGCTGAAAAATTTCTACCAGTAAGTGGAGGGAAGATGTTGCTTTTAACTCAGAAAACTGTATAATTGATTATCAAAAACTCTGAGGGCTTGTCTTCACTACTGGGAGATTGATGCAGCTGCAATCGATGCAGCGGGTGTTGATCTAGGGGGTCTAGTGAAGACCTGCTAAATCAATGGTAAAGCACTCTCTTGTTGATTTTGGTACCCTTATTTTGGTTTATTTAAACTGATTCCTAATTTATTTTAAATCTGAGACAGTATTATGGAATCATAGAAATGTAGAGCTAGAAGGGATATCCAGAGGTTGTCTAGTTCATTTCCCTGTTCTCAGGCAAGACTAAGTATACATAGACTATCCATGTTACGTGTCTGTCTCACGTGTTCTTAAAAACCTCCACTGATGGGGATTCCACAACCTCTCTTGGAAGCCTATTCCAGTGCTTACCCTTAGAGTTAGAATTTTTCTTTGTAATAGCAAACCTATATCTCCCATGCTACAGATTTAAGCCTATTACTTCTTGGCCTACATTCAGTGGACATGAAGATCGATTGATCACCATCCTCTTTATAACAGCCCTTAGCATATTTGAAGACTTTATCAGGTGCATCCTCAGTCTTCTTTTCTCAATACTGAACATACACACTATTTTTTTAGATTTCCCTCATAGTTAAGCTTGTCTAAGACTTTTATCATTTTTCTTGCTTTCCTGGACTCTCTCCAACTTAGTCAGATCTGTCTTAAAGTGTGGCACCCAAAACAGAATGCACTACTCCCACTGAGGCCTAACCTATGCCAAAAGTAGTAGAACAATTACCTGCTATGTCTTACATCCCCCACAACTGCTTATATATCCCAGAATATTAGATTTTTTTGAAGCTGCATCACATTATCAGCATCTATTAAATTTATGTTCCACTATAACTCCGATATCCTTTACTTTAGTACTACTTACTGCCTAGCCACTGATTCCCCTTTTCATATTTGTGCATTTTTCCCTTCTTAAGTGTATTTTGCACTTCTCTTAATTGATTTTCATGTTATTGATTTCAGACCAATTCTTCAATTTATCAAGGTCATTTAAAATTCTAATCCTGTCCTCCAAAGTGCTTGCAACTGCGCCCAGCTTGGTAACATCTGCAAATTTTATAAGCATATTTTACATCCCATTATCCAAGTTATTTATGAAAATATTGACAAGTATCAGCCCCAGACCAGAACTCTGCAGGACCCCACTAGATACAACCTTCCAATCTGACAGTGAATTATTGATAGCTACCATCTGAGTATGGTCTTTCAATCAGTCGTGCACTCCCTTTATAGTAATTTCATCAAGACCATATTTTCCTAGTTTGCTTAGAAGAATGTCATGTAAGACTCTGTCAAAAGCCTTATTAAAATCATGATATATCGTGTCTTCTGCATTCTCCCATCCACTAGGCCACTAACCTTGTCAAAGGAGGAAATTAGATTGGTTTGGCATGATTTGTTTTTGAAAAATCCATGCTGGCTATTACTTGTAACCTCGTTATCCTCAAGGTGCTTACACATTGATTGTTTAATAATTTGTTACAGTATTTTTCCAGGTATCAAAATTACATTGACTGGTCTATAATTTCCCAGGTCCTCTTTGTTCCCCTTTCAAAAGATAGGTACTCTTGTTGCCCTTCTTGAGTCCTCTGGGACCTTACCCGTCCTTCATGAATTCTCAAAGATAATTGGTAATGATTCCAAGATTGTTTCAGATAATTCTTTAAGGGTGAATTTCACGAGGGTGAATTTCATGAAGCTTTGCCACCTTGAATACATCTAACTTACCTAAATAGTCTGTAACTGTTCTTTATCTATTCTGACTTTCATTCTTTCCCCCTTCTTGTTAATAGTAATTGTGTGAAGCGTCTGCTCACAATTAACCTTTTAATGAAGACTGAAGCAAAAGAAGCATTACACACCTTAGACCTCTTGGTTTAATCAATTATTAGTTCTCCTTCCACACTAAGTAATGGACCTACACTTTCTTTAATCTTTCTGTTGTCTGTAATCTATTTATAAAATCAGGTTTAAATTTAAATAAGGGCTCGTTTACATGGGAACGTTTTATTAAATATTTAGTTATAGTTCTACCTCTATAACCCTGTGTGGATACACTTATTATTTGAGTACTTTTTAATTTTTTTTTTAGGTTTAGCTTAAATCTTTTCCCAAGTGTCATAAGCTACACAAAAAAGGCACTATTTTATACCTGAATAAGATAGTTGACATGTGGTGGTTATTCTGGTATAACAATACTGGTTTAAACTCATACCTTAGATTATATATTAAAAAAAAAAAAACCCTCTCATGTAGACAAGACCTAAGAGTGTCCACACCAGTATTTGCACCATTTTATAAAATCTGTTTTAAAACCAGCCCTTTAGTTAAATCAGTGCAATTTTCTCACGTAGAAAAAGCCATGAGTGAAAGGCCAATGAGACTTGTGTACTTAAATCACTTAGGCATTTTGAAAATTATTTTAAGTTGAAAGAAAAATGTAGTTTGACCAGAAACATTCTGCTTCAGGCATTTTTAATGGATTAGATTAAAATACAGTGGTGGCAGCTGCAGCAGCAACCCCCCTTATAACTTTATCCCAGAGGTTAAGTTACTTTACTGAAATGTGGGAGGCCATGTTCAAATCCTTTCTTGAAATTAAACAAAGGGGAAGTTGAACCTAGGTCTCTCACGTCCCCCGTACATGCCTAACCAGCGGGCTAAAGGTTATGAGGCGGTGTGTTGTTGCAGTTGCTATCACTGTTTTATGAATCTAGTCCTTTAAAAATGCCCCAAATGATATTTCATTTAACATGAAACAGATATTTTTCAATTTGCCATTTTTTTTTAACTTTCAGATTGTTCTATCCTAATTGATTAGCAGTTCAGATTTTTTATTTCCAGTTAACTGGGGGGAGAGGGACAACAGTTTCTTAAGCAGCTCTTTTTCTGTAATACTGTAATCATATGGCTTTCTTCCCTTGGGACTTTTGTCCTAGACACTATGAGGAGGCCTCAGAACCCATGGGGCAATCTATTTTCATCCACATGTATCCTGTGGACATCTATGCAACTTCCAGCTGCCTTCAGGCAGTACAATTAACTCAGAAACCATGCTGCTGCCACTGGTTCCTCTTACTGTGGCTTCTCTTAGTATGTGCCCTTCCATGAGGAGAAATTAAAATAATTTCTTCAAGCAATATTAAAATCCACAGCATTTACCAGTGGACAATCTACTGCTTTCTGAAGGGAGAATGCCACACAACATCCTTGGCTCCTACCCATTTTGACTGATCCATTAAATTCTTATAAAGGCCCAACAACACAGTGTTTGAGCACAGAGGCTTGTGTGGGCTGGTTGAGGAGGAAGCATGCTTCAGATTAATTACTACACTTTTCTTCATGCACTTTTCTTAAGTTGTAAGTGATTAATATTTGAGAGTTTACTTCTCTCTCTGCTGGGCAGTACTGTTACTGTATTACTTTGGGATTATAGCGTTTTTTTAATTGCTGATGACATTTTGACCCTACTGTCTATACTTCGGTACCGAGGGCCAAAGGGGATTAATGAAAAGAGATACTGCTGCACCAATATATGTATATAGTGCAATGTTTTAATATAATTTTCATAATTATATTAATCAGATTTAGGAAATTAGATAAAAGGTAATATGGCTAATAAGAACCGTATAAACTTCTGACAGCATAGTAGCACAGATATCACCACAAGTAGATGCAGAGCATTAGGTCTTATTTTCACTTTCAGTTCCTTGTCAAATTACAGGCTTAAACATTGTAAACATGTGGCTAGCTCGAGTGCATTTTTTCACATTATTGATTTAAATTCTTGGCATAAGGAAAACAATTCTGAAAGTGCTATGTGCAGTATGTTTGAGGCTATCTTTCAATGTGTAATCATGTTGGATTATTATTTTATCTCAATAATTTACCCTGCAGTTCTTGAGAACTGAACATTTATGGCAGGTAAAGCAAAAACTGATCCAATAGGTCTACAGTACACTTCACATTCCATATCATAATCATCTTGGACTGAAAGTCCATGGTGAATGCTGTATTTGTCTGTCTTCCTCTCATGGTTGCTATGATATTTTTGAATAAGGAAGAGTCTGATGGAATCCACAAAGTGTAAGAAATGGCTATATCAGATTCCCTTCCTCATTGTGAAATCTGAAAGATTCCATGTGACAGATTTGGCAATTGCCTGAAATATCTTTGGGTGACATTAATGTATTAAGTTTATGTATCATTGTGAGTTATGGGTTGCATGTAATTCCATGGCAGAGGGCAACTACGCCTCCGCTAGGAATTAAGAAGGCCATTGGGTGATTAGGCAAATTCAGGTTGTAACATCTCCAGAGAGGTACCACCACCTATACTAATTCAGACTGGATTCTCCAGAGACCAACAGACAAAGAAAGGACTTTTGGATAAATAGCCTGAGTTTAAACTGACTCAGGTCTTTCTTTCTAATTCAGCAAATGGACAGGGCCTTCCGTCCAAAGGGGGCCACAGTCCTTCCTAGGGAGAGTTGGAAACTGATGGGTGACCTTTGGTAAGCTTTTAAGCACGCATATCAGAACTTTTATTGGTTTAAATAATTTGTTTGTAATGCTTCCATAGAATCATAGAATCATAGAATATCAGGGTTGGAAGGGACCTCAGGAGGTCATCTAGTCCAACCCCCTGCTCAAAAGCAGGACCCATCCCCAATTAAATCATCCCAGACAGGGCTTTGTCAAGCCTGACCTTAAAAACTTCTAAGGAAGGAGATTCCACCACCTCCCTAGGCAACGCATTCCAGTGTTTCACCACCCTCCTAGTGAAAAAGTTTTTCCTAATATCCAACCTAAACCTCTCCCACTGCAACTTGAGACCATTACTCCTTGTCCTGTCCTCTTCCACCACTGAGAATAGTCTAGAACCATCCTCTCTGGAACCACCTCTCAGGTAGTTGAAAGCAGCTATCAAATCCCCCCTCATTCTTCTCTTCCGCAGACTAAACAATCCCAGTTCCCTCAGCCTCTCCTCATAAGTCATGTGTTCCAGACCCCTAATCATTTTTGTTGCCCTTCGCTGGACTCTTTCCAATTTATCCACATCCTTCTTGTAGTGTGGGGCCCAAAACTGGACACAGTACTCCAGATGAGGCCTCACCAATGTCGAATAGAGGGGGACGATCACGTCCCTCGATCTGCTCGCTATGCCCCTACTTATACATCCCAAAATGCCATTGGCCTTCTTGGCAACAAGGGTACACTGCTGACTCATATCCAGCTTCTTGTCCACTGTCACCCCTAGGTCCTTTTCCGCAGAACTGCTGCCTAGCCATTCGGTCCCTAGTTCACCTTAAGAATAAATGTGCTTGATCATAAAGAACCATGTGGTATCTCATAACTGTTGTCAATTACATCGCTCATAGCTTTTGAGGAGAAAGCAAAGTGCAGACTCCGGCTTGCATAGCCAGTCTGGATTTCTAGGGTATCAGAGTGTAGGCAGGGAACCGTGCAGCCTGGAAAAAAACCCTGGTTAGGTGTGGGAGAGACATGTGTCTCCATCCAAGAGAGGTGTTGGTCAAGGATCTGGAATCCTAGAGTGAGTGCCCTCAAGTGACCACACAGGGGGAATACAGTTCAGGGCAACTGCACCTGTGATACACATTTTACATTTGTTTTATGATTCTGATCTAGATGTTATTCCTCTGAGGAAAACTTTAGACAATCAGATAATACAGGCAGTAGATTTTATGGCTTAAATCCACAAAGGGTCTTAGGCATTATGAAGTTTAGCATCACAATGCTTAACATTAAGGCATCTAGAAAATCTCAGGATCCATAAAGCCTGAGTTAGCACCGAGGCTCCCTATACAATGAATGGGGAGAGAAAGGCACCTCAGAATGCAATCCACAAAACCCAACTCGTTAAGCTGAGAGCTGCCTAAACTAGTCAATGAGAGATGCTGACAAGAATGTGTCCTAATGCCCTCCCCTTTCATGGAGACAGGCATCTAAGTTTGGACTTCAGGGAAGTGCCTCTGCTAGAGATCTACAAACTGGGGGAAGATAGGCATTCCATCACCTAAGTTGCATGTGGGAACTCCAGTAGGCATGCTCAGAGGCTGCCTTGTTCCACACACAGCTGCCGAGGAGAAGGTGGACCTCCGTGATAACCTTTAGTACAGCAGCGTACTCAGCAGGGAAGTAGGAGACACTGGCTCAAGTCTCCTTTTGCCAGATGAAGAGAGAGGATTTGAACTGTCAGCTTTCAGGTGAGTGATTTAATTACTGGGTTATAGAGTGACTTTCACTCTTTTTCTGGCCTAATTAATATTTAAATATTTTAATTATTTCATCAAAGTGGAACAACTTCAATGGTAGAGACTGAGGGGGAGAAGCCTCAGAATAGCCTTAGTGAGTTTAGGCACCTACAACATTAGGCGGCAGCTGAGCGGGAGTTTTGTGAATCACAGTGGTGCTTAAATATGGGACTTAGTCACCTAAATCTGGATGTTAAGTACCTAAGTACCTTTGCGGATCCAAGCCTATGTTCCTACAGTATGGGGTGGGGTTTAAGGTGCAAGGCTGGGCACAATAATTATTCTGAAATGCCACTGTCACATTTCAGGGCAACTGAACTGTATTCCTCCTCCATGGCCCGGCAAGGGCATACACTCTATGCTTCTTAACCATCACCTCTCTTGGATGGAAGCCCATGTCTCTCTCCCTCCTGACAGGGGTATTTCCAGACTGCACAGCTCCCAGCTTATATTTTGAGCTCCCTAGCAAAGTCAGGCGGCCTACGCAGGCCTGTTTTACTTTTCTCCTCAGAGACAGTACACAGTGTAATTGTCACTGTTAAGTTACCACACAGCACATTTATTCTTCAGAAACATATTTAACATATTAAAAACAATAAAGGTACCTGCATGCATGCTAATAAGCTTAACAAAGATCACCCCCTCATTCCACCAAGGACTCTGGTTGGTGATTAGTCCTTCAAAGCCGACACAGAGGTTTTACCTGTGATCTCAAGTTCATCACTGCTTCAGTTGAGAACAAGCCCCCTCATCATTAAAACAGTTACTCCTTTCTACAATTTGTCTTTGAACTGTCCTCATGTAACAGGACAAAAGGACCCCACCTCAGGATGACGCTTCAAAGGATGAGTCCATAGATACGAGTTTGCAATCCCCTACTCTCAAATACTTCCAAGGAATTCCAGTTCATGTGTATTGTCCCAAAACATCATTCATGTCTGCTACATTGTTCAACACAGTCTTTTGACACTCACAGTACTTTCCAGAGAGTGCATTAATCCTGTCTTCTTCCTAAAGAAGTTCCATACAATCACATAATAGTACATAACCATTTGCATTTTTAATGGAATGGACTCCTAAGACACTTAAAATTAATTCAATAAGATTTAACTTAATGCAATAAGGTTTGTCCAGGATATTGAAGAATATTGTCATATCTGTCACAGCCACTACCTAGAGAAACTTATTGTTATCAAATAAAATGTATAGAGTGAAATAAGGAAAACTCTTTTTTTCAGAAAGGTACATTCACTAGGATTAATGATTTAAGTACAACATTAATAATAATGAAAAACAAAAACAAAACTCCAAATGTGGTGTCAGCAACATGTTTTAAACAAAAGACTTAATATTGTAATTCTTGATTTTTTTCCCCCTTTAATCCTTTCTTATTGAAAACCATATTTACTTTGGATAGAATTATGTAATGCTATTTGATCAAGTGAATTGTTACTTTTGTATAATTCATATTCACTGACAAGAACCATAATAGAGGGATAAAGATAAAATAAAAATGGTTTCTATGTTCCTATGTCATCAAGCAGCTGTGGCTTTGCAGCTGTAGTGGTAGATCAAATCTCCTCAAATCGAATGACTGGCGAGTTCTGGTGTCGTTGTTTCCTCTGACAATGTGATACTGACATATCTCTAGTGTTCTTTTTTTCCAGTTCTCTCAATTTACCACTTTGGTGTACATTTCATTACACTGCTAGCTTTATTTCATATTGTTTTTTATCTGGATTTATAGGATGAGGTGTGGGGCAGCGATGATTGGGAATGAGGTTTTGCAATTAGCCACTAAAAGTAAAGAATATATCAGTGGAAGATCACAACAGACATATAGCTGAAAAACAAATATGGTGGGAAAACAACTGTTGAAGAATTGGTCAGAAGTCTTCAGACATGTTCTGGAGGTTTCTGCGGGCCTCTCAGTGCACACAGCTTGTAATGTTTTTGCTAAGTAGGTTGTTATAGCATATCATCATTGGTCAGAATTTGTTTACAGGTGCAATAGGTGTGCCCCAAAATGCAAATGTCTGCAAAACCCCATATTTATTAAAGTGCACATTTGTGTCCATAAATTGGATTATGGCATTTATTAATCGACTTTTGGGCATGCTACAATTTTGTTTCCTTGTGTGATTGTAATCTTTTTTCAAACACTCCAGTTGCATTCAGATTTGAAAATCTGGCCCTGATACATTATTCCGTTCTGTACGTTTGCTTCTGTAGATTAGACTTCAACTGAAAGATTGAGTTTTACAACTAAGTAGCAATTATAAGTTTAGAGGGAATTTTGCAAGTAGTCCCCCACCCTGAGTAAATAAAATGTTTTTATATAGTACTTTAATGATAAGATTAACATTTATTCACCGATATACAGAAGGGTGTGCTCAGGGACTCCTAGGAGCCCTTTGTGAAAATTCTGACACCTAGCAGAAGGGAGGGTTGCAGTGAATTCCCTGCTTCTGTTTGAGTTCACCCCTTCTTTGGATACCATTAACTCATCCCTAACACACAGGATCTAACAAAATATTTCTGATAAGTAAATTGGTGTTAGATGGATCAGATTGTACCAAATGACTTGAGTGGGACATGCATGTGCATGAGGACAGACATGGATGAATTTTAAGTGACAGCTCACAAGTTTATTAAAATTTAACATCATAGTTAGGGAAAATCTATTTACCCTTATCAGGAATTTAGGCAGGTCCACAGTGGTGGTTACAGGGCATCATATAGTCCATAACTCAGGGTAGACTGTTGATTGTCTACCCCATGGATTAAGCTTGCTCTGTTGAGTCCTCTCATCCTCCTTCCTTGCAATGGGGATGGAACATACCAAAGGAGGACCCTGATTTGCAAGGAATCTCCCTTTTGCTCATAGACCTGAGGTCCACCAGCAAAATCATGTGTCTTTTATTTTCTGGTTGCTAGCTCTTTGGCCTTTTATCTTAGCTGGACACTCGCCACTGGGAGATCCAGCAAATAGCTTGGTTGCACTGCCACCTCCTTAATCTAAAGCCTGTTTAATCCAATTTCGTACATTCTGAAGCCAATTGTCTGCCCCCACATCTCACAAGTGCACTCCTTTGTCCCAGGAAAACTCAGGCCATTTGTACTGTATGACCCAATACTTGATCACCGAACCACCAGCTTTCATAAAGATTCTGGTAACTTCATGTTTCACATTTGTATGTGTTCTAACCACGCAGGCTGGCTTGATGGCTCCCCACCAAACTCACCTCATAAGTATCTCTGATCAAACCAGTCTCATATTTGGCCAAGACTGCATAAATTATCCCACATTTCTGTGAATTCTAATCCTTAAATTGATTCCCATGCATGTTGCAAGATCATTCTGACTGAGGTGCATAATCAAGGCATTAGGTGGTTGTATTTTGCTCATCCGTGAGTATATAACAGGCATGAGCTGATCCCATAACATGCCTCTCCAAACAAAACACTGAATGCAGACTGCCTTATCTTGGAGCTCAGCCGGGATCCAACTGCTGACCAGAATGATGTCTTTTGTGTGACAAATTCACAAAAGAATGCCCACAAATCCATTCATTGGCCTTGGTTGAGATGTATCCTGCAATCATAAGCAAAAAGTATTAATTCAACTCCATGCCTATTCTGGCAAACTTTCATAGCTGGAAACTTCAGTCATGAAATAGTTAGATTTCCACTTCTTTATAGCCTGCACCCTCTGGAATTCAAAGCCTTCTGAAGCTGCTGCTATGTCTCTCTCAAACCTGAAATAACATGTGCCAAAGTTAGCTGGATTGAGACCTATATAGGTTAATGGTTTCATCATTAATGCAGCTATTCTTCAAACCTAAAGAAGAGCTGTGCTTAAGATCACAAGCTTGTCTCTTTCACCAACAGAAGGTGGTCCATAAAAGATATTACCTCACCCAACTTGTGTATCTAAAAAGGCCCTGACCGCTTTTAGAGGCTATAGGCATATATCTGAACATTCCCTTAACTTCACTGTTGTCCCCTTTCCTGTTTGGTCCATTTTGGATACCTTAAATATAAAGACACTACTCATCTGTGAGTTATAATGCTTGCCTGGGCCTGTCCCTGGCTGCTTGTGGCATCAGTTCACTAACCCTGAAAGCACCAAAAAAGGCACCCCAAAATTCAGCTTTAAATAGCATTGCTTCTATCCCTCAACTACATCTTTTGGGCAAAGCATCCTCTAACCCTGACATACTCTGTATGGTTATGGAATTTTGTCTTCCCTGAGTGCATCACCTTTATCCTGACCCTCAGGTAACTTCCTTCCCTTGAATCCTCTAATGGTTCAGAGACCTGTGCTAGGCTGCACCAAAAGGATAAATCAGTTAGGCAACCCAATGTTATGGATGAAGCCAATCCATGGTGTGCCACAGACAGAGCATATCAAACTACCTGATGTTTGGGGATGAATCAATGACATTAGAGACCTCTGCTAACTCTGAAAGCTGTGAATTTCATAAGAACAGCTAAGAAAGGTCATTGGGGGGAAAAGGTCATTGGGGGGAAAAAAGCATTTCCAGTTAATTCTATAGCTGACAGGAGCCATGGTTCGACAACTGATGAGACATCACTTGTGGGTCTGTGCTGGCAAAGGGTTTCCAAAGTCATCCAGAAAATAAGATTAAAACATCTGCAATTCCATTATCCACACCAGGAATATGCAGTGCACAAAAATGCATTGAACTGCCTTTTGTTTAACATTCAAATGAACTCACTAGTCTCATTAGTCGAGCTGACTTTGCTGACTGTTGATTCACTATGTGAATCACTGGCTGGCAGTTATACCAGAACTGAATCTTTTTGTTCCTTAATTGTTCTCCCCATATAGAAAGCGCAACCAATACTGGAAAAAACTCAAGAAATGTAATGCCCTGTGTGGTCCATTCCTCTGGCCACCTCTGCATGTGCCACTCTCTCTGATAGCATATCCCAAAACCTAAACCACCAGAGGCATCAGATTGTACCTGTAGCTGTGTTTCCATTATGCAATGCAAACACCAAAGTGATTTCCCATTTAATTGATCAATATTTTTTTTCCATACTTGAAAGGATAACAAACTCCAAAAGTTCATGGTACCCTAAACTCTGGAGAATTTGGGCACAGCCTTCCATATATACATCTGTGTGGTTGTGAAAGACAGTCCAAATGGAGTTTCTCTTTATTTAAATATGCAGATTTAATTGCAAGGGCACACCCCACTTATGGGAGTGGGGCACAGCTGAGATATAATGAATCATTTAGAAGAAGGGCAGCAGAGGATTTAAATGTTCCCTGGGCTACAAAAGGCCAGGACCTAGGGCTAGAATATATGATGCCATACTGCCTTATCCTACATGCTTACACAGACAGTAGATTGCCAGTGCCAAAACATCATGCTGCTTCAATGAATGGAAGATCCAGTAACTGTTATGCATTTAACAATGGGCAAAGTTTTCATTCTGAATCCAAATATAAGCACTTCTGTAAGAGGTGTGGGGTCAACATGGTACCACTGGGCAACAAGAGCAAAGGAAAAGGCACATGCTGGAAGGAAGTCGATCCATCAGTTTATACCAAATGACCTATATTGAAAAAAAAACACAACAAAACAAAATCCTGCTCCATTTTCAAGTTTAATGCCCTCATTGCCTTCTTCAGAGTATGCAAAGTCATCTCTGTGCTATACTGTCAGTGTTCAGTGGGCCTGATGGTCGGCTGACCTGCAGCTTGTGGAGTCATTTATGCTTATACTAAGTAGGTGAAAGTGGATGTAAAACGTTACCAAATCAGAGGAGTAGTGTTCTACGCTGACTTTACACTGACATAAATAGCAGCACAAAATTTCAAGCAGCAGAGACACAGGCACAATATATTTTGCAGGTAAACATTTCAAACAAATAATGTAATATTGTTCCCTCCTTCATTGTGTAAGAGGGAGGAAACTCTAAGATCCTGTATGGGTAGGAGGGCTTTTGAGTCACACCAGGCTAATTGTTGCTGAGTCATGGTGGCAGGGGTGCGGGATTCAGTAAGCACAAGCTAGGATACAAAAGGGGTTGGACATTTGGTTGGGCAGAAGAGGAAGCTTAGCCTACGTTGTTTGCGATTTAACAATAATGCCGAACTTCCATGGGGGCGCGGGAAGAGTTGAGTCTAAGTCTGGGTGTATATTTGTTTCAGGACAGGATAAGGACTCAGGCCATTCCCACTTGGTTGTGGTTATGAGAAATACTTCTGTAAATGGAAACTGAAATTAATAGATGTGTCTGATACTCTGCAATTAGTCACATCTGGTACATGCGGTTAAAAGGAATCATTTTTGATAGTCCCTTGTAAAAATGCTGATGGTGCATCAGTTTGTCATTACAACCCCTACAGAATGTATTGCAAGTGTATTTGAATGCCCTTATGCCATTAAAATGTATATTTAATATTCAAAATATGACTGTATATGTTTAGTGGGTTTTGAAAAGGGCTAATTGTAAACATTCAATTTTCTGGTGAATTCTCCAGCTACTATTTAAACCTAGCAGGAACTGTAAGATAATCGTAATTAAAACGTTTTTCTCACTTTAGACCTTTTGTTTTGCTTTTTTTTTCTTCCTGGCAAAATAGGAAATCCAGCTATGCTTTTTAATCTCTAATGTAATGTCTAATCATCAGATGCAGGAGAGGCCAAATATGCCTTTGAAATAAGTTATCAGCTAGACTGGTGAGAAGGCAGGACCCAAAAATGCATTTAGGCCCTTGACCTGTTTTGATTGGCACAGTTATGCATAACTGATCCAATAGCAGGCTCAGCAAAGCAGGCAGTATTTTTATTTAATCAGGGAACTGGCCATGTCTCAGAATGTTTCTTATATCATGTTTGTCTATTAATAAATATTGTAAGTCTATACGTAAATGCTGCATTTATTTACAGATAGTCTCTCTCAAAGGACTGTACTTTGTAGTGCATATGTACTGAAAAATTAAATGTATTTTATTCAGGGTCTGATGTAGATATGACACCAATTCATGTCTCCATTAATAAATATCTTGCCTTGCTCGCTGCTAGCTCTGTTGACAGAGAAAAAAATGTTTCTGCTTTGAAGGACTATGCTGTGCTTTTATTACTTCTCCTTGATGCTCTGTGGCCTAAATCCTGTCCTCCATCCAAGGGACTGATCTAACAACCATTGAAATCAATGATGGTCTTTCCACTGATTTCAAAGGATGTTGGCTCAGGCCACAAGCTTGATACGCGGTGATTCTTCAGAGACTTGAACTACCGAAGTGGATTGAAGTAGTTCTTTCCCTCGTTTGTGGAATAATATCAGAGTCGCTTCTTGGCCACTAATGATGTAATGGTATCACCAGCTGCTCTTGTGGCTGTGATTTGTGGGGGATCAAACTAGCAACAGATCTTGCAGCTCCTGCCTTTTTTCTCAAACTCTGCAGGATGGGGGATGCACAGAGAATCCACATGGAGGTGATAAGGTTTTGGAGAAAGTTTTGGAACAAATAGATAAACTAAATAGTATTAAGTCACCAGGACCATATGGTATTCACCCAAAAGTTCTGAAGGAACTCAAATGTGATATTGCAGGACTACTAACTCTCATCTGTAACCTATCGTTTAAATCAGCTTCTGTACCAAATGACTGGAGGATAGCGAACATGATGCCAAATTTTAAAAGGGGCTCCAGAGGTGACCCTGGCAATTACAGGCTGGTAAGCCAGACTTCAGTACCGGGCAAGCTGGTTGAAACTATAGTAAAGAACAACATTGTTAGATACATAGATGAATATAATTTGTTGGGGAATAGTCAACATGGGTTTTGTAAAGGGAAATCATGCCTCACCAATCTACTAGAATTGTTTGAGGGGGTCAACAAGCATGGAAAAAGGCTAATGTAGTGCCCATCTTTAAAAAAGGGAAGGAGGAGGATCTGGGGAACTACAGACCAGTCAGCCTCACCTCAGTCCCTGGAAAAATCATGAAACAGGTCCTCAAGAAATCAATTTTGAAGCACTTAGAGGAGAGGAAAGTGATCAGGAACAGTCAGCATGGATTCACCAAGAAAAAGTCATGCCTGACTAACCTAATAGCCAGTTATCTCATCATAGAAGGCACTGTGGATGAGGGGAAAGCAGTGGATGTGTTGTTCCTTGACTTTAGCAAAGCTTTTGATATGGTCACCCACAGTATTCTTGCCAGCAAGTTAAAGAAGTATGGGCTGGATGAATGCACTATAAGGTGGATAGAAGACTGGCTAGATTGTCGGGCTCAACATGTAGTGATCAATGGCTCCATGTCTAGTTGGCAGCCGGTATCAAGCGGAGTGCACCAAGGGTCGGTCCTGGGGCCAGTTTTGTTCAATATCTTCATTAATGATATGGAAGATTGCGTGGATTGCATCCTCACCAAGTTTGCAGATGACAGTAAACTGGAAGGAGTGGTAGATACACTGGAGGGTAGGGATAGGATAAAGAGAGACCTAGACAAATTAGAGGATTGGGCCAAAAGAAATCTGATGAGGTTCAACAAGGACAAATGCAGAGTCCTGCACTTAGGATGGAAGAATCCCATACACTGCTACAGACTAGGGATCGAGCAGCTAGGCAGCAGTTCTGCAGAAAAGGACCTAGGAGTTACAGTGGATGAGAAGCTGGATGTGAGTCAACAGTGTGCCCTTGTTGCCAAGAAGGCTAACAGCATTTTGGGATGTATAAGTAGGAGCATTGACAGCAGATCGAGGGACATGATCATTCCTCTCTATTCAACATTGGTGAGGCCTCATCTGGAGTACTGTGTCCAGTTTTGGGCCCCACACTACAAGAAGGAAGTGGAAAAATTGGAAAGAGTCCAGCGGAGGGCAACAAAAATGATTAGGGGTCTGGAGCACATGACTTATGAGGAGAGGCTGAGGGGACTGGGATTATTTAGTCTGCGGAAGAGAAGAATGAGGGGGGATTTGATAGCTGCTTTCAATTACCTGAAAGGGGGTTCCAAAGAGGATGGATCTAGACTGTTCTCAGTTGTAGTAGATGACAGAATAAGGAGTAACTATCTCAAGTTGCAGTGGGGGAGGTTTAGGTTGGATATTAGGAAAAACTTTTTCACTAGGAGGGTGGTGAAGCACTGGAACGGGTTACCTAGGGAGGTGGTGGAATCTCTTTCCTTAGAGGTTTTTAAGGTCAGGCTTGACAAAGCCCTGGCTGGGATGATTTAGTTGGGGATTGGTCCTGCTTTGAGCAGGGGATTGGACTAGATGACCTCCTGAGGTCCCTTTCAACCCTGATATTCTATGATTCTATGTGGACAAGGGGGGTCCAGTGGACATAGTGTATTTAGATTTTCAGAAAGCTTTTGACACGCTCCCTCACCAAAGACTCTTAAGCAAAGTAAGCTGTCATGGGATAAGTGGGAATGTTCTCTCATGGTAACTGGTAACTGGTAAAAGATAGGAAACAAAGAGTAGGACTAAATGGTCAGTTTTCAGAATGGAGAGAGGTAAATAGTGGTGTCGCCCAGGGGTCTGAAGTGGGTCCGGTCCTATTCAACATATTCATAAATTATCTTGAAAAAGGGGTAAACAGTGAGGTGGCAAAATTTGCACATGATGCAAAACTACTCAAGATAGTTTAGTCCCAGACGGACTATGAAGAGCTACAAAAGGATATCTCAGAACTGGGTGACTGGACAACAAATTTGCAGATGAAATTCAGTGTTGATAAATGAAAAGTTATGCACATTGGAAAGTATAATCCCAACTATGCTTATAAAATGATGGGGTCTAAATTAGCTGTTACCACTCGAGAAAGAGATCTTGGAGTCATTGTGGATAATTTTCTGAAAACATCCACTCAGTGTGCACCGGCAGTCAAAAAAGCAAACAGAATGTTGGGAATCATTAAGAAAGAGGTAGATAATAAGACACAAAATAGCATATTGCCCCTGTATAAATCCATGGTCCTCCCACATCTTTAATACTGCCTGCAGATGTGGTCGCCTCATCTCAAAAACGATATATTGGACTTGGAGAAGGTTCAGAAAAGGGCAAAAAAATGATTAGGGGTATGGAACAGCTGCTGTGTGAGGAGAGATTAGTAAAACTGGGACTTTTCAGCATGGAAAAGAGATGGCTGGGGGGGTATGATAGAGGTTTATAAAATAATGACTGGTGTGGAGAAAGTAAATAAGGAAGTGTTATTTACTCCTTCTCATAATACAAGAACTAGGGGTCACCCAATGAAATTAATAGGCAGCAGGTTTAAAACAAACAAAAGGAAGTATTTTTTCACACAACGCACAGTCAACCTGTGGAACTCCTTGCTAGAGGATGTTGTGAAGGCCAAAACTATAACAGGGTTCAAAAAAGAACTAGATCTATTCATACAGGATAGGTCCATCAATGGCTATTAGCCAGAATGGGCAGGGATGGTGTCCCCACCCTCTGTTTGCTAGATGCAGGGAATGGGTGATAGGAGATGAATCACTTGATGATTACTTGTTCTGTTCACTCTCTCTGGGGCACCTGGCATTGGTCACTGTCAGAAGACAGGATACTGGGCTAGATGGACTTTTGGTCTGACCCAGTATGGCAGTTCTTATGTAACGACATCTTTTGTGGGTTGCCTAGCTCCCAGGATCTCAAAAACCATACCAGGTATTTTGGAACTCTATGGCCACACAAGAAGTGACAGGATTTGCTAATAAAGGTTATTAGATTTAAAAAAAAAAAAAGACAAAGCCAAACCTTCTGTTAACCCAACATTAAGGTTCATATTTTATTTAGTGCTAATTGCTTCATTTCTACTCTGGGCCTACTTTACCTCTTCTTCCCTTCCCAGAGCACTGCGTCTCTCTGTCTTCAGACTTTCAGCTGGACTTGTTTACTAGCTTCATCCCCAGAATTGCCCTCCACTCTTCTTTCCAACTCTTTCATCTGATGTGAATATCCTCAGCTGCTCCCACTACTCGACACAACCATCTATCCCAGTAGATTATTGCACCTTTCACCTTGCTGCCACTTCACATATGAACACACCAAGCCATGTTCCTTGTTCCATTCATATATCTCAGTCCTGTGATTTCAGGTGATATCTGAGCAAGTTAATAGAGGCCTGGTCTACACACACAGTTTCATTAGTTTAATTGAAGGTGTGATTTTTAACTGAAGCAGTTAAACCAGTGCAACTTTGTGTGTGTGGAGAAACTGATATCAGAGCAGCAACACAAGGGTTGTTTCACTAAATCAGTTTTAAACCCATTACAGGCACAAATTCTATATGAGACAAACCCCTAGGGCCTAGGTTATATCTGGATGATGGTTTTTTGAGCTCCATTTACCACTGTTTTCACATAAATGCACTTGTATCAGAAAACCTGGGAGGATGACGTGGCTGCCAGGGTCTTTAACACCATGTTTTAATACTTCTTAGAATAGGTCTAACAATCCAGTGTTGAGGGTCCTAAATATATTGTATGAAGATCTGAGTTAAAAAAAAATATTGTGTAAGGATGACAGAATCCAGCTTAATAATAATAACGGTGCTAATAGCTTGAGTACAAAAATGTTTGACATATATTGTGGCAGTTGACAGCATTCATATATGCAAGATAGCAGGTAGCTTGAGCAGTGCCAGGATCAGGACAGTTTGCTTTCTACCTTGGTGTTGAGTGGAGTCAATTCTTGAGGCAGAGTTGCTCCCTAGGAACTGGACAGTGATCTTGAATTGAAATTGAGTTTTCCTGCATGTTGTTTAACACCACCTCTGTTCAAGGAGTGGCATATATATATCTGTTCAAGGAGTGGTATATATAAAACCAGTCACATTTAGCATGTACTCACAATCTGGAACACTGATTTTGCTTCCAGTGGGACGCCAATGTGCAAGGCCTTTGAATTCTGCTACCACATAGACAGGAGCAACACATTTATTATTGTAAAGGTCATTATTTTGACTACAATAAAAAGGAAACATTGATGTGGCTTATTACTAAGACATTGCAATTTAATTCTACTTATGCTGATTATAAATCAGGAGCTATGCATATGAGGAATTAAATAAATAAAAATAAACCAAATAAAGTCAAGTATAAAGGTTAAATAAGAAAACTTCATGAAGTATCAGAGTTTTAATTAAAATACTATGAACAGGGCATTTATTACTATTATATCATTTTAAGAAGCATTTTTCCATTCTAAAGAGCTAATTTGTATTTTTACAGCATGATTACTATACTATGATGGAATTCTAAATCTGGACAGCATTAATTGTCACAAAATTAAGGAAAAGGGCTAATATTTTAACTCTAGTGTTTTTGAAGTAGTTTAATGCTATTGAGTCTACATTTTTCTTCTATGTATTTTAAAAAGGCTTAAAATAGTCTTTGAAATTAGAAAAGGGAATCAGGATATTTGGGGTCTAGTTTGGGATCCTCTTCACAATTCTCTACCTTTGTTTCCTTTCCCATCCTTTGTCTAATCTTTTTTAGATTATAATGTCTTTGGGGCTGTTAATGTATGTTTATACAGTGCATAGCAGTATGGGGGCCTGATCTTGGTTAGGGCCCGTTGGTGATATATTATACAAATAATAATTACAATAGAACACACACACACACACACCTATATTTAGATATTAATTTACCATGCACTATTGAATATCTCCTCTACCATCTTCCCAGAAACTTCTTTTTCTCCAGCACTTATTTTAGCATTTCAAACATCTTCTAACAGCCCTCATAACAACAACAACAAATCAGCTTTACCACAAACCTGTTTCATCCTCCCCCCAAACCCCAAATGTCACCAGTCTAAAGCACATAAAAGGCGAAATTCAATCATGGGCTCATGATAGCTTTACATTACATAAACCCATCCTAACTTTAAAGTCAGACATATCATGTCCCTGCAGGGTTATAATTGGCAGCTGTGTACCTTTTGGAAAAGGGAGTTTTGCAGCCTAAAAGAAGTTACTTCAAGCCCTGAAAGAGCCCAAGGCATCAGATCTAAATTTAGTTTGTTTTTATGGCTTTCTCTGAGACCTCTGGAACTGGACAAAGGGTATGTCTACACAGCCAAAAAAAAACCAAAACAAAACACAAAACCCTGTAAGTCTCAGAGTCCAAGTCAACTGATTTGAGCTTGTTGGTCTCATACTATGGGATTAAAAATATCAGTGTAAATGTTCACACTTGGGCTGGAGCCCAGGCTCTGAGACTCTCCCCCTTCGTTGTGTCTCAAAGCTCGGCTCCAGCCCAAGCAGGAATGTCTATGTTTTTTGTTATTTTTAGCCCTGTAGTGCAAGCCTGGGTCATTTGAACCAGGCTCTGAGACTTGCTGCTTCATGGTTTCTTTGTTTGTTTGTTTGTTTGGTTTGGTTTTGGGTTTTTTTTTAATTTTGTTTTTGCTGTGTAGATGTACCCTGAGATACTTGATAACAAAGAAAAAACAGAAGATATAGGCTTGATGCAGGAATTACTGGGTGAAATTCTATTACCTGTGTTATGGATGAGGTCAGATTAGATGATCAAAATGGGCCTTTCTGGTCTTAAAATCTATGAATCACTGAATTGATCCTGCCTTACCTGAATTCAATGGAAGGAGGATTGGGTTGAAAAACACCTACTTATACAGATGAAGGGATTCAAAAATAATCCTGATTCATTCTTTAAAACTCTTGAAAATATTTGTAAACCAGCTTTTCTGTAACATATGTGGCATATACAAAATAGAGGACGATATGGTATGATATAAAAGTGTCTAACAAACTCCTATTTTGGTATACCTGAGTAATTCACTTGTAGTTTCACTGCTTGTGGGTAATATGATATGCTGAAACTCCTATTAATAAAAATTCTATACCACACTCTTTCTCTTCATATACCCATGCACAGAGAAATGTATTTTAGAATAAATAAGGTTTATTTTCCATCATATATTGCTGCTTCTTGAATAACAGATTCTTTCAATTAACTAGTGAGTATATTTTGAGGAGTAAATGCCACAGCCTTGCAACATATTTTTTATTCACTTAACAAAAAAAAAATATTTGTTTAAGTTTTCACTAAAAAACAAAAAAGGTTGTGATATTGGATTTTTTTTTGAAACACACAATACTAGAAACACCAGTTCATGTTTCCATTTTAATAAATCAGACTTTTAGAGTTCTGTTTTTACTGCTTAAAAGTGTGGGAGTATTTAATGTTCATTTATATTTTGCTCCAGGCAACTTCTGTGAGTTTATTTCCTCATGTAAAGAACAGCAGAGCATTTCAAGTAAATGAGGTTGCTATAGTGTTTGGCATAGAAAGTTTCAAGCGTGTGTGTGTGTGTATATATATATATATACACACACACATTTTTCCCCGGAGCTTCCATCAGATAAGTATCATTTGGGATAAAGCTAGATGCAGGAACAATAAAAACAGATTTTCATTGTTTATATTTTTGATAAAAAAAACATTGTGTTTTGCTTCTTCCTGGTTTAATTAACTCTGATTTCCTTTTGAATTTAAAAATGGATTCATATGCCATAGCATGCTGCAGAGAGCTGACTTGATTGTGTACATTTTATATATTCCCTTTATAGATATTAGGGAATATTTTAGAGCTAAATTATTCTAAAGCATTTTCTTTCATCACATCTTGGAATTTTTCCAGAAAAAGATTATGCAGGTTAATGAAAAATATTTCACTTGGCCAAATGTCACTTCTAAGTGCAGGCAGGGACTAAAATTATGGAAATGGTTTACTAAGAAGGTTTATCTGAAGATGTTATCAGACTGATGAAGGATGATCAGAATAAAGCCACAGGCATAAACACTAAATTACCTGAGCAGTCTTTGTCCACCATTATTTTCAATTCAAGCTAGAAAACCTGTCACTGATGACTCATAACCCTATCACCCAATCTTCTCTTCATTCATACTAACCCCAAAGGAGAAATCAAATCTCAGCTGCAAAGTCAAGGGAGACACAAAAATATTCTTTCTGTCTTACATGTAAACCAGGTAAAGTTTATCACTGTACTGAGACCTCATCATTTTGAACCTTTTGACCAGATTTATCAGGCTCATGGAGCTTTTGTGAAGCTTTTGAGAGTGCCATTAAAATGCATGTCCCCTCAAATTAAAATTACATTCTTTTCTTGCACAGAAAGCGAACACAAAGTTAGTAATAAAAGTGCCTTCTATTAAACTAGATTGCTTATGTCAGAAATGCACTCTTCAATCTGACTGCCTCTGAACTCATTAGGTTTTATCAAACTTGAAGGTATTGGAAGGAAAAAAATAATGGATTTTAAAATAAAGCTTAACACTGAGATAATATGTGTATAGAAAGACAGCAAAAATGGGTCAGCACATACACTATGCATTTATGAGCCATATATAAATGTTTCAGAGTTACAAAATTGTTTGGAAAATGTGATTAACCATTAAAGGTCCTCAGCAGTTAGATTAATTGACCTTATTAGAATGTTACCTATATCATGTATCATCATAAAAGTCCATAAAAACTAGAAAGAGGAGAAAAGCAGGAAAACTACTATCTTTTGTATGGTTTTCTGTTTTCCAATATTTAATATATTTAAAGTACTAAAAATCAAGAAAAATATATGCATTTCACATGCAAAACTTTTTGTCTATATAGTATGGGAAGTTCATTGATTTTAATGGGATTTTGGATGCAAAAGGAATACAAGACTAAGTCCCTAGAAAAAAAATATTTCCATACTGTGTAATTTCTAATCTTAACTTAGGGTCGGGCCAGATGGCTACAGGAGAGTGAAAGAAGGCAGATATATTAGCCCCAGGTTAAGCAGGTCCCTTTTCCCTGGGTAAGGTAACAGGGAAGATTCCAGAAACAATTAAGGCAGACCGGCTGATTAGAACACCTGCAGCCAATCAAGAAGCTGCTAGAATCAATTAAGGCAGGCTAATCAGGGCACCTGGGTTTAAAAAGGAGCTCACTTCAGTTTGTGGTGCATGTGAGGAGCTGGAAGCAAGAGGCGCAAGAAGCTGAGAGTGAGAAGGTGTATGACTGGAAGACTGAGAAGTACAAGCATTATCAGACATCAGGAGGAAGGTCCTGTGGTGAGAATAAAGAAGGTGTTGGGAGGAGGCCAAGGGGAAGTAGCCCAGGGAGTTATAGCTGTCATGCGGCTGTTACAGGAGCCACTGTAGACAGCTGCAAACCACAGGGCCCTGGGCTGGAACCCAGAGTAGAGGGCAGGCCCAGGTTCCCCCCATCCCTCCATCCCCCCAACTCCCTACTTGATACCGGAGGAGTTGAACTGGACTGTGGGTTCCACCAGAGGGGAAGGTCACTGGCCTGTTCCCTGATCCACTAGGTGGATCAGCAGAGACTGCGGGGATTGTTCTTCTTCCTTTCCCCATGCTGGCCAGTAATGAGGCTAACTGAGTGAACAGCAGATTTGAGCCACAAAAGTGGCCAAACTGAGGGCTGCCGCGAACCTCTAAGGTGAGAAAATCTGCCAATAAGCGCAGGACCCACCAAGGCAGAGGAGGAACTTTGTCACACTTGGAAATTCCTGAGTTTTTAATATTTGCTTAAAGTAA
Source organism: Eretmochelys imbricata (assembly GCF_965152235.1). NCBI lineage: Eukaryota > Metazoa > Chordata > Testudines > Cheloniidae > Eretmochelys > Eretmochelys imbricata. The sequence continues at coordinate 52,074,802 of NC_135575.1, read as the reverse complement.
ATACAATATTTAAGGAATTTGGGGCCAGATTTTTAAAGGCACCTAAAATGCAGATAGGCCTGCAAAAAGGCATAGTCGAATAACTTCCGTGAAAGTTTGGTGCCTAGACATTAGATGGGATATTTAATTGTATCTATCTGCAACATTAGGTGCTTAAATACCATAAATCTGGCCTATTATAATTAAAAATTGATATGTACTTTCAACCATAACTCTAGGTTAGCCATGCGGTATTTTGTTAGGATTTCATTAGGGACCCCCACCCCCACCCCAATATTTGAAATGTTTATGGCCTGTATTAGGAAAGCAGGAATGGGATCTTAATCTAAGCTGTGCATAGCACTGGGACCTAGGAAGCCACAAATTCCACATGGCATTGCAAGCAAAGGAAAGGGAAGCAGCAGGGAACATGGTTGCATTTCAGAGCTTTGTATCATCTGTTTGTCCATCTGTTTATCTGGCTTCCTTACCCTAACCTCTGACTCCATAGCCTCTCCTGTTTTTGTGTCTCTGAAGTCAACAGAAGGCTATAGACACTGTGTCTTTCTATAGTCCTCATGGGTTGAGGCAGTCTTTACATCATGCAGATTGGGCCTATGGTTCTGAAAGCTCTATGCATCACAAGCAGGTCCTTAAGAACTATGGTGAACATGTGTATTTACTGCATCCTTGAAATATTCTGGATCTAGTTGTAGTTGGTTGAAGTGTAGACTTTTTTGTTAAACAAAGGGCTCTCTTGCCATGCTAAATTGATTCAGTTTGTATATTTTCTTTCTGTGTTAGTTCTGTAGATAACTGAAACGTGCCTGGCTGCTTGGTTTCTGGGAGACATAACCCTATTAAGGACCACAGCAGATCTTTTTGCCTTTAAAGCAGTTCCTAGGCGCAGGAACAAGGTTTAAGATATGGCAATAACTTGAAGATAACTGGAAGCCAGAAGAATTGTGGAAGTCTCCAGAGCCCAAGGAAACCTGTGGGTATTAAGCGTCCTGCAGGCTCTCTGAGCTGGGAGTAGGAGAGGTGCCCTGTGGAACTTAGAGATCAGTAAGACCATAAGAGTTTTCCTGGCTGGAGAAGCTGGAGTTCAACTGCTTAGGTTGATCTCTGCTGATATGCTGATGATGTGGTTGCTGTTTCCTCACTAGTCACTTGTCCACATATTAAAACAATATAGATTCTAAAACCGCCTAGGCTTTTATGGACAGTAACCCAGCAATTTTGTACTGGTGTTTACAGAAGTGAATAGATTCCATATTTTTCAGTCTTCTTTTTAGACTTTCCTTTATCCTTCTTTATTTATTTCTCCTTGCTGGAATCAAAGTACCAATGCCATTAGGGCAGATACTACAGATGCTACTACATGTATCACATGTAGATGTGGGGGTTTGAAGATTCTGTCCTTTGTCTTGTATTGGTTATGTGTGTGCATGAGTGAAAATTCTGCCTCCAACCCCTTGCATGGCATAGAGTAAGAATTTTGTTGCTGCCACTGGTATTCCTAGCTGTACTGGTGAAGAGTCTCAGGCCAGCAGCCCATATTATGCATTGGGATGAAGGTCAACATGTACCTTTTGCAGAGGGGGATTGAAGATTCAGCTGTTGGAGAAGTATGGAAGCATTTGTACCCTTCTGTTTCTGAGGAGACTCCACTGAGACAAGCCTGATGTTGGAATCATGCAGTGACCAGTTTCTCAAATTTAGGGGTATGGATGTGTGTGTAGGGAGGGGGACTTCCTTATCTCTAAAAATATGGCAAGTAAAATTCCTTCAGGAGAAGAAAAAATCATGCAACAGCTTCATTGGTGAGATGTTCAGGGAAGAAGACGATTTTAGGAAAAGTAATTGTTAGGAACTCTTCCTGCGAGCGCCTGGCTGGAGTGAAGGGATAGGGTTTCAGCTGTGTATCTGGGCAGGATGGGCTGTGTCTTCTTTCTGAGGTGGGAGGGGTGTTATGAAAAACATCAACACACCTCCCTAGTAATCTGTTCAGTTTGAAGGCTACCTTTGGAAGTAAAAGAATTAGAGAGGTATATTAAAAAAAAAAACTGAAATAATCAGTCTCTCTGCATTACTTGGTGTCCTTTAAAGGCAGAGTTTCATTGTCCTACATAACCAGATATGCAAAACTAGAAGGGGATGTCACATTTCTGGTGATATTATGGGTGAAGGATGAACAAGCTGAGACTTATAATTGATAACAAGTCTCAAACTCAGCTCTGGAATGGTTACTGCCTCTGCATAGTTAATTTAAAATAAAAAGCAAAGCATATGCAGTAGGTCCTTCATGAGTCTTTTCATTTTCACATGGGACATTCACTAGAGGACTTTTATTGTCAACGGAGTGGCTAATACTATGTTCCATATACTGGCAGATCTCCCTAGGGGACCTATAATTAATTTAAAATGCCAAGGACTCTGTTCAGCAAAATTACTTTTCACCTTCCATACTGTGGAAGATTATGAAAGCCCTGTAAATTTCTGGAATATGATATGCAGGATTTAGGACCATGCTGGAGCCAATTGTTTGTAGCAGTACTCATGTTAATTCAGTTTCAGCCTGGTAGCAATTCAGTTGACATCCCAAATAATTTGAGAATGTTGTCTTAAACAAACCAGATTAATTTATTTCAGCAGATTGGTCATAAAGTAAATGTGGGAATAAAATATTACAATTATTTTTAAAACTCTTCATGTACTTTTACCATCAATACTTTTAAATTCCAGAATGATACACAGGGTTTTGTTTTGCTTGTTTGTTTTAATGAGCATGGTAGCCTTTTAGCTCCCATAGGTTTCTGTTCCACAAGTTGTGAAACCGTGCCTCATCACTCAGAAACTTCTGTTTTGGATTCACTTTTTTTGAATGGAGATGGAAAATTAACTGTGGGAGGTGGCATAACCATGGTATGAAAAACAGAAATAGTTGCAAGGGAGCGTAGATAGCAGTTTGGCCACTGCACAGTGGCATCTAGGAATTAGAAATAATAGTACTAAATAATAAAGCATGCATGTATTACACATACAGAATGAACAGAGCAGGGGAGAGAAATAATATGTTTAAGGTAAAGTAGAATAAAATGCTTAGATGTCAGAGGAACAAAACCAGGGTTCTGAAGGGGCAAGTGAGTAGGGGGTGAGATGGGAGTCAGTGTGGTGGACACGTGAACTTGGATTTGGAAGTGAGGAAACAGTGCCCTAAAAGAGCACCAGCAGAAACCAGGACCTTACCAGCCCAGCTGGGACATCCAACAAACTCCCCAGAAGGTCTGTTAGTAACAATGATTTTTTTTCTTTACCTGTGGTTCTTAGTTATGTGGTCTATGAACCACTGGGTGGTCTGTGAAGCACTTACGGGTGGTTCACAAAGAGTTGGCTCACCACATAATCCTGACTTTCCTCTTTGACTTCAGGTGCTAAATCTTATTAAGTACTTTGCTAATATAACTTTTGAATTCAAGTTACTGCTGTAGTGACCACAAGATGAGGGTGAATGGGAAACATGAGATTCATGAGATCATAAAAGGTGGGGAAGATGATCTCAGTGGTCACGAATGGGAGAAGGATCTATGTGGCAAAATTTTATGTGGGCCACATGATGAAAGGGTTCAAAGACCCCTGTTGCATTTCTTTTCTCCATTCAGAAACAATTTTTTCATGTTACTAATAAAAAACAGATTAAATATTGCATCCAATTTTGTATTTACATATCATGATAAATATTATTCATATTTAAAATTTGAAAAACAAGTCTCCAAAGTCTCCCAAATAGAATTGTTTTCTGTCAACCTGCAGAAAGTCCTATATTTCTGGTGTGAATGTTAAATCCCTAAGATGCTGTGCATGTGTATGCTTTGGACAAAAATAGTAAGTGTATATATAGTTTTATCATTTGAGTCTTTTCAGCATCTCCCAGATATAAGGCACATTTGTCACATTTTGAAGAGGGTCTCGTTGGCAAAGTCTTCAATCATGCAGAAAGCTGTTTTCAAATTTCCATAAAACAATGCAGACACCATTTACATGATAAATTGCTCCTAGACAAAAATCTTAGCTGACTACCCAAATGCTTGATTCTGTTATCACTGATTTGTCCTTCAGTCTTCAGCAGAATGAAAATGAAGGACCTGCAACTAATTGTGCCAGGAAAACAGAGCTAATTTGCTCATACTGCCAAAAAAATAAATGGATTGTAAGCCATTAGACTTGAACGTAAATCATATGATATGCAATAACAAGCATTATTAATGGCTGTGTTGTCCTACAAAGAGCCTTTGGATGATATTCTCCAGTAAAATTACACCCTGAAAGTTCTGAGGAATCTGCTTTAAAAAAAAAATGAAGAAAAGTATGTCAAATTCAAAACCCAACAGTGGTTCCTACTCTCTGCTTTTGAAAGTATAAACATTCCAATTTGTATTTGTTTAACCGTACTCACGAATCTCATCTAATGCTATTATGTAGTCTTAAAATAATGTCAAAATGTTTATGCTTCCCTTTAATCTTTATTTTCTTTACTCCTTTTTATCTTTTCAATCCATTCAAAAAAGTGGCAGATTTTCTTTTAAAGTGCCATGCAATTTGTAAGTAGCTTCTGATGGCAGAGAAAATAATGTTTAGACAAGAAGTTTACAAAGATATTTAGTTAAAAGGCAGGCTAGCTTATTGAGCCACATTCTGACATAAGATCTAAAAGCTCTCTAACATTTCAGAACCCTTTCTACACCTCTTCTCTACAATCAAGGTTTTTTTTTGTTTGTTTGTTTGCTTGTTTGTTTTTGATGGGGTCACGGGGCTTCTGAATATACATAAAAAGAAAAAAAATCTTAATTTTACAAGTCAGGAACAAAATGCTATTTTTTTAATCCTTCACATTTTCCTGTTCAGAGAACAGCATGTACCTTATTGAGGTATCAGAATATTTTTTTAACAACTGATTCAAAGACTGTTGAGTGTTACTCATGTCTGGATAGTATAAGATACACAAGGATTAGTGGGGAGTGCTGGCTTCTATGAAAGCCAGGATTCCATATGAGAAAATTAGTAAAAAATATTGACCCCCAGGGAGACCAGGAGGCTCAAGGCATCAGTTGATTAGGACATGTAGCAGAATGAATGACAGACATAGGAATGTATTTTAGTGTCAAGTCACAACTTTATAAATTTTACAAGGGGAATGAATACTATGCACCCACCCTGTGCTCTCACATACCAGACAATGAACAGATTGTAGCATGGAGTTACAGGGTTCTGACCATATAAACAATCACTCAGGGTAGACCCTGTTCAGTCTCCTTCTAGGACTCAGCTTAGTTCTGAATCCTCTCTCCCTCCTCCCGAACTGCGGGGACGGTGGAGAGGGAAGTTAGTAGTTACTAAGGTGGGGACCTTCATTCACAAAGACTTCAGGTCTGCCCTTCTTCAGGCATAAGATCTGCCAGCATGATCCTGGGTCTCATTTATATCTGGGAACTGGCCCTTTTAGCCTTTATTGGCTCTGGACATAAGTTGAGGAGAACTAAACAGACTTTTGTTTTTTGATGACTTGTCTGTACTACAAAGTTAGGTCATCTTAACTATATCACTCAGGGCTGTGGAAAACTTCATGCCCTGTGCAATGTAAATAAGCTGACCTAAGCTCCAGTATAGACAAGGCAAGTGGAAGAGTTGTTCCATAGACCTAGCTACTACCTCTTGGAGAGATGGCTTTACTACAGCAGCAGAAGAACCCCTTCCATTGCTGTAGTAAGTGTCTCCACTACAGCAGGGAAGCTGCAGCTGCACTGCAGTAGTGTTTGTAGTGTAGACATACTGTTAACATTGAACCTTGAAATCCTATCTATTTTAATTCAACTGTGCCAGAAAAGTAAACATGGCTGCTAGCACTGCACAGGAACCATGTAATGAAGTTCCCAGATCAGGATCAATCCTGCAAATGTACGAATCTCTGGTGCAGATCTGTGGGGTGGCGCTAGGTAGGATTAGGGCATGAACACTTTTGCCCTTTCATAGAGAGTTTGAGAGCACAGTGGGGTGAGTGTTTTTGTCCATCCAGGAAACATGGTTTAAGAGCATGCAATGTCACTTTAGAATATAATGAGCAATTGAATGAAGGCCTAATCTCTGTAACGTTGTGACATTTAGCACAAAGTTGAACCACTTTATGCTCAGGATTTGGCACTGACAGTGCATATGAAATGCCCTTAACCATTTCAAGTCTGTCTGTAAGAAGATCCAGGTTTCTGAACTGTATAGCAATACAGGTAGTATATAGGTTTCATAAATCTTGAACTTTGTCTCAGCACAAAAACATTTTTGAATCCATAAGCAAGACATGGACTTAATGCAGGAGGTAGCAAGACCTATCCATCAAAGTGCTCACATTCTCAGTAGATGAATTATTCAATGCCCTGCATCAGTGGTTCTCAAAGCCAGTCTGCTGCTTGTTCAGGGAAAGCCCCTGATGCGCCAGGCCGATTTGTTTACCAGCCACATCCGCAGGTTCAGCCGATCGCGGCTCCCACTGGCCGCGGTTCGCTGCTCCAGGCCAATGGGGGCTGCTGGAAGGGCCGCCAGCACATCCCTTGGCCCGTGCCACTTCCCGCAGCCCCATTGGCCTGGAACGGTGAACTGCAGCCAGTGGAAGCCACGATCAGCTGAACCTGCAGACGCGGCAGGTAAACAAACCGGCCTGGTGCGCCAGAGGCTTTACCTGAACAAGTGGAGGACCGGATTTGAGAACCACTGCCCTATATAATACTCTCCCCACCTGCACAAGGGGTTTTAGTGACCCAGATCTGAGGAACCTTGGTTTTCTGCTGTGAGACTTTCAACCCTATAGTGCAGGTGGTGGCTTGGAGATCAGGGCTGAAATTCCTTTGATTTCAACATGTGGAGTGCAAGGTCTTAATTTCCAGTTGATAGCTTGGCAAAATCGGCACAGGTCAAAAGCTGTGAACCAGCACACACTCTTTCACAAGTACCATACCAGATTTAGCAGAACATTTGGAAAGACAACTGCTTTCAGTACAAGCCAAAAAAATGACCTGTTGACTGAATCAAAAGCCACTTTGATGTTGAGATATGCCACATAAAGCAGGTTGTTAATTGTCTCAGTGCACTCAACCTAAAGCTCTAAGGACAGCATCTATTGTCAACTGCCCACTGGTTAAACCTGATTGCTGTAGATGATGATGTCTGCCAAGGAATGGCTGCATCCTACCAAGCAGAATATGAGTGAAAACCTTTCAAGGGACTGATAATGATGAGATAAGCTGTGGCTGCCACACTCAGTGATAGATCTTTTGCCATAGTACAGAGACACTAAGATGTCGCCTTTCCATTGTACTTGGTTTGATACCCACACTTTTATGAACAGTGATACAGATTGATGCTCAGTGGTTACAAGGCACCTTTTGAGAAGCTCATAGCAGGTCCAGCAGCACATCCATTCCTTCACTTTTGGGTGGCCTTTTGTACTTCCTCAAGAGACGGAGGATCAGTGTTTGTCCCAGGGTCTTCAGCCATGTAGTTTGCCAGGTCACATAGCTCTGAACAGTCATCAGCAGGTACATGGTTAAGCATGATTTCATAATGTGTGTGCCATCTGTTCAGGACCTTATTCATCGATGAGCAAGAAAAGCCATCTGCTTTTGTGATGGGGTTGTTAGAAGGCTGTTTATGGCTGCCAGCCAGGAGTGTGATGGCTCTGTAGATTGTTGTGCTTTAGTCCGTTCTCTGTTCCATCAGCTAGGGAGCTGATGGAGATCTCACTGTCATGTTTTTCCATAGCATGGAAAATGCCTTTCAGCTGTTTATGATCTTGAATATCTTCTTGATTGGACTTTCAGGAAGTTGGGGTCATTGAGGCTGTGTCTTCCCTAATCAGGGCTTTTGTTTTGCTTGTCCTATGCTCGGAGAACATACCTCTCCTCCTGGAGTCAGTAATAAGAGGGGCTTTAACCAGATGTTGCTGTCAAGGTCTGTCATGGCTGGTTGCCTCTTCATTATTATTTGCCTCCTTTCCCCTTCCTTCTGCCAGATGCTGTTGGTTCACAGGGTGGAATAAGGTCTAAGTCTTCATTATGGTCATTCATGGTCTCAGGTTTTCAGGTCCAGATATTCTAATTTTGAATCTTCCTGAAATTAGAATAAATGTAGATATGAAGAAAGCTTGAACCTATATTGAACATTCAGTTTATTTACATATCAGTGGTATCTTATCCATCCTCAGAATATGGCTTAAGTAGAATGTAAGTCAGACACAGTCCTGTGCATGGGGTGCATTTTACCATAAGTGCCCATTTTTACGCATTTTTCCCATTACCACCCAGAAATGCATGACCTAATCTTATTGCTTGATGAGGCATTTATTTTAATTAAACTTCTGGTAGTGAATTCTTCTTCTATTTGTAAGTACAAATGTTCTTATGTTTTTTACCATGCTTGTATTCTTCAAAAAAAGGGCACACCTTCTGCTAAATGAGTAGGACTAGACTTATACTGGTCCTATTAAAAGGTACCCACAGTTTTTGCTAGCATGTTTACACTGACATACTTCCTTATTTGCATGCACAAATAAAATAATTTCATGTGAAACCATATAATTGAGGCCCTGAGGTGAGATTTTCTGAAGTGTTCTGTATTGGCCGGACAGCTCCCTTTACAGTCAATGGTAACACTACCATGAATTGCAATGGGAACAAAATTAGGCTAATGCTGCTGAGTATTTTTGAAAATCACATTCACTCCTAGCTGAAAGTGTTTTCACATTCAAAATCAAGTGTTTGAACATGCAAACAAATACATTTGCAATTATTTTGTTGTTGGGAGAACTGAGAATGTCTGTTGAAAATCTGGGCCATAATGTTCACAGGTTACATCTGTGTGACAGTTCTGAAGGTCATAGAGCCCACTAGTCAGAATATAAGTAAATCAGAAGAGGTGTGTGGCAGTCATACACGTCCACACATATCTGATGACATTATAAATTTAGTCTTTGTGGAATAAGGCTCACTAAAACTCATGGTGAAAAATTGCTATGGTTCTTAGTAAGATTTATGGAGATAATTTAGTAGGGACTCATTTTTTGTTAGCTTTTCAGGGAAAAGTCTTAAGTACTCCGAATTATTCTCTATAATAGTGATAGATGATAATACTAGTGTAGTCTGCATAAATAAACTACAATTGCATCTGAATGTTGAGGAAAAAACTGCAAAGAGATGTCTGAATGTGCTTTTACTGTCAAACTATTGATGGCTCAAGTTGTTTGCAAAGTTGTCTCCCAAATTAGGAAAAATAAACTCCAAACCCTTAATAGTTTGTTTCCAGCTTCACTGATTTCATTCCATTGGTATCATTCCTGATAAGTCAAAACTCTTTCTGAAATGCTATGCTATTAAGTACCATATTTCTATTTTTTGCTGGAATCACAAGACATGCTAAAGAGCACATATAATTCAGATTGGCTGTCCAATGAATTCCAATTTTTTAAAGAGTAATGTCTACTTTTTTAAGCTTTTGTCTTACATGTGGCTCTATTCAGAAACTTGACAGTAAAAATGGCATTGTGAGCTTCCATGTTTATTCAATAATTTCCACATCAAATGTGCAAAGTTTACAAATACAAGGTTTTGTATTCTGTCAACCCTGAAAATTCCATCAGAGATCAAAAAGATCTTCTTGTTAAAAATTACCCTTACGTAACCCTTCTGCCAGGTGGAGTCAGTAGCAACAAGGGCTAGACTAAATATCTAGCGATTCCTTTTAGCAATACAAAACAGAACTGGCTCAAACATCCACCCAATAGACTGGAAAAAAAACACAACTCCAGGGGATCTCTAAGAGGGAATGTTTCCCTGTTTGCAAGCAGGGAGTCTGTGTCCCTTGCCTCAGTTTCTCACTTTGTGGTGTGAAGGTCCAACAAACAAATGCCATCAAGCAATGCCTCAGCTGCTGTGGCTGCTGTTGCAACTGTCTTATGGTTGTCACCATTCACTCTTCATCAAGGCCTGCTGCTGCCATTGTGGGCCACTGAGCCATCATGCTCTCCTCTGCTGCTGCACTGTTGCTTTTCTGTTGTCACCTGCATCTCTATTACACCCATGTGATTCCACATCCTGAGGTCCATCAATTAACTCAGCTCTTGGTGATTTCAGCTCTTAGTGGGGAACATCACTGCTAGTGCAGGCTCTTCAGTCTCTATCACTGAAATGCTGTCCCACATCAAGTTTAAGGTTTAGACCTTACGGCTGGTTATCAGTGATTGATAGACAGACATAGCACATGGTGGCTGTGTGTACTCATGCTTCCCTACACAGCTTCTCAGTCCTTGCTCACAGTATCCCTAATATTCCATCTTTGTGAGGTAGTTTGTTGTGATAGATACAGACAGACCAAAGATAGAAAGATCTGAGCCATAAAGGCATGGATAAGATCAAAAAGTTTTGACTTATAAGCTAGGTCAAGGCTGATTTCCCACTCTGACACTTTGAGTGCAGAAGGTGGGGGCCCGCAAGAATTTTAAAAATTAATACTGGCCACTCCAGGTTGGCATTAAACTCCCAAGATTACAACTTCTCTCTGACCTTGGATGGGTAAGGTGCTGCCACCACCCAAGTATAAAAAATCCCCTTGAACCCAGGAAGGTACACTTGAGAATTCCTCCCTGTGGGGTACTCTCAAGCTCTTTCACCTTCCCTCCAGCTCCGGGGAAGAGCTGATAAAGAAAACAAAGAAAATCAGCTGTTGTCACCAGCTAATTATATAACATGCACAAATCTCTTAGGACACAAAAACAAACAATCCTGTTTTGAAAAATAGGTAAATTTGATTAAAAACAAAAAAGAAAAAAAAATACATCTGGAACTTAGGCTATTGCTAGATTTAAAAAGGGAAAATATAATAATTAAGCATCAAGAATGTTTTTCTTGAACCCAGCTGAAAGGTTACAAGTTAAACAAAAGCACCTGGGGTTATCACAGAGGAGTCCAAAAGCCATAAAGAAATAAAAGAGATAAACCTAATTGTGTTTTCCTAGACATTCCGTGATCATCTTACATATTTGGGGTTTCAGATAAGTAGTTTTGAAGTATGATCTGATGATTTTTCATACCTGGTTTAAATTTTCTTACAGCATTGCTGCTCTATGTCTCTTCTCTCTGGAGGACAACAACAGATAGACAAAGGGAAAGTTTTTTTCCCAATTTTAAAAAGTTCTAGCCCTCCCATTGGCCCTTTTGGTCAGGTGCCCACTCCCTTCCTTTTACCCATGGGCTTTTTTTTTAACCCTTTACAGATAAAGCAAGTAGAGAACAGCTACTAACAGGGATTTTTTAGTTAGCTGGCTGGCTGGGTGTCCATAAAATGGAGCTGCCCCCCACCCTTCATTTATCACAAACCATAATGTAGTTTCTGGGTTCCAGTCTGTAACTGGCTGAGACTTTTGTCTGAATCTTGAATATATGTGTGTTTTAAAGAATCTGAAGCATACCTCTGTTTACTTATACGTACTTATCAGGCTGGAATGGACAATTCTAGTTGATGCATTTCATGAGGGCTAATAGATGTATTCTGTCAGATAGCTTCATCTTCACTCAGATTTTGTTTCTGGCACATAGAACAGCCTTGGATTCAAATATCTCTGAGCTGTGGGGAAGTTGGATCCCCATGTCCCTCCAACCAGAATGAATAATTAGCTGGAAATTCTATTAGGGAATCAAAGGTTACATTTACCTATTTCCACTCCTTGCTGTCAGCCAGCTTTTTCATGTATAACTACTGGCTGCACTGATCTGAGTAGTACTTCTTAGGCTCTATCTAGACTAGCGAGCTTACAGTAGCACAGCTACACTGATGCAGCTCTAAGCCAACAGTAGAGATCTTTCCCATTGACTTAATTAATCCATCCCCAATGAGTGGGGGTTGCTATGTTCACTAGATACGCCCTCTTGCTGACATAGTACTGTGCATGCTGGCCCTTATGTCAGTGTAACTTATGTTGCTTAGGCGGGTGGCTTATTCACACCCCTGAGTGACAAAAATTATTCCGACATAAGTGATAGTGTAGACATAGCTCTTAGAGAGTCAGCTCAGGTGAGTGCTGCAGGACAAGTATAGTGTTCTTCCCAACTGCTTCTCTTAGGAGGTCAGAGCTGCTCTATTTTAAATATCACAGTTCTGAACCTAACTTCAGCATAGTCTAAGTCTCAGATATTCTCCTCAAAACCAAGATTTAGTGGAAACCAGGTTAAAACACAATAAATAATTGAAGGATGTGGGAAATGTCTATAATATTTTATGAAGATATTTCCAGCTACTTCTGACACTATGGCAGAGCTGTTTCTATTGTATTGCTTGCTATATGACAAGCTGGGGGTTAATTCCTGTTTATATTTGGCAGGAATGCAGACAAATGCTTTATGCTAGTGACTCATTTACTGATATATTTAAAAGACAATGCAGACAACCAATTGCTGCAAAGTCTATCCCTTGTCTCTCTCGCCAACAGAAGTTGGACCAATAAAAGATATTACCTCATCCACCTTGTCAAGTCTATCCCTGACCTTCCCACTCTATTGGGCCACATGAACTGGTCTGACCAGATTCAAGGGATTGAGTGGAGACAGAGGTTTGGGACTGATGAAAGGGGAAACCTTGAAGAGGAAGAGACAGAATCACTGTGGGGAAACAGACTGAACCCCAATTCACAGAAGTGAGACCTACCTACCTACACTAATGGCATCTACCCCCCATCTCTCCTCAGTTCCCATGCTTTTCTGAGTGTAAATATACTGGCTTGAACTGTGAGTCTAAGGGTATGTCTACACTATCTGCCGGATCGGCGGGCAGCGATCGATCCAGCGGGGATCGATTTATCGCGTCTAGTCTAGATGCGATAAATCGACCCCCAAGCGCTCTCCCCCATCTACTCTTGTACTGCACCACCACAAGAGGCACAGGCAGAGTCGACGGGGGAGCAGCAGCAGTCGACTCACTGTAGTGAAGACATTGCGGTGAGTAGATCTAAGTACGTCGACTTCAGCTACGTTATTCACGTAGCTAAAGTTGCGTAACTTAGATCAATCCTCCCCCCCCCCCAAAGTGTAGACCAGGTCTGAGTCAAACATAGTCTTTATTTGAAGAGACAGCGTTTGTAAAACTCTCATAATTCATAATTGTAGTTTTGCTGTCTATCAACTATACATCGTAGACAGATTAACTAATCCATCTCAGTGAAACTGAAAGCTCTGAAATCTCCAGAAGTGCTGAAATTTTGGAATTTGGGCTGAAGCTCCTAAAAAGTTCTCATTCAGTCCTGAGACACACTGGAAAGATTTGGGATAATGCTAATGTGCCAAACACACATCTGATTGGCAACCCCACAAAAGAACTCCTCAGCTTCACCACTACCCTGGAAAAAATACTTCACACTGAACCATTTCAAAACATTTCCTAGCAGTTGCTGTCCTCTTTTACACCTCTGGAAGATGAGAGACAATGCACATTGTGATTGTGGACACCACTTACAAATTATGGACCACATTGGAAATCAGCACCTGCTTTGATCATTTACCTTTGGCATCTCAGACTTACACCAGGCCACTTCCAAAGCTAATTATTGGTTCATTAATCTGGATTTGGTTAGTTTAATCTTGCTAATCACCTCTCTTGCCATACAAAAGAAGAACAACAAAATTTGTGGAGTTTTTGGCCTCTCTGCCTCCTTCCACATGTCTTACCATAGAACTGTAGGACTGGAAGGGACCTCAAGAGGTTATCTAGTCCAGTCCCCTGCACTCAAGGCAAGACTAAGTGTTATCTAGGGAATACTGTGGGCAGTACAGTTAAAAAAATGAGCTAAAGTAAAATGTTCTCTAGGAAAATAAAGCTCTCAACACATTTGTGTTTGACACTTAAGTAATTTAGAATTGTGATTCTGAAAGTGTGGACCATAAAGCACTTCCATGCTGCCTGGGAAGCTACTTCTGACACTATGGCAGAGCAATGATGAAAAATTGAAATCAGTTCATCCCACCATTCTAGAAAATTTGACCTGGGCCTGGCTACAATCAGAGCTGCCAGAGCTTCCTCATATGTGTCCACCTCTACGGGTTGCTGCACAGGAAATTAAGTTTGTTAAGGAGTCTTTCTTTACGTTGGAAAGGCAACTGAGATCAGATTTGCTGTTGATACTAAAATGGGAAGGAAAAAATAAGCCTAGGAGGGAAAACTTAACAGAGTGATTTGGGAAAAAATGCAGCTGTGGAGAGTGCCAACAACAAGGTAAGAGTTAGCATAAATAAATAAAAAAATCCTGCACCAAGAGCAAAAAAAGGAGGGGGAAAAAAACAGCAAAGATGCAAAACTGGGAAGAAAGGGGGAACCCAAGGATCAGTCTCAGCCATCACAAAGTGAGAGGGTTTTTTCACCATTCATTTATTTATTTGTTTACTTACTTAGTCTCCTTAATGTTATGGTAACACTACTTTTCATTTAACCATAGAACACAAAGAAAATGTTGGATTGAGAGGGGAAGTGGTTCATCAGGGAATCTTTGCTTTGGAAATGGTCTGCCATATGAAGTGCAATATATAAGTCACTGATCTATGTTTCTCATGTACATTCAAGAAGGTACCTTAGTCATAATAGGAAAAGTGAGCCTTAAAAAAGGAAAAATATTTTTGCAAGAATATACAAAATAGGATCACACTTGTGGTCTTATTATGAACATGGTTTACTTTGTATGCAAGCAAAGGCTGGAATTAAGCATCTTGGCATTTTGAAGTATGTTCAGATTTATTTTCCCCCAAAAAGAGAGTGAGCGGGAAAGGTGACATAAGAAAAGGTGGGTGGGAAGGGGAGTAACCTGGACCTCCTCAAAGTACATTTGAGAAGTGTTTGTTTTTTCAAAAAGCTTCAAAAATTGAAAGATGACTACAGTGAATTGATTACATATTCACAGATTGAAGGAAAGAGCCACAACTATCAAACATTTTTCACTCTGCAAGTCAGACTGTAAAGCTCTCTAACTAATCCTTTTCAAATTTTGGCTACTCTGTATTCTATTAATTCTGCAATTTTAATTATCTGGCCATTTTTCAGTGCCACATCACCACCTCTCTCTTACCCATACTAAATAAGAATATTTAGTTCTCTATATAGAGTCTTGCAGTAACCTTGTAGTATTGGGGGAGATTTCCTGTCTACTGACCTTCAGAATAAATGTAAAATATGTAGCAACTACTGCTGCTGCTAAAAGCAATATAGAAGAGATTATGACCCCTATTTCCGATGCACAGAAACATTTTTTTCCTTTAAAGGGCTGTTAATTACCATGTAAATGGTGCTTGCACTCACCCATTTTCTTTTTTTTTTTTTTATCCAACAGTGCATGAGTAATGTGTGTAGAGCCAAATTCTGCAGTCCCTATTGTTTCAAAACTCTGAGGTCTATTGATAACTGCAGAATTTGGGCCAAAGGCTCTGATTCTCCACTACCTTGCATTTTTTTCATAATCATTTACAGCTTTGTAGTGATTACAAAGTATGTGTGTGTGAGAGAGAAACATGCTGGCATTCTGTTTTTATATTGTTTTACACCCACTGTGCATTCACTTTGCACTGATCTAAATGACTATAGTACAAAGGTGCGGGGCAGTGGAGAATCACACTTCTAAGATTTATACACAAAATACAATACCAACAAGAACAGAGAGAATTCACAAGTAAGGGTGATGTTTCAGTATCCTTTTACTGGAGATCTGGTGTTCTGTTTGACTCTTCAGGCTTTCTAGTTTTAGTAAATGTTTATTCTGGGGAATAAAAGGAATAATTGTTCTGTTTAAAAATGTATGTTTTATTTTAATAAACATGTCCATACCCATTTTTTTAAACTATATGCATTTCTACATACATTCTGAGTAGTAAAATATGTTGTCCATTTGCTTGCAAGAAGTACAGGGAACTACTATGAAAAAGTAAAGGAGGCTATTGCTGTTTCTAAGGGAAGGAAAGTGGGTTTGTTTTGTTTTTGTAGAATTCCATTCTTGTTCACAATCACTGATATTATAAAGCTCTCCTGGGATTTTGTGTGGTGAGTGGGTGTGTGTGTATGTATGCATGTGTGTGTATATATCATAATACTGGAAAAACAGAGTCTGCAGGAAAGATATTCATGGATTTGCTTTATATATATTTTTATATAATACATACACACACACATTCCTGCAGCCTCTGTTGTTCCAGTATTATGATCCTGATTCTCTTCTCTGCTACGGCACAGCTCAAAATCTGAGATATGTTTATTAGCCAAATCTGCCCCCTTATAATAAAGGTGCAGGCATGTTACACATTGGTTCGAGTGAATGTAAAGTCCACAGCAATTTCCAAAAAATGGTATTAGAGGTTTTTTCTACACTGGCTACTTATCTTCCTCAGTTTCTCCCTTGTAGAAAATAGGAAGCAGCACAAGATAGTTTAATGAGAATACAAAATAATCAAAGTCAATGAGTGAAAGTGCTTAGGAAAATAGGGTCCTGTATGGGTAAAAATAGATAAGTGATAGCCTAAGGGACTTCAGAGTGACCACTGAGTTATTGTCTTAGGGCTCTGTTCTCCATATGCTGACATCCATGGTGAAGTTGCAATCAACTTCAGTGACGGTAGCATGGGGATGTTAGGGAGGCAAGAGCTTTGCTCAGTGAAGGCAAACTGAGGCTAAGATGCCTAGGCTACACAGAAGGTTTGTTAGCTTTTGATATATATAAAATAAAATATCAAGAGTGTGAATCAACTTTAACAATTTTTTTAAAAATTAAAATAGCATTAAAAGAGAAAATAAATCTCATCTAGATAATGAAATATCACCTTTTCTTAGTGCCACCTGTATTTATATCACAAAGCAGACCATTGTTTACATTTATGTGTTCTAAGACTCCTGGTGCTGTCATATCTAATGCATCGCATTTCCTCCTTCTCTTCCCCACTCCCAAATTATGAATGCATCTGGTCACACTTTCAATCTTTTTCTCACTTCTACCTAGATGATGATGGTAGCCCTCTGGGATCCTGCAAAAGGCGGCTGGTGAGCAAGATATTTTGCTGTTTAAAAAGACTTGCAAAACTCACAAGCATACAGAGAGCTTAATTAGTTTTTCTTTATCTCTGTTTCTGTGCGTTTCCAAGTCTCTCGATGCTGAAATATATGCTCTCTCACACACTCTAAGAAGAAGAAAGAACTACATTCTGAATGATCTCATTTTGAACATCACCTTATGGTTTTAGCAGCTCTGTTGGCTCTGTGCATGGAGCAGTGGGAAATGTTTTGGCAGCTCAGTGGCATGATTTTCAATGTGCTCATCAATGTGAGCCAAATGAGTGAACAGCTGGGAACTCACCATCTTGGAGAGGTTTGCTTAGTGGAGTTCATTTCTCTGGCAGATATGCTGTAGCATTATTGAATGATCCCTTGTTTTTTCTTTTGTTTTGTGGTCCTGATGAAAAGAAGATAGAAAAGTTTCTACAAACTCATTTTAATATTAAAATGTATAATTGAAATATTAATTACATACACAACCTTACAGTAGAGATGTAACAAAAAGACCTAATAGGGACAATTTTCCTTTCTTCTCCTTGAAAAAGATACACAGAGTTGCCCTGAAGCTCAGCTACATGTGCAATACATGTGTGCTGTGCAGGTTTCCAATAGGCTCATAAGAGAGTAAACAACCCGGATTCACTTGACAGATAGGAAAGGGAATTGGTTTAATGTAGAATCCAGGTGGCTGATACTGACATTTTAAAAGATTTTTCTTTCTTTTTCATCTTTTCCTGTTTTATCGATCATGTTTGTGTTTGATTGTATTCAGAGCAGAAAAAATAATCTATTTTCATTTATATACTTAGCAGCACATATCCCATTATGCTTTTTCTTGGATTCCTTTTCCTGGAAGAATACTTCAGACAGAAATAGAGTGGAGAAATTCAAGGTGGGAATGTATGGAACATTTTGAGACCATTCAAACATTAAATGTGTTCAGAAATATGCAGTTCCCTATGTAACACTGGAAAGTAATTCTGCGTTGACAACTGATGGAGACTTACGGGACTTAGCCTAGGAACAGGGTATGCCCCAATCCCCAGGCTTCAAGCCTTGTGATTCCTGCAAGAAACCTATGCCACTCAGTGATCCCCATAGAAGTTGCCTGAAATGTTTCAGGGAAACCCACATGAGTGATAAGTGTCGCACTTGCAAGGGCTTCAGGCCATGGAACAAAAAGGAGTGGGACATTATCTTCCAGCGCTCCTTATGGAGTCTGCCCTTGCACCAGCCTCGGAGTCAATGAGATCGGACTCTGCTTCAAGCCCCGCGGCCTCAGTGTGACCGCCAACTGGCGCTAAGCCCCCTCCCCAGGGATCCATTGACTAAAAAGCAAAGAAAGGCTGGGAGAGGGTGTTCTCCTACATCCCTTAAAGGGAAGGAGAGAGCCTGAAGAGAGGAAAGACCCACGCAGGGCAGCTCTTCCCCTCTGGATGGTGGCCAGGCACCAGCTCTCATTGAACTGTCGAGCCCATTTCCAGACCTGCCCGCCACCCTGGGAAGCTGCAGAGGCACTCAGTACCTGGAGGTGCCATCCACGCTGGAGGCCTTTCAGGCCACTAAGGACCTACTGTCCCTTTTGGTGCCACCAATGCCGGTGACCCATTTGAGGGGTAAACCTGCCCTGGGTCTCCATCAGTGCGGCGCCACTCCCTGTCACATGGGGTGCCATGCCAGCACTCGCCTGAACAGCGCCACCAGCCCTCAGATGCAGATCAGCTTTACCTGCCAGACTGTCCTGCATCAGTCCCCGGACTCTAGACAACATTCCTCAGGGTCCCAGCATCGATTGCTGGCAGTCTGGTGCAGATCTGCAGAGGCACATCACCAGTCCCCAAAACCCCGGTGCTGGGACTGCCCGAGTCAGTCTCCCAGTCGTTGGCACTGCTCTGGAGGGTTGAGACACCCGTCCCCGGAGCTCTGTCGCCGGACTCTGGATCACCTGTATGGGTCACCATGAGCACATCAACAATCTCAGAGACATTGATCCTCTCGCTCCCAGTCCTGGTCTGCAGAGTGTTACCACTCTCAAAGCATGAGGCGTCAATTGCCGGGGCACTATCACCAATCCATCGAATGCCTCCGCTGGTCATCGGATTTGAGGCACTGAAAGCCATCATCCCAATACAGGTCCCCAACATAGGTCAGCAGAGAAAGCCAATGGGAAAGGTGTAGACAGGCAGCCTCGGTATTGTCCTATTCCCCCAGACAAATCTCTCCTCCTCGGGCTCTGACAATGAGGAAGAAGATGTGCCTGCAGGCCAAGGTCACCCACTGGGGAGATCAGGATTCGCCTCTGGTCCATCTGGCAACTATGGAACCTCTGGGGGTTCCCTCATTGGTGGCAGGAGCAACAGTCGGTCTCAGGGGAATCCAAAAGATGGTTGACGATGGTCTCCCACCTTCCTCTGACACAGAGCCAAAGCAAGCTCCCCAAGGACAGCCAGCCTCAACCAAGGCTCCCCTGGCTGAATGGTGGAGTTGGCAGACCCACCTGTACCTGTCTCCTCATCATCTTTGCCCGATGAGATGATAGCAGGGCTTCTCATGAGGTCCGCCAGGATGATGCAAAGGCCGAGGAGCTGGCGAAGCCCTCAGACTCCCTGTTCAATATATTAAGTGCAGCAGCCCTCTTCAGAGTGGCATTGTCAGTACATGAGGGAGTGGAGAAACTAATCAAGGTCCTATGGACACACCCTCCTCCCTACCCCCATCTCCAAGCGGGCAGAAAGAAAATACTACATCCCCAATAAGGGTTTTGAATATCTTCATGCTCACCCCGCCCCAATCTCACTGGTTGTGTTGGCAGCTAATGAGCACGATAGACAGTGCCAACCAGGATTGCCGCCTAAGAATAAGGAAGCAAAGAGGCTCGATCTCTTTGGTAGAAAAATGTATTCTACATCCAGCCTCCAGATGAGAATAGCCAACCATCAGACCTTGCTTGGCCGCTATGATTTTAGTATTTGGCAGTCCATGGCCAAGTTCATGGACTTACTTCCAGAGGAGTTCATGAAGGAATTGCTGGCTATCCTTGATGAGGGTATGGCTGTGGCAAAGGCAGCCCTCCAAGCAGCCTCAGATGCTGCAGATTCAGCAGCTTGGATCATGGCTTCAGCTATTTCTGTGAGGTGTGCATCCTGCTTGCAGTTGTCAGGTTCAGCAGTCCATCCAGGAGCTCCCATTCGATGGCCTGGTACTATTCTCAGAACAGACAATAAATTATGTGGCCTAAAGTCTCTAGGGTTACCTTGTGCTCACTTGGACTTTATACACCAGGGTGTGCAAGGAAGCAGTTTAAGCCACAACAGTCCCACA
This sequence comes from Eretmochelys imbricata, assembly GCF_965152235.1. Taxonomy (NCBI): domain Eukaryota; kingdom Metazoa; phylum Chordata; order Testudines; family Cheloniidae; genus Eretmochelys; species Eretmochelys imbricata. The sequence goes on along the minus strand of NC_135575.1, from coordinate 52,054,390 downwards.
GCTTCGGGACCCAACCTCAATCAGAGCCTTCCACAAGAAGGGCAAGGGCTAATGGGGGGAGGGATAGCTCAGTGGTTTGAGCATTGGCCTGCTAAACCCAGGGTTGTGAGTTCAATCCTTGAGGGGGCCATTTGGGATCTGGGGCAAAAATTGGGGATTGGCCCTGCTTTAAGCAGGGGGTTGGACTAGATGACCTCCTGAGGTCCTTTCCAACCCTGGTATTCTATGATTCTATGATCTATGATAAGCCCCCCCTGCCCCTCTCACTTCAGCTCTACCCACAACCAACTGGATAATAAGCAGGCATTTTGAGGTTGCGCTCAAGGGTGACCTTCCAGCCTGTGCCCTGGATCCAGCACTCCTGCTTTTTTTCCAGCTGCTTGGGCCTCTAAAACATTGGACCAGCAGGTCCCCAGCACAGTAGCAGGAGGATATACCTCCAGTTTATTTTTATCCTCCCTCCCCATCCATCTTCAGGGTAGCAACCCTTCTTATGAGAAGCTGCTCGCTCAGGAGGTGCAGGGCTTTCTGTGGGTGTGAGCCGTGGAGGACCTTCCTCTGCACTTGCGGGGGAAAGGGTTTTACTCCTGCTATTTTTTGATCCCAAAGGCTAAGGAGGGTCTATGCCCCATCCTCGATCTGCAGAGCCTCAAGCATTCAAGAATTTGAAGTTTTGCATGGTCTCCCTGGCTTCCCTCATTCTTTCCCTGGATCTGGGAGACTGCTACACTGCCCTCGACCTGAAAGATGCTTACTTTCACATATTGATATTCCATGGACACAGACAATTCCTACATTTCTTAGTTGGGACCACATACTACCAATTTGTAGTGCTCCCTTTTGGCCAACCAGTGGAGCCAAGGTATTTACGAAGTGCATGTCCATGGTGGTAGACGTAGGGGTATCCGGATCTACCCGAACCTCGATCACTGGCTCATCAAAGGCTGCTCTAGGGTCCAGGTCCAGTACATCATCGAGACGTTTTGAGCCACTTGTTAAGCTCTGGGTCTGTTGATAAACGAAGAAAAATCAACGTTGATCCCGGTCCAACAGACAGATTTTAACAAAGCGTACTCAACTCTACCAGAGCCAGAGCATTCCTGCCAGAGACCAGGTTCAGGGCAATGTCAGATCTGATTGCCATTGTCACTGCCCATCCACTCACCATGGCCTGGGTCTGTCTCAGACTATTGGAACACATGGCAGCAGGCATGTAGGTTGTCCAACATGAGAGACTCAGAAGGCGTCCCCTCCAGACGTGGCAGCCATCGCTCAACTCCCTGGCCAGACATCACCTAGACAATGATCCTGCCGCAGGTATTTACCTCCCTGCAGTGGTGGTACAACCTGATTCTGGTGTTGGAAGGTGTGCCGTTCACAAGCCAATGACCCAGTCTCCCTGATTACAGATGCATCCAACCTCAGTTGGGGAGCACATCTTGGCACACTGCAGACTCAGGTGTTATGGTCTCGAGAGGAGCGCATGTTACATAAAAACTTCAGGGAGCTCAGAACCCTCAGTCTGGCTTGCGGTGTCTTCCTTCCCCAACTGTTCGGTCAGGTAGTGCAGGTGTTGACGGACAACACGACCTCCGTATTCTATGCCAACAGACATGGGGGAGCTTGTTCGTTGGATCTCTGCCAGGAGTCCCTCCATCTGTGGGATTTCTGCATTCAGCGTGCCGTCCACCTAGAAGCCTTGCACTTCCTTGGTGTCCAGATTCAGTAGATCCTTCTTCTCTCACCATGAGTGGTCCCTTCATTGGAGGTTGTCAGGATGCTCTTCCAGAAGTGGGGAGCTCCCCAAGTGGACCTGTTTACCACCAGACAGAACAGATGATATCATCAATTCTACTCTCTCCAAGGCCTCGGCAGAGGCTCACTTTCCGATGCCTTACTCCTGTCATGGTCAGGAGACATGATGTACACCTTTCCACCAATTCTGATCATCAGCAAAGTCCTCTCAAAAATCAAGAGGGACAAGGCAAGGGTCATTATGATCGCCACAGCTTGGGCTCACCAGCATTGGTTTGGCATGCTCATGGACTGGGCGTAGCAGCCCCTTCGCCACTTCCCAGCTGCCCTAACCTATTCTCACAGGATCACAGTCTGCTCCTGCACCCGAACCTTGCCTCTCTCCACCTCACAGCTTGGATGCTGCATGGCTGACTCCAGAGGAACAAGGCTGCTCTAGTCAAGTACAGCAGGTTCTCTTGGAGAGCAGAAAGCCCTCCACCAGAGCAACTTATCTGGCAAAGTCAAAGTGTTTCTCCTGCTGGACGTTGGAGCGGAATATCTCCTCAACCCAGTCACTGTAAACAGAAGAAAATTAATGTATTTTTGGTTTATTATTTTACAAAAATTAGAGATGGCCTGAATCAAAATCCTGTGTTGGGAAAAACATCAAAATCCATACATGCGATCACTTCCTGCTGGGCTTAGCCAACAGCCCAGGTTGGAACAATCTCAAACACTGAGGTAATTCAGATCTGCAACTAAACTTTACAGCTCATGCCCATCTTCAGTAAAAATATAACAAAATCTTGTTCACAAATATTTTTGTCCATGGAGTTTCATTGGTTTTGACTTATCTCTATACATGAGCTTCAGTTCTCTGTCTAGTTTAAATGAAGCCTGAAAATTATTAAAAGCAGCTCTTCCTTTCCCAAAGATGTGATGAGTTCTTTTGTGAGTACAGTACCTCATTTCATTTTAGTTTTAAACATGAGGAAAAAACCCGACAGCTGCATCTTCAAAAATGTGTAAGTTTTTGACACAAGTAAATTTACTTTCAATTAAAACCCTGTAACATGGTTCCAAAAGAGGTTAAACAGAAATAATAGAAGAGGTTAGAGGGAAATTAAACACTGAGCACTATAAGATCTCAGACTATATCTACAGCAGGCATTGCAGAAAATTGTGTCCAGTCAAGAGTGAACTTGACTTTCTTTGAATAAATCAATAAGTTCTGTAATATGATAATACTGTGGGATGATAAAAGGCAAATGCTGATAGTCAAATACTACACATTGATAGCTCACTTAATCCAAATCCAGCCCCCAATTCCCAATCAAATAGCTGAGCCAAGGAATCGGTCTTAGAGGGGTTGGGAGGAAGGCAGATGTAGAATGGATGAAGTAGCATACACTAAGACTGCAGCAAATTTGCCCAGCCCTGTCTCCTCCACATTGGCAGCCCATGCATGCTTGTGCACTGCTGTACAGGAATTTGTTCAATCAGGTTTGCGTGATGTGCATGAAGAATAAAATTCATCCTTATGCAGATGGCCAGCACAAGAACTTCTCATCTGGTATATTATTTTGCATTTCCCAAGATGAATATCTCACTGTTTTCTGTTTTCTCATATTTCTGTCCCATTCTATGATTTAGCTGTCCTCATAATTTAGTATCCTATTCAAATGGCATTAATATGCTCCTATCCCTTCTTCCAAGCCTAACTCTGATACCTGGATCAACACTCTAGAAACCTTCCTGCAACTTAGTATGTGCCATTTCTATTACCTTTGTTTTCCTTCAGCCATCTTTGATCCATGTGTCAGTGCTCATATGCACACCATAATTTTGATAGGAGGATGTTGTTAGAAGGATTTACATGCAGTAAAGACATCAGGACCTTATCTTCTTCAATGTCTAAATTCTGTAACTAAAGGGAGTAGGAATATCATCTATGCTCCTGCACCAAGGCAGTCCCAGCAAATGGGGCAGGAGGTTCCTCTAACGTTGCCCCCTTCATTTTGCAGAAAAAAGAGTGAGAGACAATGCCTGTAGGGGGGCAGAAAATGCTATGTTGGTCACTGTACTGTCCCTCTTGTGAATTACAGGGCAGGTGTTTTGCCTGCAATTTCCAGTGGCCTCTCCCTGGAAGGAAACCTGTTTTCTTCCTTTGTTTAGTTAGAGACTTAAAACCATATTCAGGGAAGATATCCATCACTTCACATATAGTGCTAATACATATAATGTACAATGATATTAATGAGCCCTGTGTCACTAGTTTCCAAATGCTATATTACAAGACACATGAACAAATATCCTACCCACAGTGTGAGGGGTGTAGTGAGGAGGTCAGGCCAGTTGAGAGTTACTGTTACATATGAGGGAACCCTTTGCTACCTGGCATTGAGGTGCTCTTGGGGTCTCAAATGCATCAGCTTGTTCTTCTGCTGTGCACACATCAAAGAGTATGCACGGGCACAAAATATGGGTGCTACTGAGCAAAAAAATGTTCTGCATAATTTGTGTACATTGAAATGTCAAGTCAGCTGACTACAAAACAGTTTGAAGTCATTTTCAGAAGCACCGCATGAGACTGGTTCTTTGCAAACAATTCTCAATATATCCACAAACTATCTACAATACAGATGACAAACGGTGGCAGCTGAACTCCACATGACTGTAAACTGTTAACAAATGGCTGAATCTGTCTTGTACAACACTATGTATTTGTCATGCAAATGCCTGTGCATGATTTGCAGGATCAGAGTACGTTGTTAGACAGGGAGCCACAGTGTATTTTTGTCAGAAGCCAATTCGATCACTCATTTGAAGTTTTGATTTTTCATCCTGCTGCACTGGATAATCAAACTATAGGGGTTTCACCAACTGATATAATGCACTTTGGGCTAATTTGTGTCCTGGGTTACACATGTGTAACTCCCATTAAAGTCCTTTTGTGAAATAATTTTCGTATGACTGACATTGGAGCTCTGATCACCTTTGTGATAGATGACTTTTACTTATGATTGTATTAGCAGTTTTTTTCTAATTGTGGCAATATTATATCATTAAAAGTCACATACATTAAAGCTCACTAAGTAACCCATCCTATACTGGTGACTTCACTTTTAGAATGTATAATGGCTCATAATATGTTTCTTTCTAACACTCTTGATTTTAACCGGAGTAATTTAAAACCAACCCCAGTATGATGCTGTGCATCTCTCCATTTGATTCTGAGTGATTTGTTGTTTTGTCAAATGTTACAAGGGTTTTATTCAATTTAGTTGAGCAAGAAACTTGAGCAGACTAATTTAGGGGTACTCAGACCTGAGGATTTGGTATAGGCATATATTTTAAATGAGCCAGTGATAGACCCCCTGATTTAGTTCCACACCTGATATAATTTCAGGGATATCAAGGGTTGACAACTTTCTAATTGCACAAAACCAAACAGCTTGCCCCACCCCTTCCCAGATGCCCCACCCCTTCTCTGAGGCCCCACCCCCACAAACCCCAGCCCCCCTCCCTCAGTTGCCCACTCTCACCCATCCTCACTCACTTTCACTGGGCTGGGCAGGGGGTTGGTGTGCAGGATGGGATGAGGGCTCCAGCGTGAGATGTGAACTTTGGGATGGGGCCATAAATGAGGGGTTCAGGATATGGGAGGGGACTCTGGACTGGGGGAGGGGGTTGGGGTGCAGAAGGGGGTGCAAGCTCTGGCTGGGAGTGCAGACTCTGGTGTGGGGCTTGGGATGAGGGCTTTGGGATGTTGGAGGGGGCTCTGGGCTGGGGCCGAGGGGTGTGGGCTCTGGGAGGGGGTTCGAGGCTGGGGTAAGGGGTTGGTGTGTGGGAGGGAGTGTGGAGTGAGGGTTCTAGTAGGGAGTTTGGATGCAGGAGGGAGTTCTGGCCTGGGGCAGGGGGTTGGGGTTCAGGTGGGCATGTGGAGTCTGGGAGAGAGTTAGGGTATGGGAGGGGGTTCCAACCTGGGTCAGGGGGTTCGGGTGCCTGGTCTGGGAGGGAGCTAGGGTGCAGGAGTGGGTTTTGATCTGGGGCAGGGGGTTGGGGTACAGGCTCTGGCAGGGCAGCACTAATAATCAGTGGGTCTTTTTCAGTGATAATCTCTTTGGTATGGCTCTCTGCAGAGATCTTTCAACAGAGATCATATCTTTGCGAGTGGGTCGACATTGGTGGGGACACTGCTCTCTGGGCAAACTAAAATCAAAGTACGTTATTCCCCAAATCAGTAGTAAATCTGAGGATATCAGAGATAACAATCAGTTTGCAGATGGGCAAAGGAGTTTTGTTTAAGGGTTGGTAAATACTGTTTGGTTTATCATAGAATCATAGACTATCAGGGTTGGAAGGGACCTCAGGAGGTCATCTAGTCCAACCCCCTGCTCAAAGCAGGACCAATCCCCAACTAAATCATCCCAGCCAGGGCTTTGTCAAGTCTGACCTTAAAAACTTCTATGGAAGGAGATTCCACCACCTCCCTAGGTAACACATTCCAGTGTTTCACCACCCTCCTAGTGAAAAAGTTTTTCCTAATATCCAACCTAAACCTCCCCCACTGCAACTTGAGACCATCACTCCTCGTTCTGTCATCTGCTACCACTGAGAACAGTCTAGATCAATCCTCTTTGGAACCCCCTTTCAGGTAGTTGAAAGAAGTTATCAAATCCCTCCTCATTCTTCTCTTCTGCAGACTAAACAATCCCAGTTCCCTCAGCCTCTGCTCATAAGTCATGTGTTCCAGTCCCCTGATCATTTTTGTTGTCCTCTGCTGGACGTTTTCCAATTTTTCCACATCCTTCTTGTAGTGTAGAGCCCAAAACTGGACACAGTACTCCAGATGAGGCCTCACCAATGTTGAATAGAGGAGAAATATCACATCCCTCAATCTGCTGGCAATGCCCCTTCTTATACATCCCAAAATGCCATTGGCCTTCTTGGCAACAAGGGCACGCTGTTGACTCATATCCAACTTCTTGTCCACCATAACCCCTAGGTCCTTTTCTGCAGAACTGTTTCCTATCCATTTGGTCCCTAGTCTATAACGGTGCATGGGATTCTTCCATCCTAAGTGCAGGACTCTGCATTTGTCCTTGTTGAACCTCATCAGATTTCTTTTGGCCCAATCCTCTAATTTGTCTAGGGCCCTCTGTATCCTATCCCTACCCTCCAGCATATCTACCAATCCTTCCAGTTTAGTGTCATCTGCAAACTTGCTGAGGATGAAATCCGCACCGTCCTCCAGATCATAATGAAGATATTGAACAAAACTGGCCGAGGACCGACCCTTGGGGCACTCCAGTTGATACTGGCTGCCAACTAGACATGGAGCCATTGATCACCGTTGAGCCTGACAATCTAGCCAGCTTTCTATCCATCTTACAGTCCATTCATCCAGCCCATACTTCTTTAACTTACTGGCAAGAATACTGTGGGAGACCATGTCAAAACTTTGCTAAAGTTAAGGAACAACACGTCCACTGCTTTCCCCTCATCCACAGAGCCAGTTATCTTGTCATAGAAGGCAATTAGATTAGTCAGGCATGACTTGCCCTTAGTGAATCCATGCTGACCGTTCCTGATCACTTTCTTCTCCTCCAAAAGCTTCAGAATTGATTCCTTGACGACCTGCTCCATGATCTTTCCAGGGACTGAGGTGAGGCTGACTGGCCTGTAGTTCCCAGGATCCTCCTTCTTCCCTTTTTTAAAGATGGGCACTACATTAGCCTTTTTCCAGTTGTCCGGGACCTCCCCCAATCACCATGGGTTTTCAAAGATAATGGCCAATGGCTCTGCAATCACATCTGCCAACTCCTTTAGCACTCTCGGATGCAGCGCATCAGGCCCCATGGATTGTGCTCATCCAACTTTTCTGAATAGTCCCAAACCACTTCTTTCTCCACAGAGGGCTAGTCACCTCCTTCCCATGCTGTGCTGCCCATCATGGATAACCTAAACAGTTTATTAATGGACAAAGTTAAGAAATCTGTGTTCTATCATAGGATCATAGAAATATAGAGCTGGAAGGATCTGAAGAGGTCATCTTATCCCTCCCCCTATGTGAAGGCAGAATCATGTAAACCTAGACCATCCTATACAGATGTTTGTCTAACCTGTTCTTAAAAAACCTCCAATGATGGTTATTCCACAACCTACCTTGGAAACCTATTCCAGAGTTTATGAAAGTAAAGAGATTTTTTCCCGCTCAGGTATTTAAAAGAAGTTGTTTATGGAGTGGTCTTTAGACAAGCAAATTAATGCATATTAAGAATATTTAAATTCAAATTAAATTCCACTGTTTCTCTCTGCTTACCAAGGTTATTTTATATCCCCTTTCCAGGAATATGCAGTCTAAATAATCTGGTGTTTAACTAGAGAAGCTGTTAATATCTTAAATTACAATAGCAATTCAATTATAACAAGAAAAGATTAAATCTTTTCCTTGACACTTGGGGCCTGTCACATTGACAGAAAGCAGAGAGATCCTAGGATTTTCCAGCCTAACCTAAAAATAAATTATAATTGTATTTATAACCATTTTTGCAACAATATTGATGCTGATAATACCATAGTTCTCATCTCCCCTTTTGTATTCATACTGATCACTCTTCTTCAAAGAAGCTCACTTGTACTATCTTGCATTATCCTTTTGTTGTTTAAATAGTATTAACGTAGGCTCTGATCCTGCAAACACATATGAATTCAATGGGACTACACAGATGTAAGGTTAAGCATGTAAGTATGAACATTTTTGCAAGATAGGGCCCTAAGATGCAAGTGTATTGTTAGGTTTTGAAATATTTGATTCAAAATGTTAAATGGGGACTAGTAACTTATTGCTAATGTTTCTAACTTACTTTGTAATCTACCCATGATATATTTGTATATATGATATATGATACTAAAACATCATCTAGTCCTTATATGTCAGCTAGTCTTTTCTTTCTATGCTGGCACTGTCAAATCATACTTGCTTCTGAGTAGTTGCATTAATGTGAATATTCAGTGAGTAAGGTGAGCGTAGTATATCAGTAAATCATTGTCCTTCATTTTAGAAGGTGTGTCTCTTAATTTAGAAAATATAGGATTCTTTGAAAAAAATCCCTGTAATTGACTTATAAAATAATACTTACACACCTCTTTTGCTCATAATTTTTATGTGCCTTCCTCCCTCAGTGGTTGTGTCTGCTTATGTCTAGGCTGAACTTGATGCAGTGTTGTCTGTCTTTAAGCTTCTTCAAATAAAATTTCTGAAATCGTATTTCATTTCTTTAGGTTAGCAACTTGCTTGTGTGTTCAGGTATTTGGATATTTCAATGAAAAAAATTCAGTCTGTCCATATTAGGTTTCTTCAAATTAAGTTATAAAGTCATCTTCTTCTCGTGTCCTTGTCACAAACTAGATGTTTTTCCAGAACCGTGCAAAAGCAATGACTCTTTCCACCACTAGAGCGAGATCCTCCTTCATACAGATCTACCCAAAGAGTAGGCAAACAAGCAGATGCTCCCCGGTTTGCACTTCACCTTCCTTGCATATATTTGTCATTAGAGAAGTCCATTTGATCATATTAGTTCTTGATCTGCCAGCTTGCGTGCAGAGGTGGTTCAGGCATCACTACATTGACCAGTCTGTATTGACCCCTCCGGGAAAGTCCTGGGGTTTCAGATCTCTTTCAGTGTCTCCAAGTACACATAATCTTTCCTTCCATAATCTCAGTCGTGCCTTGCCAGCTGCTGTATCTAAAGGCACAACACTGGTTATATCACTCTTTTGTGATTTAAGGTGTTTGATTACTCATGTGTGACCATATAAAGGATGCATTGGCTCTTCCGTTTGCTGTGATTTTTCCCTTTTCACTTGCTATTCGTAGCTTAAAAGAGAGGGGTGGGAACTTGTTAACATTTCTGTAGTGGATACAAACCAAACACCAAATCCAAGCACCTCTTAACTTGAGATGTGGATTTGAGTTCAAATTTCATAGCTCAGGCCCATCTCTAAGAGAGTGCCCTTAAAATAATTAGTCTATTAAAAGAAATCTACCGGGGTCAATGTTACCTTCGTTTTCATTTTGTTTTCATACCTTCCCCATCACTTCCAAGCTGCTATGACTAAATTTATAAAAACAATGTATTTATTAACACTGCAGACAAGCTGACTTAAAACAGATATTCAGTCTATCTATAGCACAAGAGTAAATGGATGCCACCTTGCACTACTTCAGGATCGGAAGGTCAACTTTTTGATTGTGAGTTACAAGGGCTTCTTGTACAGTGGTACACAGATTTAAGGTCTGACTGTGCAAGGAGCACACAGGGACAGATCCTTACACTTTTGTGAAGTCCCACTGGTTCTATACGTGGGTGTACGGTCATTCTGCATGGCTCTCCTTGAAGGGTCAAGTTCTTAATAGATATGAAATATGTAGAGACAGAGTATACACAAAGACTATACATTTTTATGATATATTTAGCTCAGTGTTTCTAGACCTAATAGAGCAGTGGTTCTTAACCAGGGGTACTCGTACCCCTCAGGGTACCCAGAGGTCTTTCAGGGGGCACAAAACTCATCTAGATATGTGCCTGGTTTTACAACAGGCTACATAAAAAGCACTAGTGAAGTCAGTACAAGCTAAAATTTCATAGAGGCAATTACTTGTTTATACTGCTGTATATACTACATACTGAAATGTAAGTACAATATTATATTCCAATTGATTTATTTTATAATTATAGGGTAAAAATGAGAAAGTAAACAATTTGTCAGTAATAGTTTGCTGTGACACTTCTGTATTTTTCTGTCTAATTTTGAAAGCAAGTCGTTTTTGAGAGAGGTGAAACTGGGGGCATGCAAGGCAAATCAGGCTCCTGAAAGGGGTACAGTAGTCTGGAAAAGTTGAGAGCGCTGCAACAGAGCACTGAAAATGCAACAGATAATTCAAACTGAGATAAAAATTCTTGCTAAGGTTTATTGCTGAACTAGAGCAGTAAAAATAAATCTAAATGTTTTACTGTCTAGTCTATTTACTGCTTCTTGTGGATATGTTAAAGAAACTGTCAGTGAGCACGAGGGAAATAGTTAACCACAGTATGAAAACAAAAATGTGCTGATGTTCTAAAGCCTGTAACACTTGAAACTATACAGATGTGTTGTCAAGCCTGAAAGTGTATTGCAATTGTAGCTGTCACAGGTCCATTCAAATGAAACCTGTACAGGTCAATTCATTTAGCACTTTTCTAGGAGCTGAGAAAAATAGCATATGAACACTTTCTGAAAATAAAATCTTTCAAGTCTAGGTTTTGCATGAATGATTGTGTATCTCTGTCTATGACACACGGGCCTATACAAAGAGTCTAAACAAAAAATAATACAAATAAAATCTGATGTTTCATAATTTGTACAAACAACCCCTCCATATTTTGTTATTAAAAAAACATGAGAAAGAAAAATATTGTTTTAAAAATTGACTTTTAAAGTATGTTAGTTCATTCTTGGTATTGCTACTGCTGCCACTGCCACTACTTATCTGTTATAGCTCTTTTCATGTGTAGATCTCAAAGGACTATAAACAGCATTATGCCCATTGAACAGGTGAGGTAAAGAGAGGCGAAGTAACTTTCCCAAGGTCACAAAACAGGTCAGCATCAAACCTAGGGGAATATATCCTCTCTGTTCTGCATTCCAGTCTAATTAGTGCCTGAATCTGTAAGTCTTCACCAGTTGATGCCAACATCTTGAGACACTGACTCATATTTATTTGCACCTTACTCAGTGAGGGAGATAGAATCTAGACCTGTGTGTGCAATCATTTAGTAGGCAATCACAGAAAGAAAATGTTCTGTTTAATCAAATAATATGGACAACTAGGAGCATCGAATAGATGTGTAAAACTGATATACTATGAGATGTAGTTAATCATTAAAGAATTAAAAGTTTTATTATCTTATGCATAAAGATTAGGTGGGTCAGAATTTTAGAAGTTTCTATATTATACTATATTACTCATGATTTTGCATGACTCCATTTGTAGAACAAAATACAATAAATCAGATATTTTATTACAATTAGAAGAGAAAAACAATGATAACTGTGGTTGTAGACATATATTTAAAACTGAACAATATAGAATTATTTCAGTCCTCAGAGACAGTATTGTTGCTTTAAAAGGATATGTAATTTGGTTAGGGACTGTAATTTTAATATATTAAGCATTAACAAAAATAAAGAACATAGGGTTAGCCCTGAGATATAAGTTTTAAGAAAAAAGTCTGGTCTCAGTCCAAAAGAGGAAGGATCTATATTCTCTCACTTCCAGGTAAGAATTTACTCTTGAGACTTAAATGGGATATTATCTATCAACCCTGTGTACAGATTATATTTGAAACTTTGGGTATAGTTCCCATAGTAGCATATCATTATGCTAGTCAGGAAGCAGCATTTTTCCATATCAGTTAAAACAAAATAAAAATTAAATGCATCCTTTTTAACATGCTAACTGCAAAGAAAATTGTATGTTATGTTTTTGCAACCACACACATGAAATATTTCATTTTAAAAACATGTCTATTTGAACTCAATACGGTTCCCCCTGCCATGGGTTCTCCTTCCTTAGGAATTCCTGGATAATGCATTCTTCTCTGAAAGATGCACAGCAAGTCATGGATGCTACTGGGAATTAATGATGACAGATGAATCCCAGCCCTACAGAAGGCCTATGCCCAGTTAAGCCCTTCTTTGAGGATATTATGTGTTAAGTCCTCAAAAACAGTTTAATTGGAATTTAAAGAGTACCTGTGTAGGCCCCTTGCACAGAAATGGATTTCACTCAGAAAAAGCAAAGGAGTCTGTCAGTATTTTACAGCATGTGTATTATGAATGCAAATTCTATTCTGTAGATAATAAAAACAAGTAAATAATAAAAAAATCATTGCCGCCATACTCATGAACAGCTTTGAGAACAATTATCATCATCTGAAATGAAATTCATCATCAACAATACTGGTGTAATGGAATCTGTGACTAATCAGTCTCAGATAGCTATGAGTTAAACTGAAGAAAGGCCTGGTAATTAAAGACATATTTCATATATTGGCAAAGAAAACTTTTAGGGTTTATTAAGAAGCCTATCTGTGCCCTTAAGGAAGATTAACATCTTGCTAAAGAACAAGAGATTTTTTTTAACTCATCCATATACAGTATGTCAGGATTTTTGTGTCTTTCAAGTTCAATTGCCATTTCTCTGAGTTTTGTCATAGAGCTGATTCTACACCACTTTAAATCATGAGAGCTGCATAATGGATATCAATGAACACACGATTAAGTCCATCGTGCTCAGTGAAAATTATATTAATGCAGCATTTTAACATGCAGTAGAAGAAAAAGACAGGAATGACTAAGATCCACCAGTTCCCAGTCTCTATGCCCTATAATCACACAAGACTAACTCCAGAGCCATAAAGCTGGACATACAGGTCATATTTATGCTACTTGAGCTGGTTAGCACAATAAAAAAAACCGATGAAAAAGGATTGCATCCAGTTTCTTTATTACAGTGCTGCTATTGGAGTTTTCTCTGCTGCAATGATACTATAGTGATCAGTTAGTCAATTTTGTGACAACTGACAGTCACACATCCCCTTTTCCCCTAACAAGTGATTATAACTTAACATTTAATGAGAGCACCTATGGTGAGGAAATTACCAATTTTGGTCTAGAATTTATATCCAGATTATTTATTATTTAAATTGCCATTTGATTTAAATAAATGATCAATAATAAAGGGTTAATCTAAATAATTTAAGACACTCCACATTTTCCATAGAGACTTTTTATGGAGGCACTTATAAACAGCATGATGTCATTAGCCACCACTATTAATAGTGGCTTATAGAACTGGGAAGTCCTTAACCATTAAAGATAATATTCTTATAAATGATATGAACTGTTTCATGCTGATTTCTCTGATCACAGAAAATCCATGTTGAATGAGGTGCTATAGGTCTAGGTGAAATGTAGAGGTGCCTTATTGATAGATAAAAAACATTCTAAAAATAAAGATCCTGACATTTTTTTTGTGTGTGGAAGGTCAAATTGAAAACAACTTTCCATCAAGATCATGCCAGTGCTTTACAGACCAACAGTGATGAAGTATCACATGAACAAAGAAAGTGCTGATTAGTTTTTAGCATTGTTGTTCATGTACATAATGATAAAATCAGCAACTACCTGTTTTGTTTTCAGTTGGTTTATTGAAAATCCACATACAGAATGATCTTGCACACGTCTACATGTGGAACGTAGGGAGAATGCTACTTGGAGACCAATCTTGCAAACACTTATGTAGGTTATTAGTTTCATTGGTTAGGGGAGAAGCGTATTTCCACTGAATTATCTGTATGAGTCAAGTTATTCATATGTGCATGTGTTTACAGATTGGGCTTTTGTTTTTAGCAGGTTATTCCATTTGATAAGAATACTAAATATATTAGCCTTTATATTAAGACAACTAAATGTGTTTAAAATCAACAAAAGCAAAATAAAAACAACACAAACAAAGAAACTCACAGACTATAGCTGAAATTCTTCTTGCTGTCATCAAGGATACATTTTATTTTTGACCATTCATTTGATTAGAAAAGGAGTACTTGTGGCACCTTAGAGACTAACCAATTTATTTGAGCATGAGCTTTCGTGAGCTACAGCTCACTTCATCGGATGCATACCGTGGAAACTGAAGCAGACTTTATATATACACAGAGAATATGAAACAATACCTCCTCCCACCCCACTGTCCTGCTGGTAATAGCTTATCTAAAGTGATGATCAGGTTGGGCCATTTCCAGCACAAATCCAGGTTTTCTCACCCTCCACCCCCCCACACAAATTCACTCTCCTGCTGGTGATAGCCCATCCAAAGTGACAACTCTTTACACAATGTGCATGATAATCAAGTTGGGCCATTTCCTGCACATGAGGGGGTGAGAGAACCTGGATTTGTGCAGGAAATGGCCCAACTTGATTATCATGCACATTGTGTAAAGAGTTGTCACTTTGGATGGGCTATCACCAGCAGGAGAGTGAATTTGTGTGGGGGGGTGGAGGGTGAGAAAACCTGGATTTGTGCTGGAAATGGCCCAACCTGATCATCACTTTAGATAAGCTATTACCAGCAGGACAGTGGGGTGGGAGGAGGTATTGTTTCATATTCTCTGTGTATATATAAAGTCTGCTGCAGTTTCCACGGTATGCATCCGATGAAGTGAGCTGTAGCTCACGAAAGCTCATGCTCAAATAAATTGGTTAGTCTCTAAGGTGCCACAAGTACTCCTTTTCTTTTTGTGAATACAGACTAACACGGCTGTTACTCTGAAACCTGTCATTTGATTAGGACTTTCAAAATACTATTTTCGCTGGTCAGGACAGAAAACCCCTGGTTGGTCATAGATAGCAAGTATTTCTCAACTTATTGTAAATTAATCACATTAACTGTCATATGGTAAATGCTGGTGATTAGATACCATAGAGAAAGGAAATAGTTACAGTAAAAGAGAGACAAAACACAGAAATACTTCTTCTGATGCAAGCTTTCTAAAAGTCATCTTTATTGTAACTAAGAATTTGGGTTTAAGTACTATTTCATAGTTATCACTCTCCCAAATGAAAGTTTTATAACATGAGAAGTTTCATAATCAGTCATCATAAAAGGGTAGATGTGAGTACTGACTAATCGTAAGTCCTGATGTAAGCTAAAGAAACGAAAGATAGTCTTGTAATCATAGAAACTGATAATGCCGAGAGAGAGAGAGCCAAAGTAGGGGAAAATGTCCTTTCAAAATTTCAACCTTTGGAGATCAGTTCAGCTGAAAGATCTCTGTCTGGTTTATTTTTTATAACACACAAAAAAATGTAGTGATGCCCTCAAGGTGCCTCTGTTTGTATTGTAGGGTGTCGCATTCACAGTTCATCCAAGATAGAATGGCTCAGCTTCTCTTTGTAGTCTCATCGCCATCTTTAATAATACAAATAGAAGTACCCTCAGGGCACTACACACAATACATTTATAAAAGCCAGCCATCCTTTGGGGTATGAAGAAAATGTAAAAAGTAGGAAAGAATTTGTTTTCCTCCATGGTAAATAAGAGCCAAGTATTTGGCAATTTATATTTTTGAAGTTGAGCTTGTCATTTTCTAACAAGTTGAGACTTAGTACTATCTTTTCATTCCAACAGCTAAATGATTGGTCACAGCCTGAGAGATGTAGGTTGTTCCCTAGGAGGTTTGCCTGTTCCTGCACACAGAGAACATTTTCTGAGCAATTTACATTTTCTTTAATAAGAAACCAAAAGCTTCAAAATAAAAGGCTGAGGAATGCCAAGAAAGATTCACAGATTGAATTTTGCACCACTGAGACAGCCTTTAGAAAATTAGATTGAATAATTATTTAATGTTTCCATAGAAAATAAACTTTGAAGAATACTCTGTGAATGTTTCCATTCTTTGCAGATATGTTTACCTTTCTACCACCATAAAGAAGCTTTGTCTAGTGATAAGAGTGCCTTTTCACTTTTAGAGGGTGGAATAACCTTGGTATTTTTCATATTATCAAGTAACTTTTATTACATCAGGAAGCAGAGAGATGTTGCCAATAGTTTTAGTGCAGAACCATTTTTTTTCAGAATAGGAATAGAAGGAGTTACTTTCTCTACTACTGTATCTGAAACAATTAAGAACAATATATTTTTTTTATATTGGAATGCCCTTCTAAAATACAGGGAGAATATTTTACACTGATAGGAACTATAAGAGCACTTTATAATCTGAGTAAATGATTTTTATGGGATTTCTAGAAAACTTTATTTTGTTTCTGGCATGTTTTCAGGGGTCTTTTTACTACTTTTTTGTATTTAATAGACGGATTGAGTGGGTTCAGCCTGATAACCCTGGTCACCTTATTTTCTATAACCTTATCATACATAAGAGACCTTGCAAACTTTAATGGCTGGATCCCAAGCTGTTGCAAATGAGCATAGCTCCAATTATGTACATCCATTGAGCATCTAGCCCTATAACTCCACCTTTCCTCATTAAATGCTTAATAAGTACTTAATCTTTCTTACTGCACTCCTCTTTGTGGACATTTCAGAATATTGTGCGCCTTTACACCATGGTGCTTCACCACAACTGGTCAGCTACATACCTACTCTTGTAGCATGACTTTAGTGTTCAAACTACTTGTCAAGGTTCCTCCCCCACTCTGAACTCTAGGGTACAGATGTGGGGACCTGCATGAAAAACCTCCTAAGCTTATCTTTACCAGCTTAGGTCAAAAACTTCCCCAAGGTACAAAATATTCCTCCCCCGTTGTCCTTGGACTGGCCGCTACCACCACCAAACTAATACTGGTTACTGGGGAAGAGCTGTTTGGACGCGTCTTTCCCCCCAAAATACTTCCCAAAACCCTGCACACCACTTCCTGGACAAGGTTTGGTAAAAAGCCTCACCAATTTGCCTAGGTGACTACAGACCCAGACCCTTGGATCTTAAGAACAATGAATAATCCTCCCAACACTTGCACCCCCCCTTTCCTGGGAAATGTTGGATAAAAAGCCTCACCAATTTGCATAGGTGACCACAGACCCAAACCCTTGGATCTGAGAACAATGAAAAAGCATTCAGTTTTTTACAAGAAGACTTTTAATAAAAATAGAAGTAAATAGAAATAAAGAAATCCCCCCTGTAAAATCAGGATGGTAGATATCTTACAGGGTAATTAGATTAAAAAACATAGAGAACCCCTCTAGACAAAACCTTAAGTTACAAAAAAGATACACAGACAGAAATAGTTATTCTATTCAGCACAATTCTTTTCTCAGCCATTTAAAGAAATCATAATCTAACACATACGTAGCTAGATTACTTACTAAAAGTTCTAAGACTCCATTCCTGGTCTATCCCTGGCCAAGACCCAACATACAGACCCTTTGTTTCTCTCCCTCCTCCCAGCTTTTGAAAGTATCTTGTCTCCTCATTGGTCATTTTGGTCAGGTGCCAGCGAGGTTACCTTTAGCTTCTTAACCCTTTACAGGTGAGAGGAGCTTTCCCCTGGCCAGGAGGGATTTCAAAGGGGTTTACCCTTCCCTTTATGTTTATGACACGCCCCCCAAATCTCAGCTAGGGTGAAACACTGGCTGGGATTTCTTCCTGGAGCTCTAGGAAAAACAGAGTTAATAAGACACATGCATCTCTAAATATACTACCAAGTACATAAAGACTAACAATATTTTCCACATCTCAAGGACGATTTTAACCAGTTGATTCTGGGAAACTTTCACGGGAGAGTGCATCAGCCACTTTGTTAGAAGCTCCTGAGATGTGTTGGATGTCGAAATCAAAATCTTGGAGAGCTAAACGCCACCAAAGAAGTTTTTTGTTAGTTTCCTTGACGGTGTGAAGCCACTTTAGTGCAGCATGGTCGGTTTGCAGGTGGAAACGCCGTCCCCAAACATATGGGCGTAGCTTTTCCAGAGCGTAGACAATGGCATAACATTCTTGTTCAGTGACTGACCAGTTGCTTTCCCTCTCAGACAGTTTTTTGCTGAGAAACACTACAGGGTGGAATTCTTGATCAGGTCCTTTCTGCATTAAAACTGCTCCCACACCACGCTCGGATGCATCTGTGGTTACTAGGAACGGTTTGTCAAAGTCTGGGGCCCTTAGTACAGGGTCAGACATGAGTGTCGCTTTAAGCTTGTTAAAGGCCTTCTGACACTTTCCGGTCCACTGAACAGCATTTGGCTGTTTCTTTTTGGTTAGGTCTGTCAGTGGGGCAGCGATTTGGCTGTAGTGTGGTAGAAATCGTCTGTAATAACCGGCCAAGCCTAAGAAGGATTGAACCTGTTTCTTTGACTTTGGGACAGGCCACTTTTGGATAGCATCCACTTTGGCCTGTAGAGGGCTGATAGTTCCTTGACCCACCTGGTGTCCAAGGTAAGTCACTCTGTTTAGGCCTATTTGACACTTCTTAGCCTTAACAGTTAGTCCTGCCTCCCTTATGCTCTCAAGGACTTTTTGTAGATGTTCCAGGTGGTCTGCCCAGGAATCCGAAAATATGGCCACATCGTCAAGGTAGGCGACTGCATATTCTCCTAATCCCGCTAGGAGACCATCTACAAGTCTTTGGAAAGTGGCGGGTGTATTTCGCAGCCCGAAAGGGAGTACATTAAATTCATACAGCCCGAGATGTGTGATGAAGGCTGACTTTTCCTTGGCAGATTCATCTAGCGGTACCTGCCAGTACCCCTTGGTTAAGTCGAAGGTAGAGATGAACTGGGCCCGTCCCAGTTTCTCTAATAGTTCATCTGTGCGGGGCATTGGATAGTTGTCTGGGCGAGTTACAGCATTTAGCTTACGGTAGTCCACGCAAAAACGTATTTCCCCATCTGGTTTGGGAACTAGAACCACTGGAGATGCCCATGCACTTTCAGAGGGGCGGATTACACCCATCTGTAACATATCCTGGATCTCCCGTTCTATAGCAGTTTTAGCTTGAGGAGACACCCGGTAAGGTTGGACCCTAATTGGGTGAGCATTACCTGTGTCAATGGAGTGGTATGCCTGTTCAGTCAGTCCTGGGGTGGCTGAGAACATTGGCGCGTAGCTAGTGCACAGCTCCTGGATCTGCTGTCGCTGCATACGCCCAAGGGTCATGGAGAGGTTCACCTCTTCCACACCACTACCACATTTCCCTTCGTAGTAGACACCTTCGGGCCACTCAGCGTCGTCTCCTCCGTGGGCTGTAAACTGACAAACCTTTAATTCTCTGGAATAAAAGGGCTTTAGAGAATTAATATGGTACACCTTAGGCTTTCGGTTGGAGGTGGGGACTGCTATGAGATAATTAACAGCTCCCAGGCGCTCCTGGACCGTGAATGGCCCTTCCCACGATGCTTCCATTTTATGGGCCTGGAGCGCCTTTAAGACCATGACCTGGTCTCCTACTTTGAAGGAACGCTCTCTGGCATGTTTATCATACCAGGCTTTTTGCTCTTTTTGAGCATCCTGTAAGTTTTCTCTAGCAAGGGCTAAAGAGGTTCGGAGGGTGTTTTGTAGGTTGGTTACAAAGTCCAGAATGTTAGTTCCTGGAGAAGGTGTAAATCCCTCCCATTGCTGCTTCACCAACTGCAATGGCCCCTTAACCTCACGGCCATATACAAGTTCAAATGGGGAAAACCCTAAACTGGGATGTGGTAGAGCTCTGTAGGCAAAGAGCAACTGCTGCAACACTAGGTCCCAATCATTGGAGTGCTCATTTACAAATTTACATATCATGGCCCCCAAAGTTCCATTAAACTTCTCCACCATGCCATTTGTTTGATGGTGGTAAGGAGTGGCAACCAAGTGATTTACCCCATGAGCTTCCCAAAGGTTTTTCATAGTTCCTGCCAGGAAATTAGTCCCTGCATCGGTGAGGATGTCGGAGGGCCAACCTACCCTGGCAAAAATGTCTGCTAGTGCCTGGCACACACTTTTAGCCCTGGTGTTGCTTAGAGCTACTGCTTCCGGCCATCGGATGGCAAAATCCATGAAAGTCAGTATGTACTGCTTTCCTCTGGCTGTCTTTTTCGGAAAAGGACCCAGAATATCCACAGCTACTCGCTGAAATGGAACTTCAATGATGGGGAGTGGTTGTAGAGGGGCTTTCACCTGGTCTTGGGGTTTTCCCACTCTTTGGCACACCTCACAAGACTGGACATAGGTAGAAACATCCTTGCCCATTCCCTCCCAGTGGAATGACCCCCCCAAACGGTCTTTGGTCCTGTTCACCCCAGCATGGCCACTAGGGTGATCGTGGGCTAAGCTCAAGAGCTTGGCCCGGTATTTAGTTGGAACTACCAACTGTCTCTGAGGATGCCAGTCTTCCTGGTGTCCACCAGAAAGAGTTTCCTTGTATAAAAGTCCTCTTTCTACAACAAACCTGGATCGATTAGAAGAGCTGAGAGGCGGTGGGTTGCTCCGTGCCGCCGTCCAAGCTCTCTGGAGGCTTTCATCTGCTTCCTGTTCGGTCTGGAACTGTTCCCTTGATGCTGGGGACATCAGTTTCTCATTGGATTGTGGACCTAGGCTTGGTCCCTCTGGAAGCGATATAGGGGATGGAGCTGTTTCTGTTGACTGTGAACCGCTCTCCGCTGGTGCACTATGTTGGGATTCAGGCTCCGGCTGAGCCTCTTGGGTCGGGTTATCGGCTGCTGCCAGTTCAGGTTCGGTGGGGCCCTCTGGTGTTGAGGTTGCAAGTACTGGATTCAGTGCTGACACGGGGTCTGGTGTTGGTTGTTCGGCTGGTTCCGGTTCTGGGACTGGTTCCGTCTGGGTCTCTGGGACTGGATCCACTACTGCTGTTGCAGACATTGGCCTGGGATCCGGGTCCATCACCTCTGACCGGGTCCTGATAGAAGTTTCCGGAACAGAGCTAGGCC
The DNA here is from genome assembly GCF_965152235.1 of Eretmochelys imbricata. Classification (NCBI taxonomy): domain Eukaryota; kingdom Metazoa; phylum Chordata; order Testudines; family Cheloniidae; genus Eretmochelys; species Eretmochelys imbricata. The sequence continues at coordinate 52,033,173 of NC_135575.1, read as the reverse complement.
TCACGGCTTGTTTAGCCTGGCTGCTGGTGACCGTTCCCACCCTCTTGGCCTGCTTCACATGATTGGCCAAGTCTTCCCCCAACAGCATGGGGATGGGATAATCATCATAGACTGCAAAAGTCCATGTTCCTGACCAGCCCTTGTACTGGACAGGCAACTTGGCTGTAGGCAAATTGAAAGAGTTGGACTTGAAGGGTTGAATCGTCACTTGGATCTCTGGGTTGATTAAATTGGGGTCCACTAAGGAAGCATGGATAGCTGACACTTGTGCTCCGGTGTCCCTCAACGCAGTGACCTTCTTCCCGCCCACACTCACAGTTTCCCTCCGCTCCAAGGGTATCTGGGAAGTATCTGGGCCTGTGGACCTCTGGTGTGATTCCGGTGCAATGAACTGTAATCTGTTGGGGTTCTTGGGGCAGTTGGCCTTTACATGCCCCAGCTCGTTACATTTAAAACATCGTCCAGCTGACGGGTCACTGGGGCGAGGAGGGTTGCTGGAGAACGGGGTGGCAGGACAATAAGGGGTCTGGAGGGTTCTTTGGGAGGTAGGTGGGGCCTTGGGCGGCCCCCGGTAATAGGGTGTGGTCTGGGGTGGTCCCTTCTGGTCTCCGCTCCAACTGCGACCAGTTTTCTTCTTCTCTGCCACCTCCATCCATCTGGCTCCAATCTCTCCTGCCTCGATTACAGTTTTGGGTTTCCCATCTAGGATGTATCTTTCTATTTCCTCAGGAACACCCTCTAAGAATTGTTCCATTTGCATTAGGAAGGGCAAATTTACTGGAGATTCAACACTTGCTCCTGATATCCAGGCATCCCAATGTTTCACAATGTGGTAGGCATGTCGGGTAAATGACATGTCTGGTTTCCACCTTAGGGCTCTGAACCTCCGACGAGACTGCTCGGGTGTTATCCCCATTCTGACTCTCGCCTTGGATTTAAACAGTTCATACTTGTTCATGTGTTCTTTAGGCATTTCAGCTGCCACCTCAGCTAAGGGTCCACTGAGCTGCGGCCTCAGCTCTACCATGTATTGGTCAGTAGAGATGTTGTACCCAAGGCAGGCCCTTTCGAAGTTTTCTAAGAAGTCCTCAGTATCATCACCTGCCTTGTAGGTGGGGAACTTTCTGGGATGGGAAGTGGTACCTGGAGAAGGATTGCTAGGGTTTGTTGGTATATTCTGCTGGGCCTTTATCCTCTCCACCTCCTCCACATGCTTCCTCTCTTTTTCCTTCTCCTCCTCCACATGCTTCCTCTCTTTTTCCTTCTCCTCCTCCACATGCTTCCTTGCCTCCATTTCCCTCTTGTGGGCAGCCTCCTGTGCCTCCTTCTCCAGCCGCATGAGTTCTATCTGTCTTTCATGTTCCCTTTGTTTTTCCTCAGCCTGAAATTTGGCTAATTCCAGCTGTAGTCAAGCTGAGGATTTGGTCATTCTAACCTCTCTGTTTTTAACTAACTTTACACCCGAGGTTTAGAAATAAACAAACAAAACTTGGCTGTAAAATTTTGCTGTGCTGGAATAGAATATCTATTCTCTGATAGTGATTGTCAGCCTACAGAAAAAGACAATTCCCTTGTCTCTGCTCTGGGCCCAAATTAAAGCAAAAAACCTCCAACTACTTGGAAACCTGCTTACCCAGCCCAAAGAAAAAGCAAATGGGTAGAACACACACCCCCTATTTACTTTTAGGAAGAAAAGAAAAAAAAAACTCTGGGTTGGAAGACTGTGAATTTCCCTGCAGGAGTTAAGTACCCTGCCTCCAGGCAAAGAAAACCTGCAATTCACAAAGATAATCCCCTTTTGTCTCTGCTTGGCCACAGTTTCAGCTTTCAGTTTCAGCTGCTTTCCAAAGGAAAAAAAAATTCCTTTTTAAAATCTGTATTTCTAGTTCAAAAAATCTCAACTGGATCTCAAAATGATTTCAGGTTAATCCCACCGCTATGCCACCATGTCAAGGTTCCTCCCCCACTCTGAACTCTAGGGTACAGATGTGGGGACCTGCATGAAAAACCTCCTAAGCTTATCTTTACCAGCTTAGGTCAAAAACTTCCCCAAGGTACAAAATATCCCCCCCCCCCGTTGTGCTTGGACTGGCCGCTACCACCACCAAACTAATACTGGTTACTGGGGAAGAGCTGTTTGGACGCGTCTTTCCCCCCAAAATACTTCCCAAAACCCTGCACACCACTTCCTGGACAAGGTTTGGTAAAAAGCCTCACCAATTTGCCTAGGTGACTACAGACCCAGACCCTTGGATCTTAAGAACAATGAATAATCCTCCCAACACTTGCACCCCCCCTTTCCTGGGAAATGTTGGATAAAAAGCCTCACCAATTTGCATAGGTGACCACAGACCCAAACCCTTGGATCTGAGAACAATGAAAAAGCATTCAGTTTTTTACAAGAAGACTTTTAATAAAAAATAGAAGTAAATAGAAATAAAGAAATCCCCCCTGTAAAATCAGGATGGTAGATATCTTACAGGGTAATTAGATTAAAAAACATAGAGAACCCCTTAGGCAAAACCTTAAGTTACAAAAAAGATACACAGACAGAAATAATTATTCTATTCAGCACAATTCTTTTCTCAGCCATTTAAAGAAATCATAATCTAACACATATGTAGCTAGATTACTTACTAAAAGTTCTAAGACTCCATTCCTGGTCTATCCCTGGCCAAGACCCAGCATACAGACCCTTTGTTTCTCTCCCTCCTCCCAGCTTTTGAAAGTATCTTGTCTCCTCATTGGTCATTTTGGTCAGGTGCCAGCGAGGTTATCTTTAGCTTCTTAACCCTTTACAGGTGAGAGGAGCTTTCCCCTGGCCAGGAGGGATTTCAAAGGTGTTTACCCTTCCCTTTATATTTATGACACTACTGTAATACAAAATAATAATGGTATTTAACATATTCTGTATTTTATTTGTTATAATGTTACCTTTATAATATATAGTATGATCACTTTAATTACTCTATTTTCTCATGTGGTGATTAACCCAAGTTGATCATAATGAATTAAACCCATACCATGATCTGATCTCAGACTCTTACACCTTGCATATATCACAGAGAGCTGGCTACTAATCTAACCATATTAGCAAAAATTAGGAAAGTTATATCTAATGAAACAGGAAAATATAATGCCACTCTATAAATCCCTGGTACACTCACCTCTTGAATAACGCATGCAATTCTGGTCACTCTACCTCAAAAAAATATATTAGAGTTGGGAAAATGTACACAAAGGTCAAAAAAAAAAAAAAAAAGATCAAGGTTATGAAACAGATTCCATGCCAGAAGAGATTAAAAAGACTGGGAATGGTTAGTTTAGAAAAGAAACAATTAAGGGGAAATAAAATCATGAATGGTGTGGGAAAAGAGTGGGGGATTAAAATCACAGTGCAGGATGCTGTTACTGAACATACTGGTGAAACACGCTCCTGCTTAAAAGATAATAGAAATGTGGCTCAAATAATTAATACCATGGTGATGAATGCAGTGAGAATATTTATATAGATATTGCTTCCACAACGACAGAAATCAGGCAAGCATAGAATCATAGGACTGGAAAGGACCTTGAGAGGTCATCTAGTCCAGTCCTCTGCACTCATTGCAGGACTAAGTATTATCTAGACCAGTGGTTCCCAAACTGGTTTCACCACTTGTGCAGGGAAAGCCCGTGGCGGGCCGGGCCGGTTTGTTTACCTGCTGCGTCCGTAGGTTCGGCCGATCGCAGCTCCCAGTGGCCGCAGTTCGCTGCGGTTCACTGCTCCAGGCCAATGGGAGCTGCTGGAAGCGGCGGGCAGCACATCCCTTGGCCCGCGCTGCTTCCAGCAGCTCCCATTGGCCTGGAGCAGCGAACTGAGGCCCGTGGGAGCTGCGATTGGCCGAACCTGTGGACGCGGCAGGTAAACAAACTGGCCCGGCCCACCAGGGGCTTTCCCTGTACAAGCGGCAGAACAAGTTTGGGAACCACTGGTCTAGACAATTCCTGACAGGTGTTTGTCTAATCTGCTCTTAAAAACCTCAAGTGATGGAGATTCCACAACCTCCCTCGGCAATTTTTTCAGTGCTTAACCACCCTGAGGGTAAAGTAGTTTTTCCTAAACCTCCCTTGCTGCAATTTAAAGCCATTGCTTCTTGTCCTATCCTCAGAGGTTAAGAAAAAAACATTTTCTTCCTCCTCCATGTAACAACCTTTTACATATTTGAAAACTGTTATCATGTCCCCCCTCAGTCTTCTCTTTTCCAGACTAAACAAACCCATCTTTTTCAATCTTCCCTCATAGGTCATGTTTTTCAGACCTTTAATCATTTTTGTTGCTTTTCTCTGGACTCTCTCCAATTTGTTCACATCCTTCCTTAAATGTGGTGCCCAGAACTGGACACAATACTTCAGCTGAGGCCTTATCAGTGTAGAGTAGAGCAGAAGAATTACTTCTCGTGTCTTGCTTACAATACTCCTGCTAATACATCCCAGAATGATGTTTGCTTTTTTTGCAACAGCATTACTCTGTGGACTCATATTTAGCTTGTGGTCCACTATGACCCCCAGATCCCTTTCCTAAATACTCCTTCTGAGGCAGTCATTTCCTATTTTGCATGTGTGCAACTGATTTGTTCCTTCCTAAATAGGGTACTTTGCATTTGTCCTTATTGAATTCCATCCTATTTACTTCAGACCATTTCTCCAGTTTGTCCAGATCACTTTGAATTTTAATTCTATCCTCCAAAGCACTTGCAACCCCTCCCAGCTTCGTATTGTCCACAGACTTTGTAAGTGTACTCTCTATGCCATTATCTAAATTATTGATGAAGACAGTGAACAGAACTGGACCCAGAACTGATCCCTGTGGGACTTCACCCATTATGTCCTTCCAGCATGACTGAGAGCCACTGCTAACTACTGGATGGAGTAATGGATAAAGATTTAATCAGGAGACATGGATCCACAACATTTGGGTGTGTTCAGATTCAGCATTTTGGTTTGGACTAAAACATCAAATCTACACAAACATCAATGAAATGGTTTACAAAAGCAACAACTGTTTGTCACCTTTCCAAAAAATCTGTCCCTTCCCTTTCCTTAGGTTTCTTACCAGGATTTCAGGGAGAAGGGGGAATCATATCCTGAGACCTCTTCCAATCTAGGTCCCACCTGCTGTTCCATGACAGTTTCCAGTTGGAAGAGTTTTTCCCAGTGCTACCATTTTATCAAAAATAGATGTGCTAACAAAAATAGATGGTGTACGCGTTGTACAGCATATCATAAGGAGAGCTGAGGTAAAACTAGTAGCTCTGCCTCACTGAATCAGTCCTTATGTACGCGGATCACTGCTATACAGATGAGCTTGGAGAGTTTTGACTAACAATACAAACTCTTTCCCAAATGTATTATAAATTGATAGTCTCATAGGCTACGTATTTCACATGAACTAAATCAACCTATCGTGAATCAATTTTTGGACTAGCTGAGAAAAATGTTTTTGTGTCTGAGGAAAAAAGCTTTCTGAATGCATTATTTAGGGTATGAATAAAGGTCTGTATTCAACAGACCTTACTTCTTTCTGAGAAGTATTTTCTCCATGCCTTAGGGCAGTGTTAAAAGAAAATGAACCCTTTCATATTTTCCATAGTCTTTTAGGTGGAAATAAAATGTAGGAAACTTTCTAACTTATATTTATATGAAATCTCTGGTTTTGACTGCAGAGGAAACGTGACATTTAATAGTCCAGCACATATTTGCAACCCATAGTTGCTGCCACTTGTTTCAGACATTGGCAGGCAATTTAATGTGGACACCATTCTATAGGCATCCAAAGTATTCCCAGATCGTAGTTTAATCCTAGCAAAAATGGTTATGTGAAAAGCTTGGTGATTTTAGTTAATTTCACAGCAGTGAACATTGCCTTAGGTATGCAAAGATAGTGCATTGTCTCATTAGAAATATTGTCTCTATGGAGAATAGCCATTCTCTGAAGAAATACACATGCATCTGCCCCTGTGATTATGTTACACTAATAAAAATGATATCAACAGGATCTTGTAAGAGGGACAAGGCAAATTGCCACATTTATTGTAAATACAACAAAATATTCCTATATGCAATTTATATATAGATCCATTCACACACACAGACATTCACACACGAGTTCTACATAAAGGTTGTTATAGTTACCAGCCTAGATGTTGCTCATGCCAAGTCACTGGCCAGGTGGCCTGGACACGAGAGTGGAGCCGAGTCGTTGTCAGATGCGCATCCGATGCTCCTGGACGGTGGTCGTAGAACCAGACTTAAAGAACTCAGTCCATGGACCCAATTTTTATAGGTCTCTGGTTCAATACAAGTCTATGGAAGTTGCTTCATCACGCTGAATTTACAACTGAGATGACCATCAATCAGCTCAATCAGCAGGTGGTACATCCATGACGGCTCCATAATGGCTAGGTGTTATCTTCTTGTTCTTCCTTGATGCGTTTTGGGTGGATACTGGTTCACCCTCCGGGGGTCATCTGGTTATCTCCACTTTGCATATTCTTCGGCCCATCGATATCAAGGTTGAAATTCTTAGGATTAGGGTGGCACCATTTACTAACCAATTATTTCCCTGCTTCAGGCTCTCAATTCCATGCACTCATCATTCATTCTTTTACTTAACAACACAATCTATGACTCTTGATTCATTTAACAAGTTTTATCCCACTATCTATTTTTCCCTCTTTGGATATCAAGATTTACATAGGCATGACAACGGGCCCCCACGGGGGAAGAGTATCAGGGTGTTGTTTTAAAGAACAGCATTGTTTCCTCAAAGTTCTTATCACTTTCCAGCACAGATTCTTTATCCTGTACCGGCCTGAAATAACTAGCACTTTGGCCTTGCATTTGTTACAGAGTGAAATTCAACAGCATGGAACTGATGTTCATACCTTTTTACAATACCTATATACTCTTTTGTCTATCTTTATTTCTACTACTACATAATTATAATTCTATCATACTTATATAACTTTGAGGGCGACCCAACAATTAAACAATAAATAGAGCTGAGGTGGCTTTTTGAATTTCTGCAGTGCATATTCTTTCCATCTGGGATCTTTGGTCAATCAAACCAAAAGGCGTGGTTTTGAAAGATTTAACCCTTTGTGGTATAGGTTTAAATCTTTCTGCTTTTGTGTTTAGTTTACTTTATATATGGAAAAATCTTTGATTTCCAAAACACCTTTTCATTTAAAACTCAGATCCGTGCCACTGGCAGTGAGATAGAAATGAAGGTTACTTCTGCAGTTTGCACTTTGAGATGCTACATTTTTTATGTGTTGTAATTTACTTCACAGCCAATTCCCAGCTCAAAGAGACAAGCAGGGATGAATAAGATGGGATCATCCACCTTATATTTCCTTAAGTGTTTGTTTCTTTTGTGTGAGTAATCCTCCATGAAGCACTGAACCAGACAGCCACTGTGAATTGCCATCCCCTGGGTTTTTCAGTATTGATTTATTAATGCCTGGTTGGGCTGGCTAATGAAGGCCTCTGTCTTCCAGGTATACTGTAACACTGAGCTGTGACCAAAGAGTCAGTTATTTGTCCTCTTTATTTCCCTTCTATGGGCACACACATCAACACTCCTGAGGGTAGAATATTATATTGCATTCAGGAATGCAACAGAAGGAAAAACTACCAAAATCACACAAGCATTTTCATTTGACTTGAGTGCAGTATCATTTTGAATCTAGGATGCCAGTAATTTCCACATACCCTGTGGTATTCCCTCTGGAATATGGATATATAAACAATATTTTGTTTTTCCTGGGTCAGAACAAAGAATATGACAGGATGCTGAACATTTTCCTGTTTTGGTTGCGTGACTTAGATCATTTTAGGTTAATATAAAAAAACTATGAGTGAAAAAAGATTTCCTACAAAAGGTACATCAGATGTTCAGTTCAGATACATCCAAATGTTCAGAGTCTTATCTGAAAAATTTGGAAACCTTTTTAAGCTTGGTTCTCATTTCTTTCTTTCTCCCCTTCTCTGAATCCTAGATTTATTCCATTCCTCTTACATTTCTGCTCACTGATCATTCTTTGACTAACCCTTTTGCCTTAAACAATGATTCTCAACCTTTCCCTATTTACACCTCCCACTTTCTATTTATCAATATGGGAAGGGAAGGACAGTAGTCACAAAGTCACCTATTCATGGACGCCTGAAGGTCATAATTCCAGACTGAAAATCTAAGATTTGAACCATCTGGCACTCTTTTCCCTTCAGCTGCTTTTCTTTCTCAGCTCACCCCCAAGATGTTTACAAACTTTTAAAACTCTTTGTTTGATTTCACTAGGTTGGAAAGGCTGTACAGGAATTGCTGCTGCCTTAAACATTTGCACACTGTGTCTTTTCTATGTCTGAGATACTTCAGACTGCACGATGCATCTGTAAACTGAAGAACCTCAAGGAGACACAAAATATGAAGGCAGTAACTCTTACTTGTAGGCCTAATGGGGCAATACTGTGTTATACAAGAAAACTCATTTTCGTGGTAAATCTGATCTGTCACTATGAGCTTATGGCAGGCTTTTCACACATTCGTCATATGTGTATGTTTATAGTCTCCTTTTTGGCTCCTCAAGAAAATTTTGTTTGTCTGCCTCACTCAGCCTCTCTGCTCCCATAATTTAGTGCTCACTTTCTAACTATGGAAAGTCCCAAGAGGCCAAGTGAATGCTGGAGACCTAAGGGACAGATTTCACCCCCTTGCTCTGTCCTCTATACTCTGCTCTGATAGTGGCAATGTAGGAAAGATGTAGGAGAAGCATAACATGAAATCATAGTAAAGTGGAAAAAGAGAAGCAGGTTGAGATGTGAGGGGAAGGTGCAATAAGGAATGAGGCAAAAGCAATGCAGAGAGGGATAAAAAGTTAAATAAAAGCCAAGGAAGAGAAGAGGTGGATAGGAGTGAGTTAAAATAACAGTGGATATTTGATAATGATGGAGAAATACACAGAGATTAGACGAAGTAGAGGCAGGGGGTAGATATTTGAGAGGCAGGGTGTCCTCAAAGTTTTCAAAATCAGAATAATCCACATACCTATATACCCAATCACAAAGGTACCTTGACAGGTTTCAGAGTAGCAGCCACGTTAGGTACCTTACTTTTCAATTCAGCTTTCATCCAGCTCAACTACTTCTATTAGTTGTCATCTCCTGTCTGTGGAGACTCTCTCCCTCTTGAGTTTGTACATTCCTTGATGTTTCCTGCTAAGTATTTGCACAAGTGAAGCAGCCTTATATGGTAAAAGATGTTAGGCAAACGCAACTGTTGAGCAAGGAAAAAGTAATTTAAAAGGATGGGGTTTTGGAGAGTGTCATTAGGGATGAACAAAGAGATTGATTTGTGGTGTTGGATGATCTTATTTGAAAACCACAGTATCTGGAAAGATAAGGGGTAGAAACAAGTATCAGGACAATAGATTCCCAAGCCAAACATAATCACTGGGATTGAAAAAGAGATTAACATTACTGAGAGTATAGGAAACTCCTTTCCACAGACCCCTTCTCTTCTGAACGGGCCCCTGACTACCACTCCTTATATTGACCTTTCTTCTTGGAGTAGATGGTGGCCCAATGTCATTTCTTCTGTTCTACCTCACCTTTTGATATTTGTAATGGTTAGTCAGCTGATTTCTTGTCCTACTTTTCTATTCTAAGTCATTTGGGGAGAATTAAGCATGGTAGACCATCTCCTGTTCCTCCCACTTAGAGCCATGTTCAAGAAAGTAAGCAGTCAACCCAATCTTCTAACCTGAAGCAAAAGGACGATCACTGGTGTTCTTGTTTCTATGCTCCCATCCAAAGGAACAACACAGGAAGGGAGTCTACGGGATTTCTTTACTCACCTTCTCATAAATCCCATCTGGGCTTTTCTCCTTTCAGCTCGCAAAATTGATCCTCAGGTGTTGCGGGTCTTCTTGACTCCTTTGGTTGTCCCAGAGAGTAGAAGGTCAAACGTCACAGCATATGAGCTCCTCTATAAGGAAATCAGCCTCTTGACTTGAATACCTGAGTGGCATGAGTATTGCCCTGGGAATGGCCAGTATTCCAAAAATTATTTTATTTACATATCCCTAGCGGGTAGTGACTGGGTTTGCTCTGGTGATAACACTACATAGAGGAGTGGTGAGACAGACAATCAGGCTATGGTATATCTTCTTGGAAAAAAATGAATACACGTCAAAACATAGAAAAGATTAAACCTGCAATCCAGTTCTTTTGGGCTCATCCAAAGCTTTATACTTCTCCAGTTCTCACTGTCATACCCAGAAAATGAATTAGATTTTTTTAGAAGGTTGTTATAAGCTTTGTTTTACTTTTTAAGGATTATCTTCCAGTGCATCAGTACCAACAATACAATAGTGTCAGAGGCCAAGTTTTGCAGTCCTTACTTTTTGATGGCTGAGAACAATGATAAGGCAATTCAAATGATATAAATGTGTAGGCAAGTTATCTTTAGAAATAAATGGACATATCAGTACATGTATAAATTAAATTTAGTCAACTATAATAGACAAAAATACACATACCCTCAGACACAAAGAAACATTAAGTAAGGTGCTGTTTTTATTTTATTTTATAAAAAGGAGTGAGTTCTATGGGCTTGTTATTTGTCATGTTCTGAGATTTTAAAATATATACATTTTTCGAATCAAATGCCCATAATACAATGTGATGCATCATCCTTTTGTTTCAAAGAGCTCTCTCTTGACAGAAAAAATACAGACCGGAGGATTTTTCTTCATTATGGTATTTTTTGCATCAACAAAATTATTACCATGTATATGCAGAAAATTTGCAAAGCACATAAATAAACGTGAACATAAATAAATAGTAAAGTTGTAAAAATTCACTTTAGCAAATCTTAATTAGTTCCATTTAATATCCCTTTTCCATCATTCCTGAAGTAGTTGCTGCTGCATCAAAATACTCAATTTGTTAAAAATCCTTTTAATCACAATTATCTAAATAGAATGATAAACTGTTCATTTATCAATTAATATATGGCAGTATGGATTTTGTACTGTCAGTATGTTTATATTTAACTTTAACATAGTATTTACTAATTAAAATATCTGTCAACAACTCATTTACTGAAATATATTGTGTTTGAAAATAAATACTTTTATAATGATCATATAGGCATTGATCTTGAAAAGATTTCCCCATGTGAAGTAAATGTATACATGTGAATAGTCCCATCAAAGTCACTGGGGCGATCCATATGTGTGACGTTGCTCAAATGGGGAAATCTTTATAGATCAGGGCATAAACCAATGAAAATGTTTGTCTGCATTTTGTAAAGATTGTTGTTAAAGGGATATGTAGCTGTAAGAGATTGGATCCCATCCTGCAGAGTTCCATTGACATTAGAGGTACAACACACATGCCACAGTTACACATAGGCATTAAAGGCTTTGCAGGATTAGACCCTTGATCCTAAACTGTGAGAGTATTGCTTTCCTGGATTTATCACTTTAAAATTAATGTTCCTCATATTATGGTAACAAATTATAAAATTAATAAAGAAAAATGAGTGTGTAGTGTTGTAAACTTAAATATACAGTATTTACACTAAACCCAATATTAAATAAATTAAGCAGTAGTGTATACATGTGCAATTAATGAGAACCATTATTCAGAGCCATTGGCAAATGCTCAGTAAAAGGAACTAAAATGATAAAATGATAAATGACATGTAAATTCCAATAGAAACGACAAATATAAAGTTAAGAGTTGATATTTCCCCCCTATATGATGTTCTTTAGCCTTACAAATCTTTAGTTTCAATGATTTATCCATCCTCAGAAGTCTCCGTACTGTAGCATTCTTCTTAAAATCAGCTGGGACACTGACATTTTTTGTTCTTTTTATGTAAGTTTGTCCTGTGAGGAAATTGATGCATGAAGAGAACTGGACAATACCTCTACCATTGTCCCCTTGACTCAGAAATGTTGATGCTCAGCTACAGATGAATTATCTGAGTTGGATTAAGCCACATGAAACCTGCTGAGCCAGAGCCAGGCACCTAGACTGTCTTAAATGCCCCAAAGTGCTTACTTAAATAATTATTGAGAAAAAAGATCCAATGAGGATGCTAAGGAGGTAATATAGTCTAATATAGAAAGCACTGGATTGGGACTCAGGAAACCAGGGCTCTATTCCCTGCTCTGCTATGAGGTGACCTTGGCCAAGGCACTTCGTTCCCTGTGCCTTATTTTCCCTGTCTGTAAAATGGTGATAATTATCCTGACCTCTTCTATAGAGCACTTTGAGATTGACAGATGAAAAATGCTATGGAAGAGATGTATTATTGTTATTTAGACCAATTCCTGCTAGTGAGTTTTGAGGGGCGGGGGGTGGGGGGGAAGAGTTGCTCCTTACCTATCTTACTGAAATCTGGACAATAGGTCATTATTTGTACAGCACCTAGTGCAATGGGGTACTGGTCCCTTACGAGGACTCCGAGGCAATACAGTAATACAAATAATAATTCATCTGCTTTTTATTGCTTAGATTGGGCTGATTCTCCATTTCCGATATTTCTATATAAGTATAGCACCATTGTGTTTCCTGGATTTTTCCTGATTTGCAGCTGTGGAGGAGAGAGACAATCTAGTCCCACTATGTTTAAAGTCAATAGGCCAGAGTCATCTATGTGAGCTAGTTGGTCATTACTAGGCACATAAGAAACCTATAGAAGAAACCTCGGGTGGAGATTTTCCTTAAAAATTTGTACAAATATTGAAAAGGGGAATATTGGTATCTGTAACTGTGTACAAACAAGATTGGAAACAGACCTGTGATAATCAAAGGTAACACATAAGCAGGCTTTCTAACACAGTTTTAATATTGCTCTCTGTAAAATAAATAAATTTACACATTTTTTAAAAAAAAATCCTGTTCATCCAGATACATCAGTATCTCATTTGATCTAATAGGTACGACCTGATGAATTTATTGCTTGTCTGGCTGAGACTGATGTCTAGGGTTAGCTGGTGCTGAGGTTTAACCCAAATAAGATTGAGGTAAAATTGCTAGGTTGTAGGAAGCAAGTAGAAGAAACCAGAGCTTATAGCAGTCTCCCTGAGAAAGTTTGCCTGCCAATTAGGGTATGTCTGCACTGCAATAAAAGACCCATAGCACAGCCTTGACTGCCCCCATTCAGCTGCCTTGGACTCACACTCTGGAGCTAGAAAACTGCAGTGTAGATTTTTTTTTTTTTTTTTTGGCTCAGACCCTCACAGGGTCTCAGAGCCTTGGCTCTAGCCTGAACAGAAATATCTACGCTGTTCTTTTTAGCCCTGCAGCCTGACCTCCATGTGCCTGGACCCAGGCTCTGTGACTCACTTCCACGAGTTATTTTTGATGGCAGAGTAGATATAACCTTAATATGCAGGTTTGCAATATGGAGGTCAGCTTAGATTCCTGGATGCTAATGTAGAAACTGTGCCAAGAATGCTTTTGTAAATGTTCACTTAGCAAGAAGGATGGAAGCATTTCTTTCCAATGCAGACCTCGCTACACTTATCAATGCCAAGAATAGACTACAGCAGTAAGCTAGTGTTAAATGTGACTGACCACTTATTAAGCTTAGAGAGATGACATTACTCCAGTGCTTCATTGTCTTCACTAGTTTCCAATTAATTCTTGCATTGAGTTTAAGGTGTGTTGATCCTTAAAATCCCTAACGATCCTTTGGGCCTTTGCTATTTGAGAGACTTCTATTCTCTTCCTATGATAGTAATGTAGTTGTGATCAGTAAGGGAGCTTGAGCTAACAATTCCTCCGTTTTGAAGGAAGCTTGTGGCAGTACGGTTTTGTGTTAGGCCTTCAACTCTGAAATGTAGTCATACCACAGACAAAATGTATTGACCTTCAGGATAACCTATTAGGTTAGATCAAAGATAATCTATCTTTCATATTTTGGGGTTGAGGTGGATTGAAGATTGGAGGATATTTAAGGGACGGTGGATTTATTGTGGTGTTGGTAGGGTTTTATATTTTGTGACATTTTTGCTGGGGAGGTTGTTTTGCTTTGGGGTTTTTGCTTGCTTGTTTTTTGCAAGGGTCACAGAATCCTTTGGATGTTATTCTAACAAATATGGTCTAGGAATTATTTTGGGGGAGTCCTGTGGCCTGTTTTATATAAGAGCTCAGACTAGATGATCGCAGTGATCCCTTCTGGCCTTGGAATCTATCAATCATTGTGCTTTGTATGTCAGTTTTCTCCTGTGGAGAACTGAATACAGGGAAAGAAAGGGGGATTTCTCCCTTAATTTGTGGTTGGTTTGTTTGTACAAATGTTTTGGGGGAGAGAGGGAATCTAGAGTCACTAGCAGAATAACTACTTTTAAAAGTATGTGTGCATTTTTTAAAGTATTTGCAAGATTAGGAACTGAAGTTCTTATTCTGGCAAAATTTCCGTTGTCTTCAGTGGGAGAAGTTTTGCCACTCAGTCCATTCAGTCCTGAAAATGTTTACTATAACCCCACTAATTATTACTGTGAGTAGCTCCATTGAAATGTGACTCAGTTTGAAGTCCTCTGGTGGCTCCCAAAGTAACAAGAGCAGCTCCACCACTCTTTTTATGGGGTTCACCATTTGCTGCTCTCTCCTTCATCCAGATGACAGAGAGCCATGGTTCTACACTCATTCTCATTCTTCTATCCTCTTTGGGGAGGCCGGGGAAAACTGTGACACTATCACAGAATGTATCTCCATTCCATGGACACACTGTGGCTGGCCTCTGGAAGGAGGGATGCTCCTTATGTTTATTCCTCCATCTTGTATACTGACCAAGAGCCAGTCATCATCTGGTCCCAAGATTGGCCCAAGTCTAGGTAATCTATTATGTTTCTTCATAAAAGTTAGAAATAACGTCTAATATTCTTTTTGCTTCAGTCTACAGCTTTGATAGTCAACTTTAGAATGCTTTTAATTTTCCTCCCCTCATGGGTCCTCTATATCCAAATCCAAACTGAAATCAGCCTTCCCAGAGTAATTTTCTCCACTCCAGCAGTAGCTTTTCATGAAATGTCTGTTCAAATGAATGAAATGTCATAATGTGTCAGGTACATTCAGCTACATTGGGTAATTGTTTGCTGCATGCAGTTAAATCATCTTTCTGTGCTGAAGTGGTTAAAAGTGGTAGAAATGGTGGCTATAATTGAGTTTAATAACAGTCTATTAAGATGAATAGGAGAAATTCATATCTCTCAATGTGCTATTACTCCAGTCTGGCTGGATTCGACATGATAACTGTTCATTCACTTTGTACTCTAAATAGGGTGACCATATTTCCCCAAAGGGAGAATGGGACACTAAATGGGCTTGGCCCAAGCCCCCATGCCATCCATGCATAGGACCAGCCCGAGCCCCGCAACTACCCGCTCCAACGGAGCCATTCCGAGGCCTCTCTCTACCCCCTTCATGTGAGGCCAACTCAAGACCCACTGCTGCCCACCCACGTGGAGCTGGCTGGCCAGCCAAGCCACTCTTCTGAGCCATCCTTTCCATGCAGGGCTGGTGTTGCCATACCCCGTTAGGGGTTACACCCCACTTTTTTGCCAAAAAAGTCGGGATGGCTAGGATAGAGCTTTGAAATTTTTTTTACAGTGGTGTAATTATTGGGGTCTTGACCCAAAAAGGAGTTGCGGGGGGGTTGCAAGGTTTTTGTAGGGGGGGTTTCTGGGCAGCTGGAAAGCGGCAGCTGCTGGCTGAGAGCCCAGCTCTGAAGGCACAGCTGCTGTCATCAGCAGCACAGAAGTAAGGATGGCATGGTATGATATTCCAGCCCTTACTTCTGCGCTGCTGCTTGCAGAGCTGGACTTTCAGTCAGCAGCTGCCACTCTGTGGCCACCCAGCTCCGAAGGCAGCAGTACAGAAGTAAGGGTGGCATGGTATGGTATTGACACCTTTCCTTCTGTGCTGCTGCTGGCGGGGCATTGCCTTCAGAGCTGGGTGGCTGGAAAGTGACAGATGTTGGCCAGGTCCCCAGCTCTGAAGACAGCACAGAAATAAGGGTGGCAATACTGCAACCCCTCTAAAATAACCTTGCAAACCCCCTGTAACTCCCTTTTGGGTCAGGGCCCCCACTTTGAGATACACTGGTCTCTTCTGTGAAATCTGTATAGTTTAGAGTAAGAGCACACAAAAGACCAGATTTCATGTTCTGTGACACATTTTTCATGGCCGTGAATTTGGTAGGGCCACAGCTATGGCCAAATTCAGCTGAACTCACTAAATCAACAAATTCTGAGGATTTTCACAATCACAGATTTCTTTTGCTAATTCCTGATTATTACCCTTTTTAATTAATTTTTTAAGTGTGGTTTTAAAGGAGTTAGATTATTATTTTTTAAAAAAAACTTGCAAATATTAAAAATAAAATGAGCATATTACTCTGTTAGCTTAACTTGAAAAGTTCTCTTGACAATGTACTGTGAACAGATGTGTTTTTATAGACAAATCAGTTGAATGCAAAAAGAGTAGCTGAGGCTTCTTTTGTGCCAGGTAGCTTGGGAACAGAGGAATTCCAAATGGTATATAGTCATTCCTTTACATAACCTCAGTACAGCAGTTCAGATACAGTCACTACCCCTTTTAAAGCATTGTAAGATAACCTATTTTATTCTTATATCATCACCTTTTAATTACTACAGAATAACGAATGATGAATAAAATGCCTGAATTCCACTATTAAGGAGAATTATATTCAATATCCATTCTACATGAGAAATGAGGGAACTTTACTTTTGGACATAGAGAAGAATTTCGGTCTCCTTGTTACGATACAAGATTGATACTACAGAAAACTGGATTTAGTTCTTCATTCTGCCACAGACTTTGTGTGACATTGGGTAAATTGCTTTAACAGGGCATGTAGGCACCTAAGACCAACGTTTAGGCACCAATGCCATTCACAACACCGCAGTTCAGCTGCCACCTAATCTTGTAGGTGCCTAAATTTCTGACATTAAAGTTCCTGGGGAAATTACAGTGACTGGGCATGAGTACAACCAACTGAGTCCTTACACTGCCCAGCACAGCAGCTCCATACCTAAGCCATGCCTAAGCTCCAGCAGCATTCACAAACTAGGTGTTCCCCTGCCTATCTTGCCTGTGGGACCTGATTCAATAGATGTGCTCTGAGCACATCTAACCCACACAAAATGTACAGTGGCAGTGCCCCTTTGTAACACCTTTAACTCCGTGGTTAGGGAACTCATCTTGGGGGGAAATGCAGATTCAGGACCCTCTGCTCCAATTAATGTTTTTAAACACACACATGCACACAAATAGATTCAACAGCAAAATTTGAGAGACCCACCCGAGAATACTATATAGTGCAGTAGTTAAAGCATGGTAAGTGACCTAAGTTTAATTCCCTGCTCTACATTAGGATGTGGTGGGGGTGGGGGGGAGGTATTTGAACCCAGGGCTCCCATATGCTGGGTAAGTCCTCTATCCGCTGGTCTCAAGATTATAAGAGGAGCACTACCATTACTCTTCCTCCTCCTCCTCCTTGGTTGTTCGGGTGGTGGTGTTTTTTAAGGACTAACCTGGCTTAGCAGGCTAACTAAGGTTGGAGGTTCAGGGCTCTGAATATATGCGTGGGGACTAATGCACCATGTAGACAAGCCCATACATAGATTGAGACTCAATACAAATAGATGTTACATATTTGCATATATTTGTAAGAAAAAATGCATTGTACTATTTTTCAAATAATGAAAATCCATGACTTGTAATCAACAGTACAACAAAATGACAGAGCAGAGTTAAATTTGTGTGTGTGATTCTATTCTACAAGATTTCTTGACTTTTGAGTGCTTAAAATTAACATTCTCAACATTTTTATTAATTAATGTTCTACAGATATTTTATAGATACAAGGAGAAGAAAATAAAATGTAATTCACGCTAATGCATCCAATCCCATCATAACACATGAATTCTTTTGGAAGAGTGGCTAAGCCATAACTATCAATCTGGATTGTTAAATATTGTATCACAAATTATTTTAAATGGACACTCCAGATATTTAAGGTCAGTGAAGCAGGAAACAAACATGTTTCTTAGTCAATACATTTCAGTTCTGATGTTTGGCAACACTAATCTGATGGGACAGCTAATGAGAGAAGACTTTAGGTTTACTGGTTCCATGGTTTTGAGACAAATCACCTGAATGGCCAGTCCTGAAAATGTTTTGGCTCTTGCTTACCCTGGATCTTTCTCTTGAGGCATTTTGCCTTTGTATCCTGAGATTTACCATTTTATCATCTTTTACCAGGATTAAAAGAAAAAAGATTATGACTTCACTACACAAGTGAATATTTTTTGCAGCGGGGTTGCTGCAAATTGTGATAACAGTTTAGAGAGGAACAAAGCTTGGCAGAACTTTGAAATCTGTTAGATGTCATGAGTGGTTTTAGTCTGAAAGGGACTATGGAAAAACGGGACCTTCAGACTCAACAGATTCGTAGCTCCTACTATGTTTTCCAAGTCTCACCTTGCTAACGAAAAGGTAAGTTTATACTACACTTCCCCCTGTTAGCTCTGCAGAGGGGGATAGAATGGGAGCAGAAGCAGAGGGACCCGGAGCTGGAGGTCCCAGAACACTGTCCAGAGGGAGAGGAGCAGTGTCCTCCCCAATGCTGAGGCAGAAGAGGCTGAGGAATCCCTCTATGCTGGCAGAGTACTGCATCAAAACTAAAGTGCCTTCCAAAGACAACAGTTCAGATTTGTTTTATGATGACTTGTACAGTCATGACATTGACAATGAGGAAGGTGAGGAGGAGGACTGTTAGATTATTCTGGCAATGAAGCATCGTGACCTGCTCCTTATATGCCACTGTACTTCCTGGCTGACTCAGGACAGAAGGTAGCAGCAGTAACCTAGCAACAGTGCAGCAAAAAATAAATAATAATTGGGGGGAATGAACAGCAAACTTTTGTCTCCTGCTGTCCAGATCTGTTTGTTCTCTTTATGGCTCTCTTTGAGAGACCCTGCACATGTATAGTCTTGCATTCTTAACCTTTTCATCACTGTAAAAAGAAACTCCCCTTTTCTCTTTCGAAGGAAAGTTTCACAGCAAAGCAGCTCTGTGTTTAGATTCTTGAATTAAACAGTTTTGCAGGTAGATGTTTAATGTATTTAAAGCAGGAATTAATCCATTGGAAGCTGGGTCTTTGGGAGTTCACATGTGCTGCATTTACTGGGATGAACAAAAAACAAAACAAAAAAAAACAGCTGCCACAAAACAAATTGCCAAGGTTTAGCAGCTCTATTTACAATAACAGCCTGTGCACATTCATTTAGCCTTGAGGTAATTCCCCACACATACTTCTCCCCACTTAAGGTGGCAGAGAATGTAAGCTACTGTGTGGTGAATTTGATGGAATATGTTGTTGAAAGGTACAATATTCATTTTCAGCCTGAACTCCTTAGGAAATAGACAGCCTCTGGAGCCCCTAGCCCCAGATGGAAAAATCATCTTTGTCTTTTTTAAAAGCCTTGTCATATGAACTCAAAAATAAACAATTAATACTTCACATAGATTAAAAAAATAATATAAAATGCAGTTGTGGGAGAATACATTGGGATTCCTTTTTTACTTGAGCATCATCAATAGACCTGAATATAGTGATGGCAATTAACTAGTTTATTTTGTTTTGAAAGAATCTACTTGTTTGACAAAAATTCCCCACACTTAAAATGGGGCATAATTTTAGAACTGGTGATCTCTCAAACCAGTAGAACATTTTGAAGTGCACAACCTGTGCATATAAGAAGCTGCATTTCTATTGATGAGTGAGTCAGAAAGAAATGAGCAAGATATTCAGATATCCTGTTAAATTTCCGGGGATGTTTAAGTTTTTAAACTATAGTGGAATGAGGAGATTTGGCATTGCAGTTCTTGAGAGGCAATAAACATAGAACTCTTCAATAACATCATACAGAGTCACTATGGGGACCCTGGCTTTTGTCCAAAATATCTTTCTCTGTAATAATAAGGGATGAAGAAGAGGGGACTGATTCAGGAGAAATTTAGATGGGCTCTGAAAGACCTCTCTCTTTCTCTTATAAATACCCACACATATCTGGAAAAAAATCTTTATGTATTGGTTTCAGAGTAACAGCCATGTTAGTCTGTATTCGCAAAAAGAAAAGGAGTACTTGTGGCACCTTAGAGACTAACCAATTTATTTGAGCATAAGCTTTCGTGAGCTACAGCTCACTTCATCGGATGCATACTGTGGAAAGTATAGGAGATCTTTTTATACACACAAAGCATGAAAAAATGGGTGTTTACCACTACGAAAGGTTTTCTCACCCCCCACCCCACTCTCCTGCTGGTAATAGCTTATCTAAAGTGATCACGCTCCTTACAATGTGTATGATAATCAAGGTGGGCCTTTTCCAGCACAAATCCAGGGTTTAACAAGAACGTCTGAGAAGGGGTGGGGGGTAGGAGAAAACAAGGGGAAATAGGTTACCTTGCATAATGACTTAGCCACTCCCAGTCTCTATTCAAGCCTAAGTTAATTGTATCCAATTTGCAAATGAATTCCAATTCAACAGTCTCTCGCTGGAGTCTGGTTTTGAAGGTTTTTTGTTGTAATATCGCAACTTTCATGTCTGTAATCGCGTGACCAGAGAGATTGAAGTGTTCTCCGACTGGTTTATGAACGTTATAATTCTTGACATCTGATTTGTGTCCATTCATTCTTTTACGTAGAGACTGTCCAGTTTGACCAATGTACATGGCAGAGGGGCATTGCTGGCACACGATGGCATATATCACATTGGTGGATGTGCAGGTGAATGAGACTCTGATAGTGTGGCTGATGTTATTAGGCCCTGTGGTGGTGTCCCCTGAATAGATATGTGGGCACAGTTGGCAACGGGATTTGTTGCAAGGATAGGTTCCTGGGTTAGTGGTTCTGTTGTGTGATATGTGGTTGCTGGTGAGTATTTGCTTCAGGTTGGGGGGCTGTCTGTAGGCAAGGACTGGCCTGTCTTCCAAGATTTGTGAGAGTGTTGGGTCATCCTTCAGGATAGGTTGTAGATCCTTAATAATGCGTTGGAGGGTTTTTAGTTGGGGGCTGAAGGTGACGGCTAGTGGCGTTCTGTTATTTTCTTTGTTAGGCCTGTCCTGTAGTAGGTGACTTCTGGGAACTCTTCTGCCTCTATCAATCTATGTATTGGGTACAACAAAAATGTAGAATGGGGACGGGGAATGATGCAGAAAAGGGAAGTGTTCAGGGCTGTGCAGATTCTGTGGGGTAGGGGAGAATCATGGCTTTGATAACTTCAGGTAAGTAAAGGAAAAATGTGGTTTTTAAAGGAAAAAATATAAAGAGAAGTCATTTTATATAAGACTGCTAGACATGCATTCACCAGCATCAGAGGAGCACCAACTTGCATGCTATTAATATGCACCCATGAAAGCTGGAACTGTCCCTATCAGACTGGACAGTCCTACAGTCCTTAAATAAATTATCCTAATATTCTTAGTAAGTGTGATGTCCACTGTATCTTAGTGGGATGGGTATAAAACAAATTCAGCTTGTAGTGGATAACCAATATGCTGAAACTATTTCTAATTATCCTGTAAATAGTTTCTATCGATGAGTAATTTGCTTCTAACATATTTCTACCAATCAAGTTGCACACTTTCTGAACACTGCTCACATCCTTGTCAAGTACACTTGCCAAGTTATACACCCACATACAGTTCTTGCTCCATTTTAGTTATTTATATCCATCCTCCTACATAATGTCAGTGACTTTGTATTGATAGGCATAATGCAAATTGAACAGAATGTTTTAAATGTATCTGTTCCATAAACAAGTGTACAATTAGATCAAGAGTGTGCCTTAAAGGTGTAGGAAATAGTGTGGGAAAGAGACTACAGTATAGCAAGGGTCCTAGAAGAAATTCTGGCAGACTCATGCTAAATCCCTCCTGGGGAAGGTGTGCTGCAGTAGCAGCTCTGCCACTGTTTAAAGGAGTACAACACATGATCTTTTGCCGCTACCAGCTTCACAGGCTATGTGTAGATGGCCTTATACCTGATCTCCATTTGGTAAGATTAGAGCTGCAAAGATATTAGTCTGGAGAAGTGGCTTTGCTCCTTAGCCACATTTTGAACGATTTAAGAGGAATCAACAAATAGTACCTTAATGAAATTAAAAGATGATGCTAAACTGAAGAGCTGGAACAGGAACATTTACTGGGATCTAAAGGAAATAAAAATGTAAAACAAAAAAATGTAATCCAACTTTGAAAAATGCAAGCCAGTATCTGGGGGAAACTAATATTCAGAAACTAATATGCAGTATGATCACGGCTGACTGTTAGTGATATAAAGGCCAAGATAATAGTGAAAAACAAATTAGGCATGAGTTTGCTGTGGAATATGGTAGCAAAAAGCATCAGTGTGTATGTGGACTGCATATCACTGTTTGAGACACATCACTGTGGAAGTTTCCTGGAGCAGGTAGGCAGGTGCTATAGTGGCAGAGCATATTTATGTTTTGCTACACTAGTGAAAGTTTTGGCATAAATGATCTGATTAGAAGTTCCTGGAGTAAAAGTCTAAATAGCCTAAAGTATTTGAACTGTGTGAAACCAAGCAGGAAAAAATAATAATTAGTTATGCTGATAAAATGAGCTATCATTATACATAACAAGATGAAACTTAAAAAGACAAAATTTCATCTGTATATCGGGGGGGGGGGTAGGGAGGGGGGATTCCTGACTCTGAGAAATATTAGTCTGTGGAACTATGTCTTTAGGATCTCTTGCACTGTTGGGGTCAGATGAGCTAATAGTTTTGTTTTGCTCCTCCCAAATCTGGGTTATATGATTCTATGTATACATTTACATTTGTTTATGATAGCAGGGACATGATAACACTTTTACTATTAACTGCTTGCATGGCTTTTAGCTCTGAAGGGTTATTAAACTGTGCCTCTGACTGGTAAGAAGGGGGGCATCTGAATACTCCCTACCACTGCTCTATTTCTAGGGATCCCAAAATCATGCAGATAGCTCTGAATATTCCTTGATTGAAGATTTTGGATGAACCTCAAAACAGGGCTTAAGTAGTGCATAAGCCTTGTGTGGACATTCTGCACTGAGGATTTCACCATTTAGTTTCCTCTGAAATTCTGATGGGAGACAGGAAAAGGTTTTTCTCTGCTGTTATCCAGTTTATTTTTTTTAATTTGATCAATTGTGAACCTCTTAGAGCAGATTTGCCCGAAAGGTATCAAAGATTTAGTTTTAAGTCATTAATTAAATAATAATTGCACGTTACCAAAAAAGCCTTTATAAATCACTTGCCTGCCTATCACTGTGATGGGGTGTTCACCCTACACTACCCAGAATGGATTAAAGTGGCTGAAGAGGGGTTAAGTAACCTGATAAGACACACATGAAGGAGTTAGGTTTGACAGATGGAGTTTGAGGGTGGAGCCCAGCTGGGCTGGAGCAGGTGGAACTGGCATAGGGCTCGGAAGCTTGGATTGAAGGGACTGTCATTTGGAAGCCTGGGGATGCTCTCTGGTCTTAGAGAGGGAAAAGAGGAAAGGTGAGGGAAGAGTAGAAGCACTGGAATCCTGGATCTGAGGGAAGGGTTTACCCAAAGGGGGTTGATAAGGAGATAATTGAAATGGAGAAGGAAGCAGTCTAGTGTGATAGCAGCAAGGTTTGGGAGGTAGCAGATGTTGGCTGCTGATTGTAGAGTCCCTGTGTTGGAACCCAGAGTAGAGGGTGGGCCTAGGTTCCCCTATCAGCCACTGTGGAAGTGACATTGCCTTGGATTGGAAGACTGCATGGAATGATACCTGGTCAGCCAGCCCAGCAAAACTTTGATACCCCTGAGGGGAAAAACATATAGTGACCTGGTCGGAGAGCTAAGCCAGGAAGAGAAAGAGCATCCCAACTCACAAAGAGGAAGCCCTACAACTCCTGGAGTACAAGAGGAGCTGCTGCACAAGCAAGAGACAGACGGTGTATCAGATCTGGTGGAGCTAAACCCCAGATGCAGCCACAAGGTGGTGCTCCAACAGTGACTAGAGACCCTGTTACACTCACAAATGTACATACGTATCCAAACTACTTTCATATCAAATATGTGTTGAAATGATTTACTGTCATTGTGGATGTTGAATGTAAAATATTTCACTTTAATTTAACATTTAAAATACATTTATTGTAAGGGAGGCTGTTTTTAGAGGGTGGGGTTCTGCACAGCAGATAATGCATTCATATTCCTTCATGTGTGCAGTGGTACATTATCCTGTAAAGTGTTAGGCTAACGTTTAAAAAGCATATATTTTAGCTGTACAAAAGTATTAAGAGATTGTAGTGTTAACAGGAAATAATTTCTCTTGGGAATACCAGTCTGGAAAGTAAGTATGCTCCCCGGCATGCCCGTTCAATTATTTTAAGGCCAAGAAAGTATTTTGATGCAATATGACAATATGAAGATATTTTCTAATTTGTGGGATTAAGATGTGTAAATGATTGTACTGTTCAGAATGCAACATTTACAAGTATTAGGAAGAAGGACTCTTTTGCTAGTAATGTATGTTTCCCTTAAACATATAAACAACAGTTAATTAACTCATTATTCAGTTTTTATTCAATCCTCAGTCAGTTGATTTCAATGTAAGTTTTGAATAAGGGGCTTCTGCATTTGGATCTAACCGAAAATTTACTTCCTTTTACTCTCTCAATTTTTAATAGGCCTTGTTTTATGTATTGAATTGTGGTACTACATATACAATGGGACTCACATTTATTGAAACCCTATGGCTATGGAATCCACAACAGAACTTCCTTTCCCCCCCGTCCCCACTAGCCAGACATAATTTGATGTCTGGTGTAAAAGGTTTTTTTGTATCAATTTGTGAAGTTGTGGCAATTGCAGCTTCCAGCTTGTAGTCTGTAGCGGTCCTTTCCTGCCTTTTGCACTAGTTAAAGAACTATCAGGGAAGTGAGTAATGTGTACTGTAAACTCATTTTTGCCCTCAGACACATAGGTGTAATTCCCAGTGACTTAAATGGGAGTTACGTTTGAGTAAGTGAGGATAGAATTGTACCATAGTGTCCAGATTTCTCTTCCTAGCTGTTTGGATCCTGATTTTTGCTGCAGTAAAGGGAGCAGGAAGCATAGCACTACAGAGACACAATACAAATAGTGCTATTAGTCTTGGCTTCCTTATTTCTAATTAATATAACCTTTTGGCTTATGTTGTAATGGTGGATATTTTTGTAATTTTTATAGCTTTGACATCAAATGAACTACACTATCTCACACTAGCTGTACATCTGGCCTACTATTTTTAATTCTATCCATAGACAACAGTGTACTACTTTCTGCATGTCAGATTTTGCTTGGATTTTACAGAGATGTACAGTGGCAGAAGAGGGTAGAAGGCTGCTCCTTTTCTCCTCACCTTTACATACCTTGTGTAAGGGCCAGGCAGAATTTCATTTTTCTTGTTAAGAGCATCATGGAAAGAACTGCATACAGGAAACCATTTGCAATTTGTACAACAAGTGTTCTTCACCTTCGCCAAATTCAGGAACGATGGTAAATATTCCTGAACACCATTTATTGCCAATGAATTTATTAACTAACTACAACTAGTCAAAACTCAGAATTTTCATTCCCTGGGAAACTTTGACATTTGAGAACAATTCAGAACAAAGCCTAAAATCTTGAAATCTAATCAAACCAAAATAGAGCAGCTGGCTACCCCAGAGTTTCCAGGCTCTCTGTTGCATACCATAGAGAATAGAAGCCCTGAGAACCCTATCTCATGCCTGGTGCTCATAGGACTTTCCTGGCTCTCTACTCTGGAGCTGGAAGCCTAGAGATATTGAGAACCCTGGATAGATCCAGGGCTTCCAGGTTTTCAGCTCTGCAGCGGGGTTCCTGGGAACCCACCAAGTGAGCTTGCAGGTCACCAGGCAGGTTTCCGTCAAAGCCCTGCAAGTTTTGGAGGAAGTTAGTTGAAAAGAAAATGTATATGCAGTGAAAAAAACAGTCAGAAAATTCCCAACCAGTTCTACTAGTTACATATATTCCTGTAACACTTACTGTCCTGGCTGTGTATAGGGCCCCAAAGGGGATAGGAAATAATATTCAAGAGTAGTCAAGGTTCTGCACCCCAGACACACATGAGGCAGCAGAGAGGATTATGGTGTACCCCATGAAGACTTGTAGCTCTGTGCACTCTCCTGCTGAGCACTTGGAAGTTCCTGCCTCCATGTGCCAAAAAAGGTTTCTGGTGCCTTCTTGACTTTCCTCCACTTCCCCTTTCTACAAGCTTATATATAACTCTTATAATATATCCTGATAAATATTTCCCTAGTGGTTTTCTGGTCTTGAAGAATTTTCACTTTCTATGTATTTGTTGTTGTTTTGCATTTTTCTGCAAAAGCTTTTTGTTTTTTAAAATATTTAAACCTTCTCCCAGATGAGTGTACGGTGGGCTTGTTTCCACTCTGACTTATATTGGTTTAACACCAGTGCAACCGAAAAGGTTCCAAAGGATTTATTGCTGATTTTCACAATTGTAAAGGTAAGTGGACAATCAGGCCCATTTTATACCTGTAGCTGCATATGCTTATAACTGATGACTTACTAGTTATGGTGAGTTTACCTGTGTTTGTTGAAAATATATTTGTCCCTGGGTTTGGGAGGGAGGTAGAAGGGAATCTTTTACTGCATGAATGAGTTATATAGTTATGGGAATATGCTAGATATGGCAAAGCCATTACTAAAACTAAATTCAGAGGTAAAAAAAAAGAGTATTGTAAGAGGCCTT
Organism: Eretmochelys imbricata; assembly: GCF_965152235.1. Classification (NCBI taxonomy): domain Eukaryota; kingdom Metazoa; phylum Chordata; order Testudines; family Cheloniidae; genus Eretmochelys; species Eretmochelys imbricata. Next base: position 52,006,269 of record NC_135575.1, on the reverse strand, counting down.
ATAATTTATGTATGTGTTGAATTAGGCATTGTGTATGCCAGTAGTTCTTATTCAGGAAGACAAAAGAGGCCAAGAAGTTGAAGAAGAAAGGAGGCGTCAGAAAGACGTTAAAACAGTGTTCTATATCAGAAGTGGGGAAAGGCAGGAGATGAGACTAGAGTAAAATGTGTGACTGTGTTTGAACTAAACTAGATTGTTTGTAGCTACCAAGAAGAAGAGACAGTAAATATCTAGGTTGAAACATATAAAAGTTCTTCCAGAATCTATTTAGTAAAGGCTAAGAAAAAATATCTCAGTACTTTAGTGAAATTCAGGATTACCCCTGGGTTTGTTACAATGTGACCTCTGCACCTAAAGAAGATTATTTGGACTTCTAAATGTTTCCACCGACTCCTATGTGTTCCAGTGACCCAATTCAAAGTGGAAGCTGCTCAGCCTAGTACTTGAAGACCACCCTGTGACGGGAGAATTAAGCCATTACCTAAAGGGGGAAGGGCTGTTCACAGCCCTGTGTCTCTACGACCACCCACAGAGACTAGGGCTATGGCTCTACTTACCGCAAGGCAACGGCACCAATGCAGCTGTACTGCTGTAATGCTGCTAGTGCAGGTGCTCCAAGCAGATGGGAGGGAGCTCTGCCATCAGCGCAGTTGTTCCAGCTCCTGCCAGCAGCAGTAGCTAAACTGGTGAAAGAAACTCTCCTGCCAACGTAGCACTGTCCACACCAGTGCTTAAGTAGGTGTAACTTAGGTCGCTCAGGAGGAGGGGGGAGGAGAGGAGGCGGGGGAGGGCTTAGGCTGTGTCTACACTACAGCATATTTCAGCAAAACTTATATCACTCAGGCATGTGACTATTCCACCCTCCTGAGCAACATCAGTTACATCAACATAAGTGTTCATGTGCACAGTGCTATGTCAGTGAGAGAGTTCCTCCTGCTGACATAGCTTATGCCGCTCCGGAGGTGGGTTTTTATGCTCTTATTCACACCCCTGAGTGATATTATTTACATCAATGTAAGCTGTAGTATGTACGTAGCCTAAGGGTTGCTCTCCAAACACATTTGCACCAAAATAACTCAGTTGGATTTAATCCACAGACTTCAATGCAAGTCTGTGTGTGGACACTTATTTTGGAATAAAAGTGTCTGATTTCAATTAATCTTAAGTTGTTCTTTCATCTTTCATGGATCCATGCATTCACACTCTCACCACCTGGACACCAACATGGAATCCTAGGAAAACAAGACAGCTGTTTTAATGTTGGTTGAAGTCCATCTATACTGTGGAGTCTCTGTAGGAATTTCTGGAGACAAGCTGCCAGCACTAATAACCTGTTGGCACGACTCCACTGGAGGATGGGGTGAGGAAGAGTCACAGGAGAGCAGAGCAGATGGCCTGGCATGAAATAGATCTTTGTGGCCTGGGAGCTGAATACCCTGACCATTCTTATTAGTTAGCAAAACCCACTCACCAATAAAGGATTTGGTGGAATCTCCATGAGGTTTGCCTATAACCTTTTTTGAGTCCCACTTTGAAGAACAATCTGCTTCAGTGAACTGATCATTATTCTTAGTGTGTTAATTGCAAATATTTTTAAAGGCAAGCTGCTAGTTCCAAACGTTTTTGTGGGGTCTGGAGTGCTGTGCTGCAACTGAGTGAAGAAGAGACACTCAAAGTGTGTGGCTTAGTGGTTTCCTTAAGGCATCATCAACATAGGGGTTTTACATTTTGTACTTGTTTATTGCCCACAAAATGATTTGGCCATTGATGTGTCTGCTTTGAAACCTTCCCCTCTCAAGAATTGTAGTGCACATGACTCTCAGGTTTTGGTTTAAATAGATTTCGATATCATATTCTATTATTTTTCATCTTTTTTTAACTCTGCAAACAGCAATTGTAATTTGCTGTACTAGACTGCATGATTACCTGTGGTACATTTCTTAAGGTTTACTAGAAGTTTCGGCTTGTATGAGGAAGTTATAAAATGTTGTGGGTTATGTTGTTCGTATAAAACATGAAGAAACTTAGATAAATTGGGATTTTTCTAATACACAAACAATGGCAAAGAATGTTTTTACTCATGGTTTTAGCTTTTTTTTTTGGCTTTATATTGGTGTTCAGTTAAATCTACAATAGTCTTTGGGAGTCTGATATATGCACTTTAACTTTGGTATCATCATTCTTATTTCTCCTGTGTTTCTTTTAGTTACTTTGAAGATCTTTGGAATGATATATTTAAGCCCAGTTGTAGTTATTAGAAATAGAAATATATCTTGGCTCTAGTCTCTGAGGGTCCATTGGCATCTGTAACTGAAATGAAGCCTTATATCTAGGAAAACCCTACAGTGAACTCTTTCTATTGTACTGAGGTTTAGAGTTTGATAAAAAAATCATCCGTTGCAAGCAAATCCTTGTGAGAAACTTCACCTTTCTCAAGCTCTCTTCAGACATAGATGCCAGGTGGGGCCTTTGAATTTCTAACCATGAACTCCATCAATGGTTTTCAATTATTGAAAATGTTTCTGAGGCCCATCGTGGATGATTATCAATGATTTTTTTGTAATCTCCACTTTGGGTGCTTAATGTGAGTCTAGTAGGAATCAAAAGGGTGACAATTCTTCAATGGATGCTTTTCTGGGACTTTCATTTTTATGGTATTTGCATATTTTTTTCTTGAAGAATTTCTGAAAATTGTTTCTGGCTGTTTTTTATAACTACTTCTTGTGCTTGAGTCACTTGAGTCTGGTATAAATAGTAAATCTCCCTCATGCTTTCATGGAATAGGATGTTCTGTTTGTACCCTGTTTATAACTGAGGGTTTTTTTCAAAATGGAGGAAATATTAAGGATGCTCAGAGATCTGCTTGGGATTTCTGCATGATTGCTAGATGGGTAAATTAGTGTAATTTCTTGGGCAATAGTTTTATTTGTAATTATGGTTATAACAGTAGCGGGGTGGGGTGGGGGGGGAGAGTTAAATAAAATAGTGAAATAACTGAGGGTGGGCAAACCTGTTTTTATGTCAGGTTTCACAAAACCTCTAGGACTTTAAATGTTGTTCACAGAATCTTTTTTGAGTTTTCTGAGATTTTTTTAATTTTAGCAATAGGTTTTCAAAAAAAAAACATATTGAACAATTAACACAAACATTTCTCACCAAAGGTTGTCTGTTCTTGCAAAGGCAGCAGTGTCAGGCCTGTAATTTTATCTCAGACAAAACTCTGACTTTAAAGAGAGATTTCTCTGACTCACAATTGCAACAAAAGGAATCTTATTTGAAAGTAGTTTTTATCCAGCTTCTAGAGCTGCAAGCGGAATAAAACTGAAAAAAAAATTGCTGCAGACTAGTTTGTAATTTATTTAATCTAGTCTTGCATGAAGAGGCATAGAGATTGAATTGAAATTTTCAGATTTCTTATCCTGAACCTTCTCAGTGGGTTTCAATTATTAAAAGCTGTTTTTGAGCATGCAGTAGATATATATTGTTGATTTCTTGATATATGACACCCCAAATGAAGAATATTGTATCCACAGAGGACATTATTTAGCTCTTTAGTGAATGCTTTGTTCCATAACCTGTGCTGTAGGACCATGTCCTGCTGGTTTAGTGAAGTTTATCAGGGAATTACTGGGTTCTTTACTAGTGGGCAATTTTCTTTAAGAACCTTTTCTCTAAGAACAGCAGCATATTGAGTGCTCTAAAGGAAATGTTTATGATCTTTGCTCAAGAAACCATAACTAGAAACCAACAACCTGGTACATACAATCCACTTTTCTACACAAAGGTCTTGGGGATATATATATAATAAAAATGAAATGTATAAATTCAATTTAGTAAAATGTACTTTCACCTCATCATTCCATTTCATAAAAGCACTCTGCTGTCTCCAAAGGAGCTCAGGAGCGCCCTTTACAATATCCAAAAGTAAGGTCAGAGAAATTCTTTTACACACAATAATAGTAGTTTGCACTTGTATAATTATTTTATAAAGCATTTATCAGTTGCTTTAACATAACCCGTTATCAGTTGGGAAAACCTTGATGCAAGGAAATATAATGGTCACTGAATCACTGGCATATCTGCTCAGGGAATGCATTTTTTTTTAAATAGAATAAAGGATATTAGCAAACTAATAAGTTCCTATTATAGTCGAAATTGAGCGAAAATTAATGAAGGTAATAGGCTTTACTCAATTCATTTAATTATTGTCATAGTTATACAGGCCACATTTTATGACTAGCTTATCTGTGGTGATGTTATTGCCTTAGCTGTACTTGAAGTACCTCATAAAATAGATAAAAATGATTAAATAACATTAACTATTTCACATCTAGCACTTCATGAATTTCATATATGGGATATGTACATCTTTCTATTATGGTTTCCCTGACTCTTTTTTTTTTTTTTTTTTTTTTTAGAAAAGGGACCTCCCCCAGCCCCAAACTCTATGCTGGGGCAGAGATCCATACAAGGACTTAGGTGGCTAACTCCCAGTTTAGGCATCTAAATCCAAAATTTTGGTGCTACTGAGATCCTCAAAACCCCTTCTCAGCTGCAGTTTAACATTAAATTTTCACCATAAAAGTCCCTACGTGCTTATGTTTTTGCTGTTGGGCATGAACACAATGTACCAGTCTAGGCACCCTGTTGCCTATATGACATTTAAGTCCAGCTGCAGATAGACGTTCCCCCACTGATCTCTCCTGCAAGGCCAGATCTAGTAAGTGTTCTCAAAATATGCCTTACTCCACACAAAATGGCCTGGGGAGGTGTAGGAGGCAGCTTTTTTTAAATAACTTTTATTGCAGTGGTTAGAGTACTCACCCAGGTCATGAGAGACCCTGCTTCAATTCTCCATTCTTCCTGATGAGGCACAGATATTTTAACTTGGATTTCCCACTTCTCAGGTGAGCACTCAAGCTGGGAATACAACATTTTCCCAACTTGGCTGGGTGTCTGACAATATATCTGGGTGCAGGATTCACTGGGACTCATGCTAAATTACCAGCATCTCAACTTGTCCCCAGCAGACAATTGGAGTTCTGCGAGGTGTGGCACTGATTGGCTGAGTGATATCTAAATAAGGGTTTAGGAGCATAACTTTAGATATTCATTTAAAAAAATCTTTCCTGAATTATTTAAATATAACAAAAGAAGTGTCTGTTTTGGTATTTCTGCCCTCCATCCAGATGTAGCCCAGATGTAGTTCCTTACCCAGTATTGCCAGACAAAGAATATTTCCTTTTGCTAGGTATACTTGGCTTTCGTATAAGCTCTTTGTCTTTTCATGGCATGCCAGCATTTCTTTAGTTCCAGCATATCCTTATGTTTGCTTTCATCTTTGTTTTTTTTTCATGGTAATCTCTTGCCAGATTTTCTGTTTCTCTGGTGGATTCATTTGCATTGCACCCTCGTGAAGATTCAGCACTCCCTATTTGAGCAGCCCATCAATGAGGATATTGATTTCTTTTGCAGTGGACAGTGCTTTTCTCCTCAAAGAGATCTTTCTAGATTGATGTTGATAGCTTTTGTTTTTCCCTCTGGAAATTTTTTTACGGTCTCCTTGGTAGTCTGTCAGTTCCTTTTGCACACAAAAAAAGGAAAAACAAGTATGGTAATTTATTTCAAATATGGATAACAGATTCAAATTGTCCCAAGTATTATTGCAATTTTTTAGCTCTCTTTGCTGGACAGGTATATTCAGATCATATGCAAATTTTCAACATGTTTCCTGTATTAAACTTATTTCTAATATTGCTGTCATAAATATAAAGGGAAGGGTAACCATCTTTAAATCCCTCCTGGCCAGAGGAAAAACCCTTTCACCTGTAAAGGGTTAAGAAGCTAAGATAACTTCGCTGGCACCTCACCAAAATGACCAATGAGGAGACAAGATACTTTCAAAGCTGGGGGGGGGCGGAAACAAAGGGTTCTCTCTGTCTGTGTGATGTTTTTGCTAGGACCAGAGCAGGAATGCAGGTCAGAACTCCTGTAAAGAGTTAGTAAGCAATCTAGTTAGATATGTGTTAGATTCTGTTTTGTTTAAATGGCTGCTAAAATAAACTGTGCTGAATGGAATGTATATTCCTGTTTTTGTGTCTTTTTGTAACTTAAGGTTTTGCCTAGAGGGATTCTCTATGTTTTGAATCCGATTACCCTGTAAGGTATTTACCATCCTGATTTTACAGAGGTGATTCTTTTACTTTTTCTTCAATTTAAATTCTTCTTTTAAGAACCTGATTGCTTTTTTCATTGTTCTTAAGATCCAAGGGTTTGAGTCTGTGTTCACCTATGCAAATTGGTGAGATTTTTATCAAGCCTTTCCCAGGAAAGGGGGCGTAGTGCTTGGGGGGATATTTTCGGGGGGAGAGATTTACAAGTGGGCACTTCCCCTGTTCTTTGTGGTGGCAGCGCTTAACCTTAGCTGGTAAGAATAAGCTTAGGAGGTCTTTCATGCAGGTCCCCACATCTGTACCCTAGAGTTCAGAGTGGGGAGGGAACTTTGACAATTGGCAAATTAAAATTAATATTACCAGACTTTTGAATTACCCATAAAGATAACTACATCTGTTAATCTGAAATACTCCTCCAACAGGTTTGAAAATATAATTATAACTATTTCTGTTTGTACTCCTTTCCTCTCCTCCTTTCTAAAAAAACTGGACCAAATTCTCCCTTCAGTTCCATTGACGGAATCCCATGATCTCAGTATGGTAACACTAGTGGAATGAGAGCAGAATTTGATATCCTAATCTACATTTTAGGGATTTCTCATATGGACAGTGACTAGCAGTTTTGTGGAGACCACTCAGGGGAAAAAGGCTGTAAAGTTGAAGGTTAAAAATACAATACCTGCATGGGATTTACTGCAGTGTTCAATAATAGTTGTTATTTAGATTATTTAAAGTGTGAGTGGAAAACTACTTACATAGCAGAAGAATCTTCTCATCATGGAATTGAACCCAAACTTCCCCTCTAAATGAACAGACACCACAGAAGAAAGACCAACCCATAGCAGGATCTAATACCATACTCACCAGTTAAAATTCCCTCTTATCATTAGGATCTGGTATTACTCTGAAGACTTCAGGATAGTGGGGCATTAGGCCTGTAGTGTTTTGGATCATTGAGACCTTTTTTAATAAATATGGTGTTGCTGAACCCAGAGGGTATCTAAGCTGCAGGAAGGAAGAAAATATTCCCATGTGATAAAATGTGTGTGTACAATTTTCATGAGATTTTCTTCGCTCCAATCAAAACTTTTATTTCTCCCATATGAGACAAGCAGTCTTCTTCCTCTTTATTCCAGGTTAATATATTTCTTCACCTTACCCTGGTGTCTATTCATGTCACCATCTACCTTGCTGTCTCACTTTTTGGGTTAAAAGAAGCATGCACAAGAATGAGGAATAATTAACGTTTTAATCTCTGCTGCAAGATCTTGCTTTTGCTTTTTAAAATGCTATTCAAAGTACTAAGTATAAAATATTCACTACATTTTGCTTATCTGTAGTGTCAGTAATCTTTGCAAAGAAGTGCAGCAGATTATATAAAAGAATCAGGCCATCCCTTAAAATAGTTCTGAAGATTTTCTTCACAACCTTAACAACTGGAAGTGAAGCTTCTTATGCTGCTGTCTCCATATTAAACCTTCTCCATCAACCTCACCCTTTCTAACCACTCAAACAATCAGGCCCCACACACCACTCCTATGCACCAGTCCTTTTCCACACAGGTCTTAAGTAGAGAGTAAAGATCTCCATGATTCCCCTCAAGGACCCCTCTCCTGTTCAAAGGATCAGGAATTGAAATATGCACCAGCAGGCTTCCCTACTTTCACTCTTCTATGTAGGTCTACACCTACCCTTCTGCTTCCTCCTCCCCCTTCCCACACATGCACACATACTACCTTCCTTCACTCCAAGCTTTACTACCTGTCCCATTCTATGTCCAAAGAGGATGGGATGAAGTTGCTCTCTCATGGGTCTCACAGAACCCTCTTCACCTAGAGCCTGAGAGAGATGAGTGAAGATGCCTCCAATTCATCACAACTCTTTCTGAGGATCCAGCTACATTTTTCCTCCCATGTCCCTAACGGGCCCAGCACCCCGACCACAGCACTCTCTTTTTACCTGAAAAAAGAAAAGGAGTACTTGTGGCACCTTAGAGACTAACCAATTTATTTGAGCATGAGCTTTCGTGAGCTACAGCTGTCTTTTTACCTGTACTTCCCACATACTCCTGGCTCACTATCTCCCTACAGTCATCTCACCGGTTTGTTCATCGCTGAGGAAAGTGATCAGGAACACTTGACTTTAGCAAATCTTCTGATATGGTCTCCCACAGTATTCTTCCCAGCAAGTTAAAGAAGTATCGGCTGGTTAAATGGATTATAATGTGTATAGAAAGCTGGCTGGTTCATCCCTGTGATCCAACTTTCCCAGCGTTTCAACCATTCTGCTTGATGTCCCCATGTTTCTGGCTCAAAAATCTTCCAACCTGCATTCTTTAATTATCAGGAATAGTCAGCATGGATTCACTAACGGCAAGTCATGCCTGACTAACCTAATTGCCTTCTATGATGAGATAACTATCTCAAAATTTCAAAATGCATTATAAAACATGGAGCTTTCACTCTTGGGAAGGTGGTGAATACTCTGGGCATACTCATTATCCCTCACTATAAGTAAAAGGGTTTCTTCACATAATTTTCTCCTCAGTCATTCTTCCAGGATGTTTGCTACCCAACCCACCAAACTCTCCACAGACCTAGCCCACAAGTGGTGGATCTCCTAAGATCTGTGTCTCACAATTCCTTCTACCTGGCAACAGAAGCAGCACTGGCTCTAAGGCTGCCCCTGAATCCCCTTTCCCCCCAAAATGTGGTGGTCCAGGAAAAAGGAAGCTGTGGAAAGGTAATTCAGTTTCTTTTAATAGCACCCTTTCCTGTGATAGGCTTTGGGGATCCAATACAACTTCTGGCTGTAGCACATTTCTGATGGATTAGCCTTCACATCAGGAATACAATTTTCATCTTTACAGTCTTTCCCACTTCTCTTTTGGTTTATCCACTGTTTCCTCCTTCCTGTCCACACCTCCTCCCACTCTCCCTCCCCACATGGATCCCTAGACCTGCAGAAAGTCTATCATAGGAAAGAATGTTATTGCAGAAGCTTTAACACCTATCAGTCCATGTATAAGGGAGAGAACTCTGCAGACATTCCCTTCCAAACACTAATTCAAGAGCTCAAGTGGGCCTTATTTTTATCATGTATCCCTCTTTATCCTCATTTTACAGGTGAATTGACTGAATCATAGTGGATAAATTACTTGTCCAAGGTCAAAGAACATGACAGTGCCAGAGATGAGAATATAACTGAAGAGTCCTGATTCTAACCAGCAGTACATACATTCTTGCTCTTGCAAACTTTTCCTGATGCCTGTTGGAATTGGACTCTACATGTGAGTAACGCTATTTGCCTGAAAAAAAGTTTGTGGAATCGGGCCTTAATTATTGAAAAACGTAGACAGCTATTGTTAAAAACAAAATGAGGAGCTGGAAATCTGAAAGTACTATACAAAGTTCCCTTGCTGAGTAATCTTTTTGGAACTGAGGAGAAAACTAGCATAGTTTTCTAGGTGATAAAGTAACAGTCAGCATGGATTTGTCAAGAGAAAATCTTTTCATATCATAGAATCATAGAATATCAGGGATGGAAGGGACCTCAGGAGGTCATCCAGTCCAACCCCCTGCTCAACCTGATAGCTTTCTTTGACAGAGTTAAAGCCTTGTGGATAGAGGGGAAGTGGTAGATGTGGTATATCTTGACTTTAGTAAGGCTTTTGGTACTGTCTCACATGACCTTCTCATAAACAGTCTAGAGAAATACAACCTAGAAGGATCTACTAGAAGCGGGGTGCATAACTGGTTGGAAAACTGTTCCCAGAGAGTAGTTATCAGTGGCTCACAGTCAAGCTGGAAAAGCATATTGAGTGGGGTTCTGCAGGGCTCAGTTCTGGGTCCGATTCTGTTCAATATCTTCATAAATGATTTGGATAATGGCATAGATAGTATTCTTATAAAATTTGTGGATGATGCCAAGCTGGAGAAATAGTGTGAAGAAAAAAGAATGAAATTCAATAAGGAGAAATTAAAAGTACTCTACTTAGGTAGGAACAATCAATTGCACACATATAAAATGGGAAATGACTAACAAGGAAAGAGTACTGCAGAAAGAGATCTGGGGGTCATAGTGGACCACATGCTAAATATGAGTCAACCGAGTAACGCTGTTGCAAAATAAGCAAACATAATTCTGGGATGTATTAGCAGGAGTATTGTAAGCAAAACAGGAGAAGTAATTCTTCCACTCAACTCCGCGCTGATTAGGCCTCAACTGCAGTATTTTGTCCTGTACTGGGTGCCACATTTAAGGAAAGATAAAGACAAATTGAAGAAAGTCCAGAGAAGAGCAACAAAAATTATTAAAGGTCTAGAAAACATGACCTATAAAGGAAGATTGAAAAAACTGGGTTTGTTAAGTCTGGCAATGAGAAAATTGAAGGGGGACATAACAGTTTTCAACTATATAAACAATTTTTTACAAGGAGGAGGGAGAAAAAAAAAATCTCCTTAACCTCTGAGGATAGGACAAAAAACCAATGGGCTTTAATTGAAGCAAGGGTGGTTTAGGTAGGAATTTAGGAAAAACTTCCTGTCAGGGTAGTTAGGCACTGGAATAAATTGCCTAGGGATGCTGTGGAATCTCCATCTGTCAGGGTTCCTTCCCCATTCTGAAAATTGTCCCTGTAAAATCACGATGGAAAATATTCAGATTTTCAGGGTATTCAGATTCAAAAGACAGAGGCACCCCCTCTATGCAAAACCTTAAAGTTACAGAAAACAGGAATAAACATCCCTCTTAACACGGGGAAAATTCACATAAAACAAAAAATAAACTAATCCGCCTTGCCTGAGTTACCTATACTGGTTGCAGTACTGGGGACTTGGATTAGGATGCGTTGGAGAAGATGGATTTCTGTCTGGCCTCTCTCAGTCCCAAGAGAGAACAACCATGTAAACAAAGAGCACAAAACAAAAGCCTTCTCTCCCCAAAGATTTGAAAGTATCTTGTCCCCTTATTGGTCCTTTGGATCAGGTGCCAGCCAGGTTAGCTGAGCTACTTAACCCTTTACAGGTAACAGGATGTTGCCTCTGCCCAGAAGGGATTTTATAGCACTGTATACAGAAGGGTGGTTACCCTTCCCTTCATATTTATGACACCATCATTGGAGATTTTTAAGAGCAGGTTAGACAAACACCTATCAGGGATGGTCTAGATAATATTTAGTCCTGCCATGAGTGCAGGAGATAGGACTGGATGACCTCTTGAGGTCCTTTCCAGTCCTATGATTCTATAAAACCCATTTACAAAATTCAGCAGGAAGCACACAAATGAATTCTGCAGGCTGAAAATTACTATATAAAATCTCAGCCTGGAAGAATTTCTGGGTCTTTTTTGTTAATCATCATTTAAGGGGGAAAAAACAGATATTTTGAACTTATAGGAGTATACAACCAAAAGTCATTTACTTCAGAGGAGATCTTAAAAAAAATCTTATAAATATTTAAATTGAAATAAGAGGACATTGGTGTACAATTTTAATGTTTACCTTTCTTTATTTTCTGCCTCTAGTGTGGTAATGACAACACTGGCCCTTTCAACTCTCTGACAGTGATGCCCTGAACTGTGTTGATGATGTCTCTGGGGATAAGGTATGTATGTTTGTTTTTATTCCCAATATCCAGAAGCTGTGTAAGATTTTATTTTAATACATTTTCATTGTTAGGAATTAATTCAGAGAGCACCATTTCCACGTATTATAGTCTTTCACAATGGAAAAGATGAAAACAACAAAGCTAAAAAGCATACTTAGCATAGAAGATGACAAGTCTCCAAGTTTATTTTAAAACTGCCGAATAAATCTTTATAAAGAAATACTCCTTGAAAGCTCCTTTCCTATAGAAACATAATGGGCTCGCTTTACTTTCATTCTGCAGTACTGGTGATGAATTGGTAACTATGACAACACTAGCAAGCTGGGGTGTTTAACAGTAAAAAGTGAACAATTTTAGAGCAATTGTGAACGTGGAAAAGAGATATCAATCATATGGAAAAGGTTAGGAAGAGTGAATTTCTGAATGATACCAATATGTTTTAGTGGTGGTCCATGATATTCATATTACTAAACAAAATATGATGAAAATTAAAATGATCAGGTTGTATGAAATGTTTCATAATTCTTCTAGTTGAAGAGATTGGTTCAAAAGTTAGTATTGTTCATTAGCCTGGCATAGTACTCTGTTATCAGGTCTGAGTAGGCTATGCAATAAGAGAAGCACTATTGTTTTTCTGTGCAGACACATTCCACTAGATGCCATCATACACCTCATTTAAATAATAGATATATATGCAAATAAGTTTTAGAGATGATGTAAATACCTTTGAATGTGCAAGCACACATGAAGGAATATGAGGAAATAGTCCTGGTCTGTAGACAAGGTTCATGTTTTATAACCTTTGCCACCATCTACCAGTGGGAACAGCACCATGTGTCTGGGCAGGTTATTTCAGAACTATTATATTTAGATGGATGACTTTTGGCACATTCTTGGCTGGACGTTCAGGAGCTCAGTGAACACAAGGGTGAACACTGAGTAGGCGCAAGTTGCAACCATGTTTTGTAATGTGCAGATTTTATACAACCTTAATGTTAGCATTTACATACCGGGATTTCCTGAATCCTATGTCTAGCATATGATTTGCTCATTTGGTCATGGGCAAGTCACTTAAGGCCTGTTCCAAAGACCAACAAATTAACTGGAGTCTTTTTCACTGATTTCAATAAGCTTGGGCTCAGGCATTAAAGCTTTCTGCTTCGGTTTCCCTATCTCGAACTTGGGATATTATTACTTGTGTACCTACCTCACATAGTATTGTGAGGATTAATTAATGGGCTAATGTTTGACTATGAACAAGTAAGTTCTATTCAAATGTTAAGAATTATTTTCATACAGTGAGACTAAACCACACTTGGAGTCAATCACTGAATTTGCAGATGAGGATACAACAGTGAACATAACTTATTTGAAAAATCTCCTGATACTTAGCGAAAATAGCATTAATTTAATGTTAATTTACCCACATACATAAACTAACCCTTTATAGAACGTGTTTGGTTGTATATTAAATAGGCTTTCTGAATGCACTATTACTAATGCAATACACATTTTTAGTTTGTGAAAATTTTCCATGAGTTTTATGGTGATGAATATTAATGTATGCGGTATTAGAAAAACCATTACATTGTATACTTTTTTGTACTAAATGGCTTTCATACAATTATAACATCAAGATAGATGTCCAATAGCATACTATCACAAACGGTGATCTGATAAAACAAGCTGAAGTAATCCAGCCAGGGTACAATATACAACAAACAGGGTACAATGTTTGTAGCACAATATCCAATGCTTAGAACAAGAAAACTATAATGTATCATGCATACACAGTATATTAAAAATATATATATCCAGTATCACAACAATGATACAATGAACAGGTATTCCATAACACTCAATCCTAGTTCTGGTCTAGTGAACATAATTTAAATTTTTATGGATTTCATGAAAACATTGTTACTGTTCTACAAAACAAAGTCAGAAATCATGGTAAAATCTTGAAAATATATTCAAACAGACATTAAAAGGATTGCTTAAATTACACGTTAGAAATTTAAAAATCATCAACAGAAGGAAGACATGCACAAGAATGTATTGGGTCACATCATTTTTGTAACACTATATTTGAAAATATCTAAATATTAGTAAGTTCAGGATTGATGATACAATTCTTGATGGGGAAATAAAACATCATATGCTATTAATCAGAATAAACGAGTAAGCCATAGCTTTTCTTGAAATATAATTACTGAAGCTGTGGTGTAGCTCAGCAGCCAATAGTCCCTACAACAATAAATTATAAAAATGGAGGGTACCCACTATGTCTACGGGGAACGAAAAATAAACAGAACACCACACCTTGCAGTGACAACATCAAAAAGTGACATAACGTATCAATATTATGAAGCTACATATTTTTCTGTGGAGAACTTCAAATCATGTTATATAGTAAAGCCCTGTTCAACAATGTATACACTTCCCCCATCATGCTTAATAGTCTTCCCTAAACTTGTGCCTCAAGCTGGTTAATTCAAAAGTCACACACAACCCAACATAAAATTTGGCTTATGTTAATATAGATGGAACTCTTCTTATGTGATTCCAAGGGTATATCTATACTGCAATCATGGGATATGATTGTAGCTGATGTAGATATGCTTTAATCTAGCTGTCTCAGGTACTGGAGCAGTGAAGCCATGTCAGTGTGTAATAACTCACAGGGCTAGCCCACACTGAAGTGCGTACTGCCAGAGCTTCATTGCTGCAGCACCTCTAGCTAGATTAAAGCTAACTTGATTGTGTCTGCACAAGATGCAATCGCACCACATGGTAATAGTGGAGACATACCCCAAGAGACATATCACTTCAGGATGTTATCAAGGGAGCAAGAATGGCTTTGCAACTGCTTTGCTCCCCTTTCAAACCTCTGCCAGTATGGGAAGGGGGCCATATGAGTTCATATGTATGTTGGTTTGCTGCTGCTCCTTTGGTGTCAATTCCAGGGTTGTTAAGTAACCAAACCTTTCACCAAGTTCAACCTCCTGTCTTGTGGGGATAAAAACTATTAAAAGACAGGAAGATAGTTTTAAGGTCAAGGCACTTCACTGGGACTCAGCAGGTTAAATTCTCAGCTTTCCCACATCACAGGCTTTTGGTGTATCTCAATATACCCATTATAAGAAGGGGACAACAATACACGTTTTCTCTCATCCTCTGTCTTGTCTAGTTGGACTATTAACTCTTCAGGGCAAGGACTATATTTTATTATGTGTATGTGCAGTACCTAGCACGATGATGACTGGGAGGTGCTACTGTAATACAAATAGAGACAATAATATGAAAAAAGAAAAGAAAGGTAAATCAGGTTAGGTGCAAGAAGTCCTTGCAAACTTCATCATACCAGCCCAAAGATCAGAGAAATATTTAAGTTGATAAAATCAGGATTCTTCCTCACAAACTGTGGTATTTATTACTAGAGACTGTATAAGAAGTATCTTAAAGAATTGTGAGAATATTTTTAGAAATATGTGGGCAGTATTTTACCATTTGACCCCCTAATCATAGGTGAAAATTAATTATTCTGACTACACAACATCTTTAATCTAATTTTTATAGGATTATACTTATAAAAGGTCAATGTCACCCTTCTAGCTCACTGAAGGATAAATAAGTGTATTTGAGTGCCAACAAAGCTTGCACTCCACAATGGAGGAACAGAAGGTGAGAGAGGCTGAGTCACATTTTGTTAGTGCTCATCAGCTACTGATAGATTAGTTTTCTATATGAGTTAATGGGAGAAGGTTTTTGGTGGGTTGCTTTGTAACAAAAGAACAACAAGCATAATGCATGTTGTTTCCTTAGTTAGAGATGACTGCTGTAATAGAACAGTGTACGCTAATAACTCTGCTTTGCTTAAACATATAAAATTACCAAACCTGATTGCTATTTTAAAGCTTTCTTACATCTGAGCTCAGTTCTGAGATTTATAAAGTACTATACATAATGAAAATGGGATTTCCAGTTTAGCAGATACTAATTGCAAGGAATAAGCAAATATATGTAACTTCTATTGTGGTAATTCATGCCGTATGTAGTATACTGAGCTAAGCAAAATATTTTTGGCAAATAAGTTATTTGCTGAAACATGCAGTTTCAGGTCAAATGAAAGTGTTCAGAAATTGAGGTCAAATTTGAAGAGTTTCAACTGCAAAATATTCCGTATAATTTGAAACATTTAATTTTAATATTTAAGAATTGAAACATCAATTTTTCATTTCAAAACATTTTGTTCAGAAATTTAGTTAGATTTTACTTTAAAAAAAACAAAAAGGGGCAAAAGATAATCATTTAATTCAACCTGAAAAAAATAGGAGCAGTTTTTCACTTCAGTGAGAAACTGAAAAATTGTCAGTTCATGTTGATATGAAATGTATTTTTTTCAGATGTTTCTGAAACAAAAAATCATGTATTCTTTCAGATCTAGTAGTATAGGCTTCATGTACTAGATTTATAAGAGATAATTATGACAAAGAACCTGAAAACACTTTTCTGGAAGGTAATGGGGCCATAGCTGCAGAGGTGCATCCTTGACCTAACATGGACTGCAAAAGAGGAAGGATGGTCTAGTGTTTAGGCCGGTCATCTAGGATTTGGAAGACCTGCATTCAATTCCCTGCTCTACCAAAATTCTGTGTGACCTTGGGGAAGTCACTTTGCTTCTCTGTGGCTCACTTACCTATCTGTAAAATGAGGACAACAGTACTTCCTTACCTCTCAAAGGTGGTGTGAGGATAAATACTCTAGAGACTGTGTGGTGCTCAGATACTATGGTGATTGGTACCATATAGAAAACTGGACCAGTGTTATAGGTTTGCCTGCGCTAACTTTGTGATCATGTCTCTATAATTCCTAGATTAGGACAACACTTCATATTACAGCTCTAACCAGTCTTTTTCAATATGAAAATGATAAAAGTGTGTGTGTGTGTGTGTGTGTGTGTGTGTGTGTGTGGACGGGGGGCATTTAGATACTCCCAAGTTAAACTATTAGCAAGGACTTAGAATTGGTAGAACAATAAAGACTGCACTTCTCCTCCATTACCCCTTTACGGCTCATCACATACACATTAAGCAAAAGAAAGTGAAGGACTCTGGAACTTTTTTCTACCATAACATACCTCCTAAACGGGCTTTGGTGCTAGAACTTCTTGCAAAAGTACAAGAGGGTCATAAAATGCACAATGCCCCTCAGATGCAAATTGAAACAAAAGAAACCTGCAGTTCAAATACATTTTCCCCTGATTTCTGCTAAACAGAAACCCACTTAAATATAAAGCACTTAAAAAAGCTTGATGGTCCATGCATTTTTATTCCATTTTTGTGTATTATGAACATTTATAAAACTCCCTGGTTTGTTCTGTCACTGTCTATAAAAATGCAAAGTAATTGAGGAGGAAGTGGCCCACATTCTCACTCAGCATTTTAAATCTGAGAATTTTCATTTACAGCTTACAAAAACAAACAAAAGGTGAAGTCTGACTATACGGGTTTTAAAATTTTTAAAACAATATAAGTGATTGAAACAAACTTTGCTTATTACATGGTTAGGAAATAGGGTGGTTGTTTTTATAGAGCTAGATTCTGAGACCCTTTCTCAGAGTAGCAATTCATTTCCCAAGCAGACCTATTCATTACAGAAAAAAAATCCATAAAACAGGAAATTTGCTGTAGTAATCCTTTTGATATTAATGGAACAACTCAGAGAACAGGGTACTATTCAGCATAAGAAAGGGTAACACAATCTAATCCAAAGTAAGTGTTCAGTATTAAAGTATGTAAGCAGATCTATGTGAGAATATAGAAAAGTTTTCTCCTTCACTATCAAAAAGCAGAACCAAAAGCCATTGCATTAGAGTTTAGTTTGATACATGTTCAAGAAATGAAAGAGAATCTTATTTCTGTCTTTCATAAATTATGAGAATTACCATTTGTAAGCATTCCTGTGCCAAGTGAAACAATTTATGACTAGCATTAGAAACTGTCATTAAATCTTCTTTTTCACCGTTCGGTGAAAGGAAAAAACTTCCCTTTCTTATGTAACATTTCTAATTTTTTTGTAAAATACAACTAACAATTTTTTAAACAGAATAGTCCCTATGTTAAGCACAAAGGAATTAAACCTACACTTACTTGATGGGAGAAGATTTCTTTCTTTAAAACTCAGTGTTTGGTGTCCATTTTTACAAATTAAAGATAATGAGCAATAGGCCATTGTTTAACTGTTCAGATATGCACTGTGACTCTGCATATGTCGTGAGCAGCTCTATTTTTCATTTAATTAGACTCAAAGGATAGATTATGAAAGTAGGCACAGCCCTTTAGCAATGAGCAGTAGTACGTGGCTTTGGCTGGGAAACCTGGTGACTCAGGCATGCTTTTGAGAGACAATTCCATCTCTGTTTCTTTCAGGAGTGAGTAGGTAAGGATATAATTCTGGCCTATACTAACAGTGAATTATTGTCTCTACCCTTTCTGGGTCATTACTCTTTGAAACAACTAGGAATGATGGAGCCAATGTTTTACCCATTTCCTGTCCGCCTGCTTCAGCAAAGGAATAAGCCGCATTCACTTCTATGGCTGAATCCAAGAACCTGGTAATCCTCATAGGGTTGAAGGTGGGTTCTTACTTCCTTTTACTTGCTTATGCAGATGTATAGACTGAGTCAAAATCTAGCAAAGAAAAAGCAAGTTTAATTATAGTGTGCTCTGAACATGTCCTTTGTAGATGGGGAGTGTGGGAGATGTATTATCCCATCTCTTTCCTAAAAAAAACTGGCATTCATAGAATCATAGAATATCACGATTGAAAGGGACCTCAGGAGGTCATCTAATCCAACCCCTGCTCAAAGCAGGACCAATCCCCAACTAAATCATCCCAGCCAGGGTTTTGTCAAGCCTGATCTTAAAAACCTCGATGGAAGGAGATTCCACCACCTCCCTAGGTAAACCATTCCAGTACTTCACCACCCTCCTAGTGAAAAAGTTTTTCCTAATATCCAACCTAAACCTCCCCCACTGCAACTTGAGACCATTACTCCTCATTCTGTCATCTGGTACCACTGAGAACAGTCTAGATCCATTCTCTTTGTAACTCCCTTTCAGATAGTTGAAAGCAGCTAACAAATCCCCCCTCATTCTTCTTTTCTGCAGACTAAATAATCCCAGTCCCCTCAGCCTCTCCTCATAAATCATGTGCTCCAGTCCCCTAATCATTTTTGTTGCCCTCCACTGGACTCTTTCCAATTTTTCCACATCCTTCTTGTAGTGTGGAGGCCAAAACTATACACAGTACTCCAGATGAGGCCTCACCAATGCCAAATAGAGGGGAATGATCACGTCCCTCAATCTGCTGGCAATGCCCCTACTTATACAGTGCAAAATGCCATTGGCCTTCTTGGCAACAAGGGCACACTGTTGACTCATATCCAGCTTCTCGTCCACTGTAACCCCTAGGTCCTTTTCTGCAGAACTGCTGCCGAGCCATTCGGTCCCCAGTCTGTAGCAGAGCATTGGATTATTCCATTGTAAGTGCAGGACTCTATACTTGTCCTTGTTGAACCTCATCAGATTTCTTTTTGCCCAATCCTCTAATTTGTCTAGGTCCTTCTGTATCCTATCCCTACCCTCCAGCATATCTACCACTCCTCCCAGTTTAGTGTCATCTGCAAACTTGCAGATGCAATCCACACCATCCTCCAGATCATTAATGAAGATATTGAACAAAACTGCCTGAGGACTGACCCTTGGGACACTCTGCTTGATACCGTCTGCCAACTAGACATAGATCACTACCCGTGGAGCCTGATGAACTTTCCTCTCCTCCAAGTGCTTCAAAATTGATTTCTTGAGGACCTGCTCCATGATTTTTCCAAGGAGTGAGGTGAGGCTGACTGGCCTGTTGTCATAAATATAAAGGGAAGGGTAAACCCCTTTGAAATCCCTCCTGGCCAGGGGAAAGCTCCTCTCACCTGTAAAGGGTTAAGAAGCTAAAGGTAACCTCGCTGGCACCTGACCAAAATGACCAATGAGGAGACAAGATACTTTCAAAAGCTGGGAGGAGGGAGAGAAACAAAGGGTCTGTGTCTGTCTGTAGTCGTCTTGGCCGGGGATAGACCAGGAATGGAGTCTTAGAACTTTTAGTAAGTAATCTAGCTAGGTATGTGTTAGATTATGATTTCTTTAAATGGCTGAGAAAAGAATTGTGCTGAATAGAATAACTATTTCTGTCTGTGTATCTTTTTTGTAACTTAAGGTTTTGCCTAGAGGGGTTCTCTATGTTTTTTAATCTAATTACCCTGTAAGATATCTACCATCCTGATTTTACAGGGGGGATTTCTTTATTTCTATTTACTTCTATTTTTATTAAAAGTCTTCTCGTAAGAAAACTGAATGCTTTTTCATTGTTCTCAGATCCAAGGGTTTGGGTCTGTGGTCACCTATGCAAATTGGTGAGGCTTTTTATCCAACAATTCCCAGGAAAGGGGGGGTGCAAGTTTTGGGAGGATTGTGCATTGTTCTTAAGATCCAAGGGTCTGGGTCTGTAGTCACCTAGGCAAATTGGTGAGGCTTTTTACCAAACCTTGTCCAGGAAGTGGGGTGCAAGGTTTTGGGAAGTATTTTGGGGGGTAAGACGCGTCCAAACAGCTCTTCCCCAGTAACCAGTATTAGTTTGGTGGTGGTAGCGGCCAGTCCAAGGACAACGGGTGGAATATTTTGTACCTTGGGGAAGTTTTGACCTAAGCTGGTAAAGATAAGCTTAGGAGGTTTTTCATGCAGGTCCCCACATCTGTACCCTAGAGTTCAGAGTGGGGGAGGAACCTTGACACCTGTAGTTCCCAGAATCCTTCTTCTTCCCTTTTTTAAAGATGGGCACTACATTAGCCTTTTTCCAGCCATCCAGGATCTTCCCCACTCGCTGATCAATGTTCATTGGTTTGAACATTGTAAAGGTACTTTTCTTCTAAATGGTAAAACTTGCATTGCACCTGTCATAAATATAAAGGGGAGAGTAACCACCTTTCTGTATACAGTGCTATAAAATCCCTCCTGGCCAGAGGCAAAACCCTTTCACCTGTAACGGGTTAAGAAGCTAAGGTAACCTCGCTGGCACCTGACCCAAAATTACAAATGAGGGGACAAGATACTTTGAAATCTGGAAGGGGTGGGACAAAGGGTTCTGTCTGTCTGTGTGATGCTTTTGCAGGGAACAGATCAGGAATGCAGCATTACAACTCCTGTAAAGTTAATGAGTAATCTAGCTAGAAAATGTATTAGATTTTCTTTTGTTTAATGGCTTGTAAAATAAGCCGTTCTGGAGGGAATGTATATTCCTGTTTTTGTGTCATTTTGTAACTTAAGGTTTTGCCTAGAGGGATTCTCTATGTTTTGAATCTGATTACCCTGTAAAGTATTTACTATCCTGATTTTACAGAGGTGATTCTTTTACCTTTTCTTTAAATAAAATTCTTCTTTTAAGAACCTGATTGATTTTTCATTGTTCTTAAGATCCAAGGATTTGAGTCTGTGTTCAGCTGTACCAATTGGTGAGGATTTTTATCAAGCCTTCCCCAGGAAAGGGGGCTTAGTGCTTGGGGGGATATTTTTGGGGGGAGACGTTTCCAAGTGGTCTCTTTCCCTGTTCTTTGTTTAAAACACTTGGTGGTGGCAGCATACTGTTCAAGGACAAGGCAAAGTTTGTACCTTGAGGAAGTTTTTAACCTAATCTGGTAAGAGTAAACTTAGGGGATCTTTCATGCAGGTCCCTACATCTGTACCCTAGAGTTCAGAGTGGGGAAGGAACCTTGACAGCACCCCACATAAAAGTTTCCAAAGAGACACACATTTATAGTGTAAGCTTTGGTCTCAGCATGTACTCTAGATAGTTCAATGGAAGGGGCTATTAATTTATCTTTTACTGGTACACAAAAAATACAGCTACCAGCCTTCTATTTCAGATAGGTAGTTTTAGCAAGAAAATACTAAATATTTTAGGAAAGAAAATATGTCTGATTTTCAATGATCACTTTACAGTGTGAAAATGTACTAGGTACTTTACTGTACAGATTGAAATACATAGTTCTTACCTTGAAGAACTTACAATCTAATAATATTAGATATGACCTTGGGTGGTGTCAGAACAGGTTGAGAAGGATGAAGAGTTACAGTGATAAAGGATCATGGAGTTATTTGTGTTAGTCTTGAGCATATTCTGGTTGTTCACCTAAAAGGCTTGTTTATTTATCTTACTGATATTATTTGACTGACTCCATTATTATGGGGACCACAGAAGCAGAAAGTCTTAAAAAGGATTAGAATGAGTGGGTTCTGTCACAGGGTGACACTGGCCCTTTTAAGAGGAGTGCAACTGTGACTCTTCAGCTGACCCCAATTGGGCATAAGTGAGCAACTGGGGCCCCAGATTCAGTCAGGGGAAAGGCAGGAAAGAGCTGTCTAAGAGACAGAGATTTGCAGGAGAGAGCTGTTAGAGATCAGAGACTTCAGGAAGTCCCCGAAGGAAGCTGCAGTAGATGAGCAAGAGAGGTTTGCTGGCTGACTTCCTCAAACCAGAGAACCAGGGTTGGAGAGGGCTGAAGGCCAGAGATCAGCATAGGGTATTGCCTGCTGGCTTGAAGCCAAAGGTCTGAAAGCAGGTACGCAGTGGAAAATCTGCAGAACTCCAAGCTAGAGAACTGGACCAGGGAAACAGTGAGAGGTCCAGAGGGAATAAGGGATGCTCTCCTAGTGAGGAACTCCCAACAGAAAGACTGTTGGAATTCCTGGTGGAAAAAATGGGGTTGCACATTAGCTGGAGTAGCTATCTGGTAAAAGGACAGAAAAGGACCCACCAGGAGCCTGGGTGTGGCAAAAGATACTGGAGTGTCATATGGGGCTTTGAAGGACCAAATGTCTGGAGTTTTTAAGGACTGTCTGCCCTGGGGATGAGAAATGGACTGTGTTTGGGACTCTTGGTATAAACTATTTTGTGCTAAGTTTTTAGTAATACACTGGCCACAGGGGGCTTTATTATTGAAGCAAGGAAGTTTGTTTGAAGCCACTGTGGGCTCTGAAGAAGGGAGACTGAGGAGGTGTGCTTGTTTGGCCACAGGATGATGCCACAGGTGAAGCTGTCCTATAATAGTTCTTTACTATTGTGTATGACTTCAAATGAAGATGTTAAGGCATCAATCCAGCAAAGCACTTAAGTATGTGCATAACTTTAATCAAGTAATCCTGAGTTCCATGTGCTTAAGTTTTTCTCTGGTCAGGACCTACATCTGGATCTGAACTTTCCCATAATTTGGAGGTAATATTCAGATTCGGATGGATGGATGGATGGATTTGGGTTTGACCCTTTAGCCATCATAACACATAACACAACATCAGTTAATAACCACATGATCTTTTTATTGCCCTTCCTTGTTCCCCTATTTGTTGTTTTTCATCCTTTGTGTCATACCTACAATAGGGTCCCAATCCTTTAAAGCTTTACTACTGTGAATAGTTCCACTGAGTTCTGTGTGACAACTCACTGTTTGTAAAATTCAGCACATGTGCAAATATTTGCAAGATTAAGATTGTATGCTACTTGGGCCAGAGGCCATATTCTACCATTATATAGTCATTGTATAAATAATATAATTAACAGTAGAAGTAAAATCTAGCAGTAAAGTATGGATTGACAGCCAAATCCAAACTCCCCCAACATTTGAATTCAAAATTTTCATCTGAGCTCATAGAATAAATTGCAAATTTAAAAGGCAACTACTATCATGCACATTTATTTATCTAAAAATGATCCTATTTTAAACTGGTAAGTACTTTAAGTTATAATTACTTTTAATGTCTTGGCCAAATTTGAATTAGCAAAACTCATTTGGAAATGTGCTTATCTGCATCCTTTCTTGTAGGGCAACTTCTCTCTCTTTATGAATTCCAAATAATTTCATTATCTGAAAGTCCTATACAGGTAACACCTCTGGGAAAGGTCCTGAATTAAGATTCTATATTGTAGCAATAATAATAGCATTAATAATAGGGATAGTTTTGATTATATTCAAGGCATTTCTGATGGATTTTTTTTTTCATTTTATTTTGCTGGATGTACTGTGCTTAATCAAACTATTGTATTTTACCAGACTGCTATTTAAAAAGTAAGCAACTCTTGCTTCTCCTGCTCTAACAGAAAAATGTGAAGACAGTTTGTCTTATGGGGAAAATTTTCCTACAGTCCTACATAGTGAATAGACCTGTACAAATAGCTTAGTTTCTCTTTTCGGTTCATTGGCTATTCCTAAAAATGTTTGGATAGATCCAAAACTTTTAAAAAAAACTTTTGTTGAACTGAAAAACTTTCTGTGTGTGTGTGCATGTGTGTATGTATATGTGTGTGTGTATGTATATATATATATATATATATACAGCACATTAGCTCAAGTGAAATACATCATTTGATCTGAAGGAAAATATGTTGTCTCATTTTTGAGTTTGTTTCTTTGTATTTTTAATAAAACTGAAGTAAATTTTGAAACAAGTCATTCTGAATTAAAAAATTTAAATAGTTTTGATATTTTTGAAACAAAACATTTAAATTTTATCTGAATTTGTTTTGGAGGGATGGGGTTTCAATCAATACAGTATGACAAAATCAACATGAATTATTCATTAATCGGAGCAAGGACTTAAACCTGGGACACTTACATTCCCTGGGAATATCCTGACCACTGTTCTATCTCTCTTGCTGATCCACTGAATAAATATTCAGTTATTTAAACAAAGGGGAACAGCTCCCCTGAATGCTGTTAGGGCGTTCATGTAGGGGAAAACTAGGTTCAAAGCCCTAGTGTTAATTAGGTAAAGTGAGGTCTTTCACTGGGGATGTGGATGACCCAGGTTCATGTCCTAACCACTAGGCTATTGGCCATTCTCAAGTGGGTAGTGCTCACATTTTCACACCAAAAGCAAACAAATAAACTTCATAAGATCTGTTTTATCTTGATGGAGGGGACGGGATGGTGGGGACAGGATTTTTTTTTTAGTTGCAAAAAAATTCCTGGAATGAGAAAGCATCCTCCCACTCAGGTATAGTGACTTGGATAAAGTTTATTTATATCTTTGACATAGTGACTGTTTTGCATGTTTCTTCTGATACCAGGTGGCTTATGACATGCCAGTTATTTTAAACAAAAATCCTTGGGCTAAAATAACAATTCTATGACTTTTTAATGAAATTTTGTGTTGCAAGAACAAGAGTAGTAAAAATATTTTAGTAATGATTTCCCTTTTCATTTTACTGGTAGACACGCATCTCCCTTTGAAAATATTTATTAAATTGCTACCCAAATTGATAGTTTCTATGCAGCTATTATATAGAATTCTATTTATATATTTAATGGAGAATTCTATCCTTTCTGCAGATATTTTGAATAATTCTATGCAATTCTGTATAATGGAAATAACTTTCAAATACAATTAATGGCATAATCCAAAATTTTCAACTGAATTTCATATGATTTTTATATAGGGCAAGAACTTCAAAAGCGTTGAGGCTCAGATTTTCAAATGTTCAGCACCCATGTGTGGGACCAAATTTTTGAAGTACTCAGAACCCACATTTGGGGCCAGATGTTCAAAAGATCTCTGACCCCATGTTGATATTTGAAACAAGGGCCAGCTTTTGAAAAATGCTTTGCACCAGGCAGCTCTTATTGTGATACTCGTCGCAAGGTTATCAAAGAAGCTCAGCACTTTAGATGCTGAACTTTTCTGAAAATATGGCCCCCACTGTGGGTGCAGAACTACTTGTAAAATCTAAAACCCTATCACTATTACAACATGTGAATAACTGACTTTTTTTTTCAGTTTGCTGGCAGTTCTGAAAAATTGGAGGAAAAAATCAATTCAGGTTGTAATGAATTATCTCTACTGAAGTGAAAAAGTTCAGAAAAATTGTTTTGGGGTCAAATGAAACATTTCATTTGACAAGAAATAAAATATTTTGTTTAGTTTGGGGGCATTTTTAGCCTTAAAAAGAAAAAAAAGCTGGATTCCAAAATGCAGGAGGAGATGGTTGTCCCACTTTATAAACATTAGCATGAATTTGACTTCATATCTTCCCCCTTCTAGTGATGTGCCCTAAGCACCAAGCCATGGGGTATTTTGAGGTGGGGACTCTCAATCTCTCTTGTTGAAGCTGTTCCACTTTGTATAAATCCTTGAATAGTAATTGGACCATATTTTTGCATGCATTCATGTTATCTAGCTCTCTAGCCCAACGGCTAAGCCCTGTGGGTGGAGGGGAACATCTGGGTTCCTGTCCCTGCTCCAGTGACTATTCAGGATTTTATGGGAACTGGCACCCCCTCGTCTTCTGGTTGTTTTCTGAATGGTGCCTCTTCTTTATCTAACTTGAACAAATTGACTGTTTCATTGATAACGTTCAAACAGTTTTGACACGTCTGCATTTTTTCTTTTTTTCATTTCACCTTAACTATTTACCAGAACTGACACGAATTTGCAAAATGTTTTGGTTGTCCAGAATCTTCATTTTTGACAAAAAAAAATGTCTGAAAACTTCTCCCAGTTCTAGAATTTAGGGTAATTTTTCATCTATGTTATTTGAATTTGCAGGGATTCTTGAACTATAGTGCAACTTGTGAAAAAGTTATAAATGAAAGAATCCTCCAATTAGACACTGGGGAAGTGACTTGGACTTTGATGCACGCCTGGAAGGAACTGTTTAGTGGCTCAGCTGGAGAGCTGAGGCTAGAAAGACCCAGAGAGGGTGAAGACATTGCCTCCAGGGAGGGAACCCTGTGGATACGGTTTGATACCAGGGCTGAGACCATTTAAAAACTGCTGTACTAAGTAAGAATGTGAGCCCAGGCAGGGCCACAGGAAGAGAAAGCCCAACTGAGGGGCATGGAGATAAGCCTCTTTTGGACCCCTGGATTTGTATTTCACATACAGACTGCTGAAAACCCACCACAAACAGAAAGAGAGAGTGCAAGTGCACACACTTGGACAGGGGGCACTCACAAGAGGTGAGTGCCACCCCTTTACAGTGTCACATACCTTTCATGAGGTGTATGCTTAAATGGTGACCCACTAAAGTTTTGTTGCATCTTGAATTGACGTAAAATTGTTCCATTTGAAATAAGTGTTTCTACATTTACTGTACACTTATAAGATCAAGTCAGAACTGAATGATAACAAAGAGATTCTTATTTTCAGAGGAATCTAAAATCTTTATATATGTAAAGGAAATCTTTAAAATGTTTTAAAAAGAGGGAGTGTGAGAGAGCATTTAGAATTCTTCTATCCACCCCCCTGCCATCTAGCTTCAAAGAAAATTTTAAGTCTAAAAGTTCAAGGATGCTGTTTCAATAATTCCTCTCATTTGAATGAAGAGAAGAGTTCTGACTTGATCCTTGTTCTGCTACAAGAATTTTTTTTTTCCAGAGTCTAACTCTTGCACGCATACACTGTCTAAAAATCATATAAGGGCAGAGGAATAGAACAACACTTTATATAGCATGGAGTAATTAGTAGATGTAATGCCAATATATAAAGAGTAATATAACTTCCACAGTGGCATACTTAACAAGCTGATTCAACAGGAATATGGATAGGGGTTTGTTGTGTGGTGTTTGTTTTTTTTTTGCCCATCGTCAATGTACTATAACTAAGTTCCTAATTAGTAGGGCTGTCAATTAATTGCAGTTAACTCACATGATTAACTATATATATATATATATATATATATATATATATATATATATATATATATATATACAAATATATATATATAAATATTTATATCATGATTAATCTCTCTGTCAAACAATAGGATACCAGTTGAAATGTATTAAATATTTTTGATGTTTTTCTACATTTTTAAATATATTGATTTCAATTACAGCACAGTGCTCACTTTATATTATCTTTATTACAAATATTTGCACTGTAAAAATGGCAAACAAAGGAAATCGTATTTTTCAATTCACCTCATACAAGTAATGTAGTGCAATCTCTTTATCATGTACATGCAACTTACAAATGTAAATTTTTTTGTTACATAACTGCACTCAAAAACAAAACAGTGTAAACCTTTACAGCCTACAAGTCCACTCAGTCCTGCTTCTTGTTCAGCCAATCGCTAAGACAAAGAAGTTTGTTTACATTTATGGGAGATAATGCTGCCCACTTCTAACAAAGTCACCTGAAAGTGAGAACAGGCATTGGCATGGCACTTTCGTAGCTAGCATTGCAAAGTATTTATGAGTCAGATGCACTAAAGATTCTTATGTTCCTTCATGCTTTAACCACCATTCCAGAGGACGTGTCCATGCTGATAACGGGGTTCTGCTCGATAACTGTCCAAAGCAGTGTGGACTGAAGCATGTTCATTTTCATTATCTGAATCAGATGCCATCAGCAGAAGGTTGATTTTCTTTTTTGGTGGTTCGGGCTGTCATAAATATAAAGGGAAGGGTAAACCCCTTTAAAATCCCTCCTGGCCAGAGGAAAAATCCTCTCACCTGTAAAGGGTTAAGGAGCTAAAGGTAACCTGCCTGGCACCTGACCAAAATGACCAATGAGGAGACAAGATACTTTCAAAAGCTGGGAGGAGGGAGAGAAACAAAGGGTCTGTGTCTGTCGGTATGCTGCTTTTGCCGGGGATAGAACAGGAATGGAGTCTTAGAACTTTTAGTAAGTAATCTAGCTAGGTATGCGTTAGATTATGATTTCTTTAAATGGCTGAGAAAAGAATTGTGCTGAATAGAATGATTATTTCTGTCTGTGTGTCTTTTTTGTAACTTAAGGTTTTGCCTAGAGGGATTCTCTATGTTTTGAATCTAATTACCCTGTAAGGTATCTACCATCCTGATTTTACAGGGGTGATTCCTTTACTTCTATCTACTTCTATTTCTATTAAAAGTCTTCTTGTAAGAAAACTGAATGCTTTTTCATTGTTCTCAGATCCAAGGGTTTGGGTCTGTGGTCACCTATGCAAATTGGTGAGGATTTTTACCAAACCTTTCCCAGGAAGTGGGGTGCAAGGGTTGGGAGGATTCTGGGGGGAAAGACGTGTCCAAACTGTGTTTCCCAGTAAACCCAGTTAGAGTTTGGTGGTGGCAGTGGATATTCCAAGGACAAAGGATAAAATTAATTTGTACCTTGGGGAAGTTTTAATCTAAGCTGGTAAAAGTAAGCTTAGGACGTTTTCATGCAGGTCCCCACATCTGTACCCTAGAGTTCAGAGTCGGGGAGGAACCTTGACACGGGCTCTGTAGTTTCCGCATCGGAGTGTACTCTTTTAAGACTTTTGAAAGCATGCTCTAACCTCATCCCACTCAGATTGTGGAAGGCACTTCAGATTCTAAAACCTTGGGTCAAGTGCTGTAGCTATCTTTAGAAATCTCATACTGGTACCTTCGTGTTTTATCAAATCTGTAGTGAAAGTGTTCCTAAAACGAACAACATGTGCTGGGTCATCGTCTGAGATTGCTATAACATGAAATATAAGACAGAATGCAGGTAAAACAGAGCCAGAGACATCCAATTCTCCCTCCAAGGAGTTCAGTCAAAAAGGTAATTAATGCATTATTTTTTTAACGAGCATCATCAACACAGAAGCATATCCTCTGAAATGGTGGCCAAAGCATGAAGGGGCATACGAAGGTTTACCATAACTGGCACGTAAATATCTTGCAATGATAGCTATGAAAGTGCCATGCAAATGCCTGTTCTCACTTTCAGGTGACATTGTTAGAAGCGGGCAGCATTACCTCCCGTAAATGTAAACAAACTTGTTTGTCTTAGCAATTGGCTGAGCAAGAAGTACGACTGAGTGGACTTGTAGGCTCTAAATTTTTACATAATTTTACACTTGTAAGTTTAACTTTCATGATAAAGAGATTGCATTACAGTTCTTGTATTAGGTGAATTAAAATACTATTTCTTTTTTCTTTACTATGCAAATATTTGTAATGAAAATAAAGTGAGCACTGTATACTTTGAATTCTGTGTTGTAACTGAAATCAATATATTTGAAAATGTAGAAAATATCCAAAACTATTTAAATAAATGGCATTCTCTTATTGTTTAACAATGCGATTAATTGTGTGATTAATTGTGATTATTTTTTTTAATTGCTTGACAGCCCTACTAGTTAGTTGATGGGCTATTCCAATTCCCACAAATGGATCATACAGCTACCTAATCCATAATTAAGGAGTTGATGTATTTAGAATAAAACTAAAGGGTGTCATTGTTTTGTATATTTCTTCTTAGCATCACATTGTATACTTTATCCTTGATTTGGCCTCCATCAATGGTGATACTTCATGACAAAATTAAATCTCTTACAGCATTTCTTCCAAGTCAGTTGATCTTCCTTATTTCAACTGACTGCCTAAGTCAAAGTGCACGCATAGCTCACCAGGAACTTGAGAATTTTCTGTTTATTTCAGTAGGCAAGTTCTTAGTTTCTTCTTCCATCCTTTAAGAGCCCCTGTGATGGTTTATTCTTCAGTGATCATTGAATATTTTAGATCTTCCCCATGAAGGCCCTTTTAATAGTACTATGCACACAGTGGGGAAAAAAGTTTATCACCTATAACCTATCCAGATAAGATAGATGTCAGAGCTGCATAATTGTGAATCCTGAATTGTCAAGCTTTGTCAAATGTTGTGTTGAGATTTGCAAACCTTTCAGATGAACCTACTTTATAGGTGTCATGAGGGGAGCTATGTTTATTTGTCAAAAACAGACAAAACTTTTGGACAAATATCACCTCAGAAGTACCCTTATGTTTGTGACACATCTTGTTTTCACACACATAAAATTGTTTGCAATGGCACATAAGCATTGCCAATATCATTGTACTTTTACTTTTGCAGGACATCTGTGTCCATGCTTAGTGCTTTTCTCTGACATTTCCTACCTTGCTACCACCAGTTCAGCGCTGCTATTTGGTACCAAGGATGGGAGGTACAGTCCTAGTGTAGACAAGGACTGAATGCTTCATTAGTATTGTATCGCTCCATTGGGTCAATATGCATTATTGAGTCACAGTTTTGGCAGTTTAGAGCACTAGCTCTGAAACCTGCTAAGCCATTCACCACATTCTTTAATGGTGCACAGTGTGCCTGCTGCTTGTTCCAGGGTAGCTTCATGGCCACAGTTCTACCCTCTCTCATGTCACCTATGTGGTGTCTTGTACTGCTGAAACAGACTTTTATATCCCTTGTTTTGTAGCAAAACTGATTATTTATTTCTATTATCTTTCCTTATGTAGTACTCAGCTAGTCTTGACTCTACCTGTTCTACCATCACTTCAACTCCAGGGCAACAATTAAGGACACGTAGGCTAGTGCAAAATATAACTTTCTTAAGAGTTTTAAAATATATATTTTTTTATTTATTTAACTGGAGGCCTTCATGACAGTCCAGGCACTGCACCATGTCTCACCCTTCTGAGATATGAAAATGAGAGAGTTGTAAAAAGAGCATTAGTTAAGTTATAGCAAAATAACTCCATGCCAAAATTTCTCCCAGCAAACCTAGTTGCCCTATTGTTATAGCACTGTTCCCCTCCCACAGTGTCCTCTTGAAGGAATGGGATATTCCAAAGGACTATGATCCATAAACGGGGGAATGGTGGAAATCACTGGGATGCATGGAGGAGACCTAGTATCAGCCAATGCCTGCATCTGGATTTTAGTGCCCCTATTTCCTAGCTCTTTTTAAATGTCAATCCCTCTCTCTCACTCCCGCACTGTCCTATACTTCAGGTAAAGATCAGGATACATCTCTAACCCTTGCACTTAAGGAGCACAAAGACTGAAAACCCAGCACATTCCCTGGTTTTAATTTCCCAAAGTAGGGAGAATGGGCTTTGGCCTCAGTTGTCTCTGGGACCCTGCCAGCCGAGCTGACACACATGCTGCACCATTTCAAAGCATGTCCCAGCAGGTGTGCTCCTATTGTGATCCCAGGGACATCCTGTCTGCCTCAGACATAATGCTTCAGGGAGCTCCTACTGAGCCTGATCATGTGCACACTGCCCCCAATTCAGCTTCACAGCCAGGATCTGCCCTTTTTAATAAATAGGTTCTTTCTTCTTTTACAGTGTGTCTCATAATTCAGCTTTATTTTATTGTATATTGACTCTTAGTGATTCAGGAGGATAACCCATGCTATTCAGCCACTTTATCCAAGGCCTGATCTTGCTCCCATTGAAATCAATAGCAAGACTTTCATAATAAGAACAGACTCAGGCAACAGATGCATATCTACCATATTCCTTCAAAGGTTTTGTCTGCCTAATAGAGTATTAAAGCTTCTCCATGTAACTTCTGAATAGTATTACATGTAATTCCATTATTAAACTTTCACTTAATTTTATTCTGCTCAGGGGTTTCTGCTTAAAAAATAAACTGTGACTAATTTCTACTAAAGAATGAAAAATTTGAGCATATGGGGAAGTTAGAATTTATGATTAGGGATATAATTTTCTAGTTAAATTACACCACTACTTCATATAGTAATACATGGTCATGGTACCCTGCTTACTGCAGTTCTCTGTCATAATGGTCAGTGATATTGATTCCCATATGATTCTTCCTCTTACTAATTACATTATTTTATGTGGCTACCTGTTGTAACAGTCCCTTCAAAAGGGCATTATTGTCAGCTTTACTCACAACAGTATTCACTTTGAAGTCTCATCTCATCTACTAGAGAGCCTATCTAATTATTGCTAGCCACCCTAGTACTCCTCAGTGTGCTATTGTGGATGAGATTATTGACTATATATGCCTACTTGCTTTTAGAGATATCTAGTTCTTTGGGCACGAAGTAGAACTCAACAAGATTATACTGTTAGACCCTTGGTGCATAATCATTCCTTACTGAAGTAAAAAGCCCACTGAAGTAAAAGAGCCTTTTGAGTTGACTGAATAAGGAGTGAAGAATTTGTCCCTAAATTTAGAGTGCAGTATTTCCATTATTGATGGAAAGTCAACCCCTTGAACAAATGTGCAGATCATTGCATGATCGTTAAATATTCAGATTTTTGCTAAGACACCATTTTCTCTATGACAACTATTGGGGCAATTTTATTAAGAAGTCATTATATTCTACTGGGAAAACAAATTTAATTTACATACCATGCAATGTAATTTACACACACA
The DNA here is from genome assembly GCF_965152235.1 of Eretmochelys imbricata. Lineage (NCBI taxonomy): Eukaryota > Metazoa > Chordata > Testudines > Cheloniidae > Eretmochelys > Eretmochelys imbricata. The sequence continues at coordinate 51,973,272 of NC_135575.1, read as the reverse complement.
CACACAGGAATTATGTGTATATATTTCCAATGAGAATTTAAGAGCCTTTTAGAAATGGGATTTATGCCCCTAAATCACTTTTACCATAGGAGCCTAATTTTAGCCACCCATTTTTAAAAACCTTGTTCAAAGATGCTGCTTATCTATGTATATCATTGTATATTTACATAAGAACATAAGGATGGCCATACTGGCTCACCAAGGGTCCATCTAGCCCAGAATCCTCTCTTCTGACAGTGGCCAATCCAGGTGCCCCAGAGGGAATGAACAGAACAAGTAATCATCAGTGATCCATCACCTGTCGCCCATTCCCAGCTTCTGGCAAACAGAGGCAAGGGACATCATCCCTGTCCATCCTGACTAACAGTGACTGATGGACCTATCCTCCATGAACTTATCTAGTTCTTTTTTGAACCCTGTTATAGTCTTGGCCTTCACAACATCCTCTGGCAAGGAGTTCCACAGGTTGACTGAGTTGTGTGAATAAATACTGCCTTTTGTTTGTTTTAAATCTGCTGCCTATTAATTTCATTTGGTGACCCCTAGTTCTTGTGTTATGAGAAGGAGTAAATATTTTAGACATCTATGTTTTGTTAAAATTGTATCTGAAATTGTATCTAACATAGACCATCAGGTACAGCCTTAAGGGCAAAGAGAAATTGTATCTGTTTCATCTACTACCTGCTGGAAATGACATGTGAAGACTCCATGTTTCTAAAATTATATTAGAGTTGTATATAGAGATGCTACAATTGCAATTAGATGTACAACTACGTACACAACTACTGGTGCCTCCTTCTCCCTCCAAGTTCCTGTGTACCTCCCTCCATCCAGATGGCTTCAAGAACCATGCCCCTCCATTTCCTCCTGCCAAGTTGTCATACAAAAGAAGAAAATATGAAGGATCATCTCCTACGCTTTGAAAAATGCTTGAATGAGTAATTCCTTGTCGTAGTCCCAAATATAGAAAATAAGCATGATATTTGTATGGGTATCTGGCTATGGGAAGTCTGTAAGCATGTTTATGAGCAGAGGTGGTGTTTGCATGTGGTACATCTATAAACTGTCGTCAGCCCCAGGTCTCGGTTTGGCTTCCAATGTATTACTGACTCGTTCTCCAGATATCAACAGCACACAACTCAGTTGTTAAAAATATTATTTAAATAAATCATGTGTAATTTACAAAGGCATCTGAAATGAGGTGAAAGTGAACTGGGTGTGGAGATATCTGCTCATATGTGCAGTTCACCACAGCTGGACCTATTGACTGCAGTGGTGAGCATAGGCCTCAGAATTGCACAATTGCAGAAGTAGCATACTATTGTTGCTATTTTTATAAAAGATTACTAGTGTTCACCTATTTATGCATTGCAAGATGTAGTGTAAGTGAATTTCCTCTGAGTTACACCTGTTCTCTTCAACAAACATTCTCCATTTTCATGTTGTTTTCATAGAAGCAAGAAAAGTGTGGGATGCAAAAGAGACTTGAGCCCTATTTCCCGGTTCAGGAAATCACTTCAGCACATGCTTAAGTCCATCTCTATTCAGGACAGCACATATTTAAAGTTAGCACTTAAGATCTATCTCAGATAGGTCTGCCTTCCTGAATTGAGGTCATGGTAAATTAACCTTTGCAGGATGCAACATGACTTTCTGCATCTGCTAATCCAACTCTGGAGCAACATTCCCTTACTCATCCACTTACGCCCTATTTAACACCAGGCAGGTTCAGCCCCAGAGTCAAAAAATCTCATTTGACATGTTCTTTTTTGAGAACTGTTTCGAATTTTCCAACTGACTTGAGGTTGACTGCAATGGGAGGAGAGGACTTACAGCAGAGAGCAATCTACAGCCCTGCTGGAAGTCATTGCCTGCATCAAGGATAAATTGATACTCTGCAAACAGGAGTGAGCTATTCAACAAAAGCATGTCTGACCCCTGTCAAGATAAGCAAAAGTATTGTGTGAGCCTAAAACAATGGAAGAATGAACACACTAAATGATTTTTCTGTGTGTGTGTGTGGTCTTGATGATTCACTTGAGATCAACTGGAGATCAAGTAGAAGAGTAAAGAAGCTGTATGAATTATGCCTACACAGTATGCTTTACATTTTTTTTTAAAGCGTAGTAGTAGCAAGAGTAAGTTTTGTATTGCCAGTGCAAATGCTATTTATTCTGTGGTAAATACAATACTTCAGTTTTAAAGGTTGTCAATCTGGTACCTTTTCACAAACATTATGTTCACATAAAATTTAAATTATTAAAGCCACCTATTCTCACTCCATATTTAAAATATACAGTATGGTACTGAAAATAAATGTCTTGGATAGCATGGATATAGGTATTCATTTTCAAGTATTAAGAGTTAATACTTAACTCTTAAGTATTAGATAGGGGCCCTATCTAATAAAATATAACTTGCTAAATTGGAGAATCTCAATCTTTTCTCAGCTATGGCACTGAAAAAGCCCCACTAAGGTGAAAAGGGGTTTTGATAAGTAACTTTTAAAAAGAGATAGAAAATGTCCAATGAACTTACTGAAAAGGGAAGGAAAAGAAATTAAAATTACAAGATTCTGTTACCCTTAATTATGAGGTGTAAGAATGTTACAGTTAACTCTCACATATTAACAATGAATAGAAGAGATTTTCACTAAGGTGCTTTCCACAATGACTGCACCACAACTAAAGGGGGGCACAGTTTGTCTGGGCTTACCCAAGGAAGGGCAACTCTGCTTAGGGCGGTGGGGGTGGAGAGGAGGAAGGTCAGAAACTGCTGTAAAAATGGTGCTCGATGGTCAGCTTTGCAGCAATGACTCCCCTCCTCCCCCCAGGAATGTGCATAAAGGTACAAAACCTGGGTGGGGCAAGTCTCTTTGTTCCACACAGCGAGAAAGCCAGCATCCACCCTCCCTCCCCTAGTTGTGGTGAATGCCAGGCTGGATTAGGACCTGCTGTGGGCATTACACCAGTAGCCCCTTTTAAAGTGGGGCTGGGAAGGAATTTTTCCCACACCACCAGAATTGGCTTTGATACAGTGTGGTCACAGCGGATGTGAAGAAGGACCCTTTCTGATGAATAGAAAAGATGGTATGCCATATGTCGTATGCCATATGTTGTAAGATTGGGCGGATGTTCAGTGTAGGTACTCTATAGGGAGGTAAAGGACTGGTAAAGGACTTAAAAGGAGGTATTGGATAAAGGAACAGAATGGGGGAGAGGGTTGGGGACTCCTATGATTGATACGGCAGGGAGCCAACCTCCCCCACTACCCCATTCTGATAGCACTGGATGAATGGACTATAAGGTGGATAGAAAGCTGACAATAAGGTGGATAGAAAGCTGGCTAGATTGTCAGGCTCAATGGGTAGTGATCAATGGCTCCATGTCTAGTTGGCAGCCGGTATCAAGTGGAGTGCCCCAAGGGTTGGCCCTCGGGCTGGTTTTGTTCAATTTCTTCATTAATGATCTGGAGGATGGTGTGGATTTCACCCTCAGCAAGTTTGCAGATGACATTAAACTGGGAAGAGAGGTAGATATGTTGGAGGGTAGGGATAGGATACAGAGGGCCCTAGACAAATTAGAGGTTTGGGCCAAAAGAGATCTGATGAGGTTCAACAAGGACAAGTGCAGAGTCCTGCACTTAGAATAGTAGAATCCCAGGCACTGCTACAGACTAGGGACCTAATGGCTAGGCAGCAGTTCTGCAGAAAAGGACCTAGGAGTTACAGTGGACGAGAAGCTGGATATGAGTCAACAGAATGCCCTTGTTGCCAAGAAGGCCAATGGCATTTTGGGATGTATAAGAAGGGGCATTGCCAGCAGATCTAGGGACATGATCATTCCCCTCTATTTGGCATTGGTGAGGCCTCATCTGGAGTACTGTGTCCGGTTTTGGCCTCCACACTACAAGAAGGATGTGGAAAAATTGGAAAGAGTCCAGTGGAGGGTAACAAAAATGATTAGGGGACTGGAGCACATGACTTATGAGGAGAGGCTGAGGGGACTGGGATTGTTTAGTCTGCAGAAGAGAAGAATGAGGGGGGATTTGATAGCTGTTTTCAACTACCTGAAAGGGGGTTCCAAAGAGGATGGATCTAGACTGTTCTCAGTTGTAGTAGATGACAGAATGAGGAGTAATGGTCCCAAGTTGCAGTGGGGGAGGTTTAGGTTGGATATTAGGAAAAACTTTTTCTCTAGGAAGGTGGTGAAGCACTGGAATGGGTTGCCTAGGGAGGTGGTGGAATCTCCTTCGTTAGAGGTTTTTAAGGTCAGACTTGAAAAAGCCCTGGTTGGGATGATTTAGCTGGGGATTGGTCCTGCTTTGAGCAGGGGTTTGGACTAGATGACCTCTTCAGGTCCCTTCCAACCCTGAAATTCTATGATTCTAACTCTTGCCAATTCATCTGCATCTCTTTTAAAACAAAATTGTGCCCAAAATTAAATGTAGCCCCTCATGTGATGTTGAACCAGTGCCAAACAGAGCAGAATACTTACCTTGCTTTTTAATGTGCAGTAATCCAATTAATATAACTTAATACAGCATTAGTCAGTTTTCCAACTTTCACTTTGTTGACTCATAGTCATCTTCATTTACTATTAGATCTGGTAATATACCAGGAGGAAAACTCAAAAATATGTTACAAATACTTTGTAATTTTCTGTATTAGTTTGATTTTCTGTATTTGAGACCTTTAATTGTTGTACGTATATGAACTTTTTAATCTGTTCTGTGAGATTTTGTTACACACACATGTATTTATTTGATAATAAATTCTATCCTCTAAATTACTAGGATGACCAGTGTGGAAGCTTAAATTCTGACATGAGATACTTTGTATTTCACAGGTACCACATTTTGTTTGTGACATTCCTGAATAATTTCAATAAAGCAAATATTGGGACAGGTTCATGAATGTTTTGCAAACCCAAAGAAAGAAGGGGGGAAAAAGCTACAATTTGTTACTTTGCTCTTTGGCAAATACTGTTCAATAAGCTCTGTCCACTGTACTCAATGAGTATTATATTGTAATTGGTGGCATTATTGCTATACTGCTGAAGTTGTGCATTTGGTTATCAGTGCCTTTACTCAAGCCATGCTCTCTTCTTCACTGTGCAGGGGAGGAGAGCAAATGAAATTAAAACTGAGATCAGTAGTGTTCAAAAATCAGCAACAGCAGAACGTGACAACTATGAAGCTTTCCCTATTCTGAAAACTCCAACAATCCATGAAGTTGAGTGTTTTGGGGCATCTTAATTTTGGGAAGGAGGGAGGAGGGAAATTGTAACATAGCCTTTCTACATGGCCTAGTCCCCCTAAAAGACTGATGAATTTTCTGGTCAAAATCTTGGGATACTTTTTAATGCTTCTACTGTGCACCTGTGTGGGAGGGAGCTACTTTGAAGACATATAGGGAAAAGAGCTACCAGGGAGAATATCCATGCCATAGTTATTAATTAAATTTCTCAATTTCTATCCCTTATTGTGATACCTGTGCTATCAGTTGATGTTTAAAAAGCATCAGGTAAAATTTAATATAATACTAAGTTATCGTATAACTTTTCAAGAGCTGATATAGCAAACATTATTATAATCCCATAAAGTGTCCATGTTGTATTTCCAGCTCATTATCTCGTATGCATTCAGAGGCAGGTGTTAGCCTGCTTTGTCTTTCCCCAAGATTTCTGCTTATAGGAGCAAGTAATATGAAAAGGCTACAATAAATCTTTCTAGTACTCCACATAAAGGAGAAGTTTTCCAAAGTACTGGCAAATTAGTTATGAGAATCTCAGTCATCATGCCCGCTAGCTAAAACCTAATTAGTGGGTGTGACAGCATGTGCTCCTGTATTCACACCCTACTCATTATTGTAATAATCTTTGTACAAAATATCCCTTGTTAGGTATCATTTGAAAACTAATAACTCATTGGTTAATAATATGGTGAAATATATATAGCAACATTATGTGTAAACTTATGAAATCCCCCCATATGATGTTAAAGTGAGTTCAGACTCACTTAGTCCCAGTTAGGCAGAACTGGTCAAGCAGACGTGGTGCCCTGAGTGCCAACTCTGCAGCTCCCATTCACCCGGAACTGTGGCCAATGGGAGCTGCAGGGACAGTGCCTGTGGGCAGAGGCAGTGATATGCAGAGACCCTCCTGACCCCCTGCCTAGGAGCCACTGCCAGAGGGATGTGTCGGTCACTTTCAGGAGTCGCCCGAGGTAAGAGCCACCCCTCACCCCCTCCCTCACCCCAACCCCCTGCCCCAGCCTGGTGAAAGTGAGTGTGTGTGGTGGGGGGGAGAGAGCGAGTGACAGAGGGAGGGGCAACGGAGTGAGTGGGGTGTGTGGCCTCAGAGAAGGGCAGGACAAGGTGTGGCCTCTGGGAAAGGGCAGGGCAGGGCAAGGGTGTTTGGGTTTGTGCAAAATGACAGTTGGCAACCCTCCGCCCTCCCAGCCTGTTTTGTGTGTGTTCCGTCTGAAGATCCAGATATGGTATGTGGGGTCTGAGACCGCTTACAGATTGGGACCCATAGGCGAGTTAGGTGGTGGACTACCTATTTTCTCCCAGTTTGTGCATCAATCTGTGGCTTAGGCATTCAGACACCTGGCATGGGGAAACAGTACATGTGCTTACAGGAAGAAACACAGGCACCTCCAAAAATGTTACTGGAAAAATTTAGGTGCCAAGCTATTTTAGGTGCCTACAAGGTCAGGAGAAACTAAGTGGAGGGTTTTTGTATTCCCCTAGTGCCTGATTCTGAGTTTTACGTGTCTAAAGTGGCAGTTACGCACCTAAATTCTTTTGTGAAACTCACCGTTGCTGTTTAAAAAAAATCTCTTATTTCTACTCTGCATGTCTAGCTTCAGCTTCCAAAACCATTGGTTGTGGTATGCTTTTTCTCCTAGATTAAAGAGAGGGCAAAATTTCATTTGCAAATCTGGGTTCAAATTCCACCCCTCTAGTCCACATGCAGATTGAGGTGTTTGAATTCTGGAGCCTATTTCTATTATTATTATTTTTACTATTATTTATTTTTATGCCTATTTTTGAGCAGAGGTTCCCCTTCTCAAGTCGACCGGGGGGTGGGGGGTGAAGGATTGGGGAGAGGTATGATGCAGTCCTAATTTAGACAATATAGTTTAGATGTATTGAACACCATTTGAACAGATGTAGGCTGAAAATGTTGCTTTAAAAAAAAAATCAGTGTATTGGTCCAGTGTGTTTTTAAGGACTTAATTAAATCAATTATTAATAATAAAAGGTGGAAAGTGCCAGAGCCTTTAGTCAAAACAGCTACTTACATGGATTTAAAGTTGATTTTAAGTTTTGTTTTTAGTTTTACAGAAGATCAGGATAGTTATACAATGCAATGCATGTCAAAGGATCCAAATTTTACTGTATCTCCCTAAATGGAACGACTGATTTGAAGAGATAAGAGTGAGTCTTTAAAAAGAGGGGGCGGGAGGGGAGAAGGAGAAGAAGGTAGGAAATAAAGTAGCACATTTTTAGAGAAATCCATTTTCAAACAAAACAATGTGGATAAAGACCTGCCCCTGCAGTCCATTTACACTCAAATATGACATTAGACTGTGTGTGGACTACAAGATTAGTCCCTAAATATTCACTGCTCAGAAACTGTAGATATTGAAATAGTTATTTTTCATGCAAAGTACAGTGTGCTTTTCTGATTTTTTTTTTACAGGTACTAGTTATCAAATCAGCCTGTTTTCAGTAACTATCCTTGTTGAAGTTAAAATTATTTTGGACAGGATACCTAATATTCAGTATCAGAAATGAAAGTCATTCAGTGGGAAAAAGCCTATCAGCTCTGTGTTTTGTGGCATACAGTAATTGCAAAGTTAATTTTGCAAATCTCATAAGCCGAGCACTTTGAAGATTTATCTGAATTCTTTAAATGTTGGGCCTAATAATGTTACATGTATTTTGAACAGGTTTATTAAACTCAAGTAAATTATTCTTAAGGCTAAAAAATAACTGAATTTATTTCAAATTGATCTCACTTTTTGTCACTATGAATTTTAAAAAGAATAAAGCTTGGTATAAAACACAAGTGAATTGTAAAGTAAATCACATCTGTTTAAAACAAATTATATGCCACTCAGCCTAATAGGAGGAGATGATTCCTTTTTTTCTTGATTAAGAAAAAAAAATGCTTTCTAAATATATTTTTTTAATTACTAGCCAGCCATAGAATTTGTGATATTTACATACAGATCTTAAAAAATTCCACTTTGCAGTAATGTATACAAAGATTTTCTTTGCATTATCTGTAGCTCCTGCTAAACAACGTGCAAGCGAATTTGCCACTCTGTATTTTTAAAATATAACACTAATGTGAATGACTGGAGATTTTTTTCACTTTGTCAAGGTTCCTTCCCCACTCTGAACTCTAGGGTACAGATGTGGGGACCTGCATGAAAGACCCCCTAAGCTTATTCTTACCTTCTTAGGTTAAAAACTTCCTCAAGGTACCAACTTTGCCTTGTCCTGGAACCCTATGCCGCCGCCGCCGCCACCAAGCGTGTTAAACAAAGAACAGGGAAAGAGCACACTTGGAGACATCTTCCCCCCAAAATATCCCCCCAAGCCCTACGCCCCCTTTCCTGGGGAAGGCTTGATAAAAATCCTCACCAATTTGCATAGGTGAACACAGACCCAAACCCTTGGATCTTAAGAACAATGAAAAAGCAATCAGGATCTTAAAAGAATAATTTTAATTAAAGAAAAAGTAAAAGAATTACCTCTGTAAAATCAGGATGGTAAATGCCTTACAGGGTAATCAGATTCACAACATAGAGAATCCCTCTAGGCAAAACCTTAAGTTACAAAAAGACACAAAAACAGGAATATACATTCCATTCAGCACAACCTATTTTACCAGCCATTTAACAAAAGGAAATCTAACGCATTTCTATCTAGATTACTTACTAACTTAACAGAAGTTCTGAAGAGCATTCCTGACCTGGTCCCGGCAAAAGTATCCCACAGACAGACAGATCCTTTGTTCCCCCTGCCCTGCTTCCAGCTTTGAAAGTATCTTGTCTCCTCATTGGTCATTTTGGTCAGGTGCCAGTGAGGTTATTTTGGTTTCTTAACTCCTTATAGGTGAAAGGGTTTTGCCTCTGGCCAGGAGGGATTTTATAATTCTGTATATAGAAAGGTGGTTACCCTTCCCTTTATATTTATGACACACTTAAGCCGAATTGTTGAATTATACTTGAAACCCCAATAGACTTGTTATTCTAGTGCACCCAAGAGTGAGACTTTTTCCTGAGGCTTTTAATTTGACATAAATCAATAGTGATTTTCTGAGAACAGAATGTGAACTTCAGTCTCTTCTCTAGATTAACCAATCTTCTTTTGGATTTTAAACACATGTCTGTACAGCACCCAGCAAATTTTGGATGCCAGCATATTGTATGTAATAATGAACCCTGCTGCCCAAATACAGATCCAGATCTGGGTTCAGATTCTGGTCGTGTTAAGAGTCAAGAAGAGTTTGTCTTTAGTATACAAATACGTTTGTCTTTGTTTTCAAGCCTGGGACAATATCTGTAACAATATAGGGCAGATTATGATGCAAAAAATAAATCTCTTTCTAAGGCTTTTGATGTGGAAAGTACAATCTAGCTAAGGTGATATCTGTGAGAGTTCCTTTTACTGTGTGCTGCATTCAAAAAGTACAGCACTTTTACATCCCCCTACCTTTTTAATTTGTAGGTTGATTTTTAATGAGTAATAGGTGCTATTAGTGTTAAAGATTTAGTTTAGTACTTTAGTACTTATAAATATTAATTTGCAGTTTATGGAATTTATATGTCTTGTATTTATTTTAAACAAATATTTCATTTATCTAAGGAGATATCACAACTTGTACCAAGCTAGTTAGTAGAGTTATTATTCATATGGTAACATTAGTGTTAAATGTGTTGTACAGTTAAAGACTTCTGAAGTTCATGAACTATGGAGATTATCAAATGTTGAAGGGGAAGAGATTTAAAAGACCTACATATATTGGAATTTAATTCCCTCCCTCCCCCAAATCTGTGGCATTTATTTATTTATGCAGGGGGAACAAATAGCATTGTTTTGAATAAAATAAAACAATTATTAATTGACATAACTACATAAACACAGGGTTGGTTGCAATCCATTTTTATTATTTGTAAAATTCTTAACTCATTGCAGTTGAGTTCCTATACTGGACTGGAGCAGAGTTTAATGGTTCTGTAAGGGTCCAGCAGCTCCAAGGAACTGAAATCTGAAACTAAGTTCCTGAAGAGCCCTGAAGCTGAACAGAAATAGGGCTACAGAAGGAGCTCCAACCCTTTTTGAGCTTAGTTTCAGCCTTGCTGATCTCAGGAGAGTGAGAGTGACCCCAAAAACTGAGCTCTGAGAAGCTCCTAAACTACACAGAAAGTAAAGCTGCAGAGGAGCAGGTCTTCTGCACAGATTAAGAGCTCTACATGATCTCAGCTTCAACTCTGTGGACCTGGAGTTCTTGAGAACTGAAGCTAAGATCCTGATCTCTGTGTGTTTCCAAGATGTTCTAATCGTGCAAAAGTTAAGACTTCCATGGATTTGTTTTTTCCTGACTCCTGGTGTATGCTGCAGACCTCAGGAGCTCTGCAGAGTGTCTTGCTCCTTACTTTCTACAGCTACTGTCTGTGCAGTCCAGGAGCTGAACAGTTCCCAGCAGATATCCCTCAGATTCTCCTCTCTGCTTACTACATTCATGTTGTCCATTCCTATTTTCCTCAGGCTCCCTGGATTTTAATGATGTGCAGGAACGAATGGGGAATAAAATGAGGAGGCAGATATTATGGGATTCTGTGCAATTCCCAATCTCTGTAATGAATTGGAAGCTCGAGGGAGTCATCGACCATATTGAACCACTGTAAGTTTTATTAATTGAAGTGTTAAACTAACTTAGTTGTACACTGATATGCAAACTTTTACACTCTTCATTGCGGTCCCCAGCACCATTATAAACTGTTGCAGTTGTAGTTTTGAATGTTGGCTGTCTTACAAACAGAATATCATTTGGTGGCTTGTGTGACCATTCCAGACTAGGGAATGGTGAATGATAAAATCTTTTGAGTGTGTGAGAATTTTGAAATTTTCAAGTTGCCTTATACAGAAAATTTGGTCAACATTTACATTCCTAAAATATATTCAGTGTTATACTAAATCTACTTTCAGGCCATGGAACCCAAATGCTTCAAAGTTCAATGGAGGATAATTTTTGAACACTTGTAACACAACCCTCCTTCTCTCAAGAATTTACTGTATTGTGAAAGAAAGCATGAACTTTTTCAAGCCGAAATATTATTTCTAGACAAAATTGAAGTTGATATTGGAAGCCTCGTTTATACTTAAATTCTGTACAGAGTGCAAGAATAGTAAATGGCTGTCCTCCTTGAAGAAGTGTATGTGACAAGTAGGAAAACAGTGAATCTGAAATAGCACCCACATTAAACAGCGAAGTGAAAAAGAAGCTGTGGTGGTAGCAGTAATAATTGGGTGTGGGGGAGAAAAAAACAGTTTTGAACAAGCAAGAAACTGCCTAAATCTTCATTCCCTGATTTGACTCCTTTCACTTCAGTGTCTTACGGCAGACATAAATTTGACTAATTCTCTCTGAACTTAAATGAGGACAACTCAACCAACTACTCTACTCAAATAGCAATTTAAATACAGTAGTGATTAAAAAGAATTATTAAAAAGCTTTCTGAAATCCATTTTGACAAAATGCAAAGTGTGATTATAGATCAGCATTTCATGTACCATGTTTCGCTGTGGCACAGGGTTCTGGAACTTTTCCAGTTTATAGGTTACTGTAATAGAGAGAGAGAACCTTATGATTGGGAATAGAGGTTACAGTTTCATTTGCAACCCCCCTAACATATTAGCAATGTAATGATATGTCTACACTGCAAATTAAGCCCAAAGGGTTTGGATTCAGACCTCTTCCATCTATTCAACATTACACTAACCCAGAGTTTGAACCCAGGGCCTCAGGATTCCATAGCGGTGAAGGGTACGAGCCTGAGCCAAGCTGGGACACGGGTTCAAGCCTTATTGCTTTGCAATATAGACATAGCCTCACTGGCCTTGTCATCTGGGAGTCCACCAAAAGTGTTTCATGGGCTGATTTCTTTTGTCCTCTGGACAGTCAAGTTTGGAAGAAAGGGAAGTTTACCCACAGGGCACCACAAACAAAGGGGAAGAGTGCCTATGTTTTGGGATGATGCTAAGAAGTCTGGGATATGGTGATTGGACTGAGGGCTGCATAATGCAATGTAAATGTTGAACCTCCAGGTTGGGACCCAGGTTTCAATAATGCCTAACCTGGGTTACACATGAGTGTAGATGCTCAAGTTCTAGGTTAACAAATCCAGGGTTTGCTAACTCAAGTTCTGCTAACCCTGGGCTTATATCACAGTGTAGACATGCCCACATGTAAGGCTGCTAAAATGGAAAGCCAATATTGAAAAAAGTTTTTAAATATGACAAGTGTTTTGTTCTTTTTGAAGAGAAGGCTTTTGTGCTTAATTTCATCTTTCCCTTCTATCCATTGTTCTATTACTGTTTCTCGCCTTGCTCCCCTGCATATGCAAGCTGGATGCAGGACTTGGATTTTTCCTTTTCACTTGTTCCCCTGTATATGCTGCCTGGCGCTCTACTATACTGTTCCTTCCTCTTATGCTAACACTTCTTGACTCCTTTCCCTCTGGTGACTTATGGTTGTGGCTGGTGCCTCCAGCGGCTGAAAGTTTCATCTCTGCTTCTGTTTTATCTCTCCCTCCAGTGGCCCTGAGTGGAAATTATTTAGATGGCTCCTTTTCTTTGTTTTCAGCTACCTCTATCAGCCTACAGGCCTATAGTAGCAACCCATGAGAGAGGAAGAGAAACAAACCTCTTACAACATCTGCCAGTTCTTTGCAGACTCCCTGCAAGTATTTTACAATCACAATTTGAGAATCACTGAGAACATACAATGGTAGTTTATAATTCTAATGCTAATTCTAATTCTAAACTTTTTAATAAGACATGACATACTTAGGCCTTATGCCACCCTTGGGATACTCCATGGGAGGGAGAAGGCAATAAACATCTTTCTCCGATGCAAGCACCAAAATACGATTTCATTTCACTTTCAGATTCCTGTTTGGGACCAAGCTTCATGCTGACCAAAAATCTATGGTTCAAAGGAGGTACAGCCCACCAGCTAAGGGACATGGGCAGGCAAATGCCATAATTCCCCATGCTAACTAACTGGGGGAATGGTCTAATCTATTTCATAGGTCCAGAAAGGTGTGTCTGATAGTGAATTCCCTATGACCAGTCTTGTGTCACTATTCCGATAAAAAGTTTCCATGGTTGTCACTGCTCCAGCCCGTCCCCCTCATATTACCTCTTTGGTTCTAGTATGTCAGAGTAGCATTTTTAATAATTAAATTGGCCCAAGAGCCAAGGACCCTGCAACCAACTTTTCCCTCCACCACACTCCAGTGAAGAACCAGAGTGTCTGTGAAATGTGGATTTCACCTGGAGAATTTCCTCGCAAAACTCCCCTGTTAGCCGCTTCTGTTCGCTAGCTCCTCTGGTCGCTTAGGAGTGGGCTTCTTAAAGCCCTGGTCTCCCTGAGCAGCCCCACCCCTTGATTAAGGGTTGATGGGTGCTAAAAGGCTTAGGGACCACAGCCTCGTAAAGAAGCTCTCAGCTCTCAGTCTTGCCTAACAGGCCGCTAGGCTCAGCACACACACACCGTCAGCACATGGTTCCCCAAACAAACAGAGCACATGGTATATTTCAGCATGGTGAGTATTTCAACAGGGGAGTTTTGCGAGGGAGTTCTCCAGAGGGAGTGTGATCAGGGGCTAGAACTCAACATTCTTTAAACTTAAAAGCCAAAAACACCCCCTTGATATAAACACAACAACAACAACAAAGAAACCAGCTGCAGGAGTAAAAGAGAATGCAGGCAGAAGTCCAGCAACAGAGTGGGGGCTACCCAGTTTATTGCTCCCAGTGCAGCATGTATGATTACCTGCCCTATGGTGGCATATGTGTGTATTCGGTGCAAGGAGCTCCTGGCCCTCAGAGACCACATATGGGCTTTGGAGACCAGAGTGGCTGAACTGGAGGAGCTGAGGAAGACAGAGAGGTACAGAGATAAGACTTTTCGGGAACCAGTAGAACGGTCCCACCCCTGGTCTGACAGCCTCTGTGCTTTTCAGGAGGATGAAAGTTCCAGAGAAGGATAGCATCTAACTGGAGCAGAAGGAAACAATCCCATAGTTGGGACCATCCTTCCAGATGATGTTGTGGTATCCTCTTGCACTGAGGAGACCTCTCTGGGGGAAGGAACTCCAGCTATTAAAAAGAGACCAGTATTAGTAATGGGTGATTCGATCATTAGAAACATAGATTGCTGAGTTTGTGATGACCAGGAGAACTGCATGATGACTTGCCTGCCTGGTGTGAAGGCTGCGGATCTCTTAAGACATCTAGATAGACTGATGTGTAGTGCTGGGGAGGAGCCAGTAGTCGTGGTATATGTAGGTACCAGTGACATAGGGAAGGATAGGAGAGAGGTTCTGGAGGCCAAATTTAGGCTACTAAATAAGAGATTGAAGTCCAGGACCTCCATGGTAGCATTCTCTGAGATGCTCCCAGTTTCATGTGCAGGGCCAGTTAGACAGGCAGAACTGCACAGTCTCAATGCATGGATGAGACAATAGTGTAGGGAGGAGGGGTTTAGATTTGGGGAAACTTTTGGGAAAGGGGGAACCTATACAGGAAGGATGGGCTCCACCTAAACCAACATGGAACCAGATTGCTGGCACTTAACATTAAAAAGGTTGTAGAGCAGTTTTTAAACTAAGGGCTGGGGGAAAGCCCACCGGTGTGGAGGAGAATGTGGTTCAGACATCCCCTAGTGGTGGATCTATTAATAGAGAATCTCTGTGTCCTAGTGAGGACAAACGGATACCCAATAATAAAATACAGGCAGGGTCTGATCAGAAACAGCCAAATGAAATAAAGTTCCATTCAATTACATCGTGTAATGGCAGACAGCTAAAAGGAGACAAGTTTTTAAAGTGCTTATAATACCATTGCTAGAAGTCTAATTAATAAAATGGATGAAGTAGAGTGCCTCATTTTAAATGAGGATATTGATATAATAGGCATCACAGAAACTTGGTGGAATGAGGATAATCAGTGAGGTACATGGTACAAAATACCAGGGTACAAAATATATCAGAAGGACAGAACAGATCATGCTGGTGGGAGAGTGGCATTATATGTGAAAGAAAGCATAGAATCAAATAAAGTAAAAATCATAAATGAATCAAACTGTACCATAGAATCTCTATGGATAGAAATCCCATGCTCTAATAATAAGAATATAGTGGTAGGGCTATATTGCCGACCATCTGACGAGGATGGTGATAGTGACTGTGAAATGCTCAGGGAGGTTAGAAAGGCTATTAAAATAAAAACCTCAATAATAATAATGGGGGAATTCAATTATCCCCATATTGACTGGTTACATGTCACCTCAGCACGGGATGCAGAGATAAAGTTTCTTGACACCTTAAATGAATGCTTTTTGGAGCAGCTGGTCATGGAACCCACCAGAGGAGAGGCAATTCTTGATTTAGTCCTAAATGGAGCAAAGGATATGGTCCAAGAGGTGCATATAGCTGGACCACCTCGTAACAGTGACCATAATATAACTACACTTAATATCCCTGTGGCAGAAAAAAACACCCCAGTAGCCCAACACCATAGCATTTAATTTCAGAAAGGGGAGATACACAAAAATGAGGAGGTTGGTTAAAAAGAAATTAAAGGGTACAGTGACAAAAGTGAAATCTCTGCAAGCGGTGTGGAAACTTTTTAAGACGCCATAATAGAGGCTTAACTTAAATGTACACCCCAAATTAAAAAACATAGTAAGAGTTCCAAAAAAAGAGCCACCGTGGCTAAACAACAAAGTAAAAGAAGCAGTGAGAGGCAAAAAGGCATCCTTTAAAAAGCAGAAGTTAAATCCTAGTGAAGAAAATAGAAAGGAACATAAACGCTGGCAAATAAATGTAAAAATACAATTAGGAAGGCCAAAAAAGAATTTGAGGAACAGTTAGCCAAAGACCTCAAAGTAGTAGCAATTTTTTTTTAAATACATCAGAAGCAGGAAGCCTGCTAAACAACCAGTGGGGCCACTGGACAATCGAGATGCTGAGGGAGCAGTCTAGGACGACGAGACCATTGTGGAGAAACTAAATTAATTCTTTGCATTGGTTTTCACGGCTGAGGGTGAGAGGGAGCTTCCCAAACCTGAGCCATTCTTTTTAGGTGACAGATCTGAGGAACTGTCCCAGATTGAGGTATCATTATTGACAATAAATTGATACATTAAACAGCAATAAGGACCAGATGGTGTTCACCCAAGAGTTCTGAAGGAACTCAAATGTGAAATTGCAGAACTACTAACTGTAGTCTGTAACCTAGGATTTAAATCAGCTTCTGTACCAGATGACTGGAGTATAGCTAATGTGATGCCAATTTTTAAAAAGGACTCCAGAGGTGATCTTGGCAATTACCGGTCTGTAAGCCTGACTTCAGTATGGGGCAAACAGGTTGAAATTATAATAAAGAACAATATTGTCAGATATATAGATGAACATAATTTGTTGAGGAAGAGTCAACATGGTTATAGTAAAGGGAAATCATGCCTCACTAATCTACTAGAATTCTTTGAGTGGGTCAACAAGCATGTGGACCAAGGAGATCCAATGGATATAGTGTATTTAGATTTTCAGAAAGCCTTTGACAAGGCCCCTCACCAAAGGCTCTTATGCAAAGTAAGCTGTCACGGGATAAGAAGGAAGGTGCTCTCATGGATTGGTAACTGGTTAAAAGATAGGAAACAAAGGGTAGGTATGAATGGTCAGTGTTCAGAATGGAGAGAGGTAAATTGTGGTGTCCCCAGAGGTCTGTTCTGGGACCAGTCCTATTCAACGTATTCATAAATGATCTGGAAAAGGGAGTAATCAGTGAGGTGGCAAAATTTGCAGATGATACAAAATTACTAAAGATATTAAGACCCAGGCAGACTGCGAAGAGCTACAAAAGGAACTCTCAAAACTGGGTGACTGGGCAACAAAATGGCAGATGAAATTTAATGTTGATAAATGCAAACAATGCATATTGGAAAGCATAATGCCAACTAAACATATAAAATGATAGGGTCTAAATGAGCTGTTACCACTTGAGAAAGAGATCTTGGAGTCATTGTAGATAGTTGTCTGAAAACATCCACTCAATGTACAATGGCAGTCAAAAAAGTGAACAGAATGCTTGGAATAATTAAGAAAGGGATAGATAATAGGGCAGAAAATATCATGTTGCGTCTATAGAAATCCATGGAATCCCCACATCTTGAATACTGTGTGCAGATGTGGTCGCCCTATCTCAAAAAAGATATATTGTAATTGGAAAAGTTTCAGAAAAGTACAACAAAATGATTCGGGGTATGGAACGGCTTCTGTATGAGGAGAGATTAATAATACTGGGACTTTTCAGCTTGGAAAAGAGATGGCTAAGTGGAGATATGATAGAGGTCTATAAAATCATGGCTGGTGTAGAGAAAGTAGATAAGGAAGTGTTGTTTACTACTTTTCATAACACAAGAAACTAGCGGTCACCCAATGAAATGAATAGGCAGCAGGTTTAAAACAAATAAAATGAAGTATTTCTTCACACAATGCACAGTCAACCTGTGGAACTCCTTGCCAGAGGATGTTGTGAAGGCCAATCCATAACAGGGTTCAAAAAAAGAAATAGATAAATTCATGGAGGATAGGGCCATCAATGGCTATGAGCCAGGATGGGCAGGGATGGTGTCCTTAGCCTCTTTTTGCTAGAAGCAGGGAATGGGTGACAGGGGTAATCACTTGATGATTACCTGTTCTGTTCATTCCCTTTAGGGTACCTGGTATTGGCCACTGTCGGAAGACAGAATACTGGACTAGATGGATTTTTGGTCTGGCCGTTCTTATGTAAGGACATCTTTTGCAGGTTGCCTAGCTCCTAGGATCCCAAATACCATACCAGGTATTTTGGAACTCTATGGCCACACAAGAAGCGATAGGATTTGCTAATAACTGTTATTAATTTTTTTAAAAAAGAAGACAAAGCCAAACCTTCTGTTAACACAACATTAAGGTTCATATTTTATCTGGTGCTAATTGCTTCATTTTTACTCTGGGCCTACTTTATCTCTTCTTCCCTTCCCAGAGCACTGTGTCTCTCTCTCTTCAGACTTTCAGCTGGACTTGTTTACTAGCTTCATCCCCAGAATTGCCCTCCACTCTTCTTTCCAACTCTTTCATCTGATATGAATATCCCCAGCTGCTCCCACTTCCCCACAGAGCCATCTATCTCACTAGATTACTGCGCCTTTCACCTTGCTGCCACTTCACATATGAACACACCAAGTTATGTTCGTTGTTCCATTTGTCTGACCCAGTAGGACCATTCTTGTTTGCTTATGTGGATCATTAAATATCTGGGAATGTTTGAAAGGATTATTAAGGGTTAAACAAGTTCTCAGAGATAAATCTAGTTGTCACATAATTAACATAAAATGACATAACCAATATATTTGTAATTAGATTCTTTATTAATAAATTCTAATTGTAAGAAACACATGCATTTAATTGACATTTAACATGTTAGCTATAGCAAGCTTGATATCAATTAACACACTTATCAAATGTCAATTACAATTTCTTAGATTTAATTGCTGTGAAATTGACTTGCCATGGGCTACCTTTTAAAATGTTAATGTATTAATATTACTCATAAATTCAATGTAATAAATATGGCATCTAATGCGCACTTATTGCTTATGCAATTTTGACTAAATTATACAAAAGTTAAAAAGATTTCCTGCATACTTATTAAACATCAGTAAGAATTCTTTTACACAATAATTTATCATACAGTAGCAGCCATACCAAGTTAAATTTGTTATCAGCTTTAAATAATTATCCTATAGCATTTTTTAGACATTTGTTCAATAGACAGGTCACTATTTTAAGATCAATGTTATGGTGTGATGGGTGGGGAATGATTTCTATTAGTTATTTAGAACTTTTTAGTGTGCTTTCATTTTGTGCCTTTTTAATACAAAGTCCTCCCATACATTTCATATCATTTTCTCTCTCACCAGAAACAAATGTCATTGGGTTAGATCCTATTTTCATAGCAAAACACCAGCTGGAAGCAGGAGGGATCTATTAGGTCCTGAACCTGCAAACTGATCTGTACAAATGGACCCTTTTGTCTGTGTACGGCCCCATTGACTTTAGTGACAATCTGTGCAGACATAAGGTTCTGGCTGCATGGAACAATTTTAAGTTCAGAGCCTTATCAATGACAGACATATCCCACATTTTTCCAGTGTGCAAAATTTCCAGTGAGTGCAAGATCACAATCCTTAGTTCTTAGATAGCACTTTCCATCCATAGAACTGAAAGTGCTTCATGGAACTAGGTAAGTACTATTATCTGTATTCTAATTAAGAAAAACTGAGACACACTGAAGTGAAATAATTTGCTTGAGGACACGTAGCACATCAGTGTCAGAACTGATGGAAAATAATGCTTAGAGTTCCACTTGCGGAATAACTAAAAGATCATGTCTTCCCTAAATATGTGCGTGGTGGTGGGGATTGGAGGGAGTGTTCATCATCAGCCTGGTGAAAATGAAGTTGTCTTATATTTGCAGAACAAAGTAAATATTTTTTAAAGACGCCGGGTGTGGGTGGAGAGGGGGCTGGACCCCAAGCCCTGCTGCCCCGGGTGTGGGGGAGAGGGGCTGGACCCTGAGCCCTGCTGCCCCGGGTGTGGGGGAGAGGGGGCTGGACCCTGAGCCCTCCTGCCCCGGGTGTGGGGGGAGAGCGGGCTGGACCCTGAGCCCTGCTGCCCCGGGTGTGGGGGAGAGGGGGCTGGACCCTGAGCCCTGCTGCCCCGGATGTGGGGGGAAAGGATCCCGAGCCCTGCTGCCCTGGGTCAGGGTAGAGTTTGGGCTTCAGCTTCAACCCTGGGTCCCAGCAAGTCTAATGCTGGCCGTGGCAACCTCATTAAAATGGGTTCATGAGCGGGGTGAAAGTAAGGTGGTACACGCCGGTACAGCATACTGGTAAAAATTGGCTGCCTGTACCGGCCTGTACTGCTGACTTTAAAGCACTGCTGTGGCAGCGCTTTAAAGGACCTTGCTTAAAATGCTGCCATGGCAGTGTTTTAACGTCTCTGCCCCCTTTTGCCCTCTGAGGGCTGCTGACGGGGGCGGGGGGGGGGCAAAAGGAGCAGCTATCCTGGGGACAGCAATTTTAAAGAGCCCAGAGCTCAGAGCCCCAGGCCCTTTAAATTACAGCTGGAGCCCCGGGTGGTGTGGGCAGGCTGGCTGGGAGACACTGCTCCCACAGCCCCGCCCCTTCTGCCCAAGGCCCAGACCCTTCTGGGGGGCAAAGCTGCCCCCCTCCCCGTACCAGTAAGAGACACATTTTACTTTCATCCCTGTTCATGACTCACTTTGGGGTCCCGATCCACTTTGGGGTCCCGAGACTGAAAACTGCTGCTACACAGTCAATATGAGATGCTGGAATACACAGTTGTCAATGTTGGCATGGAGTGAGAACAGTATGGGTCAGATTTTTAAAGGTTTTTAGGTGCCTAAAATGGACATAAGTGACTACTGAGATTTTTGAAAATCCCACATGCATGTAATTCCCATTAATTTCAGTAAAATCAATAGAAGTTAGGTTTCTAGATGTTGAAAATCCCACTAGGTACTTATGTGAATCTTCAGGCATCTAAACACTCTTTAAAAATATGTCTATGAGACCCAAAGAACACCAACATATGGAAATATATCAGTTTTGTCCCTTTTGCAGTACCTTAAGTGAATAGCCATATTATTAGACTGACAGGGTTTAATATCTTGTAATTAAATATTATCTGAATCTTAGATAACAAAATCAGGTGCAGATAAAATCCAGTGATTTTGGATTTCGATAAACCTGAGCAAATTACAAAATAAATCATACAAATAAATCAAAAAGCAGTATGGTGCATATTGATGTCCATAGTGGATCTGCAGGAATTCTGTTCTGCTCCTTCCCAGTTTCCAGAAGAATCTGTTTTATTTGGATGGAATTTTTTAATTTTTGGTTTTGGTGGTGCTGTCCTGCTGTTTAATAAGTAGCATATGGTTGCAAATAGCACAGCACGTGCTTTAAATCATGGCTTTGTAATCTTCTCTCGAATCTAACATACTGGAGAGTCAGAGGGTTTCCTGGTGGAAGGAGGGGCAAAATATCAAGAGGACAACGTTTTGTCACATGCACTGCTCTTTGCCGCTCTCATCAGTCTGTCACCTTTCCTCAGGTCAGTTACTGGATGGCCTTTCAAACTTCCCCATGGAACTGAAGTTCTCTGCACCTACAGGCCCCATAGAACACTTCCATATTACCTCTGCTCTCTGCTTACATCTTCTTTGGCGCCCATTCTCACCCCCAAACTGCCAAGTGTCTGCTTCTATATTCTCCACTCTGTGTGAATCCAACTTCTTCCCCACTACCAGAAAAGATGATGATCTCCCATGCAGTTGCCCATTTTCTGTTCAAGCTGCCTGTTTTCACCAGTTGGTCTCCCAAGTGTTCGTGTGGTAATTTTCCTTTTCTACTCAGCATGGCCTTCTACCCCAGAGTGGTGTGGCTCTTGCTGGGCTTGCTTCCTTCTCATCCCCCTGCACTTTGTACTAAGAGTCTTATAATGTTTTTTGTTTTTTTTTTCCTGGAAAGTGACTTGCCTTCTTACGTAAGGAGCCAGGCTCTTCCACTGCTGGAAAGGCTTGAGCCCTATGTAAGTAAGTAAAAGTAAGTACATAGCCTTCCAAGACCTCTGTTAAGTCAAGCATGGTCTGAGGCTGATACTCCTCTTCTCCTCCAGTGAGATTGTGGAACAAGTCCAGGCCAGTCCTTAATCCCACTCCCTTCTCCAAATATCAGTGCTGCTCCTGTTCTAAATGAGATCCCACTTTACCCCAGGCAGAGTAAGGAACACACTGATAATTGTAGTATGTAATGAGGGAGAGGATCTGCCAGGTGGAAGATGGAGAATATAGAAAATGGATAAATGTGGCAGATGGGAAAGAAGAATAACTTTGGGAGAAAATTGAGTAAGGGATGAAAGTGATTATGTAGGCAGGCTAGAGAGTGGGATTTGGGCCTCTGTCAAACAGCAAACAACAAAGGAAGTGTGCGGGTGGGTGGCAGGGGCAGTGGTTTGAAATTCAACTAAGAATCCTTCCAAGCTCCTCACCAGGGATCTATACTTGTTCCCATTGAAATCAATGGGTTTTTTCATTGGCTTCAGTTGGACCCGCACTGAAACCCAGAACACAAAGGCACAAGACAAGAAAGCCCAGTTGGAATTTGCTGACACTGCCCACCTTTAAACTTGCCGCTAGTTTCTATGAGACCAAATACTCAGCATCTGCCAAAAGTGCTCTGAGTAAGATAAAACAAAGTATGAGGTGCTACAGAAAATGACGCTAATGTTTTACTATTTCATGAATGTGTTGCCTTCAAGGAAAATTCCTCTTTTCCCAAGCTCACATTTGTATGCTTCCCTGAGATGCAGCTCCATCTGGATCTGTAAACTCAAATTAACTTTATCTGGTTTTCAAAGTTTAGATTTAACTCATTCAATGGACATTTAAAATTGGAACAGTTTTACACACTAATCTCAGTGAAAATTTCTGCAGGCTCTGACAGTTAATACACAATTATATGCACCTCTGTTCTAAAATGGGAGGTGGAGCCAAACAAGCATTTTACTTAAAATTACAATGGCAAGTATGAAACAGATGGTACAGAATTAAAATAAACAAATTCTGGTAAAAACAATCTTAGTCAGCAACTGTGATCTATTTTTCAGAATCAAATGTAATTTTCTATCACAGGAGGAAAAATCTTTTAAGTTATATCTGATTTAATCTTATGTTTGGGATTACCCGCACCAGTCAAAATGTTTGCAGTGTGTGTTAGTTATACAAGCAGAATGGCACACAGTAACAGCAAAAGTGTTTATCTTAACACTAGGCAATCAGGAGTCCCTATAGGATTTAGCTGTCTCAAGAAATACTACTTTCTCTAAAACTCACTGCAACAGTTATGCTCAGCAGTCATGATGTGGCTAACAGAGCCTGAAGTGTACCCTGGGAGGACAAGGAGTTCTTAGTGGAGAGGACCCACCTGTAGACTTTTCTACCTCGAGCTTGTCAGATTGTATTAGTGAAATCTGTTATTCCATTAACTTTATGACTCTTTGAGGATACATTGATTTGATCACTTTTATTCTGCTCTTGGACCAGTCCTATTTGCAGCTCGTAGGGCTGAATATGATTATAACACTTTCAGTTGGTATTTGTTCATGCTGTATTTTTGTGTGATAGTTATTTTTGAAAGTTATCTGGTAGAGCAATGATGCCTGGATATTCTGTTGCCACTTCTACTGAGGGAGAGTTTGTACAAAGGGTTGGGTTTAATATCTCATTTCTCTTTCAACTGTTGCTCTGAAGTAAAATTGTTAAATAATAAAATTAATAATAATAGTAATATATACAACCTTAACATCCTATTTCACCCCTTCCACAGTCAGATAAAACTTGCATTGTCTGCAGCGGGGTTTTTGTTTGAGTAATGACTTCTGGAATCGGATCCTTGGCTTTAAAGAGTAGATGTTTTTGTTAACAGAGTTCTATTTCACTAATAATGGAGATAAAACTAAGTGAAGAAAAATACAAGCATTTACTTATTTTCCTATATATGCCATTAATGTGTTCAGGAGGTATACACAGCCTAAGAAGCAGTTCATAGAACTCCCTCTTTAAAAAAAAAAAAAAAAAAAAAAAGATTTTAAACCCTTTTTAATAGCCATGTGCCTGATTTATCTTTACTATCGCTCAATCTTTCAAAAGGAAAAATAATGCTTTTCTTTATGAGCCAAATTTTGATTTCTCTGAGACTGGTCTAAATTGATTTCTTGTAGCTTCATTGATTTTAATGGAGTAACTGAATTTACACTGTTAAATTGAGAGCAGCATTGGATCCAATTGTACTGCGGCTGTATTTGTACAGAACCAAGGGCAATAGAGCCCCAGCCTAAGTGAGGTATTCTGTATCCATAAAGGCATGATGTTACCTTACCCTGTGACACTTCAGTTATTCAGCCTTTGGGGGAACTATATCTCAGATGGAAAGCCATTGCTAACTACTCTTGTATCATATGATACTTACAATTAAGAAAATGTTCCTAATCCTTGTATTTTAACAAAATAGCCACTGTCATTTGTAAAGCACTGACCTATTCTATTTTAAGACTTAGGAAAGAGGTAACAAAGAGGGTTTAATCACTGCAAACATAGTGACTAGCCTATCAACTAGAATTCCCCAACCTGCCCAAGACTTTGGTTTGGACAGCTTGACAGTGACACCTTTACCATTGTCCAGTATGTTGCTCATGCCCCTCCTCTTAAGAAAGAAGCTACCCTAATAACTCAGGCCTGATTGGGGTTGCCATTGAACTGAAGAGTCACCCTTTTGAAAGTTGTCAAACGGGTCTGGATCATCACCTGTGTCCCATTTTAGCCACAAAAGAGCTGGGAATTAAGAGCAGCCAGGTCTCTGTACCCAGGTTTCTGAGTCTCTGAAGCAGCTGGTCCTGAAACTGCTGCTGATTATACCATATCCGTAGGTAGCTCCTCTCTGAGGAGTATTCTCATCTTCTTTATATTCAGGGAGGAGTTTAATCACCTATGGTCACTCCATTGAGTCTTCATAATTAGCCTGCACTTCTTTGTGGGGTTACAGGTTCTGATAACTGCTAAAAGGATTGGCAACAGAAGAATCCTGCTATCCTGTTACAACTTTAAAAATCGTCGTGTCTTGTTATTGCTCCTAATTTCAGATCTCTCTCTTTTGTGAGTGGGGTTGCTTTCTGTGCCACTGAAAACTTATGATTTCAACTAAAACACAAAGAATCTCTTGTTCAATAAGAGCAGGTCCAAAGAATGAACTTTATGTGAACCACATATTTTGGGACCCAAAATGATGTGTAACGGCCCTGAGTTGGGGCTCATATCATAATTAGATACTGCATTGATCCACTATTCTGAATCATTTGATAAATGTTTTTAATTCTCTTACCTGTAATTTTCACGTTATATGACTGCATGTAAGAGTACAAGAAGAGCAGTGTAATGAATTAATGAAAGAATGATCTCCAAATTAATCTAATATCTCTTTCCAATTTCACAAGTCTCTGGGTACCAGTAGAGTTTCAGTACTTCTATTAGTTTACTATAGCAGTTTGATTGCTAGTACTGTATCAAATGTATTCCAAGGGAAAAAGTACATCCCATTGGTGTCAAGTCAAAGGATAATATTAAACCATCAACTCTACAATGCTCTTGTGTCTCTGATTATTAAGAAGCATGTTTCATCTCAACTCTTTAGTACTTTTCTGAAGTAGAATGTTATGTCATCATCAACAATGAATATATTTAATCAAAGCTACAAAAAAGTCATAATCTCTAGAAATGGTAATATCACAGGAGTGTTTATTTAAAGAAGAAACAAGAATGGCAGGGAAGGGTTACTGCAGCAGATGTGCTGGTTGACAAAAAGATTATCTGAGTATCAGGTAAGAATGTGTGGTACATTTACACAAAATAGAAGTGAATATTTGGCATTAGAATGGGTATATTTTTCATATTTACTAAACACTTTAAACTAAATAGATATGGTATAGAGTGGGTATTCCAGAATACACGGTACGCAGTTATGGGTATGTCAGGATGTATGCCTCTAAGAATTAATATACGAAAATAAGTGTATATGTGTGCATGTAAACTCAAAGTATATATCACATGGCTGTCATCAGCATATAAAATGATACATTGTGAAGTCATATGACAAATCACAGAGCCACATGACAAACTGCATTTATCATGCACCTTTTGGTATATCTCACTGCAGCTGGGAGAAAGACTCCCAGCCTGGGTAAACAGACTCAAGCTAGTGTTCTGAAAAGAGAAATGTAGATATTGCTTCACTGATGGGGCTAGACACTCTGCCAGCATAGCAACGTCCACACTGCTATTTTTAGCATGTTAGCTTGAGCCCCACTAGCATGAGTCTGTGTACCTGTGCTAACATTTTGATTGACTCACCTGCATTCTGCCTATTAATCCATCTCCCCTGGGACTTAATCTCAAATTCTAAACTTCTGAACAGCTTCAGACAGCTGCCATTAAAAAAAAAATGTGTTTCACGCTGGGGAGAGTTTCCTTCTGCCCCCCAAGATATCACAGTAAGTTGAAGCCCAAGGTGAGCCATATTCTGTCCTACATCCATCATATGCTTAAGGTCCATAAACACTTGAATGTTAGAAAAAAAGGAGCAGAGATTCTTTCATTTTCCAACCCCTTTGCATCAGCCCAGCAGTGCACAGGGACTGTAAACCAGCCAAATCTCCCCAGATGCTGTAGAGCTGGAACAGCCAGCTCCTATCCCACTCCTCTTGCATCCTCTGCACAAAGGTCGTTGTTGTATATTTTTGTACTGTCTCTTTAAAATTAGTCATATGTCATCTCCAGAGACCTCCCATTGTAAAGGGTTTCTTACATGATGTAGGCACTCAGAGTCTGCATGCTCAGAGTCAGTAGGAGCCATCTTGTTATGTATCATATAAAGAGAGTTATGGCTTAAATTTTGTATCTCTGGCCTCACTCTGGGTTCCTGAAGTACAGAGGTGACAGAATACGGCTCTCAGTTGAAGATGTTCTCAGCTGTCTGACCATGTTAGACATGTCAAGAGTACTACTGCACTCTGGCTATTTTCAGATGGATTAATTATCTTGAAGTCTATAACCAGCTGTCATAGAATAAAGCAAGCACAGTGTTGTTCTAAACTGTGCCGTACCATCACTAGAATCAAGGAGCCACATCCGGCTTCTTTACACTCCCTCCTTTCCCTGGTTGTACCTAGCATATACTGGGTATTGTGGAGAATCTGGGCCACAAGATTTTATACCACTGAAAAGTGGAGATTGTGAGGTTTTTGACAGGACATAGCACATCTGTTTTAGACATAAATGGTCCTGTAATCTTCAGCTATAAAAATGGCATGGTTTAAAATGTAGAAAAGCTATTTTAGGTTATTTTGGAAGTCATTTAAATGTGTTAGTTTTTGTTTTGTTTTCTGTCTCTGAATCCTCCAACTACAGCTAGGCTCATTGAGACCTTTTACAAGAGTTACAACACATAGTCATAACATTTTTAAAAAAATCTTTACACTTTTCAAAAACAATTTTTCCTGTAATATATGTAGCCTATATGGAATATGCTACTGTGTATGGGAAAATAATTATGCACAGAAATATGGGTATCACACTGATTTTTATTTCCTGACCTTACTAACCTGAAATGATGCCTAACAAAAGATTATCATAACCCTGTCACATGCCAGGGCTCAGTAGTGGCTACTGCTAAAGTATGATAGAAAGTGTTTTACAGGCACTTGTTTGAGGTGATGTGCACAACTCACTGATTGATTTGCCACTCAGTAACATAGGCATCATAAAACCATCATACTCTACAATTACTTCTTTCCAACAGATTATATATACATTGTGCTTGTGTGTGTACATATATGCAATAAGTATCTTGCATCTTTGGAATTCATGTGGTTAGGTGTACATTTAGGGGGAATCCATCTAAGTGCTAATGACAGCTTTTTGTGTGTACTTCTGCTACAAAATACACTGGGAAAATAATATTTTATTGATCAGGAAACATTAAATTCCAGTGGTAAACTTCACTTACTCACTAGAAGCCTTTCTTTGGCTCCTTTCTCTCTGGAAATTTTATACAAAGCAGTTTTAAAAGGCACTTTGAAACTACCCCTTTACCTCCACCCGTACACAGCAATGCTACAGACAAGGTAAAATAAACTATCAAGTCCTACTACTAAAAAAAGTCTAAGGGAGACTCTGCTTCCCATATTTTAAATAGATGCAGTTTGGCTGGGAGGCGGCTATAAGAGAGTTGTGATTCTTAAGTTCCTGACCTTAGTAGTAAACCAGATAAGTGACTTTATCCATTCCTTCTATGCATTTTTATAGATCAAATAAAAAAGTACATAATTTTTGCTTTATTGTGTATTTGATCATAGTGATAAAAGTGTATTACCGGATTCAGTAATAGACTTCGAAGTGCTGAGAATAGAGAGAGAAATAATATACAACAGGCAATCCCCCTTATTTTGTTGTTTATTAATACTGTCATTTATACACTTCCAGTAACATCAGTGAAAAAGTGACTGAGAGATTGGAAAACAAATTTTTAAACTGTAAGAAAGAAGTCTAAATGAAGGAAATGTGTTTCTTTCTTCAGTGTAACTCCAATGATGGATATTTATAATCTGAAATGTACATTGCTGATATTGGTTTAGAATATTTTTATCTCCAAAATCTATTTTGTAATAGACAGCATAAAGATTTGATGAAGAAAACAAAGGCCCTGGAAAGTATCGTACTGTGCACACTGCTTCACGTTTCAATAACCCCAACCAGTTAAAATATGTTTAACTACTGAAGTGCTGAGCAAGGTATAAATTCATTAGCATTAATCTACAGTGTTGATATATGTGAACTAGAGAAAATGTGGGAGTATAGAGCTCCTAATTTCCATTATTTCTTAAGGAATTGCTTGCTAATGGTGTAACTTTTGTGAGAGCCTAATATCTAATAGCACTACAATATTGATTTCTGTCGATCAGTTTTCAAACAGCATTATTCTCTTGGTTAATTACCATCATTTGCATTAGCAACTTTACATGTCTGTGTCTGTCAGGGGACTAACATTATGCTGTACAATACTTAAACTCTTTTATACTTTAAGAGTTAGGTGCTTTATATCAGTATGTTCCTTTCCAGCATAAGAGAGAATTTTATTTTGCAGAGTTGTCAGAAAGCTACATCCTACCTGTTTATCAGTACTATAGCTGTAATTTTATAGTTATATTAAAGCAGAGTAGTGCTCAGAAGTATGGCAATTATTTAAATATTATCACTCTATATTATTAATAAAGTATGGTGAAAGTTATTCATGTAAATGGGGTGTGGGGGAAAATAACTGTGAAGAACAATGCATTATTATTGATTATTACAACAATGGCACTCAGTGTGTGATCTACTCCCCAGAGAGTAGATGATCATTAACAGAAATCAGTATTTTCTGGATTGCTAAAAATAGTAATTTTCTTTGAATATATAACACCTTAAATCCACAAGTGCAGCATGGAAATGTTAGGAAAATTTTGAGAAGTCACAAAGTAAATCAGTGGCAAAGCTGTGGATTTAACTCAAGAGGTCTAGCAAATTGCTTCTTGAGTTTATACTAAAGGTCAAGTCTTGCTCTGTAGCTGGTCAAATTTATTCAAATAAAAAAAAAAGTCATCATTTTGGATAAATTTTTTTGTTTCATTATCTGATTTATTATTTTACCTTTTCCCCACCTTTTATCATGGAGAAAATAGACTAAGAAAAAAGGGAAGGAAGAGGAAAAATATGGAGGGGAAAAAAGTGTGAAGGAAAACTAAAAAAATTGAAAACAAAATAAATTATAAAAAAATTTTGAATTCCTTTCTGAAACATGCAGAATGAAAATAGTTTGACATTTCCATAAAATGTTCAAGAACATTTGTTTTCATTTTCTAACACTGTCTATCTTGTTCCCATTAAAGTCAATAGGAGCATTGCTAGGCCCTTAGACAACGATGATAAAGAGAGCTTGAATGTAACAGTCTCCTTTTGCCTCCCCCCCTCAGTTTTATCATTTTTTCTTGTTTTAGCAAAGGTATGAAAATAAAGTTCTATGATTTCTATTAAGCGTCTCAATAAGTAGTATAAGAGTAGAGAGTGAAATCCTGGCCCCATTAAAGTCAATGATAAAATTCATATGGACTTTAATAGGGCCAGGATTTCAGCCAGCCTATTTAAACTCTTACTTCTGTGCAGAAGACATTTTTGTTAAAATCATGTTATCTATGATTTTTTTCTGTTATATTTAAGCATATTTTTTTTGCCTTCCAGGAAAAGCTTTTCCCTTTCTCTTCTCCTTTCTTGTCTAATTCTGAGACTGTAGAGCAATACCCAATATTATTTCTCCTTTCTGCATTTCTTCTCAGTATATATTGTATATACTGAAGCTGTGTTGGTGGTGTAATACCAGGCAAATATATATATTTTCAGAATGCATTACCATTTTGTTTCTTGAGACATTCAGTCCTTCTTTTCTGTTGCAGGAGAACCTGCACAAAGTCCATATCTAAAAATAAGAGAGAGAAATTTAAAGTCTTCTCTGAAAAAATTGAGGTTTCCACAAGTTAAAACATCTTTCCAGACAATAGTCAGCTGGAGAGGTTGTTAGAATGGGGATTTATAGCGCAGAATAAGGTGTGTCATAAAGGGACAGGGAATGGAGATGGTGATGACCAAATTAGTAGGATTTTCAGAACAGGGAATTAACAAATCAGGGTATAGAAAAGGATTAATAGGTTTTCTTCTTATTTCTTTTTGAGAAAAGAAGATTTAAGAGATTGGGTAGAACTGAGCAATATGGGATTCCAGATGGGGATGAGAACAATAACTCCATGATTCAAAGGTTTGAGTATGCAATTTAGCATAAAATATTTCAGTTTAGAAGTGGGTATTTTTTCTCCCTGAGAAAATTTGAAATAGAAGTCTGAGATTTTTGTTTTGTGTACGTGTGTACTTTATATTTTATCCAAAGAGTAATGGAGAATAGTTTTCAACCAGTACAGGCCTTTATAATCCCAGCTAGTATAGCAGTTAACCTGAATGGCTAACTGCCGTTACTGTCACTCCGTTACACACATGCATGCATACACACACAAACCCTTCATATTTATGACATGTTCTTACTTTCTGGATAATATAGTATAATTAAGGCTACATTTAAGGCTATGGATTCTGTGACTTCCATGACCTCCATGACATTCTCTGCTTCAGCCCCAGGGCTGGGACTCTGGAGTTTGCAGCCAGTAGGGCCCTGGAAGGGTTCCAGTGACAGGCAACAGCAGCGACAGGTGACAGGGGTCCCTCTGCAAGGTTCCAGCGACAGGTGACAGACTCCTGAGGGAGCCCTCCTCACGGTTCCGGCAACGAGCGACAGCCTCGCATGGAGAGCGGGGGTGATGCCTCGTGTGAGCGGCTCGGGGTGTCCCATTTTCTCTTCGGGAAATATAGTCCTTCAGCTCCCAGCTGTGGAGGGCAGAGGGGAACCCCAGAGCGCCCAGCTACCATGGTGGCAAGGGAAACCATGTAGCTACAGCACAAAAGTCACAGACAGGTCACAGTTTCCGTGAATTTTTGTTTATTGCCCGTGACCTGTCCAAGACTTTTACTAAAAATAACCATGACAAAATCTTAGCTTTAAGTATAATCAAATCCAATTTTTATTTCCAAAGCACCAGTATTTGCACATTTGTTACATATGGGGATGAGTTATTGTTATTGTCTATCTGTTTGGGTTTTTCTCACTCCCTTAAGTACTTTGCATTTATTCAGAATGAGCAATATCATGCCTCATAATCTCCAAAGACAGTCTTCACCATTGTGTGGACCTTCCCCAAGACTTTGTAGAAGGTTAAGATTCCAAAAGGAAGGGACCAGGAAAGCTGGGGACGGGAAATAAGATCAGCAATGGGACCTACCAGCTATATGCTTTTTATACAAATACAATTTACTGGTCAGTTCTCAGCTGGGTGAAATATAATGGCCAGCCACATAAAGAAGGCCTAGTCTAGTAATCCCTTCTGATCTTAAACTCTATGTATCTACATTGTTCTCCCACTGAGGAACTTAACAGGAAATTACTTGGGGGGAATGTAATACAAATGAGGGTTGTCTTGCCTATTCTAGGGAGCTCCTACTGCAATGTGAAACGTCCTTAAATGGAGATTTAAGAGCCACAGCCAGGGAAACCAGAACACCGATGCACAAGCAGAGGGTCTCATGTTGACTTCCTAGTAATTACATAGTTTGTGAGCAGGACCCACAGCTCACGTTGGGAAATGGAGATGAACCCTGCCCATACAAGAAAGATGTGAGGGGAGACTTTATGAGGGAAGATTTCTGTTTTGCCTCTGCTTAGCTAGGAGAAATCATCCTAAAGTTAGGGTTATAGCTGAATAAAGCCCTGGCCAGAATAGCATTGCTATAGAGTGGTGGCCCCTAAATTATTATCACTAACCTTTGTAATGAAGTAATCTTAGAATCTCAGTACCATTAACAATTATCTTTGAGAACTCATGGAGGATTGTTGACATCCCAGAGGACTGAAGAAATGCAAATATAATACTTATTTTTACAAAGAGAAACACAATGGACCCAGGGAATTACAGATCAGTCAGCCTAACTTTGATATTTGGCAAGATATTCGAACAAATTATTAAAGAGTAAATCTGTAACCACCTCAAGCATAATAGGGTGAATTAATAGCCACCACAAATTTGTCAAGAACAAATCATACCAAACCAGCCTAATTTTCTCTTTTGACAAGGTTACTGTCCTGACAGATGATGGGAAGCAGTAGCAATAATACATCTTGATTATAGTAATGTTTTTAACACAGTTCCATATGACATTCTCATAAGCAAACTAGGGAAATGTGCTGTAGATGAAATCATTATAAGATGTATCACAACTGGTTGAAAGACCATACTCAAAAAGTAGTTATCAATGGTTTTCTGTCAAACTGAGAGGACGTATCTAGTGGGGTTCCACAGGGATCAGTCCTGGGTCTTGTACTAGTCAATATTTTGATTAATGACTTGGATAATGAATGGAGGAATATGCTTATCAAATTTTTGGATGGCACAAAGTCGGGAGTGGTTGCAAGGACTTTGAAGGACAGGATTCAAATTCAAAATGGTCTTAACAAATTTGAGAATTGCTCAGAAATCAACAGGATGAAATTCAACAAAGACAAGTGCAAAGTACTGGGCTTTCAAAGGGAAAATCAAATGCACCAATACAAAATGGGGAATAATTGGCTAGCTGGTAGTACTCCTGAAAAGGATCTGTGGGCTATAGTATATCCAAAAACTGAATGAGTCAGCAATAGTTGTGAAAAAGGCTAACATCGTTTACTGCTTTATTCAGTACTGCTGAGGCCTCAGCTGGAGTACTGGGTCCAATTCTGGGTACCATACTTTAGGACATATGTCAATAAATTGCAGAGAGTCCAGAGAAGAGCAACAAAAATGATAAAATGTTTAGGAAACCTGAGCTATGACAAAAAGTTAAAAACACTGAGCATATATAGTCTTGAGAAAAGAAGACTGCGGGGGGGGGACCTGATAAGTCTTCATATATGTTAAGGACCATTATAATGAGGATGGTGATCAGTTGTTCTCCATGTCCACTGAAGGTAGGCCAAGGAGTAAAGGGCTTAATCTGCAGCAAGGGATATTCAGTTTAGATATTAG
Organism: Eretmochelys imbricata; assembly: GCF_965152235.1. NCBI lineage: Eukaryota > Metazoa > Chordata > Testudines > Cheloniidae > Eretmochelys > Eretmochelys imbricata. Next base: position 51,939,588 of record NC_135575.1, on the reverse strand, counting down.
GAAAAAAACTTTCTAACTGTAGGGTAGGTAAGTTCTGGAATAGGGTTCCAAGTGATGTTGTGGAATCCCATTATTGGAGGTTTTTAAGAAGAGGCTGGAGAAACACCTGTCAGGGGATCATCTAGATTTTCTGGATCTTGAATCAATGCTAGAGGCTAGACTTGATGACCACTTAATATCGCTTACAGCCCTACATGTCTATGATTCTTTCACTATCACTACAGTATTCATTATATGCCCTAGTTATTCCCTATATTAATTGCTACAAGTATTTAGTGTTACATAAGCATACAGAATATCATGACAATGTTGTTAATTAACTGCAGAATAAGAAAGTTTTTACAAGTGATCACTGTAGCTCCACCCATTATGGTAATTGTTGTGGCTCCTCTTATATACATTAGGTACAATTACCAGCCTGGTGTGGAACATGAATGCTTGCACATTTCTTGTGTGCAGGTAGGTTTGGTTTTATAACAGAGTACTAGAACTTCACAATTTATATGAAGCAACAGTTTTATTACCATTTTTACTGCCTGGAATACATAAGCAAAGTTTTAAAGTTAATGGCAGCCAATATAAAAGAGAATAGGAAATAAAAGAGACTTATTGCTACAGAGGCAGCCCTATGCATTTTACCTTTCTATAGCAACATACAGCAGTCTCCTTCATTCTCAATGGCTTTGCTTTATCGTGATTCTTCTTCCAGTTGAGCAGGGCTAGATATAGTCTGGAGCCAGCTGCTCAGTGCATCAGCCATAGCACATCACCTGAAGGTGATGTTAGATACTTTCTCTATATCATTCAAACCTCATGCCAGTCTGAGAAACCTGAGAATCAGCCTTGTATCTCCTTCATTGAAGTGCAATGATCTCACAGTTCCACTTCCTCCAAAGACCTGAGCCAGTCTTTCATATCAACAGTTTCTTCTCACTAGGTCTGTGCTAATTTTAAGACCTCTCCACCTCAAATAGGTGGACATTACCCTGAACTACCTCATGGTACTCATAAAGGCCTATCTTTTTAAATGACAAGAGTGGATACTGTGAATCTGTTCCATTTTAAATAGGTTCTCAAAATAAATTGTATCAGACCACAAATGGACCAGATAGTTGTGTCCCTCCCTTCCTTTAAAGTCCAATATTCTAAAATTATCTAAATATTCCATTTGTCTCTCTCATATTTCCCCCCCAATATACTCTGTGCATTATGCATGTTTGTCTTCCAGCTTTCCAAAACTTCTTTCAGTTTTTACCTTCTCCTCTAAAGGCTAAATGATTCCATTTCAATTCTTGCTTTCATCACCCCTTCTTTACAGTATCTCTCTTGATACAGTGTTAACATTGTTAATCAATTGTTTAATTGATTTGATTTCCTCTGGTACAAAAGTTAACATGATATGTAAATCCTAAGATAAATTACCTTTATTTTTCTGGAAGAAAGTGTTTAACTCTGGTACTAACCCTTTGATAGATACAACTTGATGGATGGGGTAAATGGTCCATGTGAAATTCAGCATTTTTACATTATCACAGAAAATTCATCAGAGAATGATCTTTTAGGTTAATTCTTGTGACTCTAATTTTCCAGCACCAACATTGTGTTTCAGAGAAAGTTAGTCACACAGAGGTCATTTTCTGTGTGTATTCAAGTTGGCTAATAATTAAAGCCATTTACTGTTGAGCAGCCAAAACAAGGTGACTTGAGAAAAACAAACAAAATAATAAGAAGAACCCCCTTAGAAAACAAAGAAAATTTTAAATCAAGCCACTGAAATGAGTGTGGTTTCTTGAAAACTGATCATGTGCTTGAGTATCAGGTCCCTTCAAGCTGCTCTCACGTCTAGATCAATAACACCCACATAGCAGGCACAAGAAGATGAATGTTTTTCCATTACCTTGCACAGGTGGAAAAAAGCTACTCACTGACCTTCTTTAGTGTAAGATTAAGCCTATAAAGGAATATTTCCAAGCGTGAGGACATCATATCAACTATTCCAAAATCCCAAATATAAACATGACACATAGGGAGAGTGGTATTCAAAGCAGCACGGGGAGGGAGGAGTCTGAATGTCTGAACAAGCACCAACCTATCAATATTCTTTAAGCTGTCTATGAGAGTCCTTTTGGAATTTCCTTGATTTCATTTTTCACAACTAGCATAAATTTTTGTCTAAAAGACAATCTGGTATATAAGTAATATGTACATTTTTGGTTTTATTACAGATAGTCCAACATTTATATTTTCAAAAATCCCATGACTACTGTAGTGTCCTGTAGTGGAAAATTAACCATGCGTTGTGTTTGAAATCAGAAATGCCTGAAGTGCCTTTATTCAAGTATACATATACAGGGAGAGTCAGCAATAGCTGTTCTATGTAATCAGAAAATACAGGACTTTATATAGCTAAAAACCACAATTTGTTAAGCACACTTCCTTTAACAGCGTTTTCCTTATTTGGCATATAGCATAGGCTCTAACAGTAGTTTTGCTTATTTGGGATATAGCAAAACAAGCTTTTCCTGTTATTGACAGGTTGTTCTTTGTGGTTAGGGAGTTTTTCATAATTTCTAACCATTAGAGTTACATTTTCTAAGCTATTCTGTTGCAACTGCCCCACAGTAGAATTTTCCTCAGCCTCTACTTACACTTTTATACATACAGTTAGCTTGACCGAAGTTTTAGGCCTACTTGGAAAGTTTTAGGCCCACTGAATTTTTGCCCACATTCCCTCCTTTGGTGCCTCTTCTGGCACCACCCATTGGGCCTAAATTTCTATGGCCATGAGCTTGTTAATTTCCTCCTTTTTGTCCTCCTGTTCTTCTGCCCAAACTGTGTCATACATTTCATTTACACCCATTAGTGTCACCTGCTTTCTTGAACCAAGGTTGGTAGGCCTAGGGCTGGATGGGCAATGATGAATACATCTGTTACAGCAACAATAACATAACCCTATGCTAAACAGCAATAAAAGCAACAACATTCCCAAAGTGATGTTGGGATATAATGTGGTTGGGATTGGTGTATAGCTTTACTCACAAAACACAATACATCTGTCTGGGTACACAAACTAGACATTCTATAGGCAGTATAAAAGGCATTCTTTTCAGCTTTATATATATTCTGGAGCATGTGAATTTGTCCTTGTAATTCAGAAATTTTCTGAACCTCTGGTAGGATTGAAAGCAAATTGTGGAATCGGTCAGGTACTAAAGTAGTCCAATTAAAAGGTATTTGGAACCTAAGGGCTAATTGTAGAATTTTATCCACAGGCCAATGAATGATATGATTCCCTATGGTTGTGGTGAGATTAAAGTGTACATCATTTAAGGTAGTGGTCTGAACATGCACACAGCTATCATTAGCTTGGAAAAGTAGGTGTCCTGTCAGGGTAGTCCCATGTCCCATACCCTCCCAACAAATGTTGTCATGAACAGTGACAACCTCTCCTGGTTTTAGTTTACATACACATTGAAGTTGAGAGGGTTCTAATGGCCAGAATGTCCATTGACTTCCAATCCCTACCCTAATGTCAGGTTTTACTTTAATTTCAGGAGCACTGACTACAAATCGGTTGGGCATACCAGGTAGTTCAAGTTCCCAAATGTCTCGGTGAATTATCCAATCCCACATGCATCCTCCCCATGGACCCAGCAGGATTCAGTAGATGGAGCCCATACCCCTCTGACTGGCCTGTATGCTTGGAAGGAGCACTGTAAATGTCTGCATTTCCATTTAGAAAACCACTAAGTATGCCTCCACGGCCACAGATTAGATGAAACTCCTGAGTATTTGTAAGGGCAGTGGGCCACACCTGATGCTCAAGATCCCCCTGAATGGCTGTGAGCTGGTCATTCAGAAAATCCTGAACCTCTGAACAGGCCAGATCCCACTGCACTACCTTTCCAGCTTTGGTGATACCCAGTACAATCTCTGTTAACAGCTTTTGGGTCATTGAGCTAAGGTCAGAGATAACATATAATTCACCAACACCAGCCTGAACCTGGGCTAGCTGTGCTCCAGTAATAAGGTCCGTGGCTTTTTCCAACTCTCCCAATTTTTCCTCATGTTGTTGACTTTTATGGATATTCCAGATTGCAGCTATGCTATTTGCACCATCCCACAAGTGTCCAATCAAATCCCTCCTTTTTCTAGTAGAAACCCAGGCCCTTTGCTGTGCTAACCTGATGGCAGCCTCTTTAGAGCAATTTGGATATGTAGAGGTAATCTGAAAACTAGATAAGGGTAGTGAAAACTTTATAGTCCCTAATGTAGCATTAATTACAGTTCATCAAAACTCCAACCCATCTCTATTTGATGAAGTATTATACCACATTTGATGGCTGAACACCCTTATATACTCTTGAGAGGTCCCAGCATCAATAGTATAGGACAGGGTGTACTGCAATATGGTACAGTTTAAATTATTGATTATTGGGACATTTTCAGTACAGGTAATTTTTTCAGCAGCAGAACAAACTTTTTGGGTACTTGTTTGATTTTTATCAGTTGGGTGACCAAATAACAATAAGGGCCTTTTTTGTTTAGCATGCTACAAACTCCGGGAATGGCCATCATATCTGACCTGCTATGGGCCCCAACAGTTTCGATTTCTGACTTTTGCGGCTCAGTGGCAGTGATAGCATATATTTCTATTTTCACCACCCCATCAGTTCTCCACTCAATCATTCGCGCATATGAACAGTCCCAAATCTTAAAAAATAATTTATTTGAACAAAATTTCCATAAATCACTTGAATGTGAAGGTTTTGGCCATTGGGTCATAGATATTTAGATAAGAAGGGACCATTCTGATCATCTAGTCTGACCTCCTGCACAACGCAGGCCACAGAATTTCACCCACCACTCCTGCTAAAAACCTCTCACCTATGTCTGAGCTATTGAAGTCCTCAAATCGTGGTTTAAAGACTTCAAGGAGCAGAGAATCCTCCAGCAAGTGACCCATGCCCCATGCTGCAGAGGAAGGCGAAAAACCTCCAGGGCCTCTTCCAATCTGCCCTGGAGGAAAATTCCTTCCCGACCCCAAATATGGCATTCAGCTAAACCCTGAGCATATGGGCAAGATTCACCAGCCAGATACTACAGAAAATTCTTTCCTGGGTAACTCAGATCCCACCCTATCTAATATCCCATCACAGGCCATTGGGCCTATTTACGATGAATATTTAATTACCAAAACCATGTTATCCCATCATACCATCTCCTCCATAAACTTATCGAGTTTAATCTTAAAGCCAGATAGATCTTTTGCCCCCACTGCTTCCCTTGGAAGGCTGTTCCAAAACTTCACTCCTCTGATGGTTAGAAACCTGCATCTAATTTCAAGTCTAAACTTCCTGGTGGCCAGTTTATATCCATTTGTTCTTGGGTCCACATTGGTACTGAGCTTAAATAGTTCCTCTCCCTCTCCGGTATTTATCCCTCTGATATATTTATAGGGAGCAATCATATCTCCTCTCAACCTTCTTTTAGTTAGGCTAAACAAGCCAAGCTCCTTAAGTCTCCTTTCATAAGACAAGTTTTCCATTCCTCGGATCATGCTAGTAGCCCTTCTCTGTACCTGTTCCAGTTTGAATTCATCCTTCTTAAACATGGGAGACCAGAACTGCACACAGTATTCCAGGTGAGGTCTCACCAGTGCCTTGTATAACAGTACTAAAACCTCCTTATCCCTACTGGAAATACCCCTCCTGATGCATCCCAAGACCGCATTAGCTTTTTTCACTGCCATATCACATTGGCAGATCATAGTCATCCTATGATCAACCAATACTCCAAGGTCCTTCTCCTCCTCCATTACTTCTAATTGATGCGTCCCCAGCATAAAAGTACAAAATAAAAGTCTTGTTATTAATCCCTAAATGCATGACCTTACACTTCTCACTATTAAATTTCATCCTATTACTATTACTCCAGTTTACAAGGTCATCCAGATCCTCCTGTAGGATATCCCTGTCCTTCTCTACATTGGCAATACCTCCCAGCTTTGTATCATCCACAAACTTTATTAGCACACTCCCACTTTTTGTGCTAAGGTCAGTAATAAAAAGATTAAATAAGATTGGTCCCAAAACTGATCCTTGAGGAACTCCACTGGTAACCTCCCTCCAGCCTGACAATTCACCTTTCAGTAGGACCTGTTGTAGTCTCCCCTTTAACCAATTCCTTATCCACCTTTCAATTTTCCTATTGATCCCCATCTTATCCAATTTAACTAATAATTCCCCATGTGGCACGGTATCAAACGCCTTACTGACATCTAGGTAAATTAGATCCACTGCGTTTCCTTTGTCTAAAAAATCTGTTACTTTCTCAAAGAAGGAGATCAGGTTGGTTTGGCATGATCTACCTTTTGTAAAACCATGTTGTATTTTGTCCCATTTACCATTGACTTCAATGTCCTTAACTACCTTCTCCTTCAATTTTTTTCCAAGACCTTGCATACTACAGATGTCAAACTAACAGGCCTATAGTTACCCGGATCACTTTTTTCCCCTTTCTTAAAAATAGGAACTATGTTAGCAATTCTCCAATCACATGGTACAACCCCTGATTTTACATATTCATTAAAAATTCTTGCTAATGGGCTTGCAATTTCATGTGCCAATTCCTTTAATATTCTTGGATGAAGATTATATGGTCCCCCTGAATTAGTGTCCTTTAGCTGTTTGAGTTTCGCTTCTACCTCAGATTGGTAATATCTACCTCTGTATCCTCATTCCCATTTGTCATGCTACCATTATCCCTAAGATCCTCTTTAGTCTTATTAAAGACTGAGGCAAAGTATTTGTTTAGATATTGGGCCATGCCTAGATTATCCTTGACCTCCGCTCCATCCTCAGCGTTTAGCAGTCCCACTTCTTCTTTCTTTGTTTTCTTCTTATTTATATGCTATTGAACCTTTTACTATTGGTTTTAATTCCCTTTGCAAGGTCCAACTCTACTTGACTTTTAGCCTGTCTCACTTTATCCCTACATTTTCTGACCTCAATAAGGTAGCTTTCCTTGCTGATCCCTCCCCTTCTTCCACTCCCTGTATGCTTTCTGCTTTCTCTTAATCACCTCTCTGAGATGCTTGCTCATCCAGCTTGGTCTACAACACCTGCCTATGAATTTTTTCCCCTTTCTTGGGATGCAGGCTTCAGATAGCTTCTGGAGCTTTGATTTAAAATAATCCCAGGCCTCCTCTACCTTTAGATCCATAAGTTCTTCAGTCCAATCCACTTACCTAACTAATTTCCTTAATTTTTGAAAGTCAGCCCTTTTGAAATCAAAAACCCTAGTTGCAGATTTATTTTTGTTAATCCTTCTGTTCAGTTTGAACTGAATTAGCTCATGATCACTTGAGCCAAGATTATCCCCTACAACCATTTCCTCTATGAGGTCCTCACTAGACACCAAAACCAAATCTAAAATGGCATCCCCTCTAATTGGTTCAGCAACTACTTGATGAAGGAATCCATCAGCTATCGCATTTAGGAAAATCTGAGCCCTATTATTATTACTAGCACTCATCCTCCAGTCTATATCTGGGAAGTTAAAGTCTCCCATGATCACACAGTTTCCATTAGTATTTACTTTATTAAAAACATTAAAAAGGGCTCTATCCATATCCAAATTAGATCCCAGCAGTCTATAGCATACCCCAAGCACTATCCCAGGGGAGGCTCTAATAGTTTTCTTCCCCAATGTAATTTTTGCCCAGACGGACTCTATCTTATCCATTCCATCGCTTCTTATTTCTTTACATTCTACCTCATCATTGACATACAGTGCTACTCCACCACCTTTACCTTTTATTTCAGTCTTTCCTAAACAGAACATACAATATACAGTATCGTCTATATTTGGGTAGTTTGTGGGAGTAGTCGTGGTGAGGTTGATGGAGGAAGGGATGGTGGAGTTGAGGGTTGGTGTAGCAAGGTGTTTTAGATATTCATTTTCTGGGAGCCAGAGCAGGACATCCCTGGGACACTTGCCCAATAGTGCAATTTGCTGCCCCTGGGAGAAACACTAAATACCAAGTAGTACCGCATTCCCAAGCAAAAAGTCCACAAGTCCCTCCTTGCCAGTGTACAATACTCCCTCTCTTCCACCAGGACCAGTTCTCAATAACCTTTGTGGTCAGGAATCCTTGTACCTTGGTTTCAGCAGAGCAGATGTTCCTCCTCCTTTCTTGGACATCCATGGTGTAACATTATAAAAGGGGGAGTTTACTGGCACTGCACCCAGTCCTTCAAAGGGTTTTGTTGTTGATGAATGGCTGGTGGATTTGTCCATCCAAAAGAACATAACACTGTCATGAAAATTCAGCAATAGTAGCAAGAACATAGTTACACATACGAACCAAATAGAAGGCATCACACATTTGAACTGATTCCCCTACTCTGGCCGCTGGGTTGGTCATGGCAGTCAAGTGCCAGTGGGCGCTAGACTCTCCACTGGACTTCTAAAAGCTTTATTTTGGCCTTTTGGTCTCCAGAGTCTCTCTTACCAGCAAGCTGACGCTTCAGCTGGCTATAAAGGCGAATCACTGGAGGTATCACTTGCTTTTTCTGAGGTTATATCTAGGTTCCTTCTTGGGGTTTGAAGCAGAGTCATTGTCATGGTTGCTCTGGTTGTCTTCAGGAACTGGATGTGCTGGTTGGAAATCCCCAGCATCTGGGTCCAGAGGTGGTGTTGTTTTCTTGCAGTGGGAGGTGTGAGCCCGGCTGATGAGTCCCCTGTACTTAACTGCGGTATGGGTGGTATGATATAGGACTTTCCACCGGGGCTCCAGGGAGATCTTTCTCTGGTGTACTTTGATGTACACCCAATCTCCAGGCAGCAGCGGGTGACATGGAGAGTCAGCCAGCTCAGGCAGAGCATTTTGCACCTGTGGATGAATAGACCTGATGCACTGAATTAGTGCCTTGCAATAGACCATAATAGTATCATCATTTAATTGCAGATCCAATTGGCCTGGTAGCAGGGGAGGGGATGAATCCTGTACCAGAGCTAAATCGTGGAGAGAGGTAGGCATGGAGGGGAACTGTGCACTGAAAAACACAAATTCAAAGGAGCCGGAGACCAGGAAAGGGCCACCTATCTGGTAGTAGCATCTGCCAGTGCATGTCCTCTAGTAACATCATCATAATGGTTTTGGTGAGCAGCACATTTTACAATAGCAAGGGCAGAAGGGAGCTCTAGGGCAGAGAGGAGAGCATTAAAAAGAGACCCATTACTAATCCGTGCCCCATACCCCGAAGTGAGAAACCCTTGGTATTTCCATAGTTGCCTGTAGTCATGAACCACTCTGAAGGCATATCGGGAGCTGGTGTAGACGGTAACTGATTTGTCCTTAGCTAAGGTACATGCACGGGTAAGGGCGACAATTTCTGTGACTTGAGCTGAGTGAGCTCCCAGGAGAGAATGGGCCTCTACAGGGTCGTGTTGGGAGCAAACCACATAGCCAGTCATGAGTAGGCCCATAGGATTTCTAAGGCAGGATCCATCTACATGGAAAAGCAAATCAGGGTTGTGAAGTGGGATGTCCTTCAGATCTACTCTAAGGGTGGAAAGCTTGGCTGTTACCGTTAAACAATTATGAGGCTCTCGCTCAGCTGCCGTGGGGAGCAGGGAAGAGGGATTGAGGATGGGGCAGCGGGTAAGGGTTACATTTGAAGCATTTAAAAGCAACATCTCACACTTGGTTAGTCTGGAATTGGAGAGATGCTGGGTTTTGCTTTTTGAAAGTAGGGCGATTACAGCATGTGGGACGGCAACAGATAGAGGGGATTCTGAAACAAGAGTAGCAGAAGCCTTCACAATAGAAGCAGCGGCAACTATTGCCTGAATGCAAGGAGGGAATCCAGCCACCACAGGGTCCAAGGGCATGCTATAATATGCTACGGGGCATTGTTTATCACCATGACTTTGAGTAAGGACCCCCAAGGCTATTCCCTCCTTTTCATGGCAATAAAGTGTAAAAGGTTTCTGATAATCTTGCAGGCCTAAAGCGGGGGACCTGGTAAGAGCTTTCTTAATCTGAGTGAAAGCCTCTTCAGCTTTAGTGGACCACGGAAGCAACTCACAGACCTTGTCACTAGTTAACTCTTGTAAGGGCCTGACAATCACTGCATACCCAAGGATCCATTGCCGACAGTACCTGGCCATACCTAGGAAGCCACACATTTGCTTCTTTGTGGTTGGTCTAGGGACCTGGAGGATAGCTTGTATTCATGCAGAGGACAAGTGCCTTTCTCCAGCTGCAATATCATGTCCCAAATAATGGACCCTGGGCAGACAGAGCTGCAGTTTGGACTTGGAGGTTTTATGACCCTTTTGGTCTAGAGCCTGCAATAGCACAAGGGAATCAATTTTTGAGGCTTCCAAAAATGGGGATGCTAGTAGCAGGTCATCTATGTACTGGATCAGAGGGGACCTCACTGGGAACTCAATGTCATCGAGATCCTTTTTAAGGGCTCGGGAGAACAAAGTGGGTGATTCAGTATATCCTTGGGGCAGCCTGGTCCAAGTATATTGAAGCCCTTGATAGGTAAAGGCAAACAGATATTGGCTATCTTTATGAATGGGAATAGAGAAGAAAGCCGAACAGAGATCAACAACCATAAAGTATACGGCGGAATGTGGGATATAGGAAAGGATAGTAGCAGGGTTCGGAACAACTGGGAAGGTTTGGATAACAGCAGCATTTATAGCCCGGAGATCCTGAACAAAGCGCCAAGCCTGCTTGTCAGGCTTTCTCACTGGCAGGATAGGAGTGTTACATTCGCTAATGGTAGGAACCATAACTCCTTGTTGAATAAGGGAGGTAATTACAGAACGAATCCCTTCCTCGGCTTCCTTTGAGAGAGGGTACTGCTGTACTCTAGGAAGATGTTTTGCTGGATTCAAGCAAATTACAACCGGCTGGGCAGTCCTAATGCACCCAACCTGGTTGGCATGTTCAGCCCACGAGGAGGGAGAAACCTTAGCCAGCAGTTCCTGTTGCAACAAGGAAGGGCTGGAGCCGACCTCCCCCTCAGAGGGGTTCATGTGCAAAACTGCCAAAACCTCATTGTGTCCCAAATCCAGGACATCTAAGTACATCCCGTCCAGGATGCAATAGATGGTACGGTACAATTCAATTTGCACAGCAAGTCCCTTCCCAAACTGTTAGCTGGTGAACAAGGACTGAGAAGGAAAGCATGTTGGTCGGATAGAGGGCCGATAGACACGGTCAGAGGTGAGGCGACGGGGTGAGGGATGGGAGTGTTGTCCACTCCCACCGCATTTATTATTTCAGAGGTTACTGGGAGAGAAAGAAAATCCGCTAGCGCAGAGAGTGGATCGTGCAGCACCAGTGTCTAACAAACAAGAAGTAGGAGTGCCATTTATCATATAGTTTACATATGGCCCCGTCTGGTCTAAAGGAATAAGTGAAGCAATGACATTACCTGTCTCCTGGCTACCCTAGCGGTCATGAGGGAAAGCTGGTGTGGGGGTAGGAAGTGGCAGTGGAAAGACAGGTGTGGTTGGTGGGCAAGCCCTGGTCTGGGGAATATTGCGATAGGGGCAATTATTCTTCCAGTATCCCTCCTGTTTACAGTAGTGACAAGTGTTATTACTTTGTCCCTGGGTAACTGGGTGGTAGGGGCCCCTGCTATAACCTTGCCCCTGGATGGGTGGTTGATAGGGACCTCTGTTTTGCCTCCCCCCCTTCCCCGCATTTGGCGGTTAGCGCGAAAAACTTGTGCGTTTTGGATTTGGAGGGTTACTAATTTAGTTTCAGTGTCCTCTTTTTTTCCTTTTCTAACTGATGAAAGTAATCCAGGGCTGATGATAGGATTTCCTGCAGACCTTTTCCCTCCCAGTCCACAGTGCCCATTTTTAGCAGGTTGCTCAATTGGGGATTTAGTCCCTGGACAAAAGCAGCCATGATAGCTTGTTCAGCACCATTCTCTTCATTATCTATACCTGAATACCTTTCAAACATCTGTTTAAGCTGCTGCATATAATCAGCAGGGTTCTCTCCTTCATTTTGTTTACAAACGCTGATTTTGGTCCAGTCTGCCTCTTTTGGGCAGATTTTCGGAATTGCATTTAGCAATTCATTTCTAAGTCTTTCTAAGTCCCCAGTAACTGGGTTGGTTTTGGGACATCTTGCCTCTTCAAAAATGTGGTTCAGTGTCTCCCTGGGCAAGACTCTCCTCCAAAGCTGATTCAGATTTGCCCAGGTAGGATTGTAACAGCATATGACTGTTTGCAATTCTTCCCAGAATTTGATAGGGTCCTCCCTTATTTTTGATAATTTTTCAATTAAGTTTTACAGATCTGTGGGAGACCAAGGTGCACGCACCATCACCAAGGATGCCTGACCCAAAGGGCTTATGCCCGGGAGTTGGCGTAAGGGAAGCTGATGCACAATCCAGGGATCCACGGAGGGCTCGAGGAGTTCCTGGGATTGTAGGGATCTGGATCTAGTATGCTTAGATGGTGGGCTAAAGGGAGTGCGAGTCAGTGGCCTGGCTGCAGCCAGCAGCTCTCCTATCTGGTCGTCCAAGTTTTGGTGTGTGTTTTCTAAGTTAGTAACTGGGCTCCCGGAGGAATCCAGGAGAGAGGTTGATGGGGATCGTGCCTCAGTTTGGGATAGGGATCCTGGGAGTCAATCTCTGTCTCTTGACTGTATTCCGGTGGGGATGACCTTTCAGTCTCCCACTGGTTCTGCCCTGCCTGGGCGAAAGGCCGCCTGCCGACCCAGGTGGCCGAAACGGCATAGGGGCAATAGGAGCAACCAACTGTCTGTTTTCCAAGTAAATATCTATTAAGTGCTCAGGTGGGGCAGTGGGGTGTTTCTGTAGGGGCCTTGAGGGATAGAAGGGAGTTGGATGGCCAGCCGGGGGTCAAGGAAAGGTTGATTTCTCTTTGGTTTCTTTTAACGGCAATTTAAGTTTCTCCTGGGAGTCCTTGAGACTCCTTGTTTGAGATTCACGGTGCCATTTTTCTGTTTTTCATACCAATCAAAATATGCTTTTGTCAAGGTTCCTTCCCCACTCTGACCTCTAGGGTATAGATGTGGGGACCTGCATGAAAACCTCCTAAGCTTACTTTTACCAGCTTAGGTAAAAGCTTCCCAAAGGTACAAACTATTTTACCTTTTGCCCTTGGACTTTCGCTGCCACCACCAAACGTCTAACCAGTATATTATTAGGAAAGAGTCTATTTGGAAATGTCTTTCCCCCCCAAAATCCTCCCAAATATTATACCCCCTTTCCTGGGGAAGGTTTGATAAAAATCCTCACCAATTTGCATAGATGACCACAGACCCAAACCCTTGGATCTTAAGAACAATGAAAAAGCATTCAGATTCTTAAAAGAAGAATTTTAATAGAAGAAAAAGTAAAAAATAATCACTTCTGTAAAATCAGGATGGTAAATACCTTACAGGGTAATTAGGTTCAAAACATAGAGAATCCCTCTAGGTAAAACCTTAAGTTACAAAAACAGGAATATCCATTCCATTCAGCACAGCTTATTTTCTCAGCCATTTAAAGGAATCAGAATCTAATGCATATCTAGCTAGATTACTTACTAATTTCTAAGACTCCATTCCTGTTCTGTTCCCGGCAAAAGCATCACACCGAGAGAGAGAGAGAGACTTTGTTTCTCCCTCCCCCCAGCTTTTGAAAGTACCTTGTCTCCTCATTGGTCATTTTGGTCAGGTGCCAGTGAGGTTATCCTAGCTTCTTATACCTTTACAGGTGAAAGGGTTTTTCCTCTGGCCAGGAGGGATTTTAAAGGTGTTTACCCTTCCCTTTATACTTATGACAGCTTTCATTTGGCTTGGTCCACCATGGTTGGCAAGAAGGGCGCCCCGGAGGTGCACAATCTTGTCAAGGTCAAAACTTCCCTCTACAGGAAACTGCAAGCTGGAATTGTCTCTTGAGTACCAATTCCATTTTTTAAAAAACTTGCAAGTAGAGGGACTGTAATTAACATACATGTAATAGATTGGAGTACCTTTTGGTGGGACAATGCTCCATTTAGACTCACCGGCCCGCAATCTGATGAACTAAACTACTACTGCACAGACAAAACATAAACCGTGTGCCCTTTGGTGAGGTGATCATTCTCCCAGTAACTTTCCTGGTCCAGTCCCAGTACCTTCTGGTGAGGCGGAGGCCACCTTGGACCACCGGTTCCCAATACTCAGAGAACTTTCACTCAGGTCACTCACACCTGGAAGGCTTGTTTAGGATGTCCACTGCTGTCCTACGGCCCCCCTCCTTAAAGAGCATCGGCTGACGCCGCTTACTCTGTTGCTTCAGTTGAGGCTTTCAGACCAGTCGGCAGCTTGTATCTTAACCGCCCCAGGCGGGAGCCAGACACAGGGGAGGAAAGAGGGTGTGGGAACAGACCATCCAAGGATGGAAGGGACGGGGTCACACGCTCCTAGACCCGGACAGTCCCCTCGCTGGTCATGCCATGCAGAGAGAAACTGCCAGGGTCAGAATCTTACTTTGACCCTTCTCGTTGCAGCCACAGGGCTTGTGTTAGAGACAACTCTGGTCACGGACCATTTGGCCTCGCAGAGTCTGGGCATCTTCCTGTGGCCCTCACTCACTCGACTCATTCACACCGGCACACAAACCCAGTCCAGAGGCCTAACCAGCCACTTAGTGGCTCTTCCCAGGGAACTAAACCAGAGACAGACAAACATAGAATGAAAGGGGGCAGGCATGTCTGGCAGCAGAAAAGGTTCTTAGATCCAGTGTATAACTCACCCAACCCAGAGCCTACGGGCAGTCTTCCACCGGAACCCCAGTAGAGTTTTAAAAGGTCTCTCACCTTTCAGATGGCCAGCTGGGGTCCAGGGTGGAACAGTTCGTGGTCGTCTGGTCCTGGTGACTTGTCGTCGATCCCGGACAAGCCCCCAAATTGTGGTGGAAAATTAACCATGCGGTGTGTTTGAAATCAGAAATGCCTGAAGCGCCTTTATGCAAGTATACATATACAGGGAGAGTCAGCAATAGCTGTTCTATGTAATCAGAAAATACAGGACTTTATATAGCTGAAAACCGCAATTTGTTAAGCATACGTCCTTACACAGCGTTTTCCTTGTTTGGCATATAGTATAGGCTCTAACAGTAGTTTTCCTTATTTGGGATATAACAAAGCAAGCTTTTCCTGTTATTGACAGGTTGTTCTTTGCGGTTAGCGAGTCTTTCCTAATTTCTAACTGTTAGGGTTACATTTCCTAAGCTATTCTGTTGCAACTGCCCCACAGTGGAATTTTCCTCAGCCTCTACTTATACTTTTACACACACAGTTAGCTTGACCAAAGTTTTAGGCCTACTTGAGCAGTTTTAGGCCCACTGGATTTTCCCCCTCAATCCTTACTATAAATTCTAAACAAATGTTCAAGAAGAACAGAATTCTGGAATTCATGGAATTATGTAGAAATCTACAGAAATAATTTTCGTCCCTGAGGAAAACAGCAATGGGCCATAGAACGATTTCCAGTCACTTGATCCAATGTACATCATGACTAAATCACTTAGCCATTTATTTAGAATCAAAACAAGAAAATATAACAATGCATCAGAAAGTACATGGTCAGACTGACTATATCAAGATAAGAAAATCAGAGCTGCTGCTAGAGACACCAGAAAGTAGCAAGAGATTTCTACAGGTGAGCTCTGTTTTTTAATGTGTATATTTATGTGATATGTTCGGGCAATATTTACATATCTTACCCAAAAGAATTTAGCATCTTCATACTGTTCCTTGTTTCTGTGTAAACTTTTCTGTGCTTTTTGATTGCAAATCTGACCTTCATTTCTCAGTAAATGTCATTACTGTGTTTCCTGTTGGAATTCTTATAATTAAACTTGCAGTTTCCATCCACCCTATTCCTATTAATGGAGATGTTGAAATATTTTCAAGTATTATTAAGTATCGCTCGTAATTTTCTTGTTTAACTTCCATATTCTAATTGTTAATTTTTAATTTAGATATTGAAGATCACAGATAAGAATCCTACAGTGTCCACTCCTCTTTTCATATTGGTGCTTATGAAAGTGAGGGGTTAATAATACTGTGTAAATTTTTCCCTGGTCCTGTCAGTGCAATCCTGACATGCAAGAGTGGCTGCTATCCCATTTATGAGCCTTTTCTGAGCTGACATGACCAGTTGTCCTTAACTACTCTTGTTAGATTGTTTCACCCATGTCCAGTGAGGTCAGAGAAGAGATCACCAAACTCATTTTCACACGGCAAAAGGTAAATACAATATTCATATTGTCAGACAAACAGAGGTGGCTCACATTACAGGGATCATCTTTGTTCTTCATTTCGTATAGTGCCTGCCACAATGGGATCATGGTCTATGACTAGGGCACCTGGGCATTACAATAGTACAGATTATTAATAATAATAATTAGTAGGAGATGGAGTTCACTAAGACCAATATTGTTGCATTTCAACACAAAATCCTGTGATTGAATATCACACCCCATCTGAAAATCATGATATCTGATGAAATGGCCCATCACAACATATCAGCAAATCCTGAATGGAATCTTGCAGTATCCAGAACTATAACAAAGTAATGCTATTATATGTCAGAACAGGTTTGCGCTGTAATAAGGCAGTAATTTGTATAGTCAATCTTGTATAGTTACTTTTCCTTCCTGTGGAGAGGAATGGTGAAGAACCCAACTAAATAAACATTAATCATGTTTATTTTTAACTCTAGACGTAGCTTTCATATCATGCTGTCAAGGTTCCTCCCCCACTCTGAACTCTAGGGTACAGATGTGGGGACCTGCATGAAAACCTCCTAAGCTTACTTTTACCAGCTTAGGTTAAAACTTCCCCAAGGTACAAATTAATTTTACCCTTTACCCTTGGAATTTCTACTGCCACCACCAAACTTTAACTGGGTTTACTGGGAAACGTAGTTTGGACACGTCTTTCCCCCCAAAATCCTCCCAACCCTTGCACCCCACTTCCTGGGGAAGGTTTGATAAAAATCCTCACCAAGTTGCATAGGTGATCACAGACCCAAACCCTGGGATCTTAGAA